>NC_091452.1:2600000-3200000 GCF_964237555.1 Oryctolagus cuniculus | reverse complement strand
AGAGTTTGGAGCCAACAGGGGCTGCTCCGGGGCCTTCGTGCCTCCGTCTGACCAAGCCCTGCCGCTCCGCTGTGCAGCGGAGCCTGGGGAGCCTGGCTCACCACCTCCTGCCCTGGGAGGCAGCCCTCAGCCCCTCCCATAGTGTCTCAGTGCGTGAGTCTTCAGCCTCATTAAGCTAATCGTGTTAACTTGCTCCAGCAGTAGAGACAAGTAGCCCAAATAGCCTCTTATCAGTCTCTGCTGTGGGTCCTCTTCCAGTCTGTTAGGACGCCTCTCCATTTGGATGGAGGCCAACTTGAAACCGTGGCTTGTTTGATGCTATCGGGATTCCATTATGGGGAAGTAATAATCGTTTTCCAATATGTAATGTGTGACGACGCAGTCTTATCGGGGCTCTGCTGTGTGTGTTACATCGGCAACAGCGTCACCCATCAGAGTACAAAAGAACGACGCTGTAAATGGTCCCGTTGCTCAACATAGCAGTGATTCTGTGGCAGGTGTCGTCTTGGCTGTGCACTGATGAAGGCGAGGGAGGCTGTGCTTCCTGGAGAAGTGACTGGGAGGTTCTCTGTGAAAACTGTTTGCCGGGGGAGCAGGTGTCTTCAGTCACGGGGCAGAAAGCGGGTGACTTCCTGGAAACTGGAGGTGGCACGGTCAGTGAGATGTCCGTGTGTCTGTGGAGGACCTGGGGTCCCAGTCTGCCTAGACGCGCCGTGGGGCTCTGCAAGCCACAGTTCCCGAGAGTCGCTGAGGCGTGCGGCGGGAGGGAGTGCCCGTGTGTGTGCTCTGGGCGGGTGACACAGGCCATGTCTGTGCTGTCCCCGACCTGGACCGCTTGCCGCAGGCCGTCCCCGAGCCCTCAGAGCGGGGCTGGTGGCGTGGAGGAACTGAATTTTAAATGTTTGATTTTAATTGATTTTGAATGCCCGTGTGTGGCGGCTGTCTACCATATTGGCACAACACAGAGCGTGCAGAGGTCTGGGTTTCAGAGTGAAAAATACATGGTAGAAGGAGACCAGCTGCTTGTGTCTTTGGAGTTGGTCCAAAGAATACCCCTTTGAGACCAGGGACACCACTTCTCACTGCTTCGGCCCCAGCCCTCTGCTGTGAGAGGTTGGTCATCAGTGCCTGCTGCGTCGCATGTAGACGAGAGACCAGTGAAATGCCCTGTGTTGGGGGGACGGCTCTTTCCACAAGCAAAGTACATGAGCCACTGGACATGGGCCAGATTCTAGTCGCCGCTGCACACTGGTTTTATTTACTGGTGCTGATGCTTTCCTGTGCGTAAGGGAAAACGTAGTTAGCTTGGCCAACTGTGCGTGGGAACAGACAACACGTTTCTTACACAGGGAGTTGGACGAAATTCAATTTACAGAAAATATTGCGTAGATAATGAGATACATGGTCTTCAGATGTAGCGTCTGAGACGCGGTGTCGCAGATGTAGGCGGCGCTGCTGTGGGTGCACATGCCTTTTGAGCTCTGATTATCTCCAGTTGTTTTCATTTTTTTAACAGACGCACAAGCCTTAAAATGCTTTAAAACAGAGAATCTTGTCCTTCAAACCTTTGTGCAACTGAACGAACTCCTTTTCTTCTTTTCTTGTTTTGTTTGGTGTCTCTTGTTTTTATTTGGAAGTAAGCCGAAAGCATGAATATTCATGATGCTGTTAAGCAGGATTTTTATTGAAAGCAAAAATGGATTCAGAGTTTTTCCTCTGTGGCTTCTAGCCCGAGTGAAAGCCCCTTTGAAGGACCGGTACCAGGGGTTTCGATGGTTTGCTGTTTATTTTTGCTAAAAATTGTCACTGTTTGGTTCCTAAGGTGGCACCTTTTTCGGAGAAAATGCAAATTAAAAAATATTGCATTTACATACTGCCATTTCCTATCCACGAGCTTCTGGGAAAGAAGATAAAGTGATCGATGGAGAGGGGAGAAGGGGATTTTTCTCACTGTCCAGGTACAAGAAGAAGAAAAGCTCAATCAGCGTCTCAGGCCAGAGCCGTGTCCTTGGTTGCTCCGTGTCCCTGGGCTCTCTGGTTCCTGCAGACAGGGCCCCACTGTGGTCCTCAGGGGCGTGGCCCCTGCCCGCCACCCTCCGTTCCCGGAGGTCCACTAATCAACGCACGAGTCTCCCTGTGCGTTCCCACCGGTCGGGGCTGCCCATTTTTCACAAGGCCTGTTGTTGCCTGGCGGAAAATAAATATACCATCAGAAATGTACTGTGACACGGGCTGAAATATGAAGGGGAGGAGGCGTTTCGCTTTGGGTCTGCACAAACAGCATTGATTTATGGAAAAGAGATGCCCAGGAGCCTCTTTGCAATCAAACAAGTTTATTCCTGATTGGTTGGTGAGTTAGAAGCTTCGAGCCACAAATCATTAATGTATGCCTTCGTTCTATTAGACAATAAATATTTATTACACTCCTATTAAGTGGGCTCTCTACGTGAGATGTATAAATGTAATCTTTCTATTAGACAATAAATATTAAGGCCCTACTAAGTGCAGTCTGTGTGCTGGGCATCTGAGGCGGGTCAGAACACAAAAGATTCGGGACTCCACAGAGCTTTCCCTTTAGGGCTGAATGAGCAGTTATCCAAAATAAAATAAAATCACTTAAAATAGGGAGACAAGTGTGCAGAACAGGAGTCAGGCCTTCTGGAAGACAGAGATCAGAACAACAAGCAGTTGACGGTGTGCTCCCTGTTTGCACCGGTGTCTCCGCAGTGCTGGTGACGCATGGCCGGTAGTTCCGGTGTCGACAGCTTCACGTGTCTACCGGTTTGGTAACCGTCCCTCTTCGACAAGTGACATCGAGGCTTCTGTTCGTGGCAGTGCAATGAGCTTGCATGACAGAGGCGAGCTGTGGTAAAGAGAAGCGCCGAGTTTGGGCGTGAGCGTTTGTGGTGGGCCACGGACACGGCTGTCCCCGAGCAGCTGGCGACCTCCCTGAGTCGGGCGTCGTCCTGTGGCCCGGGTCCCTCCTGCGGCCGTTTGCGGGTCTTGCTTTTCTCCTGCTCCACTGCGGAACACCCCAGATGCAGGGGTTGCCGGGAGTGGCCGTGATGCCTCGCCCCGCCCCCTGGCTGCCGGGCAGCTGCCAGCAGGTTCCAGGCAGGGCAGGGGGCCTTTCTCCTACTGGGAGGTCACAGCTGCCCTCGGCCCCGCGTCTGGCCTCCCAGCTGGGGCAGCTGCGTGGCTGGGAGCTGTGTCCCCTTATCTTTCGCCTTCTGTATCCCCTCTGCCTTCCTGCAGCCCCTCCTGGGTTTCTTGTCAGAGCCCAGGTCTCCCAGAGAAGAACTGTAGGAGGTGCCAGGCTCAGAGTCGGGGAGAGGGGTGTGTGACTGTGGGAGGGAGGGGCAAAGCCGCATCAGTCAGACACCAGGCTCACCGAGAGTGGGGCTGCAGCTGCCGAAGCCCCCTCCCCACACCCCCACCCCACACACACTGCCCAAACCAGGAGCACTCCAGAACCAGCCCCGGCCGGACACCCCTGGGGAAGAGTGGGCACAGCAGGTTGTGGGTGTGCTGCGGGGGGGCAGCTGTTTGGGGATAAATGATCAAAATGGGGGTGGGGGGTTGGATCTCTTCTTTCGTAAAACAAAGTTATTCATTCGTTTATTTGAAAGGCAGAGTGACAGGGAGAGACAGACAGAAATCTTCCATCCGCTGGTCTACTTCCCAAATGATCGCAACAACCAGACCTTGCCCAGGCTGAAGCCAGGAGCTCCATCTGGTTCTCCCACATCGGTGGCAGCACCCCAAGGACTTGTGCCGTCCTCCACTGCCTTCTCAGGCACGTGGCAGGCAGCCAGATCCGAGGCAGGGCAGCGGGGACTGGAGCCGGCGCTCCGACTTGGGATTCGGCTTCATAAGCAGCTGCCCAACCTGCTGCGCCACAACACCGCCCCAGAATTGGCTCTTCGCTCATTACAGAACGCGGAGACGATGGGGAGAGTGCTACAGCGAGATCCGACAGCTCGTTGCCTAAACGGGATAAAAATCCCAGTACGCGGACAGCTGCTGTGGGCTGCAGAAGTGTGCAGACCTCGGGTCAGGAGGTGGGGAAGGAGGAACAGAAACCTTCGTGGAAAAGCCCTTTTTCCTGGAAAGCCAGATTTATGCACCTTTGCCCCTGAGTATTTCCCCATCGGGAGATCACCCAGGAGGTAGACAAGGTGCCCGGATCTGACTTACGCACGCTTTGGGCAAGTGTGGCCAAAAATCACTCACGGAACAGTAAGAGGGAAAGCCATGGCTCAGCCAGCCCTCGTGTGCCAGGATCCGCGTTGATCCCTTGCACGTAGGAATCCGTGCCAGATGAGCACGGGGGATTTCTCCGTCTTAGGTCGTATGTAACTGCTCCCCCCTCCCCTTAGCAGGTTCTTCCCAGCACCTGTCACCTCCCAGCAGGCTCCGGATTCAGTTCAGGCCGTGTGTTTCCTCCTCACCCCGCCCGCGTGTCTCCGCTGGAGAAGTTGAAGGGGTGGTTTTCCTGGTGACCGTGTTGTCTACAAGTTATCCTGAAACTTCAAAGCCGAAACGCCCATTTTGTTTCGCTCATAACTTCGTGGGACAGGACCTGGCCGGGCATTTCCCTCTGGGGGTCTCTCGGGAGGATACTGAAATTCTCTGAGTACCTCACCAGGAGGACCTGTGAGAGGGTGCAGGCCCGGACTGGAGCTGACACCCCTGTCGTCAGCAGCTCTGTCCACGGGAGCCCTGTCGCCTCCCCAGCACACAGCCTCTCAGGAGCAGCGTCCCGACGCCGAGACTTGGCTGTGGCCTCCACGGGCGCCCTGTGCTGTTCTCTGTGGGTTGACGCCTTTCCGAGCTCTCTCAGAGTCAGAGAGAGAACGGGGACCCTGACTCCCGTCAAGGGGTTGAGGAGGAGCGAACCTTAAAACTGGCACAACCAGTCCAAGCGTCACCCCATCCCTCATAGCTGATGCAGGAACGGACTTGGGTCCCAATCTGTGCCGCTTGAGAGAGCGTTCTGCTTTCCTGGATGTCCTTGCGCCTAAAATGACACCAGCTGCAGCTGGTAGCCTTTGCTTCCCAGTGGGAAGGTGGCCCCAGTCTGGGCTTGCTGGGGTGTTGGGGAGACAGAGGAGGACGGAGGCGGCATCTTGGCCATGAGCTCTTGGCCGTGGCCTGGGTCTCTGCAGCCACCAGCCCTGAGGCCGCTGGGCCACCCTCCTCTTGAGTAGGCGGCCTCTGTGTTCATTGACCCAGGTGAGTCGCGGGCATCGTTCTCACCGTGGTGAGGGTACGTGGGCGGATGCTCCTTGATATTTAAGCAGGAGGAGACCAGCGGCTGGGTCTGGAAGGCCCAGGGCCTCCAGCGTGGCGCTGGCCTTGGGCATCCTGCCTGTCGGCTGCCACTTCACTGTGTGCACTTTGCGTGAAGTTGTTCTTGAGAAGGCTGGATCCGTCCCCTCCCCTCCCCTCCCCTCTCCTCCTCTCTTCTCCTCTCTTCTCCTCTCTTCTCCTCCCCTCCCCTCTCCTCCTCACTTCTCCTCCCCTCCCCTCCCCTCCCCTCTTCCCTCCCCTCCCCTCTCCCCTCCCCTCTCCTCTTCTCCTCCCCTCCCCTCTCCCCTCCCCTCCCCTCCCCTCTCTTCTCCTTCCCTCCCCTCTTCCCTCCCCTCCCCTCCCCTCCCCTCTCCTCCTCTCTTCTCCTCTCTTCTCCTCCCCTCCCCTCTCCTCCTCACTTCTCCTCCCCTCCCCTCCCCTCTCCTCCCCTCCCCTCTTCCCTCCCCTCCCCTCCCCTCTTCCTTCCCCTCCCCTCTCCCCTCCCCTCTCCTCTTCTCCTTCCCTCCCCTCTCCCCTCCCCTCCCCTCCCCTCTCTTCTCCTTCCCTCCCCTCTTCCCTCCCCTCCTCTCCCCTCCCCTCCCCTCCCCTCCCCTCTTCTCTTCTCTTCTCTTCTCCCCTCCCCTCCCCTCCCCTCCCCTCCCCTCTCATTGTGGGTGTCTTCTGGTTCTCCCCTTCCTTGGCTCCAACTCCGTCGCTGTCCGTCTTGCCGCGTCTCTTCTTCCGGCTTCACGCTGGGGTTTCGATGTTCAGCTGCTTCGGACAGGAAGTGTTACAGAGCCATGGTGTGATAGTCTTACAAGCATTTCTCTCCAGGGTTAAGTGACATTTCCGGGAAACATACAGGAGACAAAATGAGGTTAAGGTGATTAAAAGAAAGCAGCTTCCTATTTTAAATGTGATACAAAATGAATATAAAATGCAGTGCCACAGAATTCTTTCACCTTCTGACATTTGTAGAATTCATAAAAATGTAGATTATTCAACTGATCTAACTCATACCTGAGCCAAATAAATAATCTGGAACTCCCCCATGTATCTGCAGGATAAGCAGGTGTCGCCGAGTCCAGGAGACCTGATTTGATGACTCCACACTGAGTCCTGGTCCTTGGTGACCTGTCCAGTCTCTGCGGATGGCGGGGGTGGGAGTGGCAGGGGGCCCCCCTCAAGGCTCCCCGTGATGCCAAGTGTGGTCCTAAACACCTCAGGGCGGCGGCATCGATAGAAACGCGGAGGGAGTTGGTTTCTGTCCCCTGTCCGAGGAACGAGGCAGGGTCCGGCTCCAGTGGCTGAGATGTTGTGTCTGGTCCCCTGCGGAAGGTTGGCCCCTGCCCCGGCGTGAAGGGAGCGTGGCTGCAGATCCCTGTGCTCTTGGCCCCAGGGTGTGAGGCCTGGGCTATGGGATGGGAAGGAGGACTGGGAGCTTTCGGGGGGCCCTCGGGGGCGAAGGGCGCAGAAGGGGCTTCAGACAGTTCACAGATTTTGTGTATCATGAAAAACTGGTAGGGTTTTCAAAAATTTTCCGGCATAAAAACCGACTTCTCTTTGAATTCCATCTTCCGTGAACTTGGAACGTTTGTGTATTTTACGTATCTGAAAGGCAGAGAGACACATATCCCATGTGCTGGTCCACACCCCAAGTACCTGCGACGGCCAGGGCTGGGCCGTGCCTTCGTCCAGGTCTCCCAGGCGGATGGCAGGGTCGCAAGCCCCTGAGCCGTCCCCTGCTGCCCCCGAGGCTGTGCTGGGACTGGGAGCGCAGTGGTCACTCTGACATGCTAGGTGGGCATCCCACACATGTCCCTCACGAAACGTCCACAGTGCCTTCGGGTCATTCCCTTCCAGTCCCGTGCACTGTGGTCCTCACGACAGAACACAGCCGACCCCTAGCCCTGCGCTCAGGAAGAGCTTTGCCCAGACACCTGCAGGCATCGTGGCTCCTGGCCCGCGCTGGAGGCTGACGTCTCCGCCTCCCCTGCTGGGTCCTTGGCTTGGCTGCCACAGACGTCAGGGTCTCCACCCTCTGCCGAGAAGGCGGCAGGTGCACTTGGGAAGAGGCTGAGAGCTGGTGGGGATGACGTGGCCTCCACGCAGTGCTGGGCCCAGGACAGGACGGTGCAGACCGATGTCCTCCTTCCCCGTGTCCTCAGACCTGGCCAGAGTACCAGCAAAGGCGGAGACGCGAGGCCACACCATTGAGCACGTTTCTAGGTGCTCTGCACAGTCAGTGCACTGTGTATCCCCACACAATTATACCTGCTTTTGTGTTTCACTTTCCCTCCAAAAAACAGGATAACTCAGACATCCTTCACGTCATTAGGTAATAAGTGAACTTAGAAAACTCAGGGACCACAGAAACTTTTCAAATTTATTTTTACTTGATTAGTTTTAGCAGATTCAATATAGTTCATAGATACAGCTCTTTTTTAAAAAAGATTTATTTATTTATTTGAAAGGCAGAGTTACAGAGAGACAGAGGCAGAGAGAGAAAGAGAGAGAGAGAGAGAGAGAGAGAGGTCTTCCATTCGATGGTTCACTCCCTAATGGCCGGAGTTAAGCTGTTCCAAGGCCAGGAGCCAGGAGCTTCTTCCAGGTCTCTCATGTGGGTGCAGGGCCCAAAGTCTTCTGCTTTCCTAGAGAGCTGGATTGGAAGTGGAGCAGCCGGGACTCGAACCAGCGCCCATGTGGGATGCTGGCACTGCAGGTGGTGGCTTTACCAGCTATGCGACAGCACCGGCCCCGATATAGTTCTAAGAATAGAATGCTATCCCCCCCATTCCTTCTTCTCCCTCCGTGCCTCTGCTGGGACTGTAGAGCATCAGAGAGAATCTGAATTTTTGATATTCCAAGCAAGCCTGGGATAAGAGGAGTCTTAGGTGTGATCATGGCTTAAAGCAAAGAGCCGCTTGGTAAATAAATCACGGTTGTCACATCCAATTAAGCAGGTCTGCGTGACGGGGTCCGCCGGCTGTGTTCTGTTGTGGGTTTGCATCAGACCAGACCGTCAGCGTCCCAGAAGCAGCAGAAGAGATGTGGGGGAAGCAGGTGGGCACTCTGTGGCTCTGCCACCTCCGCCTGGGGTCAGGATGGGCACAGGTGCCCTGCCCACTGAGGTCGCACGTCTCGCCTGTGCATCAGGGGGCCAGTAAGCAGTAAAGACGGGGTACCATCGTGAGAGGGTGGGACTCTCCATGGAGGCACTGGGTGAACCCGAGCGTGTTTGGGGGCCAGTGCCCCTCGCCGACACTGGAGGCGAAGTAGACGTGTCCCCATCAAGTCATTGTTATCACGCACCAGAGACGGGGGATCTTGTTCTGTAGGTAAAGGGTCAAGGGACCTCCATTTGGTTGGTGCTGGTGAGTGACAGGTTGTGCACACCAAGCCCAAGAAAGCAGAGGCAGACAGCAGGGGACTGTGACACAGTGACAGGTGCAGGTGCCGGCCTGCCGGGAGACCCTGGGGGAGAGAGCGGCCCACAGAGCTCAGGACCTACCCCGTGGCAGCAGCACCAGTTCAGAGAACCCCGGGCAGGCCTGTTGGGTGTTGGTGAAGCGCCGACGATGAGATGAGCGAGATCAGCCATGTTCCCAGGAAGCTCCAAGCTGGAAACAGCCGTGCTCAGCGTTGGGGAACGCCTGGGAGAGCAGAGGAGGGTTCTGAGGCCAGGCCTGAGCGGGGTGGAGGACACGGACAGCTGGCGTCTGTGCCGGACCGGGAGAGCCGCCACCGCCTGCATGGCCCCTGCGCTCCAGCAGCTCAGCTGAGCCCCTTCTGCTCTGGGAGCGCTGGAGTTTCGGCAGCAGGAGCCGGCAGACCCCAGGCTTGGTTGGTGCCAGCACGGGCTGCAGAGACATTTGCCGGAACTACCTGGAATCCTTCTTGACGTTTCTTGTCTGTCCTTATAAAGTCTGCAGGTATTCCTGTGCGTTCTTTATGTCGTAAGTCTTCCTGGATTTCTACTACCATAACTTACATACATTAAAATATGTACATCTTACATGGATGATTTTCTAAATATTTATTTATTTGAAAGGCAGAGTGACAGAGAAGGAGAAAGAGAGAGAGAGAGGTCTTCCGTCCTCTGGTTCACTTCCCACGGAACATCCAGGGGTGCTCACTTCATGGTGTGGGGACCTGGGCTCTTTCAGCCCTAAGCACTGCCCTTGGAGTGTGGTCTTCCTGGAGCCGGCCGCCCCCGCCGTGCACCTGTTCCCACAGTGGGGAGATCGAGGCCTGGGGGGCGGGGGGGCAGCGCCAAGGCCCCGTGTGAACCGGTGGTGAGCTGGGGCAGGTGCAGCAGCCAGCTCTCAGGCAGGAGGTGGGGAGGGGATTGAGCCACTGCCTCTGCCATTCTGTGGTGTGAAGATTCCCCTGTGGCCGTCTCAGGCCGCCACGTGCAGTGCCGAGTGCAGGGTGGAGCGCGGCAGCTCCAGCACTCACGGTTCAGGGCTGCACACCCACTGCCACACTCGGCTCCCTGCCAGAACGAATGTGGGCAGCCGCACAGCCTGCATTTTGTCCGTACTGGGTGCGGGGGCCACGTGCCCAAGCTGAAGTTCAGGATTCTTTTCTTAGGAAAAAAAATGTGGGATGAAGAACTGGAGACCAGTGGAGTCTGTGGTTCTCGGGGTTTTAAGCAGGGAAACACCACATGTTTAAACTTGGATTCTAGAAAGCTCCATGGGCCACCATGTGGACCAGGCCTGCCGCTGCAGGGAGACGGAGAGGAGGCACAGGGCTGGAGGGGTTTCTGAGGTCGGCTGTCCAGTGTCCGCCCTTGGCTGGTGGAAGCTGGTGGCAGATTGTGAGGGCTGAGGGTGGGGAGAAGGGAAAGCCCTCACTCGGTTGGCAGGAAGTTGCTACAGGTGTCAGAGGGCGCGTAGGTTGAGATTCAGTTCTCACCGTGATGTGTTCCGAGGGTGGAGCCTAGGTCCCACTGTGGGGTTTGGAAGCGGAGCCTTTGAGAGGGGCACAGAACTGGGTGACGTCCCCAGGGTGTGGAGCCAGGGCTGAGCCCTCCTGGCTCTGGGATTTGAAGCCTGCCGGGGGTGAGGCGTGCTGCCCGTGAGCCTCCAGGACCATGGCCCAGCCTCCCACGTTCCATTGTGGTAACAAATGTGGCATTGGGCTCTTGCCCCTGGATCTTCCCAGCCCGGGAACTGCCAAGGGGGAGGCTCAGGGAGAAGCGATGGGAGTGTCAGGCAGCCCAGGCGAGCCCCAGCTCCCGGCTCCCAGCTCCCGTCGCCCGATGCCCAGGCGAGTCCCTGATGTGAATGGGTGGCCGGGGAGAAGATGGGTGGGCGTCGCAGCCAGGCCGCCTTAGTTTTTCAAGAGGAAGTTGACGATGCCGTGGTTGAAAACACAACCCAGGCCAGCGCCACGGCTCACTAGGCTAATCCTCCGCCTTGCGGCGCCGGCACACCGGGTTCTAGTCCCGGTTGGGGTGCTGGATTCTGTCCCAGTTGCCCCTCTTCCAGGCCAGCTCTCTGCTGTGGCCAGGGAGTGCAGTGGAGGATGGCCCAAGTGCTTGGGCCCTGCACCCCATGGGAGAACAGGAGAAGCACCTGGCTCCTGGCTTCGGATCAGCGCAATGCGCCGGCCATTGGAGTGTGAACCAACGGCAAAAGGAAGACCTTTCTCTCTGTCTCTCTCTCATGAAGCTGTTCATCTCTGTGCTCCTGCCAGCTGTTAATTAGAGGGGGTGGGGAGGGGCAGGTGGCTCCCGGGGTCTTCCCACGTGTTCTGATCTCCCCAGGCAGGTGCCAGGAGACCACAGAGGGGACACGGGACTGTGAGTGGAGTCTAGACATTGATAAGTGAATGCACGCTCCAGTTAAAGACATCTTTGCAATATTTTGAATTATTTAAAAACTGCAGGGGTCGCTCTCACCCCAAAAAATGAAAGCAAAGGCAGATGACCTGGGAAGGATCTATCCTGGACACTGTCGCAGGGGGAGGCCTGGAACGTGGGACGCTGTCGCAGGGGGAGGCCTGGAACGTGGGACGCAGGCCCATGCATCTCATTCCAGGAAGTCGCTCCTCACTCCCCGGGCGTCCATGCACAGGCCTGCAGGTTGCTCACTGCTCAGGGGGGCTCAACTGAGAGGGAGGAAGGGACCTCACCAAGCCCCGACTCCCAGGGCCTGTGCAGCCCAGAAAAAAACCTTTTTGTAACTCACGCAAAGGAGATGTGTGTCCTGGATGCCTGCCACTCACGGCAAAGCCCCCGGAAGAGGCGTCCACCTTCAGCCACTTCCCAAGACCGCCTCTCTGATCTCTCCGCCGGCCACACCAGGGCCGGGAGGCCAAGTGCATGTTTCTGGGACGGCGTCTCGGCCGATGGGCAGCGTTCTGCCCTGAGGTCTTGGCTGCCTCTTGCCTGCACTGTCAGGTGGCAAACGCAGCCTGGCTCGGGGCATCTGATTCATTCCCGTGTGTTCCCCAGAGATGGGGGCTTTGTCTTTGAGCTCCAGGTGTCCACACAGCTGCCTTTTGCCGTCACTTGTGTAAGAGCAGAACCCACGCGGCGTCTGCATTAAGGAGGAGGCGCACCTGTGTGGGTTAGCTTTTTGCTGGGCATCACAGACCCACTGGGCTCCTAGGATTTTGCTGTGCACCGCAGACCCACTGGGCGCCTGGGATGTGTCGGGCACCGCAGACCCACTGGGCCCCTGGGATGTGTCGGGCACCGCAGACCCACTGGGCGCCTGTGATGTGTCGGGCACCGCAGACCCACTGGGCGCCTGGGATGTGTCGGGCACCGCAGACCCACTGGGCGCCTGGGATGTGTCGGGCACCGCAGACCCACTGGGCACCTGGGATGTGTCGGGCACCGCAGACCCACTGGGCACCTGGGATGTGTCGGGCACCGCAGACCCACTGGGCACCTGGGATGTGTCGGGCACCGCAGACCCACTGGGCACCTGGGATGTGTCGGCACTCTCACAGTTCAAGATCCTCTCTCCTGGGAGCTTGCAGCCCATAGCAAGAAGTGCACAGGCAGTAATAAGCGAACACAGATGTGACGTAATGTCAGACACCCGTTGGGCAGAGGAGCAGGGGTGGGGCATCACTCTGCTGGGGCAGGGGGCTCTGGAGCGGGGCGTGGATGCCACGGGGGTCCCGTCAGGTGAAGCTCTGAGGGGAGGGGCCGGTGGCAAGAGTGCTTCATGCACGCGTGCACATGCACACGTCGTCCACAGCCGGGGGTGGCTGCAGCTACAGCGCTGGAAGCGGGGGGGGGGGGGGGTGCCGATCGCAGAGGGGCACAGCCGGGGCAGGGGGTGAGTCGCATCTGCCACGTGGCAGGACTTGCTGAGCCCTCCCCTGCTCCCGTGTGCTGGATCCAGCCGAGTCACTGCTGCTCCTCTCACAGGACACGAACAGAGCAAAACCTGTCCCGCTCTGACACCGGCTCTCCTCCTCACTCACCACCCGCGGGGTTGCTGGCCTGGACAGCTGCAGCATGGCCTGTGGCCCCTGCCTTCCACTCTGTCCCGTAACCTGTCAGACATTTTTACAGAAATGCAATGAAATGCCGGCTCCTTTTGGCGAGAGCTCTCTGATGGCGTCCGTCGTGTTGGAAGTGTCGTTCTGGCGAGAGACCCCCTCGTCACCCAGCAGGGCGGTCCGTGGCTCGTCTCTGGCCTGTGTTGCCGTGTGAGCAGCACTCGAGAGGTGAATGGCTGTCGCAGGGTGAGGCTCCCCAGATGACGCCATCGCCGGGAGCCCCTGCGGTGCCTGGGACTGAGCAGCCCGGGTCAGCATCTGCGCCAGACCCGGAGCAGGTGGTAGTGGCGCTGTCGGCGCACCTGAGGCAGAGGGGCCACCTGTGCCAGGCAGTTGCCGTGTTCCTGGGAGGAGAGACCCAGCACGTGGACTCTGCGTCCCTGCTTGGGCTCTAACTGCTCCCCTGCGGTTCTCACGCTTTGTCCGGCTTGCCCAGAATTCCCTGCAGTGTGTCTGTAAAACCCAGGCCTTTCCCCAGGGGAGACACGCAGAGCGTCTTGCTCTACCTCACCCGCCTCCTTCACCTCTCCTCATTTTGCTTTCCCTCGAAAGCCCCTCGGCAGGGGTGAGCAGAAATGCCCGCAGGCCCCTGGGTACCAGCCGAGAGAGGCAGCGCTTGGTGACACTGAGGGCAGTGTGGTGCCGTCCAGTGTGGACGATGGGGAAGGCCTCGCTGGGACCTTCTGGCTGGGAACTCAGAATGCCCGGTCACGGCCGTGGGGTCGCAGTGGGCCGTCTTCCTTGGGGCCTGGCACCCAAGCTGGACAGCCTCGCCTCGAGGCGCCTCTGGGTCGGCTGCGGCAGGCTGACACAGCGGCGGGGGGGCGTCGGCCAGAGCTGCAGCTGCAGCGTGCGAGTGTGAGGTTTTCCGGGGACGTGGGCTGTAGATGCCCCGCGAGGGAGCCACGGGGGGCCGGGCAGTCAGCGCTCTTCTGTCACTGTCTACAGGACGGCTTCAGGTGGTTCATGGAAAGGAAGTTCACTGGGGTGCAGAAAGCGCCTACATAATTCTCTCATAACACCCAGTGATGGTGGAGGCGGGGGTTTGCTGAAATCCCATGCTCGGGCTGCTCATCGCGCCGTGGCCCTGGGCGTGGCTGCCCGGGCTCTCTGTGTCAGGCAGGGGTGTACCACGCGGTGACGCTTGTCAGCCCAGCCCAGGCTCCGTGTGGGTCTCACTCCTGCTTGCCTGAGGCGTGGGTGGGTGCCAGGGGACACCTGCCCACTTTCCCCGTGCTGGATAGGGCTGGCTGTGAGTCCTAAGGCTTTGAGACTCTGGAAGGCGTCCCCTGAGCTCAGGCAGGGCCACCAGCTGCGTTAGCAGGAAGCTGGACTGGAAGTAGAGCCGGGTAGGAGCCCAGCCCTCTGACAAGGGCTGCAGGTGTCCCGAGTGGCGTCTCGGCTGCTGTGCCCCACGCCCACCCCCACACCGGCTGTTCAGCGTCAGGGTCCGTGTCTCCTGCCCGGATGCCTCTTCTTAGCGCCTCCAGGAAGGAGACGCACCCACAGATTTGCTCATTGTCATCGGTCATTCTTCCAGCCGTGCCGCAAGGTCGGCCAGCCCTCTGTGCAGGGCCAGCCTGTCTGCAGCCTGCGCTGTCAGGACAGTGAGCAGGCCGGGAAACGGGAGCCACTGAGGCCGCTGCATACGCTGGAAGCGGCCTCCAGCACACTCAGTTATAAGGATGATAGTTTCATGGTTTTTTTTTTTTTTAATCAGAATTAATGCAACAAACCCATAATGCAGTGTATGACCATTGCAAATAAAGACAGGGCAGAGTAGGGAAGAAGGGTCGAGGAGGGAGCCGGGGACTGCACAGGTGATGTGCAGAGGGGGTGGGGGAAGTGAAGGAAGTGAGGCAGATGGCGCCACGCCCAGGAGAGAAGCACTTAGTGCAAAGCACTCACAGCAGGGAGGGCGAGGGCGCCACCGGCTCCCCTGGACCCACCGGCTCCCCTGGACCCACCGGCGGGCCCTGCTCAGCTTCCCTGCAGCTGACCTCGTACTGAATTAGTTGCCAGTAGGTAAACTTCGCACTGGAAAATTGGGCTTTCTAAAAGTGCATGGCCCAGCGCCCGGGGAGCCTGGTCCCCTCTCCGGGCCATGATTTGCGTCACCCAGGGGCTCCGTGTCTCCCAGCTCCCTGCCCTGGCCCTGTGGGCATCAGGTTTGCAGCCCTGACCTATGGCCTCCATTGGGATTGGGGGGGGGGGGAGGGCAGAGCAGGAGGTGGTGTTTCCTGCTGGCAAACCAGATTCAGCCGGTGACGCTTTGAGCCAGTGCTTGAAGGTGAGCAGGATTTCAGTGGGATAAAGTGGTGGAGATTTTTGGATGGAGGATAGGAGATGAGCAGACAGAGGGCCGGGTGCAGGAGCAGGGCGACCCAGCTGCCGCACAGACCCCGTCCGAGCGGGCTGGCCACTGCCGTGGCGCAGGCATCGCACGCTCGGCTCACCGGGAAAGAGGCTCCTCCTGGGAACTGTGTACGGCACCATCATCGCTCACTCCGCTGTGTCTGGGCGTTTTCTTCCCTGATTGCTTTGTTTGGGAAATTGAACAAGATGCCAGCAGCTTACCAGAACAGTGGCGGAACGGCAGCCACCAAGAAATTCTCTTTCTCTGTAAATGCCAGCTCCACACGTCCTGCAGGGGGTGGACGTCATGGCGGTCATGGACGTCATGGTGCCTGAGCCTGTGTTGGCTTGGGCTGTTGCTTGCGTGGTGAATTCAGCTTGTTTCTGTTTCCGCAGGGTGGTTAATCACAGGCTGAGTGTGACGAGGACTGTGAGCCAAGCGACCTAAGTTTTCTTTCATTTTCTTGCCATTTCGTGTTGCTCTTTTGTGGACTGGATCCAATTTGGCCTCCCTGCCAGTGGTGAGAGGCAGGCTGCTATTGGAGTCAGCCCGATGGTGGTCCAGTGTGGGGAGCAATTCGGACTAGACTAAGTTACTGGAATTAAGACTTATTCTATGCATCTGCTCTCCCACAATATGGCACTGGGAGAGAAGAAAACAGCTTTTACACAGCTGCCTCCAGTTCAACCAATAAACTGTAGGACTTGCTCCTGATTGGAGAGCAGCGTACTCGGCGTGTGGGCAGCCGAGTTGGGATTGGCGGAGGAGGACTATAAAGGAGGAGAGAGACGGCATGCACCAGGAACATCTAAGGGGAACATCTAAGGGGAACACCTGTGCAGCCCCCGAGAGAGCCGGCCGGCGGTGTACCGCTCCCCTGCGGAAGTGGGGAATGTGGCCAGGGGGAACCGCCCTTCCACGGAGGTGGAAGGGATAGTAGCCAACCCGGGAAGAACCAGCAGCAAACCCGGGGAGGGCCGAGCAGATGAAAGAACAGCGCAGGGTCCTGTGTCGTTCCTCCATGAAGAGGGGGAGCGACATAATGGTGCCGTGACTCGGATAGGAAACCTAGGACGGATAGGAAACTTAGGAGGGAAGAAACGGGAAGAAGTGGAAAATATCGGAGAGAGAGACTAGCAAACAGCCTAGGGAAAAGCCGGACGAAAAAGGTGCCGGAAGAAGCTATTGAAAGCCTAGGCATAGACTCAGATACGGACTATGGGGGGAAGCTGGGAGAAATCTCTAAGGTCGAAAGCGAAAGTGAAAGCTAGAACAAACAGACTCGGATGCGGACTGTGGGGAGAGGCCAGGAGAAATGAGGGAGGAATATTGTTGGAAGAAAGCTTGGGGAAACATACCGGGTAGAGAAAAATGTTAGGGAAATTGAAGCCGCGGGGGGCAGGCCAAGGCGGAGACGAAAGCCACTTTGGGATTCTCAGGTTAGCCTGGGAATAGGGGGCGAAAAGTTGAAACCAGAAGCAGAAACGTAAGCCAGATTGGGATCCGTCTGATTAGCCCGGGGAGCAAAGGACGGGAAGCCAAACCGTGGGGCGGAGACGTGAGCTGGGTTGAATTCGCCAGGCTAGCCCGGGGAACTTGGATTGAATGCTAGTGGCGGAGATGTGAGCTACGCTGTGTGACTCGTGGAGGCTGCCGCACGCAGAGAGAGCGTGCGGGGCACAAGTAGATAGGGAACGCTGGGCTAAGTGCGAGACCGCGGAGTGTGCGTGCAAAGCCGAGCCGCGCAGATGAGAGAGGCGCGGGCTGAAGCGGCTCAGAGCCGGAAAGCCGCCGAGAGGCAGCCTCGGGGCGGGCGCCGGGAAGCCGCGGGGATAAGAGAAACAGAAGTTTAGAAGTAAAATGAGAGAAATAGGAATGTTGGCAGACAGAAGTAAAATGGGAGAAATAGGAATGCCCGGAGATAGAGAAGTAGAGAAATAGAAAGGCCTCCCCACAATACTGCAATGAGAAGGCTTGGATTCGGTCTGCCTGATTAGTGAGGCGATGAGCACCTGCGGGCGGCTAGCAGCTTATGCGCCGCAGGTCACCGAAGACAGGCACGAATTAACATCAGTAAGGCCTCCCCACAATACAGCAATTAGGAGGCTTGGATTCGGTCTGCCTGATTAAGGCGGTAAGCACCAGCAGGCGGCTCGACCAGAGTGTGAGCCGCAGGTCACCGAAGACAGGCACGCATCAGCGCCTAAAAACCTCCTCACAACATGGCGAAGAGAGGACCCGGATTCGGTTTGCCTGATTGATAGGACTTGTAAGAACCTGTGGCAACTCTAGCAAGTAGAGCAGAGTGTGTGCCGCGGGACACCGAAGACAGGCGCGTATCAACGCCAAAAAATAAAAAGAAAGGGGGATCTGTGGGGAGCAATTCGGACTAGACTAAGTTACTGGAATTAAGACTTATTCTATGCATCTGCTCTCCCACAATATGGCACTGGGAGAGAAGAAAACAGCTTTTACACAGCTGCCTCCAGTTCAACCAATAAACTGTAGGACTTGCTCCTGATTGGAGAGCAGCGTACTTGGCGTGTGGGCAGCCGAGTTGGGATTGGCGGAGGAGGACTATAAAGGAGGAGAGAGACGGCATGCACCAGGAACATCTAAGGGGAACATCTAAGGGGAACACCTGTGCAGCCCCCGAGAGAGCCGGCCGGCGGTGTGCCGCTCCCCTGCGGAAGTGGGGAATGTGGCCAGGGGGAACCGCCCTTCCACGGAGGTGGAAGGGATAGTAGCCAACCTGGGAAGAACCAGCAGCAAACCCGGGGAGGGCCGAGCAGATGAAAGAACAGCGCAGGGTCCTGTGTCGTTCCTCCATGAAGAGGGGGAGCGACAGTCAAGGAAGCCGGGGCCGTGGCCTGTGCGGCGTGGGCTGAACGTGGCCTGTGCGCCTGGATTCCCTGGCCCAGTGCTTCTCAGGGGTCTGCAGGAGGGTGGGAGAGAGCAGGACACAGAGGTGACGCTCGGCACCTGATGGGCTGTGGTGGCCGCAGACCTGCACCCTTCCCGGCACCTGCAGGGCCGCACTGGCGCTCCATCCGTCAGCCAGCTACTCAGGCACTCAGATGTCACGTGTGTCCATAGCGTGTTAGGTGGGGATCGTCCCCCCTGAGGCTTACTGTGCGGTGCAGGAGATGGACTTCTGTCACACAGAGGCGGGAACGGGAACCCGGCCGGGGTCACTCAGGTGCTCACAGGGAACCTGGCTCCTGAGGGAGTCACAGAAAGCCAGGGAAGCGTCCAGCCAGGGCCCCGTGCTCGGTGACACGCTGCGCAGGGAGGAGGTGTCGCGTGTGCAGAGGGCACAGTCCAGACAGCGTGACCAGCCCTAGGCTGGCAAGGACAAGGTGACCTGGGGGTGCTGCCTAAGCCCTGGTGGGGGGCACAGGCAGGAAGAGGGGCTGGAGTGAGGTGGGGTCTCGGACCTTCTCAGAGCTCAGGGACTGGGCAGGGGAGGGACCGGATCTGCGTTTTAGGAGAGACCCGTGAGGCTGCCACAGGGGGGCTCGGCCTCCGTGGCGCACGGACGTCTGTGTTCTGTAGCAATTCGTGTTTGGTTGGATGGGTGTTAGGAAGAAAGAAAACAGATAGAAAATCTGCCCTTGGCTAGATGTTATTACTTGGGACAAAACTTCCAGAATCCAGTTAGGAAGATTAAATTAGGGAATGTGGGTCTTGCTTCTGACAGGCATCAAGGAGACGCTCAGAACACGGCCTGGGGGACGTCGGGCTCTATTTGTCCTGCGGTTCGGTCTCGTTCTCGGTTTCTTTGGTTCTGAGGCCTTGGAAACGCAGTTGAACTCGTCTGTGGCCAGCAGGTCCTTGCACAGGAAGGAAGGGGAGCCCTTCACGGCGTTCCCACGACACAGGAAGTGGCAGTACTTCTCTGACTTCCAGCTCTCCCGGCCGTGTCAGCCACTAACAGACGGATTTCCCGTTATGTGCAGGAAAGGCCACGTCCCACCCAGAACCTTACACGCGTGAGCACACCTGACCAGCCCAGAGCCTGCCTCTGTGTCTGCCCGTCCATTTGCACACACACACACACACGTGTGTGTGTATTTGTATCTGGGCTGCACAAAACACACTTTTATGTGATGAACTGCATTTTCCCGTCTCTTCTTCCTGAACATAAAAAGCTGCTTGGCGTCCTCTAGGCTAATTTCAGAACGCACAGCGTGCAGCCTCTGCTTAAAAAACGCGGACCCGAGAGCGTCCGTGTTTGGAGTGGACTGGGGGGTGCTGGGGCGGGTGCCAGTGGGCCCGTGGCCGTCCGTTTCATTTTTGCTGGGTGTCGCCCGTAGGAATGGCCCGCCACTGAGGCAGGGGGTGTGGCTTGCTCACTCGCCACTCTGTCCTGGGATGGCAGACGATTCAGACCAGTGAACCTGGAGCCCGGAGCCTTTGTCGCCTTCCCCGAACCTCCTGCGTTTCCTGCACCGTCGTTCAGCCTGGCTGCCTGGGTCTCCCTGTGGCCCCTGTGCCGGCGGTGCTGGCTGAGGGTCTTCTGAGTGCTCCTTAATCACCTGCCTCCTGGGTTTGGCGTGGGCCAGCTTCCGACAGTTGCTAAGCTGGAAAATGCGGGGCGCTGGGGAACAGCATGTAGGGAAATAATGAATCAGTCACCCCTCCCCCGGGCTGGCCCTGTTGCACAGAGGTTAAGCCATCGCCTGGAACCCCAGCTTCCCGTAAGGGTGCCAGTTCAAGTCCTGGCTGATCTGCTTAGGATGCAGCTCCCTGCTGATGGCCTGGGAAGGCAGTGAAAGGTGGACCAAGTGCTTGGGCCCCTGCACATGCATGGGAGACCAGGAGAAGCTCCTGGCTCCTGGCTTCAGATAGGCCCAGCTCCAGCCATTGTGGCGTGAATCAGCAGATGGAAAACACTCTCTCCTCTCTCTCTCTCTCTCTCTCTCTCTCTCTCCAACTCTGCCCTTTCAAATAAATAATAAATCCTTTAAATAAAATTGAGGCATGAAGTCATCTGATACCTGCTTAGCTCCTGCTGTGTAACAAGGCCCCTGAGCCCGGCGGCCACAACAGCTTCCGTCTGGTGTTCCGACCGTTGTGAGGTGGCTGGGTCGGGGCAGGGGCTCACCGGCCGTGCTGGTGTCTGCTCGTCTTTGCTGGACTCACGCACACATCACTCGGGTAGCTGTCCCCTGCACTGTGACCGTTTGCACTCCTCGGGCCAGCAAGCCAACTTGGGGATACCTTCTTTGTAGCAGTAACAGGGCACAGCAGGGCCCCCCAGACACGTGGGATGTGGTCATTCCTACCTTGTTCAAGGGGAGAGTCCCCGCGGAGCCTGGAGCCCAGGGGCGGGGCCTTGTCTTCCCTCCAGAAGGGCGCAGGACTGTAGGAAAAGACCTGAGGCGGTTGGCACCGGGTGGCACAGCAGTGGGCCCCACCCTGCAGAGAGAGCCTCCGGGAAGGGAGGCTGGCCACGGCCGCTCTGCGGTGAGACAGGCGTGACCTCGGTTCCTCTCCGGCGTGTTTGAGCAGAGAAGCAAGTGACGGCGTAACACGGCTGCTCCGTCTCACAGCCCCGCAAGCAGGGCGCGGTGGGTTCCTGAGCGGCCGTCCCCCCAGCGCTGCAGATGGCAGACGCCCTGCGCACCCACAGCTGACGCGCATAGGCTGCAGAGATGGGGTCTCCGCGTCGGTTTCTGTGAGCCGGGCCCGGGGCCTCGCGTGGAAGCTGCCAAGTCCCCGGCCAGCACGAGGACGCACTCCACCCTCCGTGTAGCCATCAGCTGTTGATTGAGAAGCACCGATGCCTGTTTTTCATTTTTAAACATTTTTCAGTCTCTAAGCGCTCATGGTTCTTAGAGTAAATCATTGTGGGAAACAGCAGGGGCTCACCCAGTGCCGGGAGGCCAGTGTGGCTGAGCGAGGAAGCAGGGAAGGACCGACTACCGCCCCCGCCTGTCAGCCCAGTGAACGCCAAGGCTCTCGGTGGCCGGTCTCCGACTGTGCACCATCATCTGGGCCCTGGAGTGGGTGCAGGTAGTTTAGTGCCCACTTGTCCTTAGAAGGACCGATTCCCACCCCTGTCAGCCCAGTGAACGCCAGGGCTCTCGGTGGCTGGTCTCCGACTGTGCACCGTCGTCTGGGCCCCGGAGTGGGTGCCAGTGGTTTAGTGCCCACTTGTCCTTAGAAGGACCAGTTCCCACCCCTGTCAGCCCAGCGAACGCCAGGGCTCTCAGTGGCCGGTCTCCGACTGTGCACTGTCGTCTGGGCCCCGTGGTGGGTGCCGGTGGTTTAGTGCCCACTTGTCCTTAGAAGGACCGACTCCCGCCCCCGCCTGTCAGCCCAGCGAACGCCTGGGCTCTCGGTGGCCGGTCTCCGACTGTGCACCGTCATCTGGGCCCCGTGGTGGGTGCCGGTGGTTCAGTGCCCACTTGTCCTCCACTTCCCGCTCAGCCTGCAGAGGACTTGCTCGTGTTGCTCCTTCGCGGTGGCACCTGCACCATGTCACAGCTCACTGGAGAGGGACCAGCGCCAGCCTTCAGACCATCCCGGTGTAGCCCTCATCCCTAGACCTGACAGATGAGCACTCCAGGGGGCCCAGTGAGGGTCAGATGCACCTGCCCATCCCAGCAGCTCTGCTCCCACTGTGTGCTGTGAGGTCACACAGGGTGGGCGCTGTGGTCGTGTGATGGCGAGTTGGGGGTGCCCGTGCTGGTCTCCACTTCCGTCTGCTCTGTGAATTTCCATCAGAAGTTAGAAGAGACAGCGTAAAGGCTGGCACGTGACTGTGTTACACACACACACATCACTCCATGTCTAAACACAGGTGGCAGCGCGTGTGGACCAAGCATAGGCGTTGGCAAGCAGTGGCCCGTGAGCAAGTCTGCCAGACCACCTGCTTCTGTACAGTCTGTGAGATAAGAATGCTTTTTAACTTTTTTTAATGAGTGAGAAAGAAAATAGAAGAAAATATTTTGGAACAAATACGCGTTATACAAAAATTCAAATTTCTGTGCCTGTAAGTAAAGTTTTAATGGAACACAGTCGCGGTCATGTGTTTGCCTGTTGGCTGCGGCCGACTTCACCTCTGCAGGGGAGTCGAGTAGTTAGAGACACCTGACTTAGGAAACTGACACCCAGCCCTTGACTCGTCATCTGCTGCCCCCCAGGGTAAGGACGCACACCCAGGAACCAGGCCTCAGCCCCTCACGTGTGCAGTGTGCTCCCAGCCAGGCCTCGGCCCCTCATGTGTGCAGTGTGACCTCAGCCCCTCACGTGTGCAGTGTGACCTCAGCCTGGCCTCAGCCCCCTCACGTGTGCAGTGTGACCTCAGCCAGGCCTCAGCCCCCTCATATGTGCAGTGTGACCTCAGCCCCTCACGTGTGCAGTGTGACCTCAGCCCCTCACGTGTGCAGTGTGCTCCCAGCCAGGCCTCGGCCCCCTCACGTGTGCAGTGTGACCTCGGCCAGGCCTCGGCCCCCTCACGTGTGCAGTGTGACCTCAGCCCCTCATGTGTGCAGTGTGCTCCCAGCCAGGCCTTGGCCCCGCTGGCCCAGGGTCCACCGCTGTGTCGGGAACCATGGTTCTGTGGCAGTGGTGTCCACCTCCTGAATGCCGTGGGAGCACGTGGAGGTGATGGACAGCAGGCGTGGCCCAGGGCCCTGCGGGGAGAAAGTCTTTCCCAAAGCTGAGGAAGGCCCTGCCGTGAGCCCCCAGGCCCTGCCGTGAGCCCCCAGGGAGCCGGCCTCCTGCGTGGCCTGTCTGCTGAGGCCCTTGTGGGAGCACCCAGGCCATTCGTCCATGTGTGTAGGGCAGGTGACGCCTGACAAAGGAGGCTCCACCCAGCTGTGGACTCCACAGCCAGGCCTCAAGTCCTCCCCTCAACCACTGACCCCACACACAACTGCCTTAGCTGCACGTGTGTCCTCCAGGGAGAGGGGCCGTGGCTGGAGGTCCCGGCTGTGTCACTCGAGACGCTCCATTACCGCCGCCAGATTTCCTCCTGTTGGACGACCGACCACACCTCCCCTTGCTGGGCACAGGGAGGGGTCCTCGTGTGGAGCCGTGCTTGTCAGCCTCCCTCCTTCCAGACCAAGGCCCAGCCACTGCCCCGGACACACAGTCCTCCCCCTCACCAGCCGGTGCAGGTGCCCAGGGCACACCTGGAAAAGCGGCAGTGAGTCAGGAAGCAGGGCCGGGGCAGGGCAGCAGTGAGCTGAGAGGACTCCGGACAGCCATGGAGACCCAGAAGGGCCAGGGTTTGCCCACAGCCGGTGGTCCCTGGACGTCCGGATGCACACCCTTGCCTGACCAGCAGTGCCTCTCTGTGCCTCCTCCCTGTTCCTACACGCAGCTGCCGTGAGGTTGGGGAATAGTGTTCAGGGCAGAGCCTCGCACCGTCACCAGCTCATAAGTGTTGGCAAAGTGCACTCCTGCAGGCCCAGCCGGGGCCTGTGAAGGGCTTTGTTACGTGCAGGTCCGGCTGACTTAATTTGTGGTTAGTTGGTCTTTTGTGTGTTATAGAAGCAAAGATGACAAGTGCCTTTAGTAATGATTGGATTGAAATGAAATTAGAAGCAGCGTGAACACGCAGAACTCACGGCTTCCCAGCGATCGCGCTCTTGGCGGCCGCTGTCTGTGCTCTCGCGATGTGCGTTTACTGCACCCAGGGCAGGTGGTGAGGATCAGACGCCACGCGCCACCTCTGCCCATGTCTGGTCGGCGTCCTCACGTCAGCAGCTTAGACGGCTGGAATCTGCACCACGGGGTTGAGCGAATCCAGAGCAGAGCCCCCGCTCTGCCGCCTTCTGAGAGCCTGGTGTGCAGCAGTTCCCCACAGCGGACTGAAGGCTGCCCTGGTTCAAGGGGTTTGTTGCGAGACGCAGACGGTGAGGAATGGCATTTTAGGCTGTGCCCACGGTTGACCTCTCTGGTGAGAGGTGTTGGCCGCTCCCAGCACTGGCCGTGGCTTTGGACTTGGAAGAGCAAGAGGAAGTCTGCTCCAGGGTGGCCTCCCGTGGGAAATGGAACCGCCCACTTTCCAGGAGCCCGCTGACCCCACAAGCCATGGCCGTCTACACTGTCCCTGTGTTCTGGCCACACCTCTTATCCTGCTACACCCCTGCACCCAGCAGTGTCAGTCTTTGCTCGCAGTAGCTCCCCTTACAGGAGAGGGAATGGCTGTTTTCAAATACGAAGGGGAGAAATTCTTCAGAGTCCCGGCAGAGCCCCTTGGTCATCCGAAAGGACACGGGAAAAAGAGCCAGGCTTTGAGATGGGGTTGACTACGGCCCCTCCCTCCGCCACCCCCCTTCCTTCCTTCCTTTTTAAAATTATTTGAAAGGCAGAGAGACAGAGATCTGCTGTTCACTGATTCATTCCCCAAAATGGCCACAACAGCCAGGTCTGGGCCAGGGCAAAGCCAGACCCCAGAGCTCCATCTGGGTCTCCCTTGTGCGTGGTAGAGGGCCAAGCGCGTGGCCATCTTCTGCTGCCTCCCCAGGCACATTGGCAGGAAGCTGGGTGGGAAGTGGGGCAGCCAGGACTCGAATCTGTGCTCTTCCGTGGGATGCCAGCGCCATAGGCAGTGGCTTCACCTCTGCACCACAGTGCCCCTCCCGCCCCCAGGGTACGTCCTGACCCGGAGCGCTCTCAGCTCAGGGTCATTTTCCCTCCCAGCCCCCCAGGGAGTTCGGCAATGCCTGGAGACTGTTGTTGGTGGCCACTGCTTGAATGGGGGAGAGGCGCTGCTGTGGGCGGAGTTCGGGGCTACTGCTCCGCAGGTCCAGGACAGCCCCCACGCAGGACATCACCCACCCACAGTGTCGGTGGGGCCAAGGTCGAGAAGCTGCTGCAGGATGCAGTGCCCCTTGTCCATCTGTGGGTGCAGTGCCCCCTCCTCCATCTGTCTATGGGTGCAGTGCGCCTCCTCCATCTGGCTGTGGGTGCAGTGCCCCTCCTCCATCTGTGGGTGCAGTGACTCCTCCTCCATCTGTGGGTGCAGTGACTCCTCCATCTGTCTGTGTGTGCAGTGCCCCCTCCTCCATCTGTCTGTGGGTGTAGTGCCCCCTCCTCCATCTGTCTGTGGTGCAGCGCCCCTCCTCCATCTGGCTGTGTGTGCAGTGCCCCCTCCTCCATCTGTGGGTGTAGTGCCTCCTCCATCTGTCTGTGGGTGCAGTGCCTCCTCCATCTGTCTGGGATGCAGTGCCCCCTCCTCCGTCTGTCTGGGGTGCAGTGCCCCTCCGTCTCAGACCCTACGAGGGTTATCGTAGGTGTTTTGACTTTGAGAGCCCTTGCTTCCTTCACTCCAGCCAATGGAGTAATGGATGATGGAGGGGGCGGAGATCCCCAGGCACTGCCAGACCCCCCCCCCCGGGTATCCGTCTCCTCCTCGTCCTGATTCTCATCCACTCTCCCCTTACGGCGGTTCTACATCATGTTTATAGCCTGCAGCACTTCAAGGCAAGGCTCTGAGGCATCGCATCAGGAAAAAAAAAAAATGGCCTCTCCCCGGACATCTCCGCTCATACTAGGAAGACAGGGATGGACACACGGCACGCCGGCCTCATTTTAGTAATGGGACAGCACGGTGACTCAGGGACACAGAGCCAGATGCCGCCTCCCCACCTGCACTGCACCCTGGGCTGTTGTCAGGCCGGCTGTGCTGCAGGCGTCTCACCCCCCGCGCTCCTAGACCAAAGCGTTGCTGTTTTCGGGATCCTTGCCACCTTCATCCGCAGCCCTCGGCGACCTTGGCCGCCGTCGAGAAGTGACAGCGTGATGCGGATACTCCGATTTTCCAATTTCCAAGACTGACACCGTGGTGAGTTAGGCAGGGTCGGCAGGAATCTAATACTTCTCAAGTATAAGAAAAGTAATTAAGGGAACACACGAAACCAGACACTCAGAGTGAAAATAAATTGAGTGGAAATTGACCCAACATGTATCCACAAGCAAGGAGGCCGGAGCTGTCCGTCCTGACAGACCCGCCCCTCTCAGATGCTGGGCCCAATAGAGCGCCTCCAGCCCCTCTCGCAGGGCTGGGGGCCAGGCGGGCTTGAGCAGACCGACTCCACCGGAGAGGCCTGTCCCACGACAGCGTGGCCCTTGGTTCTCACTTGCCTTTTCATGTCCTCGCCGTCACTGGAGAAGCCAGTGACAGCTGAGTCACCCCGTGCCCGGGGCTGCGCAGTGCAGGACGGTCTGTGTGTCCTCATCTCAGCCGCAAGTTCCCACGCAGCTTCTCTCTGCAGGCATGTGTGGCACCTGCCGGGAGTGTGTCTGTGGTACTTTCATCCTAATGCACATGTGTGCACACGTTCACATGTACGCATGCACGCACATATGTGTGCACACGCACGAACACAACATGCACAGAAGTGCATGCACATGTACATACGCATGCATGTGTGTGTGCACATACATGCACAGATGCGCATGTACACGCAGGTGTACGCACCTGCACACACATAGGCACATGCATGCCACACACACATGTACAGATGCATGCACATATGTGCGCACACGCACGAACACAGCATGCACAGACTGCATGCACATGTACACACGCATGCATGTGTGTGCGCGCATACATGCACAAATGCACATGTACACGCAGGTGCACGCACATATGCACATGCATGCACACGTTCACATGCACACATGCATGCACACATGCACACACACACAACACTCACATGTACATACACAACATGCACAGACTGCATGCACATGTACATACGCATGCATGTGTGTGCGCATACATGCACAGATGCACATGTACACACAGGTATATGCACCTGCATGCACATAGGCACGTGCACACCGCACACACATGTACACATGCATGTACGTGCATGCACACACAACACTCACATATACACACACGCGTGCACACATACATGCACAGATGCGCACGTGTGCACACACCCCAGCACCCTCCATGTTGATACTGCTGTGCAATCCAGGAGGGGACGGATGCCTGGGGGTTGTGGACGCTCACTCTGGTCGACCACTTGCCGCCTAAACCCAGGCAGCAGTGAAGATGCGGGAACCAGGACGTCCAGAAATTCAGCCAGGGCTCTCGCTCGGCTGCTGGGCTTGCTCAGAGCTCTGAGGGCCTGCCCGCAGCGTCTGGGTGCCCGCCGGGGCTGTAGTCTGGGCTCAGGTGTTCTGTGAGTTTTCCTCCCCTCTCTTGCTCGCCCCTTGCCTGTCTAATCCCCCCCAACACCCCCTTCATGACACCTGCTGCTCTTCCGTTTACCAGAATCTAACCATCGCGCACGACGTTACTGCACCGCCTGTCCTACCGCGAGCAGCTTCTGTCCCTCTTTGGGTTTTCATGTGGGCGGCGGGTGGATGGTGGACGGATAGGGAGTGAGGGAGGAAGCCTTGATGTAATGTGGTGAGAGGCCCGGGCCCGGAGTGCTTGCTGCTTAGTCCCCTGCGGCCACTGCTGATCCCAGCGTGGAGTGTTCCAGTCGCCTTCAGAGCGCAGGCGCTCCCTCCCTGGTGGAACAGACCAGAACGGGTGTGGTTTCTGCCCTCGCAGGCCAGCTCTGTGTGAGCACGGGGTCCTGAACCCTTTGTGTGCGGCTGCTTTGCTCAGCGTCGTGTGGGACCGTCCACGCTGCTGCAGGCGTCGGCAGCCCACCGCTCGTACTGCTGAGTCGCATCCCACTGTGTGCGGATCAGCTCAGCGTTCACCTGCTCATGGACGCCAGGCGGACTCCAGACTCTGAGCGAAAGCTGGAGTGGGCTGTTCCTGATCTCCCGGTCTCCCTGGGACTCCTGCCCCAACCCCTGCTGCTCAGTTGTCCACAGTGATGGCAAAAGTGACTCTTTTTTAAAATAGATTTATTTATTTATTTATTTGAAAGAGTTACACAGAGAGAGAAGGAGAGGCGGAGGCGGGGGAGGGTCTTCCGTCCGCTGGTTCACTCCCCAGTTGACTGCAACGGCCAGAGCTGCACCAATCTGAAGCCAGGAGCCAGGAGCTTCTTCCGGATCTCCCACATGGGTGCAGGGGCCCAAGGACTTGGGCCACCTTCTACTGTTCTCCCAGACCATAGCAGAGCTGGATCAGAAGTGGAGCAGCCAGGTCTTGAACCGGTGCCCATATGGGATGCCAGCTTAACCCTTTATACCACAGCGCTGGCCCCAAAAGTGACTTTAAAAAAAAAAAAGTGACCCTGCTCACTCCCTGCCCAGAATTCTCTGGGGCTTCCCCTCTCACCCGGTCTCGTCGTGCCCAGTCCATGTGAGCTGGGCTCTCACACACGGTGTCTCCCTACATCCTGGTCATTTTGTGAGTAGACCAGAGAGATTTCTGCCCCGGTGCCTTGGCATGTACTGTAACCACTGCCTGGAATGTTCTCTCACCATGGCTTCAGGGCTCACCTCTCCTCTCATTGACATCTCTACTGTAACCTCACCGTGTTAGAGAACCGCCCCTGCCCCTGCTCTCCAGAATGTGAGCGTACTTCCAGGTTTTCACGGAAAGTCGATCAAAAACAAGTTCATTCTGTGCGAAGTGCTGTCCAGGCCGTGTAGAGGTTCGCGTGATGTGTGTTGTTTTGGAGACACTGTTGTCCATGCCACTGCCTCACTCTCTGGACCTGCACCGTCAGGCTCTGCGCAGCCGTGAAATTAAGATTCATTAAAACTGACCTTGGAGACACGGCTTCAGGTGCTGCAGCCACACTTCAGGTGGTGGGGTGCACAAGGGGGTCTGAGCGGTGTTTGGAAGAGACCAAGACTGTGTGTGGCACACGTCGGCGTGGCGGTGGGCGTATGGCGCAGCGGGTGAGGCCGCACGCTGTGCTGAGCCGCGTGGGCTCGGGTCCGGGCTCTGTTCTGATTCCAGCTTCCTGTGGACATGCGGTGATGGCTGAGGTATTTGGGTCCCCGCCACCCTCATGGAAGGTCTGGATTCAGTCCCTGGCTCCCACCTTCAGCCTGGCCCAACCACAGTGACTACAGGCATTTGGGGAGTGAGCCAGGAGATAAGATTGCGTGTGTGGGCGTGCACGTGTGTGTGTGTCTTTCAGATGAATACACAAATAACTTTCTGAAAGAGATGGCTGTATTTGCCACTGCCTGCAGCTGCCTGTGTGACACACGGCACGTGGCACCGTGTGGGACGGCGTCGAGAGGGCGTTCTCATTGTGCCGGAAAGTTCCGTCGGCAGCACCGCTCTGAGTGTTGCCCCCCGATTACTGTCTATGGGGCATCTCCAGAAAGTCCATGGAGAATGTGCACTAAGGAAAAATTAGAAATGGACTTCAAAATTTTTTACACCAAAACAAAAATCTTTTAATTCCTTTTCCACAAATATTTAAAAATTCTCCCATATAGTATTTAATATTTCATGTGCCGTAGGCCAGCACCGTGGCTCACTAGGCTAATCCTCCACCTTGCGGTGCTGGCACCCCGGGTTCTAGTCCCGGTCGGGGCGCCGGATTCTGTCCCGGTTGCCCCTCTTCCAGGCCAGCTCTCTGCTGTGGCCAGGGAGTACAGTGGAGGATGGCCCAAGTGCTTGGGCCCTGCACCCCATGGGAGACCAGGATAAGTACCTGGCTCCTGGCGTTGGATCAGCGCAGTGCGCCAGCCGCGGCGGCCATTGGAGGGCGTACCAACGGCAAAGGAAGACCTTTCTCTCTGTCTCTCTCTCTCACTGTCCACTCTGCCTGTCAAAAAAAAAAAAAAAAAGAAAAAAAAAAGAAATACATGTGCCGTATTACTCCAAGACATCCCGGGCTTGGAGCCCTGGTAGCATGGTGTCTGTGAGAAGGACTGTAGGCACGTGACTGGTAACATTTTTAAAAGATTTATTTATTTATTTGAAAGGCAGAGTGAAGGGTGGGAGGGTTCCTTCTGGTTCACTCCCCACATGGCTCGGTGGCCAGTTCTGGGCCCGGCCAAGCCAGGAGCCAGGAACTCCACCCAGGTCTCCCTCGTGGGTGGCAGGGCCCCAAGGACTCGGGCTTCTGTGACATCAGCAGGGAGCTGGATCCGAGCAGGGCATCAGGACTCCGACCGGTGCTCTAACGTGCCAGCGTTGCAAGTGGCAGCTCAACTCTGTGTCACCACCCTGGCCACGAGTAGTTATGCACCTGTTTGTAAGGGAGAGGAGAGAGACAGAGAGAGAGAGAGACCTTCGTCACGCCCCAGACAGACACCACAGCCAGGACCCGGGAACTCCGTCCGCGTCTCCCATGTGGGGCAGGCACCGAAGCCTGCTGCTTTCCCAGGGGCTCTGGCAGGAATCTGGATTGGAAGTGGGACAGCAGGGCCTCAACCCTGGCCTTCCGATGCCAGACGCTGGCGTTGCAAGCAGTGGCCCCACGGTAATGTGAAGACAGCTGGATGCCCCACCAGAGTGACACGTCCGTGGACAGGTGACACCTGCGTCTCCTGAGCAGCCCCTGGTCAAAGGGCATCGGGTGACTAGAGAAGTAACAGATTTTATTACAGCTTCCTGAAGTGCACTTCTCGGCCAGACCAACCAGCAAAGGAACGCAGCCTCCCCTTTCGCTGACGTGTGTGTTTGCCTGTGCGGGATGAACTCCCAGCGCTGAGCGGCACGGGCTGACGGTCAGGGACCAGCACTTGTGCCTTACCTTTCCTTTCCAGTCGACTTCAGACTGCATTCCAGTTAAGGGTCAGCAAGAAGGAAGGGTAGGCTGACGGGAGAGGAGATTTGGGAAAGCAAGCCCTTCTGTCCACGGCGGTGTCTGTGTAGAAGTGTGGTTGTGGGCTGAGAGCGTGGTGTTAACTCAGGAACCAGCTGTGGCCGTGGGTCTCATTCTGGACTGTGCTCCTGTGTGGTTGAGTCTCAGGGGGTCGCCTGGCTCTTCGGTCACTTGCCCCATACACCTCGACTGTGCCAGAGTCACACACGTGCTGGGCCCCCATGCAGCTTCCCAGGTGTTGGGAAACAAGGCCTCGTCCCCATCACACCCCTGCCCCCAGCTTAGCTCAAGGAATGCCTCTGTGGGTGCACCTGGCACCTTGGTGCGGCGCAGGGCAGAGAGCCCCTTGGAGACCCGTGGGGCACACGGGGTGTCTCGTGACTCTCATGTGGAGTGCAGTCGTCATCGCAAATGCACCTGATCGAGATGTTTGCGGCTGCTTTAGAGTGGACAAACCCACCGGCCAGTTCTAAGTAACAAGCCAGCCATGAACTAAAAGCCCTGAGCAGTGGAGTGGGGAGAATGCTGCTTGGAAATTAGGAGAGTGGGATTGAGAAGCAGCTCTGGTCTGTACAGAGCGATTGTGGAAAAGTCCATAGGTCCTAGGCACCAATCCCAAATCCATTTCCTAACAATAGCAGTGTCTGTCCTTTGTAACCCATACAGCCCTTAAATTATTTATTTGGGAAGCCAAGAAAAATAGAGTCACAGAAAAACAGGCACGGAGAGAACCCCCGTGCTGGTTCACTCCCCAAAGGCCTGCGATAGCATGGGCTGTGCTGAGCCAAAGCCAGGAGCCAGGAGCTCAGCCGGGTCTCCTGCGTGGGCAGCAGGGAGGTGACCACGTCTGCCAGCACTGCTGCCTCCCAGGGTCTGCATTAGCACGAAGCAGGAGCCAGAAGGCAGAGCTGGAGGTCAAGCCCAGGCTCCCTGATACGGACATGGGTGTCTGAACCACCACGTGAAACACCGCTCACCGTGGGACGGCTCGTTGATGGGAGTCGGGAGCCTGCTCTTTATCAGGCCTGTACCAGGCGGCTTGCTGCGCTTCTCCTTTAACTGATGCCCACAGGAGGACTTCCAGTTAAATACCAGTTATTCATACGGTGGACGCAAGGCTTCATTCCAGGTGCTTGGCATCAGTACGCAGCGGAGGGGAGAGTCTCGCCCCTCATCCCTGTCCCCAAAGACCAAGCCCCTGAGCCCGGCGCTGTCCAGCTTGTGCGGGGGGAAGCGGGCGGAACGAGCCATGCCTGCGGGCACCTGTTACGCTGACAAAGGACACGGAGCAGGCAGACAAATTTCACCAGCTCGCCGTCAGCCCTCGGTGAGCCCGGAGCAGAACTCTGGGCGTCTTGATGAGTTCAGAGTGAGGAGTGTGTTATGGCTCTGAGCTCTGCTTCAGGCAGCCGGCCTCAGCCACCCGGGCAGCACACACATTCCCGGCACTGTCAGCTGCCTGACAGCCCCAGCGGGGCACTGGTCACATGGAAATTCGTCCTGAGCTGTTCCCGTGACTCCTTGTTGGCCGACATCTGGGGTGCACCCCGAAGAGCTGTGGGTGCTTGAGAGCTTTTCCCGGAGCCGCCCGGGGCCTGGTGTCCTGCCATCCCCTGGCCCGTGCTCAGGGCCAGCCTTCCTGGGCACCTGGGAGCTCACAGGCCTAGCAGGCCTAGCACCATGCACGCCGCGTCCCCTTGACGAGCGTTCCCTGGATGTCCTTGGGGACGTCATCGCCCCTCCAGAGGCGGCCCGGCCCCCTGCCCTCTCTGCCCTCTCGTTGGCCACCTGCCAGGGACTCTGGGCTGTGCCAGTTCTCTCTGAGGGTTGTTTCAGAGTCTTGTGGGCCAGCGGTTCAGTTTCTGGAGTCACGTAGCGGATCTAAAGTTCTACAAGGATGCAGGTGTTTCTGCATTTCGGTTTTGATGACATAATCCCCTGTGCTTGGCTCTACTCCAGAGAAGCGGGAGCTTTCCTTGGCTCAGGCTGTCTGAGAAATGAAATCTCTGTGGCCAGGGACGGGGTGAGTGCGTCCACTCTCACAGTGTCTCACCAGCCTCGCACTGGAGTCGTCAATGAAGGTGGTTAGGGAAAAGAAATGGAAGGGGGGCTGGGCGCTGCGGCACAGCAGGTAAAGCCACCAGTGCCGTCTTCCCATACGGGTGCCAGTTTGAGTCCTGGCTGTTCCACTTCGAATCCAGCTCTCTGTTTATGCCCTGGGAGAACAGTAGAAAATGACCCAAGGCCTTAGGCCCCTGCACACATGTGGGAGACCTGGAAGAAGCTCCTGGCTCCTGGCTTCAGATCAGCACAGCTCTGGCCGTTGCAGCCATTTGGGGGATGAACCAGCAGATGGAAGACCTCTCTCCCTCTCTCTCTCTCTCTTTCTCTCTCTCTCTCCCCCCCCTCCCTCCCACACGCCCCTTCCCTCTCACAGTTCTTAAACAGACAAAGGGTATTTCCAAAGAAATGGATAAATGGCCAATAACAGACACATGAAAAAAAAGCTCTGAACAGTGTGTGTTACGGAGGCGCAGAGCAAGAGCGCAGGGAGAGAGCAGTTCGCCCCCATTAGCAGGGAGGCAGGAGACGGTCGGTGTGAGCAGGGTGAGGACGGAGACGCCCGCTGCTGATTCTGAGAATGCACGCGGTGGGGACGCCTTGGGGACAGCCGGGCACTTCCCCAAAGCGAAACACAAGCCAGGATTCCAGTCCTAGGTGCAGACCCAAAGCTGCACAGCTGTGTTCACGCCAAAGCTGGAGCGTAGCCATCCCAGATGTCCATCAAAGATGAGTGGACAAGCAAATGGGCTCGGCCATTCTGTGGAGTGCTGTGACTGAGCTGCGAAAGGGCAAAAGACAAAGCACGCCAAGTGTCGGAAGCCAGGCGCAGAACGCCAAGACACGGTGGATCTGTCTGCCTTTTCCGCCTTGACTTCCCAAGTCCTCCCCCCTCCCCCCCACCAAATTGTACCCCAGTAACAAGATCCTTGCTCCGTGTACCCCAGGCTCTGCTTCTCTAACAGTCCACGCAGGACTCAGCTCAGGCCCTGTGTCCATCAGTGGGTGTGGAGTCCTGCTCGCACTGGCGTTATCTCTGTGTCTCTTCTGTCACCCACCTGGGTCCTCGTGTGACTCAGAACGTCAGCCAGCAGCCCACAGTACTGTCCCTGGGTAAGTGGCCGGCGCACGGTTATCTAAAGTCCATTCCATGTTCGGCCACAGAAGTTATGTGCTGAGAATCTAAACGTCCGTTCTCCCCTGTGGACTGACGGGAGGGGCGCCTCGCTTGGGAAGCCCCCGGGAGGCCAGCACTTCACTGAGCCTGGGCTTCGGCACCTGAGGCCGGATGCTGTAACCACGTGGCTAATCAGAACCCACAGGGCACAATCAGGAGAACGGGGCTTTGCTTCAGCACCTGGGTGTCCAGGCCCCAGGTTGGTTAGGTGCAGGTTGAGAAGAACGAGCTAACCCTCAGGCCACCGCTCTCAGCCAGTGTCTCAAGGCTTAGTTCTGCGGCCCCTTTGAGAATGCAGCATTCCTGGAGCCGGCATTGTGCCACCGTGGGTTAGGATGCTTGCAGACTAGTATCCCATATCAGCGCGGATTTGAGACCCGGCTGCTCCACTTCCGATCCGGCTCCCTGCTAATGCACCTGGGAAGGCAGCAAAAGATGGTCCAAGTGCCTGGGCCCCTGCACCCATGTGGGAGACTCAGATGGAGTTCTAGGCTCCTGGCTTCTCCCTTGTCCAGCCCTGGCCATTTCAGCCATTTGGGGAGTGAACCAGAGGATGCAAGGTCTCGGTCGGTCTCTCTATCTCTCTCTCTCTTCCCCACTCTGACTGTCAAGTAAATAAATCTTTACACAGTTAAGAGTGCTGTGCCGTGCTGGGCACCACCCTTGGCAGCCTGGGGCACCACCCTTGGCAGCCTGAGGCTCCAGGTCTGCGCAGGGCCCGTGAGGCTGAGGTGCTGCCTGGAGTCACTTGCTGTCTCTGTGTGTGGTGTCACTGAGGCTGTGTTTAAGAAAGGCTGTTTTATTTTATAGCTGAGATAAGACAAAAGGACGTGTCCACAGGTGATTCAGTCGTGCAGCCAGGGCTGGCAGTGGCCGGGTGACACATTGAATTCAGCTGCCACGGGCCTCGTCTTGTGCTTGAAGGCAGCGGTGACGAGGACCAGGTCGTCCAGAGGTGAGGCAGACATGCGTGCCAGTGAGGTCAGAGAGACGGTGTGGTGGGAGTGCTGAGAGCTGGCACGGGGAAGGCAGATGACGATGCGGTGCTCCGTGGAGAGCCGGGCTCGCCAGGGAGAACAGCGATGATGCCTGGGCTTTCCCAGGGCTGCCTGGCGATGAACTCGTCCCTTTGACTTGGTTGGGATCCAATTTCCTGGCCATCTTGCAAGAACACAGAGGCAGGGGTTTCCCCTTTTCCTGTCCCAGAGAGCTAATCCCAGTGGGTCGCAGGGTCTGCCTGGTGGGCTCCAGGGCCCGGCCACCTGAGGCAGGCAGGGTAGAGGTGCACAGGGTCACACCACTGCTGGGTTCCGACTCGGCCTTGCCGAGGGGACCGGTGACCGTGAGTAACCTTCCCCTGTTCAGGACGCTCCCCCAGCAGACACCAGTGACGTCGCCATCGTGAGGCCGGGCTGGGGCGCTGCCCTGTCTGCTGTGAATAGAAAACACTCAGAGGACTTTCCATCTGCTCTCCCAAGTCTCTCTCGCTCGGCCCCACTTAGCCAGTCACAGAGTGTTTCAGGAGGCCGTGGGTAATAGCGCTGCCATTACCTCGAGCATTGTTGAAACTTGAAGGGTAAAATGTGTCCATTATTCGGGTTCTCAGAAATGATGGCGTGTAGCCGAACGGTCCCATTAACGCGCGAGGCCTCCCTCCCGACGCCCTCTGCTTTGAATAATCATCTCTCTTCAAGGAAGTGAAGAAATGTGGAAGGCTATCGTTGGCCTCAGTGAGGCAGAGCCCTGGCTTCTGCAGGTGCATTATCTGTGCGGGAGGCTTTGGCGTTCATCCTCCCAGAGCTTGATGGGCAGTCGTCAGGGAAGGAAGTTCTCCCACCCTGGACTCACAACCGAGCAGAGCCTGAGAGCAGGCAGGGAGCACCGGCCGCTGGGCTGCGCGCGACTCTTCCTGCTAAGCTCTGCAGTGGTCCTTTGCTGACGCACCCCACCTGCCCGTGTCCGTGGGTCTCGGCGTGTCCACCCACGACCTGCCTGTGTCCACGGGTCTCGGCGTGTCCACCCACAACCTGCCTGTGTCCGTGGGTCTGGGCATGTCCACCCACGACCTGCCTGTGTCCGTGGGTCTCAGCGTGTCCACCCATGACCTGCATATGTCCCTGTGTCTCAGTGTGTCCATCCACGACCTGCCCGTGTCCGTGGGTCTCGGCGTGTGCACCCACGACCTGGACAGCAGGGCCAGGCGTCCACCACCGTCCTCTCCTGTCTGCGCCACTTCCGACCTTTCTCTCCACTGACGCTTCCTGCATGGCTGCCTCGTGGGCCTGTGCCCGCCCCCTTCCCCTCGTCCTCAGCGTCGGGGTGGAGTCCGTGGTTCTCTCCGCTACACAAGGAGGAAGTGGAGTCCCAGACGGGCCAAGATCACACAGAGAGCGGGTGTCAAAGTGGCTTCAACCCAGGTCTGCAAGCCCCGTCTGTACTCTGGCTGCCTTCTGCCGTGCAGGGGTCACTCCGAGGTGACAGCCAACAGTCAGTGCACCGTTCCTGTGGCTGATGTGGGCCCTGGACTTGGGAAACTCGGCCAGCTGGTTCCAGCTCAGGGTCTCTCAGGCTGTGAGAGACGGTGGCCGCTGCTGAGCTGGCAGGGTGTTTCTTGGGGGGGGGGCACCCCGTGCAGACGAGTGGGGCTCCCTGATAGCACTGTGGTCTCAGGGCAAGGGCCACAGCAGACGGTAAGAGACCTCTCCTGACACGTCACTCAGCGGCACCACCACGCTCGCTGGCCCAGTGTGCATTCCACTCAGGCGGAGGGGGCGGCACAGCCACAGCCTCGGAAGAGGGGCCACGGGAGTCACGTGGGAGCAGTCTCGGGAAAGTGCCCTCTGGCGCAGGTCCTGTGTCGGCCGGCTGGGGCTGCCGTAACCACAGACCACAGGCTGGGCACAGACGGCCGGCTTCCTCCCCCTCTGAAGACTGCAGCTCCAAGGCCACGGTGCAGGCCCCTCTCAGTCCTCACTTGGCCTTCCCTCCAAGCGTACGTGCAGAGAGGGGTCCCTGGTGTGTCTCCCTCTTCTCCAAGGATGCTGGCCCTGTGGGGTTAGGACTCCGCCCACAAACGCAGTAGTGGGAAGGGAGTGAAGTCCCTCGTTTGTGGAGCCATGGCTGATGTTACCAGAAAGGGAAGGGAGGGAAGGAGTCCACAGACCTGGGAGCCACCTCCTCGCTTACCGACGATGAGAGAGCCAGTCCCTGAAGGCGAGGGCCCCGTGTCCCCATTGGCCGTAGACGTTCCTCAGGGGACATCAGCACGGGTCCTCAGCTCGTGAGCGACCGAAACCCAGGCTGCCCGCAGAGGTACACTCGGGCTTGCTCGTGAGGACAGAGGCTCCAGGCACACATAGAGGGCCTTCGGGAGACGCACTCTCCACGGGGACAGCTGGTGTGCAGGAGTCAGGGGCCTGCCCACGCTCGCAGCCCCCAGAGTGCTCGCTGTGCCCGCCCTCAGCTGGGGACAGCCCCTGACAGGCAACTGCAGCCACATCACACGCGGAGCCTCGGCAGGGGCCCTGGTGACTCCAAGTTGTCCCACCAGGACGAAGGGCTCAGGTGCCCCGCAGCAGGGGGTGTGTGAGGGCCGAAACCTGACACTCTCTCTGTATTACCTCACCCCGCTGTGCTGAGAGCAGACAGTGCCGCCAGGGTGTGCCTGTGCCCCAGGGCCCTCAGTAACCCTCAGCTGCTGTGGGAAGCCCCAGCAGATGTCGCTCCTCCACGTGGCCCACGCCCAGGCCACACCCGAGCGATGGGCGGGGTGGGTGACAAGTCCTCAATGTCACCGCAGACAGCGCCAGGAGGGAGAGAGAACGAGAGGAGTCAGGAGAGGCCAGGCCCCGTGTGCTTTGGGGCTCCTGGAATTCCCCCAGCACCCCGACCCCCGTGACAGCGCCTGCGTCCTCCTCCGTGGGCATAGACAAGGGTGTGGCGAGTCCGTGCCGCCCGTCAGGTGTCTTGTCTCAGACAGCAGGTGTGAGACTCAGCCCAGGGCAGGGGAGCAGCAGCCAGCACCCTGCTGTGTGCGGTGTGTGGCTGGGCCCCTCTAGACGCAGGCTGATTGATATTCTAGGCTCAGGAGGAAGGGGCCGGCTGGGGCTCGGGGCCAGCCAGCCTCACTGCTGCCTCTGCACCAGCGTCTCGTTCAGGTTCCCTCCGTGAGCATCTCGAGCCAGAACAGGACACCTTCCATGAAGGAGAAGCAGTGCTCAGCTGTTCACGTGGGTGACGCTGGCAGCTCGGGACAGAGGCCGCGCCTGCCCGCGAGGCCTCCCCATGCTCTCCCCGTGTCCTGCACGAGGCCTGTGTGTGAGAGGGGCCTGTCTGGGGAGGGGAGCGACGTCTGGTGTGAGTCGTCACCGGGAATTTAGGCGGCATTACCAGGGCCAGTGTCTTGGGTTGCGATGAGCAGCCAGGCTTTGTCCCTGTCCTCTGGCCCCTTCCCCGTCCGCCTCCTTGGCGACTGGTCCTTCCCACTGAGCTCAGCACAGCACAGGAAGCAGAGGCGCTGGGCGCACGGCATTCCCGTGCCAGCTGGGACGCCACCGGGGCCCCCACGTCCCACGCTGCGGTGCCTGGGTTCACGTCCCGGCTCCCTGCTAACGTACACCTGAGCGGCTGCAGCGATGCCACTTGCCTGGGAGACGGAGATGACTTCCAGCTTCCAGACCTCAGCCTGGCCCAGCCCCAGCCGCTGTGGGCTTTTGGGGAGTGAACCAGCGGGTAAAGATCTCAGTCTTTCTCTCCTTGCCTGCCCCTCCCTCCCTCCCTCCTTCCCTGTCTTCTTCCCTCCCTCTCTCTCTCTCTGCCTTTCAAGTAAATAAGTAAAAAAATTTTAATTAAAAAAAATTTTTAATTAAAAAAAAAAAGGCCAATGTTGCCTTCCCATCGGGCCAGAATGCTCCTCTCCTGGCGTAGCCGGCGTTCTGTGGACGGCTTCACGGCACGACAGTGGCCATGGATGGCTCTGGGGCCCTGGCTGTGGCAGACAGAACGCGGCACCCTCTTTTCCCCAGCCTCGCGAGCTGACAGTGGCCATGTTTGCTAAACCCAGGGGATGTCCACCTCGAGAAGGAAGCCCAGGCAAGAGGAGCAGAACCGAGAGACAGAGGAGAGGCCTCCCCCACCCCGATGCCGGACACCCCGCCCCGCCTTGGTTACATCCCGTGCCTTCACCTCGAGGCCTATTTGTCAGACCCCAGCATGGAGGCCTGTGGCGCTGAGCGTTCAGGAGCAGGCGAGAGGGGAGGCAGAGTGTGTCCATGTCGCTGTGTGTCCATGTCATTTTTCCCGCGAGGCTGGACCCTCCCGCGGCGGGGGCTCCCAGAGCAGAGTTCAGGGGCAACGCTGTCTCATGGCCAGAGCTCCGGAACAGAGGGAGAAATGTGAGAATGCTCGCTGTGAGAGGGCAGCGGCCAGCACCGCCCCGGGGGCTGTCGGGGGCTCCTGCCCAGGCTGCAGCCCCGCCAGCCGTCCCGAGCCATCACACGGCTCAGACCGCTTATGCGTTTGGAAAGGTGCAAAGCGCTGGTCCGCTGCCATTGGCACACAGAGCCCGCCGTTGGCACACAGAGCCTGCCATTGGCACACAGAGTTCCTCGGTCCACGACGTGTTCTGAGGGAGAAAGCCGTTTCGGTGCAGGCGGTGCGACCCGACTGGTGACAGGAGATCGATCGGCTGCGGGGTGGGAAGCCGCGGGTGGGCTCTGTGGGGGGCCAGCAATCTGCAGTCCGTCCGTGGAAATGGCGCGAACCCTCCCAGGCACGGCTCTGCGTGGTGAGCAGTGCCAGGTACCCGTGTGTGATCTGATGGCTGGGCGTTTGCTGGACAGTGACGGGGGGTCCCCTGCTTGGTCTGTGACTGAACCAGGGGTGTCCGCCTGCCCGATGACCCTCGAGATGGGGAGCTGGTCACAACTTTCCTCCTGTTAGCAGCAGGTGCAGAGTGGGTGTCAGGGTCCTGCTTCCGGGGTGCCCACCCAGCAGTGCACTCCTGCAGCCCCTTCTGTGGGGTCTGTGTGTGCCCAGCCCTCCTCCTGCCTCCCGGGCTCCCCCTTGCTCCAGGGCCCCTCAGGAGCTGCCCTGCGTCTCCCCGCGCCGTGAACCCGGCACCTGCAGCTCTTCACTGGCCCCGCCGCCCTCTCCTCCACCGAGTGGGCTGCAGTGAGCAGAGTCACGGCACGCAGCTCTTGTAGGCTGCCCGGGAGCGAGGCCGGGGGCAGGCCTGTCCCCTCCTCCTGCCGCCGCGTCACCTGGCTCAGAGAGCGGCACGGTGAGTCCCGTTCCTCTGCCGCCGTGGAAGCCTGCGTTTGTCTCCATTCCTGATGCCGCGCTCTGCTCCCCTCCGACATCCTCCTGCGCACTCGGGTCGCAGGAAGCGTTTGCCAGAGCACAGCGCACGTGCAGAGAAGTGCACGGGCCTCGGGCACAGCCCTGTGAAAGCAGGGCCCAGCGTCAGGAACAGGAGCATGCAGCGGGGGCCGCCTGGGGAGGACCCCGTCCAGCTCTGCTGCGGGTGATGATCCTGCCGAAAACCCAAGCAGGCGCCCTTCCGTGCTGAGTCGAAGGCGCGAAGCGTTCTGTTGCCCGGAGCTAGTACTCAGAGCGTCCGGTGCGGTGCTGAGCCGTGGCCGTCTCCTTTCTCCTGATTCCATCTCACCCTCTTCATGCCTTGTGCTTCGTCACAGGGAGCGGGAGACGGGGGCTGTGTTTAAACTCTAGAGAAAAGAGCAGTCACCGTTAGGAGGCTCCTGAACGCGCCCAGGACTCGCCTCTCCCTCCCCTGGAGTCCAGGACTCGCCCAGGAGTGGGGCGGCCTCGGGGGACTGGGTCATTTTCTCCGTCTTCTGCTGTGACCGTTTTCTCTTGGAAATGGGTGACCCCCGTTTGCTAACAGGTGACAAAAGCAGCCACCCTCGAGGAGGGTTCCCGTGACCCGGCAGTGACCAGGCAGGGAAGCTGTGAGCATTGATCGCGTGCTAGCAGGCCACGGACAGGCTCTGCGACAGGCAGGAATCATTGATCGCGTGCTAGCAGGCCACGGACAGGCTCTGTGACAGGCAGGATTATCTGTTGCTTTTGTGAGAGAACGAGTCACAAGGCCTGCCTGTCTCCACGCAGTCTCCTCTGGGGGCAGTCCCGACGTCCACAAGACCCTGCCTCTGTCCGCGCGCTGGCCCGTCCAGGAGGCTGTTGGCACTTTTCTGCATCACCATGGCTGCTTGGCAGCTCGTAACACGTGCTCTGGCTTCCGGCTGACTGGTCAGTGGATGGGAGCCTGGTCAGCCAGAATGCCCCCTGCAGGCCCACCTGCAGCACTGGAGGAGCGTGGCCGGCACACGCATGCTGGGGGGAGAGCACCGTGGGTGGGTGGGCCTCGCCCGGCAGCCGGCACGAGCAGCCGTGTCTGCACGCTCTGTGCTCATCCCTTGCTCCGTCCCAAACTGGACGAGGCCTGTGACTGTGATGGACCCACCCGTGTCCACTCTGCAGTCCAGGGTTCCGGGCCGCGTGTCTGCTGGCCGAGTCCATAGTTGCTCCGTCCTGGGCCTTCTGCAAGACTTCTCCCTCAACACGAGGATCCTGCACACTGAGGACACAGCGGGCATCCGGGGCTGGCTTTGGGCTCAGGGTTTTCTGCGGTTCGTGGGTGGGTGAGGGGAGAACGGGTGCTGGGGTTCAGCTGTGCTGTACACCCAGGTCTCAGCCCCTCCTGGGAGGCCCCTGTACAGTCAGGTGCGCCCATTCTCTCCACCTGCGAAGCCCTTCTGAGGCCGGGGTAGCTGATTTCTGGGGCCAGGGAGTGAGATGTCAGCACCCTCAGGGTTGGGGACAGACCACCCTCCCTTTGGCAGCCCTGGCGAGTTTGGAGTGTTCCCAACTGCCATTCGCCCGACAGCTGACTGAGAACTGCCGCAGCTCCAGCTCGCTGTGAGACAGGGCACGGGGGACAGCCGTCGGGGGACAGAGTCCTCGAAGGGGCCACACCCAGCTCAGGGAGTCACTGCCCAGCCCCCCACGGGCCCATGGCTGTGGCTCTCCTGGCTTCTCTGTGTGACATGTGCACCTGAGCCTGTAGCCACACCCTCCACGGGACGCTGTCACCTGGGCATGGCAGGCCGTCCATAGGGCTAACCTCGGCCTGCAGCCCCCTGGGAGGTCAAGCCGATGCAGAGCGGCTCGGGGGCCCCTCTGTAAGTCACAGAGTTGGTGATGCACGAGGCCCCACTCTGAAAGGCACCGCTGCCGTCCCGCTGGCCCAGGTCCTGGGGCAGAGACTCTGCCGTCAGGCACAGCATTCCCAGGACTCGGAGACTGTCTCCCAGGAGCCTGGGGTGGGAGCATCTGACCTCAGGGATGCCTTCGTCTGCCCAGGCCACCTGGTGCCTGGCTCCTCTCTGTCCTCTGCCTTGTGGGGCTGCCATGTGCACGCAGGCAGGGTCTGCCCCGTTGGCCCCTGGAGCCCCCCACAAGCCCCAAGCCACTGCTGAGCCAGATCAGACCCTGGAGGTGCAATGAACCCAGCGAATGGCGGAAGCCCCCACTCCGCATGCTGGTGGGGTCCAGGCCAGAGTGCAGGAAGTCGGTACAGCGAGGAGGGACTGGACAACACCGAGTTCCCACAGAGCAACACAAGCAGACAGCGTGCCTGAGGCCGAGCACCTTGTATGGTGTCCATGCTGCTGAGACAGGGTTTGGACACGGGTCATAGAAGGTTGTACAAGCCACAGCATGTGGGCAGCTTGCCTCCCGCCTAGCCTGACACACCAGTTAGTATCTATAATCGAGGAAGCCTTCATGGTAGACCTCGTCAGACAGCTAAACAGCGGCCGTCACCCACCCACTTCTTTCCATGTATCTGTGTAGCTCGGTCTCGACCATTTAAACATAGCACAGCCTTCCGATAAGGGTGTGATTGGATAGCTCCTGGCAGTTTCCGATCTGCACCCCTGCCCTCTGCATTTACACACTCAATACTGTGAGGAAATGGCATTAGGAGCTGTGGCAGCCTTTTTGTGAGTGTGAGTATGCAGGTGAAAGGAAAAATGTTGAGGGTGACTGAAGGCACCTTTGTCCAAGAGACAGTGAGCACTGATGGCCTCTGTCCAGAGATGGTGAGCGCTGATGGCCTCTGTCCTGGACGCAGTGTGTACTGATGGCCTCTGTCCTGGAGGCGATGTGTACTGGTGGCCTCTGTCCTGGAGGCAATGTGTACCGATGGCCTCTGTCCCAGAGGCAGTGTGTACTGGTGGCCTCTGTCCTGGAGGCAGTGTGTACTGATAGCCTGTCCCAGAGACGGTGAGCACTGATGGCCTCTGTCCTGGAGGCAATGTGTACCGATGGCCTCTGTCCCAGAGGCAATGTGTACTGGTGGCCTCTGTCCTGGAGATGGTGAGCACTGATGGCCTCTGTCCCAGAGACGGTGAGCACTGATGGCCTCTGTCCCGGAGGTGGTGTCTACTGATGGCCTCTGTCCCGGAGGTGGTGTGTACTGGTGGCATCTGTCCTGGAGGTGGTGTGTATTGGTGGCCTCTGTCCTGGAGGCGGTGTGTACTGGTGGCCTCTGTCCTGGAGACAGTGAGCACTGATGGCCTCTGTCCTGGAGGCGGTGTGTACTGGTGGCCCCTGTCCTGGAGGCGGTGTGTACTGGTGACCTCTGTCCCAGAGACGGTGTGTACTGGTGGCCCCTGTCCTGGAGGCAATGTGTACCGATGGCCTCTGTCCTGGAGGCGGTGTGTACTGGTGGCCTCTGTCCTGGAGACAGTGTGTACTGATGACCTCTGTCCTGGAGGTGGTGTGTACTGATGGCCTCTGTCCTGGAGGCGGTGAGCACTGATGGCCTCTGTCCTGGAGGCGGTGTGTACTGATGGCCTCTGTCCTGCAGGCGGTGTGTACTGGTGGCCTCTGTCCCGGAGACGGTGAGCTGATGGCCTGCCTGTGTGCAGTGCAGGAAGCCTGCAGTCACCACTGATTCTGTCCTCCATGTTCAGAGAACCTGCGATTGAAAACATTTTTAACAACAAACACAACCCACGAGAACACTAAAATCTTCACAAAAAGATTTGATGAAACCATTCATTAGCACCTTTATTCATAGTAAATAAACACCGAGAACAGCCGCAGTGTCCATCAACGGGACAGCGATAACGCAAAGTGTGGCGGGTCCATCCATGGAGCAGCCCTCGCTGCCGTGGCACGGACCAGGGGACGACGGCGCACGCGTGAGGATGCGTCCTAGTCGCACGGTGCTGACAGAGCGCGCCGCACACAACAGCACCCTGCTGCGCGCCCTGAGCGGGACGTGCCGTAACGTGCAGCCGGCAGGACCCCAGGGTCCCTGGCGGGTGAGGGGTGGGTAGGGACTGGGATGGTGGTCATAACCTGGGTCTTGGTGGGGGTTAGAATTCACAAGCAAGGGGCCGGTGCTGTGGCACAGTAGGTTAAGCCTTTGCCTGTGGCACCAGCATCCATGTGGAAGCCAGTTCAAGTCTGGCTGCTCCACTTCCAGTCCAGTTCCCTGTCAGTGGCCGGGGAAAGCAGTGGGGGATGACCCGAGTGCTCGGACCCCTGCGCCCGCCTGAGAGACCTGGAAGAAGCTTCTGGCTCTTGGCCCCAGATTGGACCAGCTCCAGACATTGAGGCCATTTAGGGAGTGAACCGGTGGGTGGAAGATCTCTCGCTCTGTCTCTCCCCCTCTCTGTCTGTAACTCTTCATCAAATAAATAAATAAATCTTCAGGGCTGGCGCTGTGGCGTAGCGGGTAAAGCCGCCCCCTGCAGTGCCAGTATTCCATATGGGCACCAGTTCAGGTCCCGGCTGCTCCACTTCCGGTCCAGCTCTCTGCTGTGGCCTGGGATAGCAGTGGAGATGGCCCAAGTGCTTGGGCCCCTGTACCTGCGTGGGAGACCCGGAAGACGCTCCTGGCTCCTGGCTCAGATCAGCACAGCTCCGCCGTTGCAGCCACCTGGGCATGAACAGCAGATGGAAGACACCTCTCTCTCTCGCTCTCTCTCTCTCTCTGCCTCTCTGTGTGTAACTCTGCCTTTCAAATAAAATAAATAAATCTTAAAAAAGAATGCACAGGAGAATGCAAAATGTTGCTGCTCCTATTTGTGCCTTTACTTATTTCCAAATTTTATCTCAAAAAAAAAAAAAAGAAAAGAAAAAAGCCTTTAAAAAAGATTGACTTCAGTTAAGAATTTGTGTACTGAAGTGTTTAGGGGCAAATGCATCTTAAAAACACACAACTGGAAGTGTGGGTGGCTGGGTGGCCAGGCAGGCAGGTGCGTGGTACAGCCAGCGCCACGAAATGCAGTGGTGGAATCTGCGCGCCACGGCAGGTCTTTAACTTCTCTGTGAGACTGGGGGCTGGGCCTCCATGCAGACGTGGCAGGTCTTTAACTTCTCTGTGAGACTGGGGGCTGGGCCTCCATGCAGACGTGGCAGGTCTTTAACTTCTCTGTGAGACTGGGGGCTGGGCCTCCATGCAGACGTGGCAGGTCTTTAACTTCTCTGTGGGACTGGGGGCTGGGCCTCCATGCAGACGTGGCAGGTCTTTAAGTTCTCTGTGGGACGGGGGGCTGGGCCTCCATGCAGACGTGGCAGGTCTTTAACTTCTCTGTGAGACTGGGGGCTGGGCCTCCATGCAGACGTGGCAGGTCTTTAACTTCTCTGTGAGACTGGGGGCTGGGCCTCCATGCAGACGTGGCAGGTCTTTAACTTCTCTGTGGGACGGGGGGCTGGGCCTCCATGCAGACATGGCAGGTCTTTAACTTCTCTGTGGGACTGGGGGCTGGGCCTTCATGCAGACGTGGCAGAGTCGTCTTTGACAGAACGTGTTCTTCCCGCAGCAGCCACGTCCTGCCTTTGGGGAAGGTGGCCTCGTGCACCTGGAGTTTGCCCGAGGAGTTTAGATGAGCCGGGGGGCGGAGCGTCTTAGCAAGGCCGCCTGTGAGGCCAGGAGGACTGCCTCCGACAGACCAGAGGGGACGAGGCAGCTACCAGAGAGCTTAGCCTTGAAGGCCAGAAGGAACCTGTGAGCCGGGGACCGGGGCGTTAAGTCGCCTTGGACGTTGCAGCGAGGAACGTGAGGTTCAGGTGCCACGCGTCCTCGCCTCCAGGGGAAGCTTGGTCAAGCTCCAGCCTTTTCTGTTATTGGAGCTGACATCTAACGTGGCACAAACAAATGTGCGCCGAAGCCTCGGCGGCCCGGTCCTGCCCTTGCCGGGCCCTCGCTGGGCGAAGCTGCTGCCTTCTGGGCCGCTGATTTATTTTTGCAGAAAATGAAATAATGCGCTGACAGTTAATGAGATAGAAATGGAACACGCCTGGCATTTAGTCCAGGAGCTCTGAGGTCTGTCCGGAGTTGTTTTACCGTGGACAGTGGCTTGGACGGGGAGGAGGTGGCCGTGTGAAGCTCAGCTCAGTGGCGTGGGGTCCCCACACAGAGGGACGGCAGCTACTGCAGTTCAGAGGGGAACCGAGTGCCTGGGGCCGGACTGGACCTGCAGCTGTCGGCCTGAGACTCCAGCCCTGCTTGTCCCAGGATTTCCAGAGTTACTGTTAGATTTTATTTTACTGCCGGCGCCGCGGCTCACTAGGCTAATCCTCCGCCTAGCGGCGCCGGCACACCGGGTTCTAGTCCCGGTCGGGGCGCCGGATTCTGTCCCGGTTGCCCCTCTTCCAGGCCAGCCCTCTGCTGTGGCCCGGGAGTGCAGTGGAGGATGGCCCAGGTGCTTGGGCCCTGCACCCCATGGGAGACCAGGAAAAGCACCTGGCTCCTGGCTCCTGCCATCGGATCAGCGCGGTGCGCCGGCCGCAGCGCGCCGGCCGCGGCGGCCATTGGAGGGTGAACCAACGGCAAAAGGAAGACCTTTCTCTCTGTCTCTCTCTCTCACTGTCCACTCTGCCTGTCAAAAAAAAAAAAAAGATTTTATTTTACTTTATTTTATTTTATTTTAAGTGGGATTGCCTTACATTCTTTTTGTTTGTTTGTTTTTTGACAGGCAGAGTGGACAGTGAGAGAGAGAGAGAAAGGTCTTCCTTTGCCGTTGGTTCACCCTCCAATGGCTGCTGCGGCCGGCGCACCGCACTGATCCGATGGCAGGAGCCAGGTGCTTCTCCTGGTCTCCCATGGGGTGCAGGGCCCAAGCACTTGGGCCATCCTCCACTGCACTCCCTGGCCACAGCAGAGAGCTGGCCTGGAAGAGGGGCAACCGGGACAGAATCCGGCACCCCGACTGGGACTAGAACCTGGTGTGCCGGCGCCGCAGGCAGAGGATTAGCCTAGTGAGCCGCGGCGCCGGCCATACTGTTAGATTTTAAATGTGCACCTTTTGGAAATGTTACGTGTGGAAGTAATATTTCTTTGTATCTCAAAGCTTCAAGCTGTCACTGCTCTCAGCCCCTTGGAGTACTCATAGGTGTGCGCGTGTGTGTGCACTTGTGTGTGTGTGCACACGTGTGCACATTCCTAGATTCCAGACTCTAAGGCCAGAGGCCCCCGTCTGAATTCCAGCTGAGACGTTCGCTGTGCGACCTCGGGCAAGTTACCTGAGGCCTGGGCCTCTCCTCCTCCACCTGTCGTGTGCAGCAAAGGTGCCCCCCGAGCTCTGCACGAGGGCGGCGAGTGTTACGTCTGCAGAGCTGGGAGCAGTGCTTGACAGGGAGCGAGCAGAACCCCGTGGTCCACGTGTTCCACCGTGTTCCAGGTCTGATTTGCATCTCATGTGTAGAATGTGAGCGTGTTTGGTGGTTGTGTGGGGGCTTAGACGTGAGGCACCGCATCTCAGGCCACTTTGCATTATCGATCATCCTCTCCTGCATACGTCCCGGAGAATGTTCCGTGTGGGCACCAACACCTGCCACGCCCCGCCGGCCTTCCCTGCCACAGAGCGTCCCAGGGGGTGCACGTGCCGCACGCCGCTTGGCCATTCTCTGGGCAGGGTGGCCCTGTCTTCCTGGCCAGGCTGGGGTTTCTCAGAGCAAGGAGGTCCATGTCGTCCTTCTTCGGGGCAGCAGGTGCACACGAGAGCTGTCCTGAGGAACCCCTGGAGCTGCCCCCGTCTTGTCCTTGGTCCAGCGCCGCAGTGCGCAGACTCCAGTGCACACCTGTGCTCCTGGGTTTTGTCGCCACTGAATCCCGAGGACTAAACACTGCAGAGCATGCATTTAATTATTTCAACGTTTGTTTATTTGTTATTTATTGATTTGAAAGATAGGGTGTCAGGGAGGGATCCTGAGAGAGACACAGAGATCTGTCTGAAGCCCCCCCCCCCCAAGGCCCAGTAGCCAGGACTGGGCCAAGACGAAGCCAGGAACCAGAAACCCCATCCGTGTGGTGGCAAGGACCCAAGCCCATGAGCCATCATCTGCTGCCTCCCGTGGTGCACATCGGCAGGAAGCTGGACCACAGGTGGAGCCGGCACGTGCACCAGGGCACTCGGACAGCATGTGGGCGTCTGACCTGCCGCAGCACACTGCTCACCACAGCATTTCCACTAACGATCCGTGCTCCACGGCTCTCCAAGCAGTGGAGCCCTGCCCAGCCCCAGCCAGAGCTCTGTGGAGGCTGAGTGTGGAGCCCTCCCAGTCCTACCCAGTGCTGTGTGCAGGGTGAGTGAGCCCTGCCCAGCCCCACCCAGTGCTGTGTGGAGGGTGAGTGTGGAGCCCTCCCAGCCCCAGCCAGTGCTGTGTGCAGGGTGAGTGTGAGCCCTCCCAGCCCCACCCAGTGCTGTGTGGAGGGTGAGTGTGGAGCCCTCCCAGCCCCAGCCAGTGCTGTGTGCAGGGTGAGTGTGAGCCCTCCCAGCCCCACCCAGTGCTGTGTGGAGGGTGAGTGTGGAGCCCTCCCAGCCCCAGCCAGTGCTGTGTGCAGGGTGAGTGTGAGCCCTCCCAGCCCCACCCAGTGCTGTGTGGAGGGTGAGTGTGGAGCCCTCCCAGCCCCAGCCAGTGCTGTGTGCAGGGTGAGTGTGAGCCCTCCCAGCCCCACCCAGTGCTGTGTGGAGGGTGGGCATCCTCTCGTCTTGCTCCAGCTCAGCCCTTCGTTTCGGGTGCTGCTTGTTTGAAGGGTGGAGAACACTCTCGCGATGCTTCGAGTGTGGTTTCCATGGTGCTGCCCAGGTGAAATCCTTTTCTCCTTCCTGCCCCCCCTCTCCCTGCTCCTCCCCATCCCTCCTCCTCTCCCTGCTCTTCCCCCATCCCTCCTCCTCTCCCTGCTCCTCCCTGTCCCTCCTCCTCTCCCTGCTCCTCCCCCGGTCCCTCCTCCTCTCCCTGCTCCTCCCTGTCCCTCCTCCTCTCCCTGCTCCTCCCCCGGTCCCTCCTCCTCTCCCTGCTCCTCCCTGTCCCTCCTCCTCTCCCTGCTCCTCCCCCATCCCTCCTCCTCTCCCTGCTCCTCCCCCATCCCTCCTCCTCTCCCTGCTCCTCCCCCGTCCCTCCTCCTCTCCCTGCTCCTCCCCTGTCCCTCCTCCTCTCCCTGCTCCTCCCCATCCCTCCTCCTCTCCCTGCTCCTCCCTGTCCCTCCTCCTCTCCCTGCTCCTCCCTGGTCCCTCCTCCTCTCCCTGCTCCTCCCTGTCCCTCCTCCTCTCCCTGCTCCTCCCTGTCCCTCCTCCTCTTCCTGCTCCTCCCCCGGTCCCTCCTCCTCTCCCTGCTCCTCCCCCGTCCCTCCTCCTCTCCCTGCTCCTCCCTGGTCCCTCCTCCTCTCCCTGCTCCTCCCCATCCCTCCTCCTCTCCCTGCTCCTCCCTGTCCCTCCTCCTCTCCCTGCTCCTCCCTGTCCCTCCTCCTCTCCCTGCTCCTCCCCCATCCCTCCTCCTCTCCCTGCTCCTCCCCCATCCCTCCTCCTCTCCCTGCTCCTCCCCGGTCCCTCCTCCTCTCCCTGCTCCTCCCCTGTCCCTCCTCCTCTCCCTGCTCCTCCCCCGTCCCTCCTCCTCTCCCTGCTCCGCCCTGGTCCCTCCTCCTCTTCTTCCTCCTTTGCCTCCTCATCCTCTCCTCCTCCTCCTCCTCTCTCTCTTTCCTGTTCTCACCGTTTTCCTTTTTTAAGTAGATGTGAATTTTAATACGAGTTCTTAGCCCCTGAGGAAGTTGAGTGGTAAACGTCGGCGCCTGATGTAGGCGTGGAGGGTGCTGGAACGTTCTCCCGCCGTCCGCGCCCACATTTCTCTCTGTGGGTGGTGGGTATCACAGTGTGCACCTGCGCTGTCCACAGTGTCATCAGGGTGGTCCATCTCTTAAGGAGTCTGAACACTGAGTGAAGAGGAAATCTCTCGTCTTCATGCGGCGTCAAGTTCTCCTGCATTGTGTGCGGTTTCACGGTGAACCGCGCGTTGCTGGTAGAAGCAAAGCCAAGCACACTGTAGGTGCCGTGGGCTACTGTGCACTTCGTGCATCCTCTAGGCCAGCGGAGCGCACAGGGCTCCTCATACGCTGGCCGCTGGACATTGCAGGGCTCAGGAGACCTCTCACTAGGATCGTTGGTTTGATTAGTGATGTCTGCTCTGGGCAAGAGCGGAAGAGCAGTAAGGAGTGCTTTGCTGGTAGGTGGCTTTATCATCTGATGAAACAGGAAGTGTGCAGGTGCAGCGCCCTCGGAGTGGTCACCAGTACCTTGCAGACTTGACACATTCAATTTTCCCTCTTCCATCCTGAGTGTGGCAGCCCTTGGCCTCCCACCCATCCCAAGGTCCCCAGGTGGCCGCTGCATCTCCTTGCATCAAATCTTCGTAAGAACCATGCCTGGACTACAGCATATTTCATGGCTCTTAAGGTCAAGGAAAATACTTCGCTGAAGTCCTAAGGCCCTGTAGGCTGTGCCTCCTTTGTCATTTAACTGCCTTGCTAAAGGTGGCACCTGAACGGATTACTGCACCTGAACGAATGGCTCCCTCAGAGTCTACAGCACCGACTGGGTGCTCAGCAGTGGAGACGGATGGAGCCTTGGTTAGGGTACGCAGCTATCAGGGTCTGCCCCACAAGACAGGGCCTTGGTCACAGAAACCCTGTAGGCCACCCTGTCTACGAGACGTTGCACGTGAGGCCTCAAGACTAGAACCAGCTCCCAGGCGTGTTTCTTCCTTCCACCATACTTTTTTTAAGGATTTATTTTATTTATTTGAAAATCAGAGTTACACAGAGAGAGGAGAAGCAGAGTGAGAGAGAGAGAGAATTCTTCCATCCCTTGGTTCACTCCCTAGATGGCCACAACAGCTGGAGCTGCGCCTATCCAAAGCCAGGAGCCAGGAGCTTCTTCCAGGTCTCCCATGCAGGTGCAGGGGCCCAAGCACTTGGGCCATCTTCTACTGCTTTCCCAGGCCACAGCAGAGAGCTGGATTGGAAGAGGAGCAGCCGGGACTAGAACCAGAGCCCATATGGGATGCCGGTGCTTCAGGCCAGGGCTTTAACCCGCTGTGCCACGGCGCCAGCCCCCCACCATACTTTTAAAGCATGTAAGGTTCTTGCAGGACATCAAACCTTCCATATAAATAACCACCTTTTATTTTTGGTGCTGAAACAACGGCTTCCCTTCCAAAATCGAGTGCTGAACTGCTGTGTTACAGGAACTGCTGTGTTACAGTCGGGGAAAATCCTCATAGAAATCATTCATGCAGGACTTAGTCTCAGTCCTCCCCTGTAGCTGAATGCGTCAGGCCCTCGCGCCTCCCTGGCCAGAGCTGAGCAGAGCTGCACATGGCCTGCAGCAGACGGGACACACTGGTCTGACACATGGCCGGACCGCGGGGGAGGAGCCCTGCGCGCCACGCCGGTTCAGCAACCCCGGACTTCGTGATCCCGTGGCGGCTCCCAGCAGCCCCTGGTAACATCTTGTCACAACAATTAGCAATGCACACGGCAAGTCAGAGGCGGCCGCACCACAGTCGAGCTTTGCCCTCAGAGGCCCGCGGGGACTCGACGAGCCACACAGTTCTACTCTAGTAAGCACAGTTGGCGCCTAGACCTGCTTGTGGCAAGGCCAGATGGGGCCGCAGCCTCCTCGGTGGAGCCTGTCCGGATTCCAGCCCCCTCCCAGGTAGCGCCGACCTCTCCCTGGCTTATAGCCCCTCTCATCTGCACGCCTCCGTCGGCCTCTCCTAGTGGTGCTCTGTGGTTCTGTTGTATTCATTTCACTTCCCGCTCGCTCCCAGGTTGGGAGGGTGGGGGCAATCACGCGCGATGTGTAGCCCAGCTTCTCGAGTGTTGCCCACACTTGGAGTTGGCTTCTGATTTCTTCAGCAAGCAGAGAAGTCAGCGCAGCTCCTAAAGTTTTAGTCTTTGGTTTAGAGACAGACACAGAGAGAGACCTGCCGTCCTCTGGTTCACTCCCCAAATGTCCACAATAGCCAGGGCTGGGCCAGGCTGAAGCCAGGAGCCAGGAGTTCAGTTCAAGTCGCCCCCGTGGGTGGCAGGACCCAAGCAGTGGGGCCAGCATCTGGTTTCTCAGGGTGCACTTGAGCAGGAAACTGGACTCAAGCCAGGCGCTTCGGTACGGGAGTGGGTACCCAGGTGATGTCCTGGCCACTGTGCCAGCCGCCCAGCCAGGCTGACCCTTTGGGCATGTGCCTGTGTGTAAGAAATGTTGAGTGAGGTCGGATGTGTTTCCTGTCCACCCAAACGGTTGCTGAGCGGTGACCCTGGCAAGCTGGCTGGCATCTCTGGGAAAATCCTGCCACCATCACCGTCAAGGGAGGGGTGCATGGTCGCTCATGGGGACACTCTTGGGGCCAGGAACTAGAACCTTTAGGTGAGGCTACGTCTGTCTACTGCCGAGCCTCTGTCCGGTCCTGTGTACTCTGCAGAACACTGAAGAACGTAAGGATGTATTCGTTTGGGTACAGTAGTCCATGCTACAGTAACAGATACAAAACCCTTGCTTTAGCAAAGCAGGTAAAGGGATTCAGAGCAAGCAGAGTGTCCCAGCAGACCCACTCGCGGGAGCTGACACAGCAGAATTGAAAGACAAGGTTAGGGCCGGCGCCGCAGCTCACTAGGCTAGTCCTCCACCTTGCGGCGCCGGCACACCGGGTTCTAGTCCCAGTCGGGGTGCCAGATTCTGTCCCGGTTGCCACTCTTCCAGGCCAGCTCTCTGCTGTGGCCAGGGAGTGCAGTGGAGGATGGCCCAAGTGCTTGGGCTGTGCACCCGCATGGGAGACCAGGAGAAGCACCTGGCTCCTGCCATCGGATCAGCGTGGTGCGCCGGCCACAACGTGCTAGCCGCGGCGGCCATTGGAGGGTGAACCAAAAGGAAGACCTTTCTCTCTGTCTCTCTCTCTCACTGTCCACTCCGCCTGTCAAAAAAAAAAAAAAAAGACAAGGTCTGATGGCCACGTCCACAGCAGGGTCACTCAGTGCTGAAACTGACTCGCCTCAAGGGACTGTTAACAGAGGAATGGGAGACCCTGCTCTGCCTGAAAAAGAGAGGCCTTGAAATGCCGTGCCTGGTGAGACGGGATGGCCACAGAAGGCCAGCACTGCACGGCCCCTCAGAGGCACAGACACAGAAAGCAGATGGAGGTAGCCGGGGTGGGGAAGGAGCGACAGGGGAGACAGGGAGGGAGAGTAGAACGGTGTAGCCGGGGCTGGGGAGCGAGGGGTGGGCACTTAGTGTTTAACGGAGACAGAGTTCAGTTTTGCGAGACTGGAAATTGCTAGAGACGGATGGTGCTGACTGAGACACCTGAGGATGCCAGCCTTCCTGTTCCCAACACACTCTTTCCTTCCAAAGGAATCGAATCACTTTCCAGGCTGAAAAGTCTGGAGACAGAACCAGACGGAGGGCGGAGTTGGACCCAGGCGTTGGAATGGCGCTGTCACAGGTCTGCCTGCATCCCCATTGCCTAAGACAAAATGCAGCCAAGAGCCCACCATCTCCGAGCTTAAGCTTAAAAGGGGGCTTTCTTTCCTGTTGCTGTGTTGGAAAATTTCTTCCAAGAGCTCCGCTCAACCCACGCAGGGTCAGCTCATTCCTGAACCAGTTGCCACCTCCTTGGGGACGGCTGCATTCCATAGACACAAGTTCAGCTACGCAAATAAATAAAACAAAGGGCGAGGGAAGATGGGGATTACATGAGGGCACTTCAGAGACGACAGAGAGAGGGGTTCACAGTTCATTGTGGTGAAAAGCTGTTGACGTCCACGCAGTTCATTCTCGGTCCGCATTTTCTATGGACCTGTTAGAGACCCCTCGCGTGGTCGACGGCCGCTGAACCCTCGAGCTGTCCTGGGAAGCATCAGGAGAGGTGTGGACTGCAGTTCTGGTCACTCCGCCTTGGTGGCACTGGAGGTGCAGGTGTGGTGTTGGCGCTGCCAGCTCAGGTGGGAGCCCGGGCAGTCGGCCCTCGCCCACTCGTGGCTTCCTGCAGGGAGCCCGCCCCCTGCTGGCTTTAGCCCTGCGTTGCTCTCATGCTGGCTGTCCTTTATGGCCGTGGGTCGTACTTCTTACATTCCTTGTTCTCCTTTCTTTTAACCAAGAATATAATTCTAACCCTAGAAAGCAAACTCCGGGGTGCAGTTCATCAAAAAGGAAGCCACAAGCAGTAATTCGTGAATTGGAGAGAACCAGTGTACTTGTCAAAACTCCACGGTCGGAAACCCACGGTGAGGCCTTGGGCTGCAGTGTCCTTCAAAACCAGGCCCTGGCGCGGGTGGGTTCAGTGCTGTCAGCATGCTGTATACAGGAGGGGCACGCCGCTGCCCGCCCAGGAGCGCTGGGTGCCGGGGCCCCGAGCCCTGTGGGGAGGGGGCCGCCCTCCCTCGGCAGTTCTCACGGCGGCAGTTGCCCACATCTGCTCAGGGAGGGGCCCTCGGGAAGAACGCTGCCCCGCAGCCGTCCGTTCCTCACTGCCAGCAGGAGCAGGTGCAGGTGCCCTTCCCGGGCCGGGTATCAGAGGGTGGGTTGTGAGTGGCCACCTCCAGTCTCTCTGGCCAGTGCTGCCTGCCCAGTCCCCACCCTGGCTGCTGTGGTCTCAGGGACCGCGAGATGTGAAGGGAAGTCTTCGGGGGAGGGGGGGTTAAGGAACCATGTGCTCCGAGAAGTCCTTTCCTGTGATCCACCTCTCCCCCCCATATTCTCTCTCTCACATATACCTTCTCTCCCCCCATATTCTCTCTCTCTCATATATATACCTTCTCTACCCCCATATTCTCTCTCATATATATATATATCTTCTATCCCCCATATTCTCTCTCATATATATATACATATACATATATATATATATGTATATATCTTCTATCCCCCATATTCTCTCTCTCTCTCTCATATATATACCTTTTCTCTCTCTCATTTATTTTTATTGTGCTATGGGCGTTGTGGTGGAAGCATGAGATGGTGCGAGCTATGTAAACTCTCCCGAGACCTTGAGAAAAAAATGCCAGAGCCCCGTGAGGACGCCCACCAGCACCACCCGCCTCGTCACACGGTGGTGGTGGACGTAGATGAGCGTCTGTCTCGAGCTGGCTTCCTGAGCCCGGAGCGCCGCGTGGCAGCAGTGTCCATGCTCAGTCGAGCCCTGGGGTGGCTGCAGGCTCCGGTCCCGTGGCCTCCCCAGGCCATCTGATGCCATTCCCTGGCCGGGGGTGGGTTTGGATTTTAGCCCAGGACAGGGCGGGTGGGGACGGGGACACTGAAACCGCAGCGTCCTCGACCTCCGAGTGGGGGAGGGGGAGACACTGCCGAGACATGCTCGGCCGTCTGGCGGTGCTGATGGCGGCGTGGACACGAGGAGGGAGAGTGAGGATGAGGGGCTGGCTGTCGGGGCGAAGGTCGCAGAATGAAATCAGAGAGGCAGGGGGAGGGAGGCCCAGCACGGGCACGCAGGGCCCTGAGGGAGTGCGGAACGCACCTAGCAGGTGGCGAGGGCCAACCTCCTCTGGCCTCCCTTCCGTGGACGGAGCCCTGGGAGGCTGTGCAGGAATGGGACAGTGACGGGGCTGCACCCCCGCGTGCGGAGGACACGAGACCGCTGGCAGCGAGGGCTCAGAACGTGGCTGGCGCGTGGTGCCTCCCGACCTGGGAGCCCAGGGGGGCTGTCCTGTTCTTAGCTGCCCATTACCAGGTGCTGCCCCTTCCTCGCCGAGGGCGTGCTGCTGAGAGGCACAGGGCCCTGGGGGCGGGGGAGGGCGCGAGTTAGTAGGTCGCCTCGTCAAATATTGATGGCCCAGCTGCCCGGAAGCCCTCTTCCGTGGGCCAGGCCGTGCGGGCACTCGGGGAGCCGCAGATGCCCAGCGGTGCTTATGGAGCCGCCACACGCTGATGGACGGGCTCTCTGCCCTTTTCGGTTTTATTATTTATACCTTCTTTTGCACCAGTGACTCGACCAACGAGTGGTCCGGCTGCCCATCAAGTTAGCCAGGGAGTGTGTGTGTGCATGTGTGCCTGTGGGGGGCCTGTTTGTTCGCGTGTGTGCATGTGTGTGCGTATTTGTGTGTGTGTGCATATGTTCATGTGTGGTGTTTGCATGCATGTGTGCATATATGTGCATGTTTGTGTGTGCATGTTTGCATGTATGTGCATCTGTGTGTATATATGTTCATGTGTGCATGCATGTGTGTGCATACATTCATGTGTGCGTATTTGTGTGTATATGTGTTCATGTGTGTTTACATGCATGTGTGTATGATTGCATCTGTGTATGTTTGCATGTGTGTATGTGTTCGTGCGTGCGTGTTTGCAGGCATGTGTGTGCATGTATGTGCATATTTGCATGCATGTGTGTGTGCACGCACACACATGGTGGGTGCACACACCCTCCCACGGAGGGGCAGTTACTGCATGTGTCAGAGACGTGCATCCTTGCTCATGGATCGCGATCCCTTTACTGCTCGACAGTGTAGACGAGTTGTCCTTACACTGGGGCCGGATGGCAAAGGCCCGCTGCTAACTGCCACATACTGTGTGAGGGTGAGCTGATGTCTCGGCCATGCTACGTTACTTTTTCTCCTGTTTACAAAGGAGGGTAATGATGGGATGTGCTCAGTGCGGTTAGCAGGGAGCCTGGCTGATACTGGACACGTTAATGATAAACGCGCCTGCTGTCTCACCGTGCTCCATCCGGACACCGGCACCGGCTCACGCGGCGCTGAGTGCTGGTGCCTGCCCAGCCTCCACACTGGCCTGGCAGATCAGAGCCTCGCCAAGGCCAGGCTGTGTCTCCTGCTGGCCGGCACTCAGCCTGTGCTGGACGCCAGGGGGCGTCTCCCTTTGGAGAGCGTCCTCGCTGTCGGTGCCTGATACGGAGCGCTTCTGACCGCAGCAGGGACTGTCCTCCTTCCGGTGGGTCAGAGCGCCGTGCCAGGGCACGCGCTGGTGCAGATAAAGAGTCGGAGCCTTGGGCGCCGGTGCCCGGGAGTGTTGGGGGAGGCACGTCAAAGCGGTGCCTTCTCCCTTGCCAAGCCCTGAGCAGGCCCTGTGTGCTCAGCCTTAGAATTAGGGTAGGGTTTCCCAGCCCCGGTACTGACAACACCAGGGGCCAGATGGTTGCCAGTGCCCCAGCCTCTTCCCACTAAGTGCCAGAACCACCCCTGTCCGGGGCAGCCAGAACTGTCCCCCAACGTTGCCAGATGCCCGCTGGCTGAGAACCACTGCCCAGAGTGCAGGTGGATGGGGCGGGGACCCCTCGGCTACAAGCCACCGACGACCTTGGCATTCAGATCTGGATGGGCGGATGTGTGGGCTCAGGAGAAGTTGCTTGAAGCTACTGGCACTCCGCGGGATTTCAGTTCCAGGGGCAAAAGTTCACTTTGCTTTTTGATTGTTTCCGGAGCGATGCCTCCACTCAAAGCCACTCCAGACTGACGGCCAAGCAGCGCGCCTCGCAGGCACACGCTGCCTCCCATGCACTCATCTCATGAATAGTTTAGCACAGGACACAGCGGCCAACAGCACGCACCTCTGCATGCGTCCTGACCTAGCCGTTCAGCCTGCACCTGACCGCACTCCCAGAGCTGATGGAGACAGGGGTGCAGCCCACACCTGACTGCACTCCCAGAGCTGACGGGGAGACAGGGGTGCAGCCCACACCTGACTGCACTCCCAGAGCTGACGGGGAGACAGGGGTGCAGCCCACACCTGACCGCACTCCCAGAGCTGATGGGGAGACAGGGGTGCAGCCCGCACCTGACTGCACTCCCAGAGCTGACGGGGAGACAGGGGTGCAGCCCACACCTAGCCGCGCTCCCAGAGCTGATGGGGAGACAGGGGTGCAGCCCGCACCTGACCGCGCTCCCAGAGCTGACAGGGAGACAGGGGTGCAGCCCACACCTGACTACACTCCCAGAGCTGACGGGGAGACAGGGGTGCAGCCCACACCTGACTACACTCCCAGAGCTGACGGGGAGACAGGGGTGCAGCCCGCACCTGACCACACTCCCAGAGCTGACGGGGAGACAGGGGTGCAGCCCGCACCTGACCACACTCCCAGAGCTGACGGGGAGACAGGGGTGCAGCCCGCACCTGACCACACTCCCAGAGCTGACGGGGAGACAGGGGTGCAGCCCGCACCTGACCACACTCCCAGAGCTGACAGGGAGACAGGGGTGCAGCCCACACCTGACCACACTCCCAGAGCTGACGGGGAGACAGGGGTGCAGCCCGCACCTGACCACACTCCCAGAGCTCACAGGGAGACAGGGGTGCAGCCCTTACCTGGCTGCACTCCCAGAGCTGACGGGGAACATCCAGGATGTGCAGGCAGGAGGGAGGCAGCTCAAAGATCCGACAGCCCAGCACGTGGCTATTCTGCAAGACAAATGTGTGGGTATCTCCGACGAGTGTCAGTTTAATGAGCAGAGGAACCGACGTCAGCATAATCCAGCGAGGCGTGTGAGCCTGGAGTGGATTCTGCTGAACCCGCCAGCCCTATAAATGCATTTCTTCCTGAGATCACAGAGACCTGTTCTGATAGGAAAGCTTGTTTGCTGGGCATGAGAGTGCAAACTGGTTGTGCCTTTAAAATCCCCACCCTTGCCCTTCTGATAACTTGGCCGAGCCCCACTGGAGCTGGGGAGAGCTGGGGAGAGGGGTTCCTGATGGCTTCAGTCTCGGGGCACAGGTCTGCTCTGACAGGTAGTTCAGCACGGAGTGATGGGGTGCGGCAGGAGTGGGCAGGAAACAGGGACCCAGCCCCCGGCAGCTCAGTGGTCCCGGCTCAGGAAGACACTGGTGCACGGGCTGAAGAGTCGCGGGGCCCCTTGTAGGGGACGGGGTGGGGGCGGGGGCTGGCACCCAGCTCAGGCTGTGCAGGGAAACACAGGTGTGTCAGCATCCTCACTGCGCTGGGCCCCGCCGTGCCCCTCCCTCCCGTGCTTGGAAGGCCTGTGCGCACAGGGTGGTTTGGGACAGGAGGGTGCGTGTGGGAGGAAGCGTGGCTGGCTGGCTCCAGTGGATTCAGGAGCTCCCTGTGCGCCCGCCCGCATTGCATGGAGAGGTACTTTTCCAAAGAGCTTTTCTAAAGCAACAAACGGGAGCGGGGGCGGGGTAGTTATGGAAAGACAAACTGTAAAGTCAGTGTCGTTCCAGCGTGTGCAAACGAGCCAGCCATCTGAGGGAGGGCCAGGCGGCGAAACCTGGGGAGACCAAGTGCACGCTCAGCCCAAGGCTGACCGCTGGTGGGCACCGGGTGGCCTGGCTGCCACAGTGACCCCAGCAGTGGCCACGCCCACTCAGGGGACTTGCAGGGCCAGGGTGACACCGCTGGTCCTGGGCCAGAGCCTGTCTCTCGCAGGCATTCTGCCGCTCTCCGAGAGCCGTCAGGTGGGGGGGGGGGGGGCGGGGACAGACGCTGACGAGGGACAGACCAGCCTTGCTTGCTGGAAAGACGGTCGGCGGCCAGGCCAGGCCGGGCCAGGCTGGACTGTGGAGCCGGCACTCCGCCTTCCCTTCTGTGTCGTCAGCTGCAGCAAGGTGCACCCCCCAGAGCCTCAGCCCCCAGGAGTGGATTCTGTCCCAGGTCTGAGGTCCCCCAGGAGGAGCCGCCGGGCCCGCCTTCCTGGCTGGCAGAGGGCGAATCCATGTCCCCACAGCGTCCGTGAGGTTCCGCCTCTCCGTGAGGGCGGCGCCTCCCCAGCGCCCTCCCGTAGCTCCGTTACTCGGCCCAGGCCCTGTCTCCTGTGAGGTCGCCCTCCGAGGTGCAGGTTGGGGGAGAGAAGCCCGAATAGCAGCTGATGGTTCCCACCCCTGGGGTGGGGGCCGAGGCCACACCTACACCCCCAGCCCACACAGAGCCCACAGCTCCCAGCGCCCTGGGGGAGCTTAGAGACTGCAGCCACCCCCGACAGATGGCTCGGAGGGTGGAGGTTGGGCTTCCTGGGTGGGAGTTTTGTGCTGAACACTGACCTCCCCAAGGAGCACCCGGTGCCAGCCCGTTCTGGAGAGGGGCGTGCCCTGCACGGGTGCAGCAAATGTGAGCGTGCTGTGCACCCGGCACGCGGCCCACGCAGGTACCCAGACAGGACGAGAGGCGCCACCGGTCAGCCCACACCTGAATCCCCGAGTCCGGCACCGTGCTCGGCACCGAGGCAGGAAATGGAGAATGACGGTGCCCGTGGTGCCGACGGTGCTGACTCTGGGAACCCCACGTCACCTCCCGGCCACCTGCAACACCAGCTGCACACCGACGGCCACTGAGCTGTGCCCCCTCCCCAGGGACGAACAAGAAGCAGCCGAGCCCCTCTCCCAAGGCAGGGCCAGCGCCAGGCTCCTGTGGCCACTCTGTGCTGTGACCTCTGAATCCATTCTGATGCAGGCCCCCTCCCAGCCTGCGAGACTGTCGATCTGACTTCCCCGCACCCAGTGTCTGAACCGCGCTGACCCGCGTGGCCCAGGGGCCGGGGTCCGTCACGTCCCATCGTGCCGCCTGGCCGTGGGCTCTTCCAGAGCTCAGAACTCCTGTCCTTTTGTCCATTCATGGTCCCCTCCTGTCCTACTTCCTGCTGCGCTGGACCTGGGAGTCTCCTCTGTATCGACCTCTCCTCGGCTTCCCGGGGCGTTTTCTCAACCCGATCCCCGGTCACCCGCCATCTTTCCTTTCAAGCTGTGTGTCTGTGCTTGACCCCCTCGGCGTGAGCTCCGTGAGCACCCTGTGTCTGCTGCCCCTGAGGGTGTGGACAATCGTCCGTCAATCATGCGCGTCCCTGCAGGGGCAGTACCCCCCTGGCTTGGCCCCGGCCCGCCCCGTTCACCTGCTGCAGCGTGCCACTGTCCCTGCCTGCCTCTCATGCAAGGTGGGAGGGGCTGACCAGCGACGAAAAACTGAGCCACGTCCGGGACTTGCCAGCCACAGGCTTGACCGGAAGGGGACCCTTGGGTGGTTGGAGGCACCTCGGTGTCAGCAGCCTCCTGTTTCTGCTCCTAGACTGGTGGAATTCTCTGGAATTCTGGGGTCCCAGCCTGGGAGAGAGAAGCTGCCCAGTGTGTACCTGTTTCCCCATGGCACCCTAATGCTCCCTCCCCCAGGCCCAGGCCGGAGAGCGCCCTCTAGTGGCCACCTGCCCTCGGCCAAGGGCGCATCCTGCCGTGTGCACCTGCTTTGCACACTCTGGAAGCTGCTGCCGCTGCCCCTCCTCTCCGTGCGCAGGCACACGCCTGCGTTAGCGTCCCCTCTGTTCTCCGTGAGGGGCCTGAGAGAGCACGGGGAGGTGTTCGTGCGCAGCGTGCTGTTGTCTTTGTTGGCTGATTGACAGGAAGACCGAGGCTCACATGGATGGGTTGGCGTTTGAGGGGAGGATGGACGCATCCAGGTGGGCAGGTGCACGTGTGGAGAGCCGTGGTCTTCATTCATGTTTGTGGAGGCTGAGCCAGGCCACAGGAAGTGCTCAGGGACCTCCCTGGAGGGAGGTGACAGCAGCCGCGTGTGGAGTGTGGACTCCGAGTCTGCTCCGGTCTTCTGCGTGGATTGTACGTGGCTGGGCACGTGTGGCCACACAGCAGCTTTACGGTGATGGCTGCCACCACCAGTGCTTGGTCACAGAGGGGTGAAGCCAGGCCCACGGCTGTTCCTCCCCAAAGTCACCTGGCTACAAAGCGGTGCGGTGGCGACAAACGTGTCCCGGGAATCCTCAGCTCTGGGCGCTGTTGCCGGTCTGGGTAGGAAGTTTGTGGGGTTGGTGGCAGGGGTGGGGGCCGTCCTGCGTCCTGCCGCATCCACCCCCCCTCCCCGAGCTGTGACAGCAAACACTTCATACCTCGTCAGATGTGCCTGCAAGAAGCCCACTTGAGAGGGGGTGCACAGTTTCTCGGGATGGGGGCTCACTTTCCTGGGCCTTGCCTCGCCCCTCCATGACTAAGGATTGGTGGTGGCAGCCATCCCTATAGAGCTGTCATGTGACCACACGTGCCCAGCCATGTACGATTCTCGCAGAAGACCGGAGCAGTCAGACTCAGAATCCACACTCGACACGCACTGACTGCTGTCGCCTCCCTCCAGGGAGGTCCCGCCTGTGCTCCCCCTGCACCTTGCTGTCCAGGGAGTGTCCAGGACCTGTTGCCCTTGGACCTGGGCTGCGAGGTCACGAGCGCTCGTCTGGGGCAGATTCCCTCCCACTGCTGCCTTGACACCTCGGTTCACTCCGTGAACCTGCGTCAGCTGCGGTGAGAGGCGTGGGAAGGCGAAACGATCCGGTGCTACTCCGCGGAGCAGGCGCCCCTCCGGGCAGGCCGGGTCTCTCACCTGTGGCTCTCCTGCCCCTCTGCTTCCCCACAGAGCCAAAGTGAAGAAGGGGGTGCGGATCCTGAGCGCCCAGCCCAGCGAGCCCCGGCACTGGGCCGTGAAGCAGGAGGTGGGCAACGGCGGGAAGCATGCCACCGCCACCGTGTCCTGCCAGCGCCTGGCACAGGCAGCGCGCAACAGGTAAGCCGCCTCCCTCCCCGTCCGGCGGGCCAGCCCGCATCCACGGCTGCTCCCTGGAGCTGTGAACCCCCATCCCAGAGGCCTGGAGGCGCCGGCACTGGGCTCGGAGGCAGAGTGGGGTCCTCTGTGTGTCCCGCCCCGGGCGCCCCCTCGGGGCTCTGCCCTCCTTAGCTGAGCTGAGGCTACCTGCCCACACGGGGCTGTTTTCTGCGTGTGTTGGAGTGAGCCCTCGGCCGGTCACACCCAGGAAGCTGCAAGGTGAGTTCTCAGACACCTGTGCTGTGATCTAAAACAGCTGTTTTCCCATCGGAAAAGCAGCGCAGACTCGGTTTAAGCTATTTGGAAAAACACAGTTACTTGAGAGACAGGACCTGAAATCCTGTACTGATGCCCTGGTCCCCGGGAACGGCCCTCGGTAGCCTGCCGGGGCTCCATGCGTCGGCTCCCGTGGTAGAGCTACTCGCGTCACGGTATGCACGCAGATTGGAGGCGCTCTGCTGTCTGCTCGTGTTGGAAACACTTTCTCCGACGTTAAGCGTTCCTGAGAAACGTTTCTAACGCGTCACAGCCTCCTGCCGCGCGGAGTTAGCCTGGTGCAAACAGCCGTGACGCGTCACAGCCTCCTGCCGCGCGGAGTTAGCCTGGTGCAAACAGCCGGCCGCCTCCGCCTTCGGAGCACTGGGCTCTTCCCCGGCGCATTCTTACCGGCAGGGCCCCTTCCGCATCCACCTCTGTCTGCTTCTCCTTTTCCTTGAGGTGACCTTGGAGTCAAGACGCGTCACCCCTTTCAGGGCCTGGGACACAGTCTCGGTGTTTCCCTGAGGGGGTCGGCGGGCAGGACGACCCTTCCGCTGTTGGATGCGTTTTCCTACATGCGTGTTCAAGTCGGTCGCAGAGAAAAACCGATTCTTCCTCCGCATTTTAATTCCCTGTTTGGACATCAGAACCTCGGCCCCTCGGGCCTTCCTTCCTGTGAAACCAGAGAAGCGCCTGCCCTGAGCTGCTGGCCGGCTCGGTACCCCAGGCACGTCCGGGTTGGGTCGGGGTCAGGGCTCGGGGGCGGCGTCTTTGAATGTGTGAAAGAAAGGCCAGGAAGAAGCGTGTGCGGGGTCCCTGGTGCACGTGGGAGGCCAGGGCCACGTTCAGTGTCCTCAATCGAATGCACATCATGTCTGATGGACCCACAGGATGAGCGTTGATTATGCAGATGGGGTGAACGGCTGACGCACAGTGGGTTAGTTTGTGTGAATGGCCCTTGGTCAGACGCACGGCGAGACTCCTGTGGGGCGGGTCTCTGAGCCTCTCTGCCAGGAGCCTGTTTCCAAGGCTCCGGGAACCGCCCACGGAGCCCAGTTGGGTCTGCCGAGGGGGGAGCTGAGACGCGCGTGGCCCCGGGCCAGCTGCTCTGATCCTCTCTGGACAGGGTGCCCAGGGTCAATTTCCAGACTTGTCTATGCCCTGGGTTAGACCCGCGCTGACCAATGCTGGGGGCTGGGCCTGCGCTCAGCTTTCCTGCCCGATGTCCTGGAAGATGTTTGCCTGTAAGAGAGCTGGTGCACTGGTGTCCTTGGAGTGCACAAACCGGCTCCTACCGGCCTGAACTGGCCTGGGGAGCTGGTGCCTCACAGTGCCTGGAATTGCGCCATGATAGCAGACCCTCGGCCCACCCACCAGCACACAGCTGACAGGTGTGCCCTCCCTCGACCCGCCCACCAGCACACGCCTGACAGGTGTGCCCTCACTCAACCCGCCCACCAGCACGCACCTGACAGGCGTGCCCTCACTCAACCCGCCCACCAGCACGCATCTGACAGGCGTGCCCTCACTCAGCCGCCCACCAGCACGCACCTGACAGGTGTGCCCTCCCTCGGCCTGCCCACCAGCACACGCCTGACAGGTGTGCCCTCACTCGGCCGCCCACCAGCACGCACCTGACAGGCGTGCCCTCACTCGGCCCACCCACCAGCACACGCCTGACAGGTGTGCCCTCACTCGGCCGCCCACCAGCACGCACCTGACAGGCGTGCCCTCACTCGGCCCACCCACCAGCACGCACCTGACAGGCGTGCCCTCACTCGGCCCACCCACCAGCACGCACCTGACAGGCGTGCCCTCACTCGGCTGCCCACCAGCACGCATCTGACAGGCGTGCCCTCACTCAGCCGCCCACCAGCACACGCCTGACAGGCGTGCCATCACTCAGCTGCCTTCTCACTTGGAGCCTTGGGGAGCACGGTGAAGCCAGGTGGAAGTCCGTCCCTTGAATCAGATGCAGACCCCACTTCCCGGGCCCTGAACACTGGGGGCCCCCGAGGCAGTCTGACAGCGACTCAGGTAAGGACCCAGACGACAGGGTCAGCAGGACGGCCCCCCCACCTCCACCTGGACAGCAGAGGCCAAGTGGCCTTGCCACCTGCTGGTGTGCAACAGAGGCGCCTGGGGATCCCGTCCATCCTCACAGGGCTCGGCTCGGGGCCTGTCGTGAGGCAGGACCCACGGCTTCACCAGAAGGCTTGGCTGGGGGATTCTGTTCCCAGGGGCCTGTGGGCTGGGCCCCCGGTTCCTCGCCAAGCGCCTGAGAAGAGCCGGGGAGGTAGAGGCCCAGGTTCCTCATCTTGCAGCGGCATCGCGTACTTGCCGTGTTCCGTGCCTTGGCAGCCAGTCTAAGCAGGGGCCACCCACAAGGGGCTGGCCCGACCCCGGGCTGTGTGCCCAGGAGGTGGGGCCTCCCTAGCCCCCTGCCAGCTGCTCCACACTGGACACGTCTTCGTGGGTGTTCCCTCTGGTCACCCCTGAAGGACAGGAACAGAAAGGACGCGTGGGGGAACAGAAAGGGGGGCTGCTGCAGGCAGGGAAGGGGGTGTGAAAGGATCCCCGGGGAGGGGCACCCAGGCTGGGGTTTCGCTGTTGGTCCCTGTCCCACGTGGCTGACAGGGAACCTGCGTCCCCCGCGTCCCAGCACTCGTCCTTGGGGGACCGGCTCGTTTACCCCGAAGATGAACGTGTGCAGAGGCGCTTCCTGGGAGGGATGCGGGGTCACTCGGCAAAATGGGCAAGACAGGAAATCCCAGCAACGGCTGGCACCTCCCCCAGTGTCACTCGTGCTCTCCTGGGCCGCTGCTGTCCTGAGATGGGTTTCTATTTACCAGTTAACTTAGAGACAGGCAGGGAGTGCGTGGGTGGGTGTGCGCACGTGAGAGAGAGAAGCATTCCATCTGCTGGTTTGCTCGCTAAATTCCTGGAACGGCCAAGGCTGGGCCAGGCCAAGGCCAGGAGCCTGGAATTCAGCCCAGCCTCCCGTTGGCCCCCCACTGCCCCCCAGGGTGTGCACAGAGGGAAGCTGGAATCAGCAGCAGAGCTGGGGCGGAAGCCCAGGCACGCCTGCATGGGATGCGGGCTCAGCTGTGCCCAGTCCACTTCAGATTGCAGCGCTAAGTCACCTTTGTTCTTGGTAGTGATAGCTTCAGCATTACACACACAAGGCACCTTTGAGGTGTTCCAGTGTACGTGACAAGGAGTACGGAAGTGCAAGTGTCGTTCTAAGTGGCTGTCCAGACGCCCGGTTCCACCAGGAGGGCTTGGGGAAGCCGGGCGTGCAGCACACGGTGGAGAAGGGCGGGGCTCTGATGCTGCGGGAAGCCTCTGCCCTGTCACACGCCCTGCACACCTGCACTTGCCCCCAGCCGCGTGCTCCTCCTGTGACTTCCCTCAGAGCCGCCATCTCAGTCCCGGAGGGCGGAAGCCAGCGTGGGCTTCGCGGAATTCATTCCTGGTGGAGCTCGCCCCAGGGCAGACTCCGTCCTCTGGCTGTCCGGAGGCTGCCCCTCCCCTGGCTGGGAGCCAGCCCAGGCAGTGAGCTCTGTGCTGTGCTGCACCCCCATCTCTGCCTCCATGGCCACGTCCCCTCCGACTCCTCTGCCTCTCGCGTGCTCTGATACAGGGCCCACCTGCACGATTCACAACCGGCTGCCATCCCAAAACCCTACGGGAAGCACACAGGCCAAGTCCCCGAGCCTCGTGAGGCACCGTTCTCAAGTTCTGGATCCGGGAGTGGACGGGCTCGTCTGCCGTGATCCTCTGGTATCATGGTACCTGTGAAGTCCACTCAGTCCTGAGTTCTTGGAGCTGGCCTGGCTGCCCTGGGGCGCTGGGCTCGGCCCAGGGGCTGCGGCGTGTGGTGTTCCCACCCCAGGAGGAGTCCTGGTGGAGGCCCGGTCCGTACAGTGTTGCTGTGAGCCATGCGGCCCCTGCACAGCCCCCGCGGATAATGTGTGGGGGCATTCAAGCCCGCAGGACAGGACATGGCTCCGTCAGTTATCTGGGGACCCCACTGGCACCGAGCTCCCCTAATTCCATGATTGGGGGCTGCCTGCAGGGGTCTTCCAGCAGAACTGTGGAGCCCCTGCCAGCTGTGACCGCTTTCAGAGGGGCCGAGCGCAGTGTCTTCCCAGCCTGGGCTCCTGCAGTGGCCCTTGGGCGCGTTTGCACTCTGGTCAGTCTCCAGGTCCAGTCGTGGGAGCCATGGAAGCCGTGGCTGCCTTGTCTGATCACGCATCCCTGTGTTTGGCTCATAAAACTGGGTTCCTGGGGTGCTGCTGGTTAGGCCAGGGAGAGGCGGCCGCGCCACAGGCGGCTGCCTGAGAAACAGATCCTGAAAGGTGGTTCTGGGGCTGGCGCCACGGCTCAATAGGCTAATCCTCCGCCTGTGGTGCTAGTACCCCAGGTTCTAGTCCCGGTTGGGGTGCTGGATTCTGTCTCAGTTGCTCCTCTTCCAGGCCAGCTCTCTGCTGTGGCCCAGGAAGGCAGTGGAGGATGGCCCAAGTGCTTGGGCCCTGCACCTGCATGGGAGACCAGGAGGAAGCACCTGGCTCCTGGCTTCAGATCGGCGCAGCGCCGGCCATAGTGGCCATTTGGGGGGTGAACCAATGGAAGGAAGACCTTTCTCTCTGTCTCTCTCACTGTCTAACTCTGCCTGTCAAAACAAAAAAGGTGGTTCTGACAGCCCCTCACCGGCCACCTGTAGACCCACTCCAAACCTAAGTCAAGGTCGAGTTTGTCTACAGCCCAGCTTCAGCCCTGGTCCTGCCCCCAAACCACCCCTCCTCCCCCACCGACTCCGGCAGCTCGGGCCTCAGGAGAACACTGGAGCTGACCTGGGCGCCCACAGCGGAGCCCAGCGGGCAGCCGGCGGCTGGAGACACCTGTGGTGCTTCTAGGAGTCGCTCGGTCCCCAGGCTGCTGGCACGGAGGTGGATGAGCAGACCCTTCACCCGTCTGGCAGCGTGTGGGCTGTGAAGGCTGCACCCACACGGCCATCCCCTGCTCGCCTTCCAGTGCTGTGTTCCGATCCCTGCCCTGAGCCTGGTGCCTGTGTTTTCCGTGACCTGTGGGACTGCAGAGCCCCCTCCCCGAGTCGCCGTGTATCGGACCCGTGTCCACGGCTTGGAAGGCGAGCGTGGCATCTGTGACCATCGTGATGCCGCACTCGGAAAGCAGCACCCACGTCCTGGTGTTTCTCCCTGGCTCCCAGGGCTGCAGAAGAGCCTGCCCCGGTGGGGGTGGGCTGCAGGCTGGGGGCCGAGCTTGTTCTGCCCTCCCTGTGTTTATCTGGGGGCCAGGCTGGGGTGGAGCCAGTGGGCTTGTCCTCCCAGTCACCACCCAGCCCTCCTGCTCACCCCACCCAAGACTGAGCCGTGTCACATCCACGGTGTCCTGTGGTCCAAGGCAGCCAAGCCCACTGCCCGCGGGTGAGGTGTCCACCCCTGCACCTGCAGGGGGCAGTGTCGCACTCAGTGGGGGGGGGGGGGGGCTGGCGAGGCCCCCGGGCGAGCCCAGGGCTGCTCAGCTCAGAAGCCTCACAGTAGGGGAGCGTGCTCCTGCCTGCCAGGCTTCCGCCCCCGCCCCCACCCCAGCCTCCTGCTCTCACAGATATTTTCAAGTGCTCGGTACTTGCCGGTCAATCGCTGACCGTCTATGGCCAGTTGTCTTTTCAAGTTGAAGGGACTTGAAGGCGGCCAGAGCATGAACTGAGCCAGGGAGCGCGAGGAAGGAATGGACCCAGCCGGGCAACAGGGGCGCCCCATGTGCCTGGCTCTCCTCCAGCTGCTGCACACCTGCAGGCTCAGGTCGGCGTGGGGTGGGGGTGGGGGTGCCCAGACAGACCCATCCTGCATGGAAAATCCACGGGACACTCCCCACCCACCCTGACTCTGCTCAGAATGTTACATATTTGAGAGACAAAGAGAAGGCCCGGCTGCAGGTTCACTCCCCAGATGCCCACAACAACCAGGGCTGGGCCGGGCGGAAGCCGGGAGCCGGGAACTCCATCCTGGTCTCCCACATTGCGGCGGAGGTTGGGGTGTGAGTGGAGCAGGGACCCAAATACTTGAGCCGTCACTGCTGCCTCCCAGGGTGTGTGTGAGCAGGAAGCTGAGGTCAGAAGCAGAGGCTGGGTGTGAGCCCAGCCTCTCCACTGTTGGATGCAGGGGTTGTAACGTAACTGGTGTCTAAACCTAGGCCAATACCCACGCCCATCTGCCTTTTTTTTTTTTTTTTTTTTTTTGACAGGCAGAGTTAGAGAGACAGAGAGAAAGGTCTTCCTTTTTCCGTTGGTTCACCCCTCAAGTGGCTGCTACGGCCCGTGGTTTGCGGCCGGCACGCTGCGCTGATCTAAAGCCAGGAGCCAGGTGCTTCCTCCTGGTCTCCCATGTGGGTGCAGGGCCCAAGCACTTGGGCCATCCTCCACTGCACTCCCTGGCCACAGCAGAGAGCTGGCCTGGAAGAGGAGCACCCGGGACAGAATCCAGCGCCCCGACCGGGGCTAGAACTCGGAGTGCCGGCGCCGCAGGCGGAGGATTAGCCTACTGAGCCGCGGCGCCGGCGCCCATCTGTCTTTAATTCCCCGCCGAAGGCCGTGTCTGCGGTTCCGCTGGGGCTCCGCTGAGTGTCTGGGGACGCAGTTCAGCCCACAGCAGTGGGATTTGTGCCGAGACGCTGCACCTGTGGTCAGAGCACACCTGGGGCGCCGGGGCGCCTTTTCCCAGCTCCTGCTGGTGGCTGCGGCACCCTGGGCATTGCCGTCCTCCGGGGTGGTCCTGCTAGTGGCTGACGGGGTGTGGGGGTGAAGACTGAGCTCCGAGCCCCCACTGCGGTCCCCTCTGAGTGGCCCTGGGCAGGGTGGGGCTGAAGTCACACCTGGGAACGGTTCGCCTCCCTGCTGCTCCCTTGCCAGCTTCCTGACTCATCTGCAAATGAACCCCTCCCTTAGCATCTGCTGGCTTGTATTTAAGATGTGTTTGCAAAGCAGAGTCACAGAGAGAGAGGTCTTCCGTCTGCTGGTTCACTCCCCAAATGGCCCCAATGGTTGGGGCTGAGCCAGGCTGAAGCCGGGGGCCTGGGGCTCCATCTGGACCCCCAACGTGAGTGCAGGGGCCCAAGCACGTGGGGCGTCTTCCGCTGCTTCCCCAGGCCGTTAGCAGGGAGCTGGATGGGAAGCGGAATGGCAGGGACTCCAGCCGGCACTCACGTGGGCTGCCGGTGTCACTGGCGGCTTAACCCGTTGCACCCTGCTGCCAGCCCCAACACCTGCCTCTAATGATCTGAGCCTACTGTTTTCAGGAGTAAAAGAGCCTCGGCCCCCTGCCCTCACGGAAGGGCCGTGCAGGTGCACTTGGGGGAGCCTGGAGGGCAGGGCGGGGGCTGGCCCGGCTCCCCCAGGGCCGGCTGCAGCCTGGCGGGCAGGGCAGGGGCTGGCCCGGCTCCTCTTGACTCCAGCGCTGCAGGGTTTGTAGTAAGCGCTTCCGCCCCGAGCATTCCCTGAGCCTTGCTTTGAGCGCGCTCCTTCAGGGAAGATGCCAAAAACAAGGTGTTTCTTTTACCTGGGGCACTCTCTGATGCCGGCCGGCCGGGGGCTCCGTGAGAGGGCTGCCCTCCGGCTGTGGCTGTGGCTGTGCCTGGCTCCCCAGCCTGGCTCAGCGCACGCCTCCTGTCCAAAACTTGACCAAGCCGGGGGCACCGGTGCTGGGAGGGCGGCAGTGCCCTGAGCTGAGGTGACTGACCTGCGCATTTTGAGAGTTTCCTCTTGGACTTTATCTAAAATATCACCGTTACGTTCCCTTCCTGCAAGCAAGCACACTCTGTTACAAGTAGAAACGTACATGACATATTCCACATTCTCCTGGTGCTTGGCTGCGTGCAGAATAATTCTGTGTCTAGTGTGTCTGCCCTTTATAAAGCTCCGTGTACATCATTGCAGTAAATCCTGTAGATGTTCTCGTGGACCGAGGGGTCACCCCGCTGGCCACGCAAAGACAGAAGGAGGGAGCGTCCAACTCAATACTCACACAAATGATCAAAGTTTTCTTCTAAAAGTAATTTTGCTGCTTAAATAAATGGAGTAAATGGGGAAAACTGTCAGTTGCACAAAAACAAAAAGAATTAAAATGTGAAAATCCCCCATGAGTCTCCTGAGCTGGTGTTAGCAGCAGGAGGGGCTGTGCTGTTCCTGTGCTGACACCAGAGAGACACGGGTGGGCATTAGGTATAGACACCTGCGTCCCGTGTCAGAGCTGGGTCGACCCTGGCTGTGCTCCTGATCCAGCCCCCTGCTGTGTACACGCCAGGCCATGCCTGTGCACACGCAGCCCCTGCTCATGTACACCCCAGCCCTACCCATGTACACCCCAGCCCTGCCCATGTACACCCCAGCCCTGCTCATGTACACCCCAGCCCCTGCTCATTCACACCCCAGCCCTGCTCACACACACCCCAGCCCTGCTCATCACACCCCAGCCCTGCTCACACACACCCCAGCCCTGCTCACACACACCCCAGCCCTGCTCATCACACCCCAGCCCTGCTCATGTACACCCCAGCCCTGCTCATGTACACCCCAGCCCTGCTCACACACACCCCAGCCCTGCTCATCACACCCCAGCCCTGCTCATCACACCCCAGCCCTGCTCACACACACCCCAGCCCTGCTCACACACACCCTAGCCCTGCTCATCACACCCCAGCCCTGCCCATGTACACCCCAGCCCTGCCCATGTACACCCCAGCCCTGCTCATCACACCCCAGCCCTGCTCACACACACCCCAGCCCTGCTCATCACACCCCAGCCCTGCTCATGTACACCCCAGCCCTGCTCATGTACACCCCAGCCCTGCTCACACACACCCCAGCCCTGCTCACACACACCCCAGCCCTGCTCACACACACCCCAGCCCTGCTCATCACACCCCAGCCCTGCTCATCACACCCCAGCCCTGCTCATCACACCCCAGCCCTGCTCATGTACACCCCAGCCCTGCTCACACACACCCCAGCCCCTGCTCATCACACCCCAGCCCTGCTCATGTGCACCCGAGAGGCAGCACTGATGGCTCAGCTGCTCTCTGCCAGCCACGTGGGAGACACAGGCAGAGTTCCAGATTCTGGCTTCAACCTGGCCCAGCCTTGGCTGCTGGCATTTGGGGGGTGAACCAGTGAATTTGAGCAGACTCACTGTCTCTGTCTCTCTTCCTCTATCCCCCTTTCCCTCTCTCCCTCCCCTCTCTCCCTCTCTCCCTCTCCCCTCCCCCTTTCAGATAGATCAGTGAATTGAAATTTAAAAGGCTGAAGAAAGCAAGAGGTGAGAGAGGTTATGGGGTACTAGCTCCAAAGGGAGCAGTTCTTTGGCCCCTTCATCTCCTGACTGAACTTTGCTTCACTATCGTCTGTACTGTCACAGTTGTTCTGAATTTTGGGTGCAAGTGGGGTGCTTGGAAGGTCCTGGGGAGGCCCCAGGTTCACGTTCATGCACTTCCAAATTTCAGTTTGTCATCCCTCCCTCTCCTGCACTCAGTAAAGCAGACAGTGGCAGCCGTGCTGGGAGGGGGCTGGGAGCCAGGTGTGGAGTGGGAAGAGACAGGGCCCCCACTCCCTGCTCTGCACCCCCCCCCCAGATGCAGATCTGCAGCTGGCTGTACCAGGACTGGTTTGCAGCCCTCTGGGAGACTTCCTTCTTATAATTAATTTAAAGCTTGTGAAAAAAAACCTAAACTAGAAATTCCACATGTATGTGTCTCGACTTTAACCGTGGGAGACAGGCCGTCTTGTGGCTGACCCCAGCAGGGGTATCCTAGGCGACCCCCAGAATTGCTGTCACGGGGAGTTACAAGCCAAGGCTGTGGATCTGGGGGCTCTCAGCGGAGGGGGTGCAGATCCAGTAAAACCCAAGCAGAGCCATTTAGACTCTGAGCACAAGGGGCCATGGAGGTGGGGAGGGGCAGCTGCACCTGCTGCGTCTCTGGAATCTTCGAAAGCCGCTGTAAGTCGCCATTGTCCTGTGAAACCACCAGATGGACAAACATTCGCTCGCGTTTGTAAAGCCACTATGCAGATCAAACAAAAGGAGCCTCCTTCAGGAAAATCGCTCTCCTATAAGTAAATCCTGTGCGAAGTGGCCGCTCGGAGTCAAACCCTGCCCGCTTCCTGCAGGAGGCCGATTGTTCACGTCATCCAGGCGTGGGCTGCAGCCTCGCTGGGCTCGGACCCGCCTCTGCACAAAGCCAGCGTTCAGATGCAGCTGCCCTCGTTGTCACCGCTGGATCCCACCTACACCGAGAGAGTCTGCGAGGCATGTCTGTTTCCAACAGATGTAAACCCGTGTCTGCATGCTGGCTCCTTGTCCCCGTCTGGCTGCAGCTTCAGTGAGGGGCCAGCCTCGGCGGGGATGCCTGCATGTGGCTGGCGACGGCTCCCTGCCGGCCCCTTTGGTTCTGGGCAGCAGACCGGCCTACTTTCCCTGGTGTGTTTAGGGAGGCTTTCTGGGCTCCACGCACTTCCACAGAACACCAAACCTTGCCTGTCCTGCCCGGCAACCCCACCCCAGAGTCAGAGCAGCCGCTGCACCCCACACCCCTTCATTTGAGAGCGAGTGCCACACCTCTGGACTGTGCAGCAGGGAGACGTCGGTCAGGCAATCAGAATGAGAAGGGCTTCCCGGAAACCAGAATGGTGGGACGTGGTGAGCAGAGTGCCCGTGAGCCTTCGTCTGTGCAGACTCAGTTGCAGGCCTTAGGGACTCACGTACTCAGCTGTTCATTTCGGAAGATTGTGGGATGTGGGCATGCTCCTGGCTCCATGCTGCAGCCGCGGTAGAGCTTAGGGGATGCTGTGCCAAGATAGCCGCCTTTCCAGGGGGGACGTGCACCGAGCAAGCCCCCACTGCGAGAGATGCTGAATAGAGCAGAGAGTGACAGAGCTGGGTCCCCTGGTGACGCTCAGTCCCCCACTCCACCCACCCCAAACACAGCAGGCTCTTGGAGGTGCCTGGGGCGGGGCGGGGGGCTTGATGGACGGGTAAGTGATTGACGGGTAAGCATGGTTCCCCAGGACACGACCCCTCCTTCGCACTCTGGGCAGGCACTGGGTCTTTGGCTTCGGAAATTTGTGGCAAAGGTTAAAGCCCAGGATGGTGGAAGTTATCAGCGTCTCCCCTGGGGAAGCTGGAGTCTCCCAGGAGAACTCTGGAGGCACCTGTGGGTGGGCAGGGGGGACAGGAGAGGAGAAGGTGACTGAAAGAAGAGCTGATGGCATCGGGAGCTGCGATGCACGGCTTGGTGCTGTAGGGAATGGACGAATCAAGGCCACTGCCGTGGGAGAGGCTACTGTTCCCGAGGAAAACCAAGAAGGGACAGGGGCACCCCCGTGGCTGCCTTGTCCATACCGCCGCCCATTCTCCCTTAACCCTACCCAGTGAGTATCAAGGGCATCTACCTTCAAACGAGGGCAAAATGTGTGACAGGTCGTATTGTCCAAAAATACCCCCAGTGGACATGCTCTGTCCTCAGCCATGCTCTGCTGGAGCCCTCATCCCGCAAGCTGTGACTGGTTGATGGACAGTGCCCAGCAGGGGTGACACCATGTAACTTGCAAACCTGGCTCTTGAGAGTTGGCCAACATGTGGGCAGGACTGTCGCCGTGAGGCTGCCGTGCTGTGAGGGAGCCCAGCTGCCCCCATGGAGGGCTGAGAGCCCTGAGCCATGTGCAGAGTGGTGCAGCCCCCAGCAGCTCCACCCCCGGCCATTTCTAGCCGCTGTCTGACCGCAGCTGCGTGAGAGAGCAGAGCCAAAGCCGCCCAGCCAGTCCTTCCGGAATCCTGAGTCTCAGAAGCCACGGGAGAACCGGAACGCAGTGATGGGCTTTGCGGTGCCGTTGCATCTTGGGGTGATTTGCAGCTGAAACAGACCTGGAATCCAGGGGTGTGTGGAAGGTTGAGCTCCTTGCTGGAGGCCTGCATCATGTTGTGGTCCTGTCTGTTGCATCCCAAGTGCTCCGCCTGCTCCCATCACTCAAGAGGTGCCCAAGTGAAGAGAGGCCGAGGGCTTGTCTTCCTGTGCCCAGGCGCCCTGCCCAACCCCTGCCTGGCCACTGCTCCAGGAGCCTGTTTCTTGGCTTGAGTCACCGATGCCTCATCAGTCAGGGCCTCCCATGGCCCTGAACGAAGAGTGCTCATATTCCTCATTCCCACCGAGATCTGACGTGCGGTCCCTGGTCAGAACTGAGGTGTGTGGGGCAATCGCGGCTCCCAGCACCTGTCCCGACACAGACCAGTGCACCACGTGAACGCGGCTCCCAGCACCTGTCCTGACGCAATTCACAGTACCACGAAAACTCTTCTCCAGCACCTGTCTCAACACAGCCCACTGTACCAAAAAAACACAGTTCCCAGCACCTGTCCTGACACAGTACCTGTCCTGACACAGCTCGCTGCACCGGGTGAGCACGGCTCTCGAGTGTGCTCGCCACACTGGTACTTGACTGCAGGAGCAGGCTGTGGAGCTGATGCCTGGCCTGTGCCGCAGAGCAGGTGCATTTGAGGCCCCGCCCCATGGTCCCACCTTGGACCTTGGCGAGTCGGTCTTAAGCAGAGGCCTGGCAAGGGTCTTCCCTGGAGCCGTCCCTCTGGAGGCAAACAGCGCGCGATCAGGGCTGCAGGCAGAGCCCCCTGAAACCCAGCTCTGTGAGGTTCCAGGACCTGTGTGGAAGCCCCCGGGCCGCCCCAAGCCACCTCGAGGAACTGGTTTTATCTGCCTGTCTGCATCCTTCAAGTTCCAGGGAGCCAGGCTGAGGTAGAAGCTCTTTCTCATACTTGACTGACTGTCACAGGAGTGGAGAAGGGAGCTGGTTCCTGTCTGAGGATTTAATTGTGTCTTCTCATCAAAGGCAAAGCTTTGCTACCTGGTCCCTGCATTCCCTGGCATTCCCTGAAATCCACACCGTGCCATGGATGGCCACACGGCCACGTGGGGCACGGTGGAGCCACGTCCTGGCTCTCCTCCTCGGAGATCTGTGGTTCTGGGACACTGGGCTTTCTCCATGTTGCGTGGAGGTGAGCCTGGCGCCGTGTGGTGGCGACCTCGTGAGGGCTCAGTGAGTCAGTGAAGGGGGGGCCCTGGTGGGGGCCCCTCAGCTTCTTCCCGACATCCTGTGTGTGGCAGTCTGGAATTCCGTGTCTTGCAGTTGTGAGGAACGTGCAGCAAGCATTCTCGCTGGCGGTGCCTCTTGGCCACTGAGCCGCCCTGCCCCGCCCCGCCACGCCACGCCAGCCTTGGCGCCACCCACATGTCCTGGGCACCCACTCCTCACCCCTCATCCTCTCAGCCCCTGCCCCCGTCCTCAGGGCCACCTGGTCAGAGGAGCCACAGGATCCTGTGGGTGCTGACGGCTTGAGTCGCCATTGTTTCAGTGGTTACAAGCAAACACGGGGCTGGGAAGCTTGTTAGAATCTGCCTCGCCCTCTGCTCCTGTTTTCTAACTCCAACCGGCGCCTGTCCCGGAAGTCACCAGTGTTTGCAGCTTATCAGCCTTCCCAAAGGGGTTTTTCGTATTTGCAAACAGACACTCAGACACACATACACATATACACACACACACATGCATAATACACACCCGTATACTACACACATACACTTACACAGCACACACAACATACACACAGTGTCCCCACATACACATGCATACACCCAAACACACACACATATACTGCACACACATACACAACACATACGCCCAAATACACCACACACACACAATATGCACACATACACAACACACCTGCACACCTGCAAATACACACACAATATGCACACACCTGCACACCTGCAAATACACACATGCATACACAACACATGCACAATCTACACACACACAGAGTCCCCACATACACATACATACACATATATACACATGTACTTACAGTGTCCCCACATATATACACATACACAACACACAACATGCATACACACCGTGTCCACACATGCATACACCAAAATGAACCATGCACACATACACATTACACACACATACACAAAACACAGAAACACATATATGCACACATACTACATACATACACAAAACACATAAACACACAACATGCACCATAAACATACGAAAACACATACACAATGTATACACCTGTAACACATACACAACACACATGTACATTCACACACGTGCACACATACACAACACGCATAAACATTCACACACATGCACGTGTGCACACAAAACACACACATAAACACACATACACAACATACACTTAAAAACGCTTGCACACACGCTTCCCCTTTCCCCCCGCCCTGCAGCGTGGATCCCGGTTCTGCCTCCCTCTGCAGCAACGCTGGGGGAAGCCGGTCCGTTTTCCCCGTTTCCGCACAGGAGGCCTGGCCTTCACAGACGTCCGCAGAGTCTGGCGTCCAGCCCAGTCTGTATCCACCCACCCGCTGGTGACTGCTGTGTGGGCTCTGCCCCGCGTCTCGGGGCCGCTTCCAGTGGCCTGGTCCAAAGGCCATCTGCACTTGTGTGATTAGATCTGCTCAAAAAGTTCTGTGAGTGGACCAGTGGAGGAAAATGGCACCGTAGACATTGGCGTGCGGCCCCAGCAGTCTGCACCAGCACCTGCCCTCGCTGATGAGCTGTTGGGTTTGGGGGGCTCCGATTTGCTCAGGAAGGACTTGGGGTCCAGTGGTCAGAGCTGACATCTCGGGGGCACTGGGCTGCGATGCTCCCAGCCCCACCTGTAACTCCTGGGACCTCTGTGTGCCCCTGGGACACCCCACAGTGATCGACACCCAGGCTCTCGGGTGGGTCTCTGGGGCGCTCCGTCCCCACTCTTAATTCCAGCCCCGTCCTTTCCGCTCACGGCGGCCCAGGTGTGCTGCTTCAGGCATCAGCCAGAGCGTGGAGATTCCTGTCAGATCCTGGGACAAAGCCCGGTTCTTGGCCACAGCCCCCTCCCAACCTTATCCCCTGCCTCCCCCGCCAGTCACACTCTGGACCTGCACCTCCCGGGCCGAGTGTGCGTCTGATCTGACCCAGGGCCTTTGCACTGCCCTCCCCACGCTGGATCCCCGCGACTGGGCCATCTTCTCAGACATCTGCGACCAGGCACGGCTCACTTGGCTCTGGTCAGCGTTCTCCCAGAACTGTGGGCGGCACGAAGCCAGGGTGTGCACTGTCCCTGCCCCTGTACCTCCAGCATGCCGTGCATCCTTGGCGCCAGGAGGAGTCTGGAAATATTCCCGAATGATCCTTGTAAGAGACGCCAAGTTGCCGGCACCACGGCTCAGTAGGCTAATCCTCTGCCTGTGGCGCCGGCACACCGGGTTCTAGTCCCGATCAGGGTGCCGGATTCTGTCCCAGTTACCCCTCTTCCAGGCCAGCTCTCTGCTGTGGCCAGGGAGTGCAGTGGAGGATGGCCCAGGTGCTTGGGCCCTGCACCCCATGGGAGACCAGGAGAAGCACCTGGCTCCTGGCTTCAGATCAGCGCAGTGTGCCAGCGCAGCGGCCATTGGAGGGTGAACCAACAGCAAAGGAAGACCTTTCTCTCTGTCTCTCTCTCTCACTGTCCACTCTGCCTGTCAAAAAAAAAAAAAAAAGAGAGAGAGAGAGAGAGACGCCAAGTGCCCTGGTCCCACTTCACAGAGAAAGGGCCCTGTGTTCACCATCCGGGGAACCTGTGCTAAATGACTGAACAAGTGAGCAGTGCCCGTGATGACAGGCTGAAGGAGAGCGAGGTGTCCCGTTCCTGGTGGAGGGTCGGTGCACCAAGTCCTCGGAGCCAGCGAGGGCGCGAGCAGGTGCACAAGGCCCAGCCGGGCACCGCGCCTCCTCCTCCCATCCCGCACTCCTCTCCAGTCCTGCTCTCGGGCGCCGGGCTGGAGGGAGGGAGCTAAGGCACATTTGCCGAGAGGTTCAGGAAGCAGCTTTGAGGCCAGCGTTGTGCCAGCTGCTTGTGGCCGAGCAGACGTGGCCTTCAGATGTCAGCCCAGCTGGCAGGTGCCTCACAGCTTTGCCCAAGCTTGAAGTGTGCTCATCACGAGGCAAGAGAGAGAGAGATCCTTAATCCTTATTTTCCGTGCCAGGCTGCCACACGGGACTCGGAGGCCTGCAGGGAGCAGCAAGGCTTAAGCTGTTCCCCCCAAATCTTGGGAACCAGAGAGTCTACGTGGGGTGCATCCTGAGTGCCCGTGTGGCCCTCAGGAAGGCACTGCCTGCCGCCCTGCGCCTCAGTGCCGTGCTGGGAGTGAGCACCTGAATTTCTGTGTTCATTGATCTAACAGCCACTGAGCGCCCCCACGCACCAGGAATGTTGACGCTAACGAGACGGGGTGGACCCTGGCCTGGCAGACTCCGTGTCCTCTAGAAAAGACGGAAAATCATTAAATCGGCGCATCAACATCAGGCACTCGTTTGTCGTGAGTGCTGTGTAACAGGTGTGTGGTACCGAAGGTTCCACCAGGAAGGAGAGGGGTCAGCCGCTCGTAAGCACGCGTGGCCTCGTCTAAGGTTGCAGAAGCGTGCGTTCCTCCGTGGGGGTCTGCGTGCTGGGGTGCCCCTATCTGCAGAGCCCGGGAAGCCCAGGCCCCTTCCTCCACTCAGGAAGCACGACATGATCCAAGATGGCGCCGGGAAAGGGGCGCCCAGCCCGGGGCGTGGAGAGGTGGAGAGCAAGGGAGCGGGGGAGAGCTCCCGGCCACGGGGGAGAGGCAGTTTTTTTTTCCTTTTTCTAAAAATGGTGAGAAGCCGTTAAAGGATCTTGAGCAAGATGGTAGCACAATTGCACATATGTTTAAAAAAAAAAAGTCCCTAGAGAACAGATGGGGGCTGGGAGGGGAGGAGCCCCGCGGGTGCAGGCAGCCAGTGGAGCCCACACACACTGCAGGCTTATCCTCTTCTGAGCGTCTAGAAAATCCTTCATTTTTCCTTATCTGGGAAGCAGAGTCAGAGACAGACATGGAGAGCTCTCCCGTCTGCTGGTTCACTCCCCAGACGCCCACAACGGTGCAGGCTGGGCCAGACCAAAGCCGGGAGCCAGGTCTCCCACGTGGCTGTCAAGGGCTCTAGTCCCTGAGCCATCACCGCTGCCTCCCCGGGCACAGAGTAGCAGGAAGCTGCATTCGGGAGCAGAGCCAGGACGTGGGCCCAGGTGCTGTGAAACCAGGAATGCTTGAGCCACTTGCCAGAGGAGCGCCCAGAAGCCAAGTTGTTCCTTCCATCACCGTCTTCCACAAACCAGGCTCCCGAAGACACGGAGCACTCCCTCCCGTGTCACCACGCAGTCCGTTTATTTTTTTTTTTTAAAGATTTTATGTATTTGAGAGGTAGAGTTACAGACAGTGAAGGGAAAGACAGAGAGAAAGGTCTTACGTCTGTTGGTTCACTCCCCAAATGGCCACAACGGCCAGAGCTGCGCCGATCCGAAGCCAGGTGCTTCTTCCCGGTCTCCCATGTGGGTGCAGGGGTAGCAGAGAGCTGGAAGAGGAGCAGCTGGGACTAGAACCGGCGCCCATATGGGATGCTAGTGCTGCAGGCAGAGGATTAACCTACTGCGCCACGGCCCCACCCCCCCCCCCGCCCATGCATTCTGAAATGCCACCCAAACCCTCTGTGTTGGCAAAACGCTGGAGATTCTGTGGTTCAGGAGAAAGTATATCAACACCTGCACTCAAGAAGGCAAAAGCTGTGGAAAGAGGCCCAGGAATTGTTTTAATGACTTTAAATTGGTGCTGGAGACCTCGCACTCATTCTGTTCTCAAAGACAGAGTGGCAGGTTGCTCTGCAAGCCTGCCTGCCCTGCCCTCCGCGGCTAACCTAATAACTTCTCCCTTTCCATCTCCTACATCGCATTAATTCTTCCTAAGTGGCCCTTGTTATTCCGTACTTGTTCCATCTCAAGTGCAGTATTCTCTCTCAGCGGCGTGTGAACCGGGCCAGCTAACCGGCAGAGACACCTCATCCATCATGCCTTTAATTTTCCACCTTGGGAGGAAGCACTGGAGCCTGAGCTAGGGATGAAAGCAGCTCGCGTAATTCCTCACCACGGCCTGGCTGAGGTCCCTCCCGCCGCGCGCAGGCAGGCCGGGCCAGAAGTGTGCTGGTCGGTGGGTACCTCGGCGGTGGTCGGGTAAACAGGTCAGCCCTGGTGACTGGTGGAACTGGCTTTCTCCCGTGTTTGATGTTTGCCACTCCACTCTGCAGAGAGGTCGGGGACCCAACTCAGCTTGTCACACCATCAGCCCCAGAAACCCCTACCAGAAAGGAGGTACAAAGGGGACCCAGGGAACCCACACCTTCCTGTGAAAGGCAGGACTCACGCGTCGTGAGCAGAACGGCCACGCCACCTGCAAGGGAATGGGGAAGGGTCGTCTGTTCACCTCCTTGTCGTCTCCAGTGGAGGGGGAGGCGCCAGGGGAGGATGGGGGCAGCTAGGGGGCTCTGCCCCGAGTGGGAGTGTGAAATTCTGAGTGACCGCTGAACAGGGCGAGTCCTCCGCAGGAGAACAGCCGCCCTGGTGGGGGTGGGGGCGGGAGGGCGAGGACGGGAAGGGGAGGGTTCGGCAGCAGTGGGCAAGGGGCCCTGCTCCGAGTCTCAGTGCTCGAGAGCAAGGGTGGGGGGGCTCGGGCGGCACCGAGACGGACGTGCGTATGGACAGCAGCTCCTGCCTCAAGCCCAGACCTCCTGTCAGCCCCTGAGGCGGGCGGCGGCCAGCTGTCTCCCTGCTGTCTCCCTGCTGGGGCACATTTGCACTGGACAGGCCCAAATCCTGGCTCTGCAGTCTTGGATAAACTCCTCTTCGGGCCTCGTTCTGCTCAGCTGTGAAATGGGGATACCACGGGGTTGCTGTAGGGGTAAACAATGATCTAAAATGTAGAAAAGTGAGAATGGTGCTTGCAGTAAATACCTCTTTTGTCTTGGTGCATTCCGATTGATGAGAAATCCCACAGACCCGGTGGCTTAAACAGGAAGTGCGGGCTGCTCTCAGTGGAGGCTGGGAAGCCCCAGGTGAGGATGCAGGCAGATCTGACTTCCGGGAGGGCCCGCGTCTGCTCCTGCTGCGTCTGTGGGGGCAGGGGAGGGAGGGATGGACCCAGCCTTGCTTCTTCTAAGGGCACCAGGCCCATCACGCGGCTCCGCGCCCATGACCTCATCACACCTGTTCACCTCCCAAAGCCCCGCCTCCCCCTGTGCAGTTGCACCAGGTTCCGGCTTGCACTGTGAATTCCGGGGGGGGGGGGGGGGGGGGGGGCGGCGAGTGCAGTCGTACGCCTTTACCGTGTCTGCTATTCCCAGGAGTCTCGACAAGGAGTCGGCACCCCCTCCTCATCTCCAGCAGTGCCTCAAGCCAGCACGAAAGGCCAGCAAATCAGTGCTGCCTGGCCCAGGCAGCTCAGTGGCCAGTTCTCTGCCCCCTCCCATCCCAGCCAACGGCTACCGTGTGCTCCCTCGTGTAGAAATTCCGGGTCAGCGCCGACAAGCTCTGATCCTGCGACGGCCCTGAGAAGTGGCTGTTCACCATCTCGCCTTCCGGGAGGGACCGACAGAGAGGGTCTGCGACTTGAAGCTGGCTGCGCTGCTTGCTGGTTGTACCGCCCAGGGGGAGACAGTTAGCTTCTCTGAGCCTCCACGGGGAGGCCGTGCACTTGGCATGTGTCCAGCGTTGGCCCACAGTGACGGCTGTTGCTCTTAGGAAAGGCAGGCTTTCGCGTTTGGGGTAGGCAGCTGCTCCCTGGCTGCAGGGCCCCTGCTGGCTCCCTGCCCATGTGCAGTGCCTCTCTGTCCAGTGTGGGCTCTTCAGCCACCACCCATGGCAGCGTGCACAGGTGTGGCCGATGTCTCGTTGCTAGGAGACCCTCCATGGTGTTCTTGCCACAACGCTTGTCCAAACCCGCCTGGCAGTAAGCTGAGGATGGTCTGCACGCGCAGAATGCTGTCAGCGGCCACGGGCTCTGGGAAGCAGGTCCTCTCCCAGCGGAGCCTCCGCGTGAGCCCCCCGCCCCTCCTGCCACCCAGCTCTCAGCCCGCGAAGCACTGGGAGGCAGAGTTCTGAACTGAGCCAGACTGCCGAGCCGCAGAGCCCGGGGCAGGCAGGCGCCGGGCTCGCTGCGCGTGGAGCAGTGGTCAGCGCCCAGCGTTCTAACACGCCAGGACTGCGTGTGTGAACCCAGCTGGAAGCAGGCAGTGCACGTGCGCCGTGAGAAGCCCCGTGTCTGTGTGAGTTCATAGAAGCGTTCCTGTGGCTGCTGCTTCAGCACACAGCCCACGGCACACCTGTGAGGGGGCAGGGCCAGGCGCCCTCAGGCCACAGGTGGACAGAATTCAGGGGAGTCCACCGTGAAGCGCCCAAAACCGCTGGCAGCTCAGGGGCAGCACTTGCTATTTGCGTGCTATCTCCAAATGTCTTCTTTTTAAGATTTTGTTTATTTATTTGAGAGGCAGAGCTCGAGACAGGGAGAGATTGTCCATCCACTGTTTCACTCCCCCAAACGGCCACATGAAGCTAGGAGCCAGGAGCTTCTTCCACGTCTCCCACGTGGCCAGGGCTGGGTCAGTTGGGAGCCAGGAGCCTGGGACTCCATCCAGGTCTCCCACGTGGGTGCAGGGGCCCAAGCACATGGTCCATCCTCCACTGCTTTCCCAGGCCACAGCAGAGAGCTGGATCGGAAGAGGAGCAGCCGGGACTCGAACCAGCACCCATATGGGATGCAAGCAGAGGCCTGGCCTAGTGAGCCACAGTGTACTTTTTTTTTTGTTTTTTTGTTTTGTTTTGTTTTTTTGTTTTTTTGTTTTTTTGACAGGCAGAGAGAGACAGAGAAAGGTCTTCCTTTGCCATTGGTTCACCCTCCAATGGCCGCCACGGCCGGCGCACCACACTGCTCCGAAGGCAGGAGCCAGGTGCTTCTCCTGGTCTCCCATGGGGTGCAGGGCCCAAGCACTTGGGCCATCCTCCACTGCCTTCCCAGGCCACAGCAGAGAGCTGGCCTGGAAGAGGGGCAACCGGGACAGAATCCAGCGCCCCGACCGGGACTAGAACCCAGTGTGCTGGCGCCGCATGGTGGAGGATTAGCCTAGTGAGCTGTGGCGCCGGCCCACAGCGTACTTTTTTAAAAAAATTAAATTCTGGGTTCACCTGTAGGACTTGTGCATTTCAAGGGTGCGCTGCAGCGCTTCAGCACGTGCGCAGCTCAAACTGGCCGTCCGGGCGCCAGCCGTCCTGTTTCCTTACCTCGTGTGGGTGTCTGAGCCTTGCAGCTCCCCGGTCTGTTCTGGGTACAGAGTGTGCGTGAGTGGTTTGGGGACCCTTCCTCGCGGAAGCCAGCCTGTGTGTGTGCTGCCGGCGTCCGACCCCTGAGAGCAGCCTGGACGTCGGAGGTGGGCAGCTCAGCAGGTGCAGCGCCTGGGGAAGTCAGCGGCCGTCTCGCCTCCCGGGTTCTCGTGCACCCTTGGGTTCCAGGTCAGAGAAGGCCGGGGGTGGGGGAGGGTGGCCCAGGGCTGGTGTTTAATGTGCACGCATGTGACCCCTGTGTTGCCTGAGAGAGGTTTTCCTGAGCGGTTGCTGGACGTCTTGCAGCTGAAAGCATTGGTTCATCGCTCATTTTCTTGAAGCGAATTCGACTGGTTCAGCCGTCACCCCCGTTTTTGAGCCCTTGTATTGCCTGCAGTCACACCGTGGGGCTGGGAGTGGGGGTGGGATCTGGGCTGTGAGGCTGGCATTTTGATTTTCCTGATCTTGAATGTGTCAAGCTGATAAAACCAAAGTTAAAAAGAAAAACCAGCAAGTCTCTGGAATTGCGCCCGAGGTGGGTAAGAGTGTGTGGTGTGTGGGCGAGGTTGGTCTGCATCTTGAATCTTCCATGGCGGGGGTGGAGTCAGGCCACTGAGGGCCACACACCCAGTGCAGCTCACCGTACACAGTGTCCACTCAGACGCCCGATCGCCAGGGCACATGGGTCCCAGCACTCGGGCTTGCCAGCTCCTCCACGCCGGGGCTTATCCTCTGTGAGTGGGGGGACGGCCACCGCGGCCGCCGACAGGTGTAGTGAGAAGTGACTCACGCCTCCAGGAGCAGCCGGCAGCACGCGCAGCATGCGGCTGGCCACGCTGGGAGCTGATTCAGGAACTCTCGCTCCTAGAACCCGGGAACAGAAATGTCCACGTGAACCACCCCGTGGAAGAGCAAGTTCAATGCACTGACCCCTTAGGAAGCTTCCAGATCCAGTCCCAAATCCCAGGGCCGCTCCAAGCCCCGCCCACAGATCAGAGCGTGCCAGCGCCTCTTCAGGAAGTGCTGCACCCACCCCGTCTTCCTCCAGCAGGTGTTCCCAGTGCAAGAGGAATGGGTGGAGATTTAACACCAAGCCACACCACCGCCAGCCGGGAGCTGGAGCTGCACCTGGGGCCATTCGGTGGGCCTTGCCCCTGGAAGGCAGCCTCCTCCCGCTGCCGGGGCCACCGTCCCTGTTTCCTGCACTGGGGTTATGCGTGGTGATGTTCTCAGCTCAGCCTCACAGGGCAGAAGGCAGCTCTGCCCCAGGCCGTGAGTCCCGAGGGTCCTGTGACATGAAGGCCTAGGTCCAGCTACCCTCTTGCAAGGTGCTAGGCTGGCGAAGCCTGGTGCCCGCTCTGCCCCTGTGCAGTGCAGGAAGCATCGGCCCTGGCCCAGCCCCACGCACTGCAGGGGTGCTCAGCAGAGGGCTCAGGGAGCAGGTGACCGGGAGCTGAGCGTGGTCGCCGAACGGTATGGCTGCTCCCTGGGCTCCCAGTGCCACCCTGCCACTCCCCCCACCCACAGAGCCAGAGGCTCTGCATGCCGCTCTTTCTACGTGGGGCCCCGGGAAGGCAGGGGCTCAGTGAGGAGGGGGCTGAGACGGGAGCTGGACGTGTGCGACGCCGAGGGCAGGCTCTCCTCTGGCCCAGCGCCAACAGCTTTATCATGGACGCTCACACCTGTTCTAGGCGGGGCGCTGGGTCATTTATAACACTGCCTGCAAGGCAGAAGCCCAGACAGATTTCAAATAAGTAGCAACAGCGAACGCTTCCCGTGCAGCGTGCACCCCAGCACCTCACACAGCCCCCTCCTCTCAGCGTCCCTGCAGGGCGGGCTCTGTGATGGTCTGCAGAGGGGAAACCGAGGCACACAGCGGCCAGGACGCTGGTCCACGCCTCGCGTGTCGGTTCAGATACTGCACTGCGCCCTCTGAAAATGCACACTGCGTGTTTATCCACGTTGTTTAAGTTAATTTTTAAATGATTCCGAAAGGGAAAAAAGCAGCCACCAAGGCCGCCGCTGGCGCTGGGAGAGCTGGAATTCCAGGCAGGCTGTCTCAGCGTGCCGGGAGAGACACAGTCATGGGGAGGCCAGGGGGTGGCTGCCACCGCCTCCTTCCCGCCATGTCCATGTCCACTCGTGCGGTGGACAGCTGCTGGCTGAGCTCCACCCCCTCTCTGTGGCAGGCGCTGCTCTTCCAGGCCGGTGGGCAGGAGGAGAGGCAGGGGGAGGCTGGGGCCGGCACAGGGTCCACCCCACGAGGAGGAATGCACAGAGGGCGTGAGCGGGCGGCCGAGCCCCCTCGGGGGAGGATGAGGTGGCCTTTGACCCTGGAATGCAGGGGTCGTGGTCGGTGTGAGGAGGCCCCTGGGCTGGACCTGGGAGAGGAGTGGGTGGGGTGGGGTCGCAGAGGAGAGCAAGGCTCCAGCAATGATTGCGTCCACCAGGACGGCAGCTCCGGGCGTGGAAGGTGGTGCTTCTGCCCCTCCTCTCTGTAGCAGAGGCCAGACCAGGTGTTCCCCGGTGCACCCCGGCCAGGGAGACAGGCCAGGCCAGGTCCGTTCCCCGGTGCACCCCGGCCAGGGAGACAGGCCAGGCCAGGTGTTCCCCGGTATACCCAGCCAGGGAGACAGGTCAGGCCAGGTGTTCCCCATTGCACCCCAGCCAGGGAGACAGGCCAGGCCAGGTGTTCCCCGGTGCACCTGTGCCAGGGAGACAGGTGAGGCCAGGTCCATTCCCCGGTGCACCCCGGCCAGGGAGACAGGCCAGGCCAGGTGTTCCCCAGTGCACCCCGGCCAGGGATACAGGCCAGGCCAGGTGTTCCCCAGTGCAACTGTGCCGGGGACCGACAGGTGAGGCCAGGTGTTCCCCGGTGCACCTGTACCAGGGAGACAGGCCAGGCCAGGTGTTCCCTGGTGCACCTGTGCCAGGGAGACAGGCCACTCCAGGTGTTCCCCAGTGCACCCCAGCCATGGAGACAGGCCAGGCCAGGTGTTCCCTGGTGCACCTGTGCCAGGGAGACAGGCCAGGCCAGGTCCATCAGCACATGAATGAGACGGAGGCGCAGACGGGGCCAGCTTTCCCATATAATCCCTGGCTTCGGCAGGGCAGGGCCAGCCCCCCCGGGGTGTACAGACGGCAGCCCCCACCTCTCCTCCCGAGCGTCCCTTGCTGAGCGCCGTCCTCAGTGGAAATGGGATCTTTCCATGAGATCTCACTCGGGCTTGGGCGGATACAACAAAGCCACACCGCTGTGAGTCACCAGGGCCTGACCACGTGACCATCAGCAGAGTCAGGCCGGTGCTGTGGGCGCCAGCAGGGGCTGCCCCTCCTCCAGGGGCACTGGGACTGCCTGCTGCTGTGCGTCCAGCTCTGCACATTGTCGTGATGTGACCGGTCCCTAAGGCTTTGGCCCTGGCACACACTCCCGCCCCCCGCCCACCAAGGGGTCAGTGGGGGACGATAGCTCACAGCGGAGGTGACTGCACAGCCTCACCGCCAGCCGTGGACCCGGGCCCACAGCAGCCTTTCCTCCACGCTGTCCACTCTGGTCACCGGAGCAGGCTTCCTGAGTGCCGCCGTCGTTTAGGTTAGAGCCCATGTGACGGCCAACTGCTCACTCTTCCTACTTAAATAAATGTATCTCAACAGGAAATGTTATGTCAGACCGACTGTGCAAACCCAGCCTCGTTTTCCATAAATAGACGGCGGCCATGAAAGGAAACAATTAAGCTGCTGGCCTGGGGCCCGCGTCTCCTCGCGCCAGTGGAGCGTGCGTCCCGAGAGGCTCCCTCCCTGGTCTCCAAGTGCCCTGAGAGCGCGCGTGCTAATCCTCTTTTGTGTGAAGAGGATGCATTTGGAAGTAAAATATAGGTCGTGCCTGCGAGCCAGGAAAATTGCCGCCCCCGCCACCCAGACCCGAATCGGCCCACTTAGAACCACGCGACAGAACCGAGCTGTCACTGTGCCTCTGCGCCCCCCCCACTCAGGGCCACGAGCCCGCGACGCCGGCTCGCGGCTCTGCCCGTGCCCCCCGTGCCCCCTGTGCCCCCGCTCCACGCCCACTCCTCCATTCCTCCCAGCCTCTTCCTTCCCCTCCCGGCCCCCGCAGGTCTGACTGCGTCCCACACAGACCTGTCCCCCCGTTTGCTTACCTGAGGATGGGAAACGTCGTGTTTTTTTGCTTTTTTTAAGCACAGCCGTAATGGGGGGTTAATTCAGAAACACGGCTCCAGGTGGGAGAGACTTGGGGTTCCGGGGTGCTCTCCGCACTCACAGCCTTGCAGCAGCAGTCACACCAGCGTCCCGAGGCTGGCGGGGGACACTCGCACCCCAGACACGCAGCCCCTGCAGATGGCGGCAAGGGCGCTGCTGGACACCATGGGGTGAAGCCCTGGCCGTGGCCTTGTTTGCCGGCCGCTGCTCTGCACGGGCAGGCGGCCGTCCGGCTGCCCTCCCCAGGTGCCTTACTTCCTGGTGGCCCAGCCACACGGAGAAACCATTTCTGCTCTGATGTCTTCCACGAAGAGCATCCACTGGCCTGTGGGCACGTTCCCTGCAAAGCCGAGAGCTTGGCACCCCGAGACATCACGGGGTGCGAGAAGAGCCCGCCCCTCCCCCACGCATGCCCTGCTCCGGTCCCCAGCAGGCTCCGCAGGGCGAGGCCTTTGCACTCCTTTCTTTTTTTTTTTTTTTTTTGACAGGCAGAGTTAGAGAGACAGAGAGAAAGGTCTTCCTTTGCCGTTGGTTCACCCTCCAATGGCCGCTGCTGCTGGCACACTGTGCTGATCCGAAGGCAGGAGCCAGGTGCTTCTCCTGGTCTCCCATGCGGGTGCAGGACCCAAGCACTTGGGACCATCCTCCACTGCACTCCCTGGCCACAGCAGAGAACTGGACTGGAAGAGGGGCAACCAGGACAGAATCCGGCGCCCCAATCGGGACTAGAACCCGGTGTGCCGGCGCTACAAGGTGGAGGATTAGCCTATTGAGCCGCGGCGCCGGCCTGCACTCCTTTCTTGGAGCAGCTGAACCTCAGTGTGTCCCGAAGGCCGTGGCAGCTCCCACAGGAAGGAGGCCTCATGCTCCAGGAATGTTCCAGGCGGCAGAACTGTCCGCCGGGGGAGAGCTGTGAGCGTGCCACAGAGGCACCCGGAGAAACGGCGCAGTGGCCGCTGCTCTGTGCCTGCGTCGAGGAGGAGGGGATGGGAGGGGGAGGAGACCCTGGAGTCTCTGCCTGCAGGCTGGGGAGATGAGGCTGGCCCAGAGTGAGCCAGGACTGTGCCGCGGTGCCCTGGGCTGCAGGACCCAGACTCAGAAGGCCTTGTGCTGGGCAGGCCTGGGAGGCACTGGAACTGCCGTAGACCTGGACAGGCAGCTCAAACAAGAGGAAGGGAGAAGTGGGAGAAAGTCCGGGCTGAGAGACACAGCGGAGAGGGGAGGTCTGGGCAGGTGCAGGTTCCAGCCCCAAGTGCCCTGGCTGTGGCACTGGGATCAGATGGCTGAATCTCCCCAAGCCTCAGTTTGCGCATCAGCAAAATGGAAATCATCTGGTGAGTTTTTGTTGGAAGACAGGAAACAGAAGCCCCTCACATAAGTGGATGCTCATAGCATGTCCCCCGCCCCAGGTCGCGACACAGACGCGTCCCCTGGGGTGGCAGATGGCCCCAGGCTGAGAGCCGGTGGCTCCCACCAACCCCCAGGGCCTCCAGAAGCTGAGGGTGTGAGGGAGAGGCACGGGGAGGCGACTTAGGGGAGACGGTGGGGCTCAGCGAGCCGGGGGGACCCTGCAGGTGTTGGCCGTGGCCGCTGCTGGCCGCTCCAGGGCTCCATGGCGGAGCCCGTCCCACTTTCCTCAGAGTGCATGCGAACCAAAGAAATGCTGAGTTCACAGATCCTGGCGAGCCCGCAGCAGTCAGTCCCTGAACAAGTGCACAGCAGATGGCCCGCAAGGCCCCGCCGCCCTCCTCCCCGGCAGGAGACGGGAAGCGCCCCGGCCGCGGCCACGAAGGTGGTGGCAGGCTCGGAGCGATCGGCTCTCAGCAGCGCCATCCCTGGGGCCTGGGCGTCTTGACCTGGCACCGCTTCCCCCGTCTCCAGTGTGCCGAATCTGCTGCCAGGGAGGCCGGCCCCACTGCGGGCGCCCTCGAGACCCTGCCAGGGGGGCACCAGAGCCAGGCACTCATGCCAGGGACGCGGTGGCTCTGGGTGACTGTGTGGTGCTGAATCAGTGGAGAAAGCGGCTCTTGCACTCGCATTCCCCAAGCAGGTGGCTGGGGTCAGGTGGACTGGGGGCAGGTGGACTGGGGGCAGGTGGACTGGGGGCAGGTGGACTGGGAGCAGGTGGCTGGGGGCAGGTGGCCGGGGGCAGGTAAACTGGGGGCAGATGGACTGGGGGCAGGTGGCCAGGGGCAGGTGGCTGGGGGCAGGTGCCTGGGGGCAGGTGCCTGGGGGCAGGTGGCCAGAGGCAGGTGGACTGGGGCAGGTGGACTGGGGCAGGTGGCCGGGAGCAGGTAAACTGGGGGCAGGTGGACTGGGGGCAAATCGCCGGGGGCGGGTGGACTGGGGGCAGGTGGGCTGGGGTTAGGTGCCCAAGGGCAGGTGGCTGGCGGCTTTCTGCCACTGAGCGCCTGTTAAGCTCTCTCTGAGGAGGCCCTTCCTCTGCTCCCCCGGCCAGTGCCATCCCTGACTCTGGCCGCCAGGGCTGGGCCAAAGCCAGGAGCCAGGAGCCTCTTCCTGGTCTCCCACGTGGGTGCAGGGGCCCAAGCACTTGGCCATCATCAGCGGCCTGCCCAGGCCATCAGCAAGGCGTGGATCGGAAGAGGAGCGTGGTGCTCACGTGGGATGCGGGCGTTGCAGGCGAGGCTTAACCGACTACGCCCCACGCCGGCCCCTGAGACGAGTTTCTTAGCCCGAGACTGACACGGAGCTGAGCTGCTGGGGACTCCGCGCCGCTGTCAGAACTGTTTCTTGCTGCCGTGCAGCTCTCGACCTCCAGCTCCCCCTGCCTGCAGGAGCCCCTAATCCTGCCTCGAAGCATGAAACGGTCATGACGCAGCGAGGAGCCTTCCGGAGCTGTGTGCTTGACAGTTGCCATGCCAGTCAAGGCCACCGCCTCCTGGAAGCCCTCCTGGAATCCCAGCACCTGCCTCCTCTTGTCCTGAACCTACTCTCGCACAGCCGTTTTGGGGTTTCCCCTCTGAGAACACTGACACCAGTGGGTCAGACACGTTCCCCTGCGTCTTGAGGGATTCGCAACATTAAGTATTGCAGGCTAGCGTGCGGTTCCGATGTGTGGCTTCCGCTAGTTTTCTGCTTGTCATTTCTGTTCAGATGCCCAGGGACTGGCTACACTGCTCCACGTGGCGGCAGGTGAGGCAGCCCGCGGGGCGGGGAAGTCCACGGGGCCTTGTGCGTGGGGCTGGTCTGCTGGAGCTCAGCCAGGGCGAGGGCTGTCGGTCGTAGTTCTCTGCGGCTCTCCCGCCGCTGGGTGTGGCGTCTCCCAGCACCTGGCCTCGGGGCTGGGGGAGGCTGGCTTGCCTGTAGCATGGAGCCGAAGCCACAGCATGGGGGTCTAGCACAGCCTAGCTCATGCCACGTTCTCGTTGGAACAACCTTCACCCAGGGCCAGCCTAGTTGTCAGCGGACAAGGCTTGACCCCAGGAGGCGTGGCTCACTGGTGGCTCACTAAGGTGTGTTCACGTGAGTCGCCATGAGACGCTGCGTGCTGACGGGTGCGGTGGCTCTGGATCATGGTGGCCGTGCTGCCAGCTGACCGTGCCACCAGCTGACTGCCGACAGGCAGTGGGTGTGGCTGTTGTAGTTGGCGCCCTCTCTTTGACAGCCGTCTGCTAATATAACATTTTCAATGCCCAAAACCCGGGACCCAGCGTGTCTCCTGTGGGACTGTGTGCTGTCGTGTGTTTACACAGCTGCACACGGACGTTTGTCACGCGTGTGTGTGGTCGGCTGGAAATCAGCGGTCAGATAAGCCCTGCCACTCCTGTTCGAAATCAGTTACAGCTGCACCCAGTGGCCTGGGACGTTCTGTTCTCTGAGAACGTTCCAGAAGGCGTGGGCAGTGCCGGTGGCACACGCGTATTTAGGGCTGAACAACCGAAGGTTTTCACCACATGAACAAACCTCGGAGACCCGACGCCAAGGGAAGGAAGCAGGGGGTTCCGCTCGCAGCGGGCACGGGGCAGGCAGATCCACGGAGGAGAAAGGAGCCCGGGGCTGCCAGGGACGGGGGACGGGCTGGGGGCTCGCGTGGCGCCGGGGGCCGAGTTGCAGTCTGGAGAGAGGGGAAGGGCTCTGCAGAGGGCGGCGGTGACACTGCCAGGACGCCGTGACTGCTCAGTGTCCCCGGGCCGCACGCTCGGGGCGGCTGCGAATGCGTGCATCCCGTGGGACAGAAAGGGAGGTGTAGGGACAGCCTGTGTGCGAGGAAGCTACACGGGGCCGACCAGGGGCGCGAGGGAGACTCCGTTCTCACCATGTCCTTTGGCCCAGCATTTCAGTTTTTTGCTGCTGTGTGCCTGTGTTGCATTTTAAAATATCTTTCTTCAGTGTCAAAAATGTTAAATCTTTACAGCGGCCAAGTGTGCTTTAGCAATATCCATAATAAATATCTAACGCATGTTCATAAGTGATTGATAGTATTGTATTAACGCATCGTGTTTCTATAAGGTATATTATAAAATACATTTAGCCGAATATATTTAGCAGCCTGTGCCCTACTTTTGGCAGGATGAGAATTCCGCTCCGATGCGGTTGAAGTGATTATCCGCTGCAGGGGGACAGGACTGGGGCTTGGGTTTTTCCTCTATTACATAAGCAAATAAAACCTCCAAGCTGCCGTTTTCCTTTGAATCTTCTGTAAGGATGTGTGAGACGGCTCTGCCTCTTCTCCCGGTTTTCGCCGCCTTCTTTCTCTCTTCCTTTGAAAAAAACAGTCATGCTTTTTCTGGACAGAAAATTGTCCACGTACTGGCAAGTGTGACGCAGGAGGCCCAGCTGCAGGGGAAGGAGGGTGTCTCGTGCACCGAGCCCGCGGCAGAGACAGCCCCCAGCCGGCGTTCTGGATTTGGGGTTCCGTGTGCCCGACACACACACGTGTACACTCACACAAGCCCACATGGCATGCACAGGACTCCGCCTCACCCCCACGTCCCAGCCGCTCGCAGCCCTGCGCTCACACCCCGCTGTGCCTGGGCAGTCCCTACTCAGGGCTGGGACGTCGCCGCCCCCCAGGGGGTGTGGAGGTTTAAGCAGTGGGGAGCAGGTGTCGCTGAGACCTGAGTTTGAGTTCCTGCTCTGTACCTCTCTCCAGGGGCCGTGCACAGATACCCCAGGTCACAGAGGAGGAGGCTTGGGGAGACCTCCCCGCAGCAACGCGCCGTCAGCGTCCTCACGCAGGCGTGCTTCTGGGGTGGTCGTGTTTGCCGTGAGCCTCGTCCGCGGTGGTTTTGCCGCAGGAGCAGCATTTCCCCAGGTGTTTCACAGGATGACGTCCACATGGGCACCTGGGCTGCCCCATCAGACCCGGGGCAGCCGAATGGTGGCGGAGTTACAGCTCCCAGCTCCGCCCACCTGGAGCCGGGGCAGGAGGGGCCAGGCTGTTCTGCGGGTTCCTCCAGTCAGAGGCTGCACCCTGACTCCCATCTCCTCCAAAGACCCCCCCATAGCATCACTTTGGGGGTCAGGAATTCAGCGTGGATGGCGATGACCATGGGCGACAAACTGGACAGCATCCATGCAGCTGCAGCACAGAGGGGCAGGTGCACTGGCGCTGTCCCCTCAGGCCCACCAGGTGAGCCCAGGGCTCCCCTGCCCCAGCCCCGGTTATTCCCCAGGGCAGGTGGATCTCTGCTGCGCCACCTGTCAGTGTGTACCCAGTTCTATGGATGTGTGTGGCAAACCACCGTGCTGGGATACACCTTCCCCGCTGGAAGTGAGATCTGAGCTGAAGAATGACCCGGCTGGAACTGACGGCGGCAGCCCTTGGTCCTGCGACGCCAGGGTCGTGCTGAGCGTCCCAGAGTCACACACAGTGTGCGCGTACAGCGGCTCCCGGCTGTTCTGCTATCTCTGTTGTTATCCGCACGTTCAAAGCAGGGAGCCTTGGAGAATGGCCGATGCCCCTTGAGAGGAAGGCCGCTGGTGCAGGCTGGCGACTGGATTGATGAGGACTGAACAGGAAGCCGTTTCCCTGCAAGTTGGAGGCTTTGGGGAATCCGTGCAGATGCACGGTGAGATCCCACGGGCAGGGCTGGGCACAGGTCACCCCTCCTGGCCCAGGCCACGTGACCGTCCCCTCTTTCCACGCGTGGCCCACTGAGCTGGAACTCACGCTCAATGCAGTTGCCCCATTACAGAGCGTCTGCACGCCGCCACAGCCATCCTCCTCGTCCCCGTGCCCGTGCCCCTCACGCAGGGCTCCCCCACCTGCCTCTCGCCCCGGCCAGCCTCTCTGCCCCTGCCCGGGGCGTGCCAGCTCTGGACGTCTCCTGTGGCTGGCGGCACACCATGGGTGGGGTTTAGCGACTGCTGCTTTAGTTCAGCGGCACATCGTGAATGCTGCACACCCACCGGTACTTCCTGTTCCCGTGGTCACTGGAAAGACAGACCCGTGTCGACCCACTCATCTGCGTGGCTTCCACCGTGACGGCCCTGCCGTGAGCACTGCTGTGAGCCTTTGGGGGACACGTGTGCTTCTGCGGGCCGGGCACCGTGGGGAGCACGGTTCCTGGGTGGTGTGGTCGCGTTCCCAGGTATCTTGCAACAGCGAGGTGGCTGAGCCTTGTTTGGTTGTTTGTCGACCTCTCCCTGCGCCTCCAGCCGCGGGCCTGGCTGGACAGCGGGAGGTCTGAGTGGCTCCGTGGCTGGCCCCTCGGTGCTCCTGGCACCCGTGGCCCCCAGCCCCGGGCTGCATGTGGCCCACCTGGCTGGACAGTGGGAGGTCTGAGTGGCTCCATGGCTGGCCCCTGGGTGCTCCCGGCGCCCATGGCCCCCAGCCCCAGGCTGCACGTGGCCCGCCTGCCTGGCTCCCTTGGCTCTCCTTTGTTAACTTCATGTTGGCCTCCTTAGGCTCTGGACTCCCAGCCTGGCGGAGTGGAAGCTCAGAGGTCTGTGTGCAGTGAGTGATCACATGACTGCAGGGACGAGGGAATGAGTGACGTCCCCGTGGTCCCAGAGCTGGATGTTGGGGCAGACGCACTCGACGTAACAGGGAGCTTTCCTGCAGTCACACTGGCTTTCCAGGGAAGCGCCGAGCGCCTGTCACCCGGGGGCCACAGAGGCCGTCCCCTCGGGAGAGCAGATGGTGACCTCTGGGGTCCCCTTTGGGAGGGCTTCCCACTCACTGGGCCCCTCCGAGGCCGTGTGCGAGCTGCGTGGGGACTGTGGCTGAGCAGGTCCTGGCGTGAGCCTGGAGGAGCGGGTCTCGTTCTGGGCGGGGCCGCCGCCCACGAGCTGGGATCGTGTCGCAGACTGCATGAGCCGATGCACACGGCACCCCCTGCGCTGCACCACGTGCGCATCAGAAACACTGGGTCACGCCCCCTCCCAGCCCCGGCCACAGCTTTGAAAATGGGAGACCTATTCTGGCGGTGGGGACTCAACTGTCCCTCCCTGCGACACCCCAGGGCACAGCGTCGCCCCCACCCTGCACAGTGTTTGGTGCGTGCCCTTGGACTCATGGCATGAGTGCCGGCTGGCGGTTGGGATCCCGGGTGCCACACCAGCTTCCCAGGGCAGAGAGGGGTGGGGCTCCTTCAGGTCCCAGAGTGGCTGGGAGCCCAGGGGAGGAAACTGTGGAGGCAGAGACGTCAGACAGCCCGGGGCACACGGGGCCCTCCTGCGTGGTTCTGCAGACTGGAGGCAGGGGAAGAGGGTGCCCGTGGGCTTCCCTCCAGCTGCACCTGCTTGGCCCTATCCAGGGGCACCCACCACTCTCAGTGGCCATTCTGTTGCCGCCAGTGTTGTCCTGGTGCCCCCGCTCCCAGCCCTGGACCCAGGATGGAGGCTGCAGGAGGAGCGGGTGCTTGGTCTGTTCTGTTGCCCGAAACGTGTCCACTCTGTGGGCTCTCAGTGTGTGTGTGTCTCGAAAGGGAATCAGACGTGTGGGCTCAAGCCCAGGGAGCCAGCGCCGCTGCCCCCACCCCCGCCCCCCAGGCTGGGACTGGCAGCTTTGTAGGAGGGCGGGCCCGGGGACGGGGCTGTTCCTCAACAAGGATGCTGTTTTCCCATTTCCAGTGTGAACACAGCATTATTCAGTTCCCGGGAGGCCTCCTAAATGGAGTTGACTCTGAGATGAGATTGCGGCTTTAAACTGATTTCTCGAAGGACGCCGTGCGTGTCAGCACCTGTACCCTGCTCCGGCAGCTTCCAGGACATCTAAGCGTGGCTGTTCCTCAATTGGAGGTCCCCCTGGCCTGGCTCCACTAAGTAGTTATGGCTTCAGGGCTCCGGACTGGAGAACGCCCCCCGCTCTCCATCACTGCTGCTCCAGGGACCCCAGACCCTGGGCCGGCCAGCACCGCATCCTGGGGGCTCCGAACGGCCTGGGATGCAGGGGGAGGGGGCAGCACCGCCCCCAGAGCCTGGTGGGAAAGATGGATTTGAGCTCCATTTATGTTTCCACCCGCTGGTGGCGGAAGCCCCTGCTGTGTCTGGCGAAGCCGCCCGGGAGGGACTTTGGCTCCTGGCATCCACCTGCCTCTCGAGCCAGGCCGCTCAGAGACGGGAGGCTTGAGGCGGCCTCCTGTGCGTGCAAGGAGGGCAGGGCTTCCTCGAAGGTGGTCTTCAGCGGGGCTGAGCCAACGCCGCGGCAGCCCCGGGGTGAAGCGGGGCACGGAGGCTCCGGCTGGTTGGCCTCTGCCTCTGACAGGAGGGGAGGCACCTGGGTAATGGCCACAGCAGGTGTGGCTGCCAGGGCTTTGGCTTGCAAACAAAGCCAACGCAAAGGGAGTGCGTGGAGTGAGGTGTGGGAGGCCACAGGGTCCAAGAAGCAGAGGAGTGGACGAGGACCGAGCTGCTGGCAGATGCAGGGGACGAGTGGTGTCCCCGAGCAAGGGCACTGGGGCAGCTCGGCCATGCCGGCGATTCCTCCTTGGTTGCAGCGGATGTGGGCAAAGACGTGGAAGCGCACATCCCAGCTGAGACCACATGGTCCGTGCAGAAGTGGAAATTGGAGGATCCGTTCAGCTCCTGCGGCTGTAGGGTGGGGTGATGCCAAGCACGCGCCCCGGCTCGCTCTAAGGGCTCGGCCCCACGGGCCGGGAGGAGGGCCTTGCTTGCGGACAAAATGCTGTGCTCTGAAGTCAGGGGGTGCCAGGAGCTCTGGGGGAGAAATCTCCCCGCCAGGCCTCCCAGCGCCCCCGAGGTCAGACCCGGTGTCTGCACAGTGGGCGGCCCTGGGGCGCGTGGAGGCTGCACCTGCCCCTCCCGTGGTGAGTCAGGCCCCAGCACTCACCAGCTCTTCCTGCCGGGGTCCAGCTGTTGGCCTCAGGCTCTGGCTTCGCCCGCACCCCTGCTGGCTCCACCGCTCCACCTGTCGGCGTCCTGTGAGGCCTGCCGTCCAGCCTTTGGGGTGGCTTTCCCACTCGGAGCAGAGCAGTGCACCACGTGGCCGGGCTTTGCCAGGACTCGTGGCCGGGCTTTGCCAGGACTCTTGGCCGCTGGCCGGGCGTGGGGACTCTGAGGGCCTCTGGAGGTTGACACGAGGGCTGTGAGGCCACCTGGGCTGCCCCGACTCCTCCCAGCGCCTGACTTCCTGAATTGCTGCTCCTTGGACAAGGCCTGGGCTCTGCACCTCGCAGTGCACCCCCAGGACGAGGGCCCCTCTCCCTGCCTTCTCCGTAGCTTACCCTCTGAAGAAGTTCCTTATTTGAAAAGCAGGTAGGTAGCCAGAGACCTAGATACAGATACCGACAGAAGGAGGTCTTTCATCTGAGCACTCCCTCTGCCATGTGAACTAGAAAGTGGAACTGGGAGCGGAGCCGGGACTCAGACCCAGGCGCCCTGACACGGGACGCCAGCACCTCCAGTGGCGTCAAGGTGGCCGTCTTGCTGTCACCAGCCTTGATGCAAGAATGCGATCTTATCGTGGAAACTATCCCTTTCATTTACAAATACAGAACTGGCTGCACGAAGTGACACCTTCAGAAGCTTTGCCACAAAGAAAAGCGGCATGCAGGCTGCGGCACCAGACAGGGCTGGCAGGGAGAGGGCCTGGTGGTTTGCAGACGCATCGATGCTTGATTAAGGTCCAGCAAGTCCTTGGACACACAGCCAGGGGTGAGGACCTGACACAGGAGAACAGACATTGTTCCCGTGAATTCTCACAGAGTGAGCTGGCTACAGTCCCCCAGCAGCAAGCGACATGGCCCTGCCGGACTGAGACGTGGGGCCGGTGCGGTGGCGCCGTGGTTCTAGCCGCCCTGGTGATGCTGGCTTCCCATGTGAGGGCAGGTTCATGTCCCAGCTGCGCCACGTCTGATCCAGCTCCCTTCTAATGGCCCGAGAAAGCAGGGGAGGATGGCCCAAGTGCTTGGGCCCCTGCACGCACGTGGGAGACCTGGATGAAGCTCCTGGCTCCTGGCTACTGTGTGGCCCAGCCCTGGCTATTGGAACCAGCAGGTGGAAGATCTCTCTCTCTCTCTCCCTCTCTCTATCTCTCGCACTCTCTGTATAACTTTGCCTTTCAAATAAATAAATAAATCTTTAAAAAAGAGTGCGGCACTTGTGGGCTCCCGTGGAGCCCTCTCCTCGCTGTGTCTGTAGCCAAGTGAACGGGGCTAGTCATGGGCCCACGCCAAGCCCCGGTGGGAGGGTGGCGTGGGCAGGTGGGAGTCTGCGTGCAGAAAGCCTTCCCTTCCCTTCCGAGGGTCTGAGAGCGAGAGCTCCCTCAGTCCCCTGCCGGACCCCTCGTCTCGGCAGTCGGCGGCACCCGAGACCCCCCCACGCCTGTCACCGCCGTTCTCTGTAAACCACACTTGTGCCAGGTAACTCGACCGCCTCATGCATTTAGCAGAGCTCAGCAGGTGCAGATCCCGTAGCGAGCTCTGGAGCACACCCCGTGTCTGTCTTCCGGGCACTTGGGAAACGCAGTGTTTCAGCGCTGGACCTGGGAGCACGGCTCCTGGAGGGCCTCCAACCGCCCTCCCTGGAGCGAGTCCAGCTCTTCTGGAAGGGCTGATAGCTTCAGAGGCTGCCCCGTCCTCCTCCTCCTTGAGCAGAAATTAATATTAACCTGACTGGTGGGCGGAGAGGGGAGGGCGGCGATCAGGGCACTCGGCTCCTGGAGCGATTGCTCATTCATTATTCATTCAACAAACATTTGCTGATCACCTCCCGTGGGTCAGTGCTGTGAGGCGTCCTGAGACGGCAGCAGGGAAGGAAGCCGTGTCCTTGCCGTCACGGGGCCGCATCCCGAAGCGGGAGCTGGGTGGTGAACTCCGGGATGCATGCAAACAAGCCACGGGCCGTGTGCTGTGTAGTCGGATAAGAGTGGCCGACCCAGCCCACTTCACGGGCTGGTGCTGTGGGCGGACGGGCCATGGGCAGCAGGCGAAGGCGGCAGTGGCTGAGCCAGGGAGGAGAGCAAGTGCGAGGCATTGGGGTGCAGGGACACTCGGCGTGTGCCGCAGAGGGGGCTGTGTGGCAAGGACTTGGCACGTGGGATAGAAGGTTTCTCTCTGCTCCATGTGTGTGCACACTTGGGTGTGTGTCTCTCCCTTGGTCACTCTGCCTTTCCAATAAAAAGATGAATATTTTAGGCCGGCACCATGGCTCACTAGGCTAATCCTCCACCTGCGGCGCCGGCACACTGGGTTCTAGTCCCAGTCAGGGCGCCAGATTCTGTCCCGGTTGCCCCTCTTCCAGGCCAGCTCTCTGGTGTGGCCCGGGAGGGCAGTGGAGGATGGCCCAAGTGCCTGGGCCCTGCACCCGCATGGGAGACCAGGAGAAGCATCTGGCTCCTGGTTTCGGATTAGCGAGGTACGCCGGCCGCGGTGGCCATTGGAGGGTGAACCAACGGCAAAGGAAGACCTTTCTCTCTGTCACTCTCTCTCTCTCACTGTCCACTCTACCTGTCAAAAAAAAAAAAAAAGAAGAATATTTTAATAACAGAATCCCTCTAACTTTATAAATAGTGACATCTGGGTGTCGCCTCTGAATGTTTGATGCTGTTCGTGGAGGACAGACCAGGCGGGGGCTGTTCTGTCACAGGTGAGGGCGAGAGCCCCCGCGTTGGGGACAGGGCGGCCCCGCCTGCTCCGGGGCGCGCCTCTCCTTGTCATTGTCACCCGTCCGTCTGATTTGCAGTAGATAGCTGCTCTCATTCTGCCGCGCCGTCATCTCTCTGATCTTCAGACTTCAGGGGCAGGGCCGGAAGGAATGAACGCATCATTGCTCGCTTTTCCCCTCCAGACTCAGGAGGGAACGCCGCGTGCTTGGCATCAGGGCGCCCTCGGGACCCCGTAGCCCGGATCCGTGCTGTATACTAACTGCAGGGGGGGACGGGGTGCCGGGGCGACGCCTCTGTGCCCTGGAATGTCGGGTGGGGTCCCAGCTCGTCCCAGGTGGCCGGATACCCTCGCTCAGCACCGAGAACGGCAGCGGTCGCTGATGCGAAGAACCTGGGGCGCTACAAAGTTGTGATGGAGGCAGGTGCTCCCCAGAGCTGGTTTCCTGTGAGGCTCGAGTTTTGTGGCTTGGCTTCCCCAGGTCCGCGCGTCTTTCTCTCCGCCCTTCCCGGCTGCTCTGAGTTCTTGGCCAGTCTGCTCGGTCAAGGTGTTTTCTGTTACTTGGAGTCTGCAGCCCAGGCCGACACTGACAGCACCTGGAGTGCCCGGATGCCGCTGCTGGCACGGGGTCCGCGGGGGAAGCTAATGAAGCCCCTCCCAGAGGTCGGGGACCTGCCCTTTGCCCTCATGAAATACGCATAAGGCAGAATGAATAACACACGGCCCCGGTCAAGTGGTGCTGGACCCCGGGCAGCCTCTCACGCGAAGGTCGGCTTCTTCCTTTTGTTCTGTCTGCAGACGCTAAGCCGTCAATCACGGCTGGTGAGTGGGAGCTGCAATCCCCGTGGTGGGCAGGGGAAGGCCTCTGGCCTTTAACACACCCCAGAACCAATTTTCTTCCCAAATAGAGTCCTGTAGCTGAGAAATTTGGTAAATTGGGTTTCCAGTGGTCCAAATAGGATTGTGACTATTGGGAGAATTTATTTGCTTTCAAGTAAGAGCTTTTTTAAGCCAATTTTGAAAATTCTCCCCAAGAGTTACTGCAGCAAATCTGCTCCGTTGCTTCATCAAGTGTTGGTCCTGGGTGCTCTTCAGAGCCCCGCAAGCGGTCAGCTTCCTTCCTTTAACAGCCGAGCTCTGTGTGAGCTGGGCAGTCCTGGTCCCGCCCAGGCAAATGGCCGGCAAAGGCTCCAGTCTTCTCAGAGACTTGGAGTGACGCTGGCTGCAGAGCTGCACACAGATTTCTTCTTTGGCTCTGTCAGCGTGCTGTGCGCCACGGCATCTGTCTGATGGAGACAGGGCCGAGTAGAGGTGCCGTGTGTGGATCTCAGGGGCTCAGGGGCTCAGGGGCCCCGGCTCACGATGGACGGGAGTGAGCCCTTGTCTCTGCTGTGGCTAATTCCTGGGCAGCCCCTGGCCTGGCCTGGCAGGGTGTGTCTGAGCTGTGGCATTAGCAGCCAGCCTCGAGGTCACCAGGCGTGAATGTGGTGTCCAGTTGGCTGAAACCAGCAGCTAACATGTATGGATGCATGCTTTAGACTCACGTGTTCATGTGTTTAGCCCCCATATCAACTGCGTGGAATGGGAGGGATTGGCTCCCCCGCTTTGCAAAGAGAGAAAATGAGGTGGAGCCGTGCACATCACCCACCGCCGCCTGTGGGAGCCAGGACCCGTGCCCCGCATCTCTGAACGTCCACACAGGAATCCTGACTCCACACGGGCTCCCGTGTGGGCGCCCTGGCCCTGCCCTCTGCCCCCCTTCCCGTCTTTCCTGTCTTTCCCATTCCTCGGGGACAGTGCCCCTGGGCGGCCCGTGTCGCTCGCATGTCATGTGGAGTTCCCGTGTTGTCACAGCAGTGGGCCAGAGCAGGGGCATTTTCCAGGGTTCGAGGCTCCCGGGCATCCCTCTCGGGCTCAGGCAGGCTTCGGACCATTGGGTTTTTGCCACGTCCAGCACTAGAGAAAGTGAGTCGTTGCTGAGTGCAGCCAGTTAGGTAGCCAAACAGCTCCTGGGCATCCCAGTGGGTGTGGCCATGCCAGCTCTGCTGTGACAAGGAGACACAGGGGCCCCGGGGAAGAAGGCGTGTCTGAGCCCGTGTTGGGGGCCAGCCCGAGCGTTGTGGGGGAATTTCGCAGACGGCACCGTGTAGAGCAGGCTCCGCCCTGAAGGCTCCGGCTGCGGCGTGGAGAGCGCCCCTCCCAGTGTGGAAGCCCTGGCCCTCACTCCCCAGGAGCCGTAACTCCCTCCTGGCGTTTGCAGCCCAGGGCTCGACGGCCTGGACCTTGGCGTTTGCAGCCCAGGGCTCGACGGCCTGGACCTTGGCGTTTGCAGCCCAGGGCTCGACGGCCTGGACCTTGGTTTCCTTTCCCAGCAGACAGATCCTGGCATCTCATCAATCGTGATTCCCTGGGTCTCACTCCCTGCCCGGAGAATTAACGAAGATTCATGAGTCCCAGTGCTCTGGTGGGTGCAGCAAGCCTGCCGCGGCTCCCTGCCCCCACCACCGAGCAGTGGGGCACGTGGAGTGGAGAACGGTGAGCCCTGGAGATGGGTGCACCTGCAGCCCACGGGCACCCCGGCACAGGGAGGGACTCCCCACTGCTCTTCCCCGCTCTCGGGGCCAGTGTGTGCTTTGGTCTTTGTTGCGTGCAGTGGAAAACCCCTTCGATTTGCCTGCAAACAAGCAGCCTTCCTAGGAGGTGCCTGAGATGAGGAAACGCTCACGGGCCCTGGGCCACCTGCACAGCCGGCATTCTTAGACTGCCCACCTTCCTCATTTCCGGCAGCATCGGCTCTGCCGAGTCCACAGCCCTGGAAGGCCGGCTCCTTCCCACACTTCCTGCCACAGGCACTGTCAGACTTCTGCAGGATTCCAGGGAGTGAATGCTGTCGGCTTTGCAGGATATCCTCACCTGATGCAACTGCTAAACTATGCTGAAGAAAAAAAGAAGCAGCAGAAGATGGGGCCGGCGCTGTGGTGTAGCGGGTAAAGCCGCCACCTGCAGCGCCGGCATCCCATATGGGCGCCGATTGGACTCCCAGCTGCTCCACTTCCCATCCAGCTCTCTACTATGGCCTGGGAAAGCAGTAGAAGATGGCCCAAGTCCTTGGGCCCCTGCACCTGCATGGGAGACCTGGAGGAAGCTCCTGGCTCCTGGCTTCAGAGCGGCGCAGCTCCGGCCATTGCGGCCAATTGGGAAGTGAACCAGCAGATGGAAGACCTCTCTCTCTCTCTCTCTCTCTCTCTGTAACTCTGACTTTCAAATTAATAAAATCTTTTTTTTTTTTTAATAAAGGACTCAGGGTACTGGGAATGTGACCATGTCAATGCAGTCTTTAAAAAAAAAAAAAAAGGAAGTGCCATTTACTTATTTCAAAGGCAGGGATCCTCCGTCTGCTGGTTCACGCCCCAGATGACCACAACAGCCTGGGCTGGGCCACACCGCGGCCAGGAGCTCCAAGGGGCTCTCCCACGTGGCAGGGGCCCAAGTCCTTGGGTCGTGACCTGCTGCTTCCCCAGGTACGTTAGGGAGTTGGGTCAGAAGCAGAGCAGGCAGGACTCAAAGCAGCGCTGCAGTGTGGATGCTGGCGTCGCCAGTGGGAGCCTGACCCACTGCACCACAGCTGTGCTTTGTCACCAGGAAAGCAGCCACAGACAGCATGCGTGCAGGCGGCCGGGCTCTGCTAGAGTGCCCCAGAGTCCCCAGGTGCCTTGTGATGCTGTCTCTGACCCCAGCCTCCTTCGGGGAGGAAGTGGGGCTGCCACCGTCATGGTGACTCCGCCACCGGCGAGCTGTGTGGCAGACACGTTGTCTTCCCTTCCTGGGCCTCAGTCCATCATCTGCTCAGCCAGGATTTGTTCTCAAGCTCAGCGGGGTGAGCTTGCTCCAAGCACATTCCTGAACTCTTCGCTAGGCGCGCTCTTGGTCAGATTCTTAGCAGAACTGCCCTGGCCAAGCAGTCCAGCGCAGCACAGACAAGAGAAACAGCCAGGCTCACCGAGGCCAGGGCTGGAAATGGCACTGCCGGCGCTTGGGGAACAGCGCGAGGCCTGGACACCGGGAGCACCCCTCCGCTGCCCCCCAGAACTGCGACACAAGTTCACCCGGAAGTCCCAGCTGCGGATCCTGAGCCCGCGCTGTGGCCAGGTCCCCAGTGGGCGCGCCTGGCACGGTGGAGCCTGGGGAGGCGGCTCAGCCGCTCAGCTCCTGTGAGAGAGTGGGACCTGCTGCAGGGGCTGGAGGGTAGCGTGGGGGACGCACCTGCGAGGCTGAACTTGAAAGAGGCCTGCCTGCCCCAGAGGCCATCCGGGTTTCTGCTGCGAGTGTCTGGTAAACTGGATTGACCCTTCGTAAGAAGAGTGATGAAAAAGTACTCCAAGGGCCACATCAGCACTGCTTGTGTGCCACATAATCCTGACCTTGACCTTGACCCTAACACTAACACCCTAACCCCCTAACCCTAGCCCCCAGCTCCCTAACCCTAACACCCTAACCCTGACCCTAACCCTAACCCATAGCCCCCAACACCCTGACCCTAACACTAACACCTTAACCCCCAACCCTAACATCCTAACACCCTGACCCTAACATCCTAACACCCTGACCCTAACCCTAACCCCTAGCCCCCAACACCCTGACCCTAACACTAACAGCCTAACCCCCTAACCCTAACCCCTAACACCCTAACCCTGACCCTAACTCTAACCCCTAGCCCCCTAACACCCTGACCCTAACACCAACACCTTAACCCCCTAACCCTAACACCCTGACCCTAACCCCCTAACCCTAGCCCCCAGCTCCCTAACCCTAACCCCATAACACCCTAACACCCTGACCCTAACCCCCTAACCCTAGCCCCCAGCTCCCTAACCGTAACCCCCTAACCCTAATCTAAAGCTTTTTAACTCGTGTAGGGGCCGCTCCATCCCAGCCACCTGGGCCCAGGTCCCCCCAGAGCGGCTCCTTGGTCCTATGCTCAGGGGACACGTGGGGGCAGGGGAGGGCGTGAGGGGCGCGTCCCGAGGTCAGAGCCGGCTGAAGCGTGCTCCTCTCTCCTTCCAGAAGCAGCAGTCCCTTCAGCGAGGTCGCGCAGCTCGACTTTGAAGTCACCAGCTTCAGCAGCCTGTCAGGCACCCAGCCCATCACCTGGCAGCTGGAGTACCCAGGCCGAGTGCCCGCTGGTGTCGCCGTCTCGGAGATCTTCGTCAGCCAGAAGGACCTGGCCGGCATCGTCCCCTTGGCCATGGTAAGATGGCCGTCGGTGGCCACCGTTGTCTGAAGCTCCCGTGTTCCTGCGCCCTGGAAGCAGCTCCGTGTCCCTGACCAGGCTGTCGGAGCCCCGTCACCTCGCTGGGGTCCCGACATCCACGTGCGTCGCGGCCGGCTGAGCTCTTCTCGGCGTCTGTTCCAGTCTTTCTCTCCCTGTCCCATTTTCCTCCTTTGAAATGTCCCACCTGTGTTCTTACTGTCGCTCCCCCTCTTCGTGGAGGAACGACACAGGACCCTGCGCTGTTCTTTCGTCTGCTGGGCCCTCCCCGGGTTTGCTGCTGGTTCTTCCCGGGTTGGCTACCGACCCTTCCACCTCCGTGGAAGGGCGGTGCCCCCTGCCACATTCCCCACTTCCGCGGGGGAGCGGCACACCGCCGGCCGGCTTTCTCGGGGGCTGCTCAGATGTTATCTGGATGTTCCCTTTAGATGTTCCTCCTTTATAGTCCTCTTCCACCAATCCCAACTCTGCTACCCACACGCTGAGTACGCTGCTCTCCTCCAATCAGGAGCAGGTCCTGCGGTTTATTGGTTGAACTGGAGGCAGCTGCGTAGAAGCTGTTTGCTCCTCTCCCAGCGCCATATTGTGGGAGAGCAGATGCATAGAATAAGTCTTAATTCCAGTAACTTAGTCTAGTCCGAGTTGCTCCCCACACTTACAAAGGGAGCAGATCGCGCGCATTTCCTGTACGCAGTGCTGGGCGCGTAGTGGTGCCTCCCTCCCCGCCTCCTCCTCACTTTCTTATTTTTCTCTTAATTTTCACAGTCACGTACTCAGCACTGCTTTATGATCACCAGCTTAACCCGGAGCTTGGGGCCCCGGCGCGTACCAGGCTGGGCCAGGCTGTGCTGTGGGGACAGGCCACCCCACATCCTGGGGCCCTGGCGCGTGCCAGGCTGGGCCAGGCTGTGCTGTGGGGACAGGCCACCCCCACATCCTGGGGCCCTGGCGCGTGCCAGGCTGGGCCAGGCTGTGCTGTGGGGACAGGTGACTCCCACATCCAGGGGCCCTGGTGCGTGCCAGGCTGAGCCAGGCTGTGCTGTGGGGACAGGCCACCCCATATCCAGGGGCCCCGGCACGTGCCAGGCTGGGCCAGGCTGTGCTGTGCGGACAGGCCACCCCACATCCAGGGGCCCCGGCGCATGCCAGGCTGGGCCAGGCTGTGCTGTGGGGACAGGTGACTCCCGCATCCTGGGGCCCCGGCGCGTGCCAGGCTGGGCCAGGCTGTGCTGTGGGGACAGGCGACCCCACTCCTGGGGCCCTGGCGCGTGCCAGGCTGGGCCAGGCTGTGCTGTGGGGACAGGCCACCCCCACATCCTGGGGCCCTGGCGTGTGCCAGGCTGGGCCAGGCTGTGCTGTGGGGACAGGTGACTCCCACATCCAGGGGCCCTGGTGCGTGCCAGGCTGAGCCAGGCTGTGCTGTGGGGACAGGCCACCCCATATCCAGGGGCCCCAGCACGTGCCAGGCTGGGCCAGGCTGTGCTGTGCGGACAGGCCACCCCACATCCAGGGGCCCCGGTGCATGCCAGGCTGGGCCAGGCTGTGCTGTGGGGACAGGTGACTCCCGCATCCTGGGGCCCCGGCGCGTGCCAGGCTGGGCCAGGCTGTGCTGTGGGGACAGGCGACCCCACTCCTGGGGCCCTGGCGCGTGCCAGGCTGGGCCAGGCTGTGCTGTGGGGACAGGCCACCCCCACATCCTGGGGCCCTGGCGCGTGCCAGGCTGGGCCAGGCTGTGCTGTGGGGACAGGTGACTCCCACATCCAGGGGCCCTGGTGCGTGCCAGGCTGAGCCAGGCTGTGCTGTGGGGACAGGCCACCCCATATCCAGGGGCCCCGGCACGTGCCAGGCTGGGCCAGGCTGTGCTGTGCGGACAGGCCACCCCACATCCAGGGGCCCCGGCGCATGCCAGGCTGGGCCAGGCTGTGCTGTGGGGACAGGTGACTCCCGCATCCTGGGGCCCCGGCGCGTGCCAGGCTGGGCCAGGCTGTGCTGTGGGGACAGGCGACCCCACTCCTGGGGCCCCGGCGCATGCCAGGCTGGGCCAGGCTGTGCTGTGGGGACAGGCCACCCCACATCCTGGGGCCCCAGCGTGTGCCAGGCTGGGCCAGGCTGTGCTGTGGGGACAGGCAACTCCCGCATCCTGGGGCCCCAGCGCGTGCCAGGCTGGGCCAGGCTGTGCTGTGGGGACAGGTGAGCCCACATCCTGGGGCCCCAGCGTGTGCCAGGCTGGGCCAGGCTGTGCTGTGGGGACAGGCAACTCCCGCATCCTGGGGCCCCAGCGCGTGCCAGGCTGGGCTAGGCTGTGCTGTGGGGACAGGTGAGCCCACATCCTGGGGCCCCGGCGCATGCCAGGCTGGGCCAGGCTGTGCTGTGGGGACAGGCCACCCCACATCCAGGGGCCCCGGCGCGTGCCAGGGTAGGCCAGGCTGTGCTGTGGGGACAGGTGACTCCCACATCCTGGGGCCCTGGTGCGTGCCAGGCTGGGCCAGGCTGTGCTGTGGGGACAGGTGACTCCCGCATCCTGGGGCCCTGGTGCGTGCCAGGCTGGGCCAGGCTGTGCTGTGGGGACAGGTGACTCCCACATCCAGGGGCCCCGGCGCATGCCAGGCTGGGCCAGGCTGTGCTGTGGGGACAGGCCACCCCACATCCAGGGGCCCTGGCGCGTGCCAGGCTGGGCCAGGCTGTGCTGTGGGTACAGGCGACTCCCACATCCTGGGGCCCCGGCGCATGCCAGGCTGGGTCAGGCTGTGCTGTGGGGACAGGCCACCCCCACATCCTGGGGCCCTGGCGCGTGCCAGGCTGGGCCAGGCTGTGCTGTGGGGACAGGTGACTCCCGCATCCTGGGGCCCCGGCGCGTGCCAGGCTGGGCCAGGCTGTGCTGTGGGGACAGGTGAGCCCATATCCAGGGGCCCCGGCGCGTGCCAGGCTGGGCCAGGCTGTGCTGTGGGTACAGGCGACTCCCACATCCTGGGGCCCCGGCGCATGCCAGGCTGGGTCAGGCTGTGCTGTGGGGACAGGCCACCCCCACATCCTGGGGCCCTGGCGCGTGCCAGGCTGGGCCAGGCTGTGCTGTGGGGACAGGTGACTCCCGCATCCTGGGGCCCCGGCGCGTGCCAGGCTGGGCCAGGCTGTGCTGTGGGGACAGGTGAGCCCATATCCAGGGGCCCCGGCGCGTGCCAGGCTGGGCCAGGCTGTGCTGTGGGGACAGGTGAGCCCACATCCTGGGTCCCCGGCGCGTGCCAGGCTGGGCCAGGCTGTGCTGTGGGACAGGCCACCCCCACATCCTGTGGCCCCGGCACGTGCCTGGCTGGGCCAGGCTGTACTGTGGGGACAGGTGACCCCACATCCTGGGGCCCTGGTGCATGCCAGGCTGGGCCAGGCTGTGCTGTGGGGACAGGCCACCCACACCTCCCCGGGACCTCGGGCTGTGCGGGTCACTCTCGGTGATTCTGTGCTGTACGGTGTCAGGGGTGCTCCTCCCTGCAGCCCCCGGGGACGGACGCCTGCTGTGTCCCCGTCTGCCCTGGCCCGAGGGGGCTCACCAGGCTCGCCAGGCCCTTGGCGGGCAGCAAGGTCGACCTGATGTGCACACAGGGGAGTCCGTGAGCACCGTGCGGTGCAGGCTCTGTGCAGCCACAGTGCGCTTGCCTCCGCTCACCGCTGCCACCTCCATGAATTCCTCGTGAGTTTGGGCAATGACGTACCAGGGTTTTTCGGATTATAAGGCTACAAACACAGCTCAAATTAAAGTGGTGTCATGTAACGAAAAAAGTCTAGAGAAATGTTCCTCACACTTTAGTGTACCTACAGATCACGTGTGCGCATGCATTGCACATACAGATCACATGCATGCATGCATAGTGTACGCACAGACCATGTGTGCACATACATTGTACTTGCAGATCAGGTATGCAGATCACATGTGTGCATGCATTGCACATACAGACCGCGTGTGCACATACAATGAACATGCAGATCCCACGTGTGCATACCGAGAACAGTGTGCATGCAGAGCATTGTATACAGAGAGTGCATCCTACAGATCATGTGAAGATGTCCACACGCAGCCCGCAGATGTCCACACGCAGACCACAGATGTCCACACGCAGACCACAGATGTCCACACGCAGCCTGCAGATGTCCACATGCAGGCAGTGACTGTGGGAGCATCGTAAGGCCCCAGAGTGGGTCCTGACTTCCCACGCCCACGGAGACCCCGGCCCCTGCCGGTTTCCTGCCTGCTTTTCCACCCTGCGGAGGCCTGCAGAGGTTCAGCCGCTGAAATGGCCCACCACACTTGGTTATGTGGCTCTCCCCAACATATTCAGTCTTGTCTCTTGCCTCGAAAACCCGGAGAGATTCACTGTCTGTCCTTTAGTGAGAAAACTTGCAATGTCCGTCCGAGGGCGCAGGGTGGGCGCCCAGTCTCCGTCCCACCTGTGTCAACAGAGCGACAGGCAGATACCCCGGAAGAGCAGAGCCGTGAGGAAGAGGCATGCGTTTAACGACACAATAGACACTGCTGCCTAGACGGCACCATGTCCGTGGAAGGTCTCTGCACAAAGCGCATGACGTAACATCCTGGATGTGATGACACAGTAAGACACCGTTACAGCTCATTCCTGGGGCGTTCCCTGAAATGTATTTCCGCTGTAGTTACTGGGTTTCTGTGAATGAATGAAATGGCTGCTGACGCCACACCCGGCGAGTCCCCACTGGGCGCTCCAGCTGCTCCGTCCAGGGGGTCCCCGACGGGCAGACGCCTGCGGAGCTCCTGTGACGTCATCCTCCTGCCTCACCTGGGCCTCGGCTCCGCCCAGCAGCGCAGAGACTCGGGGGCTTCCCTGACAAGCTCACGGCCAGCGGCACAGTCCGCAGGGACGTTGCTCCTCCGTCTTCTGTGTTCCCGGCAGCGAGTCTGCGCACGTGGATGAGCAGCCAGAAGTTAACTCTGGTTGGAAGGCACGGACAAAACCGCGGCTCAGCCAGAAGACAAGGAATTGTTTTTAAAATGAGAAAAAAGCTGAGCAGGAAGCCAGACTGTGCTGGCTGAGCGGCAGGGAGACGGCTGGCGAGGTCTCACATTGCTGTACTCCTGAAAGGTGCATCAGGGGCCGGCGCTGCGGCACAGCGGGTACTGCCCGTGACACCGGCATCCCGTGTGGGCACTGGTTCAAGTCCTAGCTGCTCCCCTTCCAGTCCAGCTACCTGGTAATGCGCTTCGGGAAGCAGTGGAGGATGACCCAAGTGCCTGGGCCCCTGCACGCTCGTGAGAGACCCAGGTGAAGCTCCTGGCTCCCAGCTTCGGCTGGGCCCAGCCACAGCCACTGCAGTCATCGGAGCAGTGAGCCAACAAATGAAAGATACTCTCTCTCTCTCCTCTCTCTTCTCTCTCCTCTCTCTCTCTCCCTCCCTCTACCCTTCCTTCTCTTCTTTTCTCTGCAATTCTGCCTTTCAAATAAAATAAATAAATCTTAAAAAAAGAAAGAAAAGAAAATAACCCAGGGGGCTGGCGCTGTGGCACAGTGGGTTAAAGCCCTGGCCTGAAACGCCAGCATCCCATATGGGCGCTGGTTCGAGACCCAGCTGCTCTACTTCTGATCCAGCTCCCCGCTGTGGCCTGGGAAAGCAGTAGAAGATGGCCCAAGTCCTTGGGCCCCTGCACCCACATGGGAGACCTGGAGGAAGCTCCTGGCTCCTGGCTTTGGATCAGCGCAGCTCTGGCCATTGCGGCCAACTGGGGAGTGAACCAGTGGATGGAAGACCTCTCCTCTCTCTCTCTGCCTCTCCTCTCTCTGTGTAACTCTGATTTTCAAATAAGTAAATCTTAAAAAAAAAAAAAAAAAAAGGAAAAATAACCCAGGGGACCTGTCTGCAGTCCAGGGGAGCGCGTGACCGGGACCCCGCCCCCGCCCCCGCCCCCACCCCCACAGCCGTTGCCCTCCCGCTGAGGGAGACCTGTGCCTGAGCTGAGACCTGGCCTGCAGCAGGAGGCCCGGGGGGTCCACAGTGGGCAGGGTGGGCGTTCCCGGGGCAGAGCCTGGCCTGCTCTCAGAACGTCTGCCTCTCTCTGCCCTGATTGCTCTGCCATCTTCTCCCACGAGGCAGGGACTCCGGGGTGTTCACAGTCAGCAGAGTGATCGGGGCCCGTTTTCGGGGAGACAGTTTATGAGCTAGGTTTCCGACAGAGAGCGCCGTGGGAGCACGCAGGGGCCTTCCCTGCCTCGAACCTTCCGGCGTCTCCGCCGCGGGGTGCCTGACCTCTGCTCCGCGTCCACACTGGGGTCAACAGGTGGACTGCGTGCCCTCTTTGGTCCTGTGAGTGAGCAGTGCTGAAGGCTACGACTCCGCCCTTCCTGACATCTGCCCGGCGCTTCGCAGCCGACACGGTGCAGGCGCATCGTCGGGCTTCCTTGTGTCAGTCGTGGGAACTCTCCCCTGAGCAGCCATCTTCGGCGCCCCCGAGAGAACTGTGTCATCCTGGGGAGCCTGGCCAGGGAGAGTCGGAGGCAAGAACTCGCAAGGGCTTCTGGGATTGGAGCTTGGCTGGGTTGGCGAATCTGTGAAACCGAGGTTTGCAGAATCCTCGTGAGCGTCATTTGTGCCGTGATGATGGTAAGCGTGGCCAGTGCTGGCCGCCAAGTGCTCCCTGCTCCTCAGTTCACTGCATCCCCCCAGCAGCTGCCTAGCGGCTCTGAGCCGCACAGCACTGCGGCCCTGGGCGGAACCTGCAGCTGGGAGCTGGACTGCAGTTCGGAGCGGGCGGATCCGGGGTGTGGGCCCCTCTCCCTCGGCCTGGAGTCCGTCACTTCTCAGCACCACACCTTGTACTGGAAAGTGTGTACAGTGGAGAGGTGGAGAGAGGGGGTGAATGACGACGATGGTGCACTGACAACAGCACTGGTGTTTGTACGACTGTGAGGGTGATGGCGGTGACAGAGATGGGGATGGGGGTGATGGTGGAGGTGGTGATGGTGGTGATGGTGATGGAGGGGGTGATGGTGGGGATGGTGATGATGATGGTGGTGACCATGATGGAGGGGGTGATGGTGGAGATGGAGATGGTGGTGGGGATTGTGGGGGGGGGTGAGGATGATGGTGGGGGTGTTGAGGGGGTGATGGCGGCAGTTATGGCGATGATGATGATGGTCCCGGTGTCAGTAGCGATGATGGAAATGACCGCTCTTATGAAGGTCATGATGATGGTGGTGATACTGTCTTTAGAACAGCCATAAATCAGATCTAGTAAATGAGGACATGGGTGAAAGAGAAGGGTGTTTTTGACCCTAAAGGAGGAGTCAGTAAACTGAAGAAGTGGACAGTCTGCCTCCCTGCTGTTCATAAGTTCACTCTGAGATCAGCCCCCAGGGGAGCAGCCACGGCCCAGGCGTGGGCACCTCACGGGAGCAGGCCGTGCCCTCCAGCTCTCCCGGGACCGAGAGGCTCCCGGGATGCGGGGCTCCGCTCGTAAAACCGGGATAGTCTGGTGAGCAGGATGAGGCGAGCCCTTTGTCCCGGGTTGACCGTGAGGACGCCGCGGCTGCCGTGAGGCCGTCCCGTCGTTGGTGAGGGGCGACGGTACCTGGACACGGTCGGTCCTGAGTCTAATTATGTGTATTTGGCGATGAGGCAGAGCGTCCTTGTCCACCCGTTATCTGGGTTCCCTAAACCCTCTGCACCTGGAGGTGAGGTCCTGTGTCAGTGTCGATGTCGTGAGGGTGAGACCCCTCCCCAACAGCGTCTTCCTGATACAACACCCAAAGGAGTGAGCCGGGGCCGAGAGTCACCGTGGCATCGGCTGCACTCTGCAGGTCACTGGAGACAGGACGTTGAGCCACAGAGAATGTCACCTCGCCTGCTGCAGGAGGTGTGGTGGCGCCGGTGGGGAGGCGGCGGGACCCGCGGGCGCTGGCGGTGCGGCTGAACGTGAGATGACGAAACAGCCGTGAGAAAGCTGTGTCCCCCTCCCCCACATGTCAGGCATGCAGCACTGCGGGCTGCTGGGCTCGTAGGAGAGCTAAAGCCACGGTTACCCTCTCCAGAGGCTGGAGCCGGTCTCTGCCCCTGGGCTGGTGGAAGAAGGGGCCAGCTGTGGTGTGGCCAGACCCTAGCACACTGCTCATCAGGAGGAAGAAAAACAACACCTGGGACCGAAGAAGCCAGCCTCGCAAAAATTGCGTCGTATAGGATTCCGTCTAAATGAAGCTTCTGGAACAGCAGTCCGTAGAGACAGAGCCGATGCATGATTGCCTGGGGCCTGAGGCGGGAGCAGAGATCAATTGCAGCTGGGGCCTTCGGAACGCTGGAAACGCTGAGACCACGTGCGGGCTGTGGGGAGCCGTACACGTGCGAGGCGGCAATGGTGCTCACTTACCAGGGTTGAGTCGTAGCACTCGCCCGTTTGCCCTCCCAGGGCTCCTGAGCGGGGTTAACCCTGCTCTGCAGGTGGAAGGTGGAACACCCTTGTGCAGTGACCTGGTGTGTGTACCCCCTCTGCCTCTAGGGGGCGGGGCACTTTCTGGGCTGCTAAGCCATAGTCAGTGTCACAGAGTCACAGGCCGTGTGACAGATTGGAGGGGCCACGCTGAGAGGGGAGGCCTCTGGGCCAGCAGCCACAGTGGCAGTAGCTGAGTCCAGCCCAGCGATTCTGAGGGACCTCTGGTCCTGCCCACGCCTCTGGCCCCAGAAGGGAAGGTCTGGGTAACTGGCTGTGGTCCTGCCCAAGCCACCACCAGGCAGTGCCTGGGAGACCGGGGAGCTGGGGGTGTGGCAGCCCCTGAGCTGCATCCCGGGCTGGTGAGACACGAGGACGGCCACTCGTCAGCATTTCCCCGCAGGCATAGGGCAGCCCTGACACCCAGCCCATTCCCCAGGTGGGAAATCAGCCCAGCCGAGACCACCCACCCACCGAGGGTGGGCGCGGAAGCGGGAGGCCAGGTGTTGATTGATTTGCTCCCTGGCCTGCAGGGCAGTGAGCAGCAGCAGGTGGAAGCAGGCGCCGCTTCAGAGCTTCGGCTGCTTTTGTCCCCGCCACGCAGAGGCTCCTCCCCCCGCTTCCCACTGGCTGAGCAACGTGGGAGGCGCAGCCCAGACCCCACGGGCGGTGACGGTCGCTGGGCAGGTGGCGGCCGGGGAGGGGGAGTCTCCCTGTGGTGTCATCGGGGCTCCAGGACTGAGACGCGAGTGCCCCGTGAACAGGTGACAGCATTGCTGAACCTCACGAAGCCAGCACGTGGTGCACCATCTACAGACCAAGCCCAGCTGACCTACTTTGGTCCACAGCCTCTGTCCCCCTGCTGCTGGGGCCTGGTGTCCTGGCCGCACCGAGGCTAGGCTGAGTCTTGTATGAAAGTACACCATGGCCGTTTCTCACACCCGTCCTGAGCCCAGAGATCCTCCCAGAAAATCCCCTCTTGGACTGAGTTACCCAGAACTGCTTCCTGTGCCCACAGCCCAGGCCCCCACTTGGTAGACGCTCTCTGCAATTTTAGGGTCCCCAAAACCCCTTCTGCTGAGAGCTCAGGAGGTTGACTCAGAGGCCCTGCAGGCTGGCGCCCCCTGGTGGAGGGAATTCTCTCTGAAACGCCAGTGCCCTGGCGCGGTCAGTGCAGTCCCTCAGACCTGGCTGCAGGTGGACGCCAGCCCGGCCCCTCTCGGGGGTTCACAGCCCCTGTCCGGCAGGCTCCCACTGCAGACCAGCCCCAGCAGGCCCGTGTGGCTCAGCATGGCCGGGGTGCGCTGATGACACACGAAGCATGGTGCAGGCCCTGCTCTGTGCGGTGACTAGGGGACTCGAGTCAAGGTCCCCTCCTCAACACCTCGACATTTCTCAGGGACGTCGACTCCACTGGCTCCGCGCAGCCCCGAGGACCGTGCGTGCTCGGGCTCCTCCCTGGCCGCCGTGAAGACGGCACCTGCTCAGGCTGAATCGCTTTCCGGCTTGACGTGCGCGTTGTGGAATGGATTCTCCATCGCGTGTTAGAAGCAAATTGACGGGTCAGTGGAGCCCATCTCCTGCACCCCGGTTTGCACTGAGAAGGAACTGGAAGTAAATGAGCTGGGAGCTGGGTTTCCCCGCAGCGACGCGGCGCAGAATCACTGGCCTGTGACTGCTGGCCCGCAGAGCTGCTGGCGCACGTCCCCGGCGAGCGAGAGCTTGTGTGGCGGCCGTCGGAGAGGAGTTGCCGCTCCCCAGGACTCGTCCGCTGAGTGGTTACCGTCAGGAGTCCGCGCTCCCCCGGCGGTCGCTGATGCACAAACCCCGCGCACTGCTGGGGGAGGAGGAACGGGCTTGTGGTTACCTCCAGGTGACAAACGCCGTCGGCACAGCTCCCGGCGGCTGAAAGCCACACGGATCATTTCGGCATTCTGACCTTGCAGGGTCCTCGAGGAGACCCAAGGAGGAGTCTCGGTACAGGATCATCGCTGGACCACTCCCGAGGGATCCGGGGGCGTCACGGTCACTCGGAGGGCACCGGATAGTTGCAGAGAATCTCCCACCGCCCATCTGCACGGGTGCACACAGGGCAGATGGTCAGACCCTGCCAACCAGAGGGGCACAGGCTGCATCCAGCCAGAGCAGCAGCGGGAGTAATCTCCACCCCTGATCCGACGTGCGGACGCCAGCCATCCCTCGCCGTGCTGGGCCTCACCTTTCCAGTGGGCGGCACAAGCCAGCGCCGCCGTTCTTGGGGTCTCTGCCCACTTCACACTCTCTGTTGCAGTCCCTGTACCGGCCAGGTGGGGGCCACGGCGGGCCTTGGCTGCTGACTCCTGCACAGGCGCGTTGCCCGGAGCTACTGGTTCCTGGACTGTGGGCTCCAGGCCAAGAGCGGGGCTGGCCTTGTTTGCAAGGCTGGCACTGTCAGGCCACGACTCCATCCAGGGCCTGGGCTGCGCTCCCGCGGGAAGCGGGCCTAGGTCCCTCTTCCTGATTCGAGGCCATCTTCAGAAAGCCCCGTGCCCCAGATTCCCTACAAAATCTGGCAAACCAGGAAGACACACACGGTGTCTGTTTTCCATCCTTTGCCCACACATGTGGAGCAAGTGCAAGGGGGATCCCCAGTGCCAGGCACCCGGGGCACCATGCAGCCTCGTGAGTGACGAGAGCCACGGGGAATTCTCTGCTCAGAGAGCAGGGGCGGGGGACCACAGGGCCCGAGGGGTGGGTGGTGTCCCAGGCAGCAGGAGCAGCATCCGCAGACATGGTGCTGTGCCACTCAGTGGGAGGCCGCGGTGGCCGGCGGGTGACAGAACCAAAGAGGGCTCGGGTGCAGGGGAGCCACGCTGTGCCCGGTCAGAGGCCAGGAAGAGTGGACGGCGTCCACCACGTGCTGGCCGTCCTGTCCCCAGGCCCTGTCGCTGGAGCAGTCTCTCCCTCTCCCTCTCTGCTATGATGTTGAGATTCTGTCATGAGGTAGGAGGCACAGGATGTGCGCCGTGTTGTTTTAAAGCACAGAAGTCTGTGGTTCCTGACACACACCCAGCTCCAGGGTCCCGTTCTAGAACATTGCCACGCCCCAAGGAAGTTCCCTCAGCTGACGTTGCTGGTCTTGTCTCCTCTAGCCCAGGACACCAGCACTGTGGCTCCTGCAGCCGTGGGTCTGTCTGCTCCGTGTATCCCCGTGATGGGTGGCTCCTGTGCCCTCCAATTCACACAGCATCATGTGTTCATGACCCGGCCACGGTGTTGCCTGCATCAGCTCTCCCTCCCTTTTGACGGCTGCATAATATTCCACCCCAAGGATACGCTACTTCTCCCCCTCCGTTCTGCCTTGCACAGGAGCCCCTGGGGGCAGTCCACACCCATTCCGGGGGCACCTGCCCCTCTCCACGGCCAGTCCCTCCCCTGACATTTCAGTCGGCTCACACCGAGTCTTCTCAACATGCCAGAAGCAATTCTGTGCTCTTTATTTATTTAAAAATTTAAAATACGATTTCTCCAGAAAGCGGCCAGACCAATTTACATTTATGAGGCCAAATCAAACAACAGGGTGTGTTTTCTCAGAGGCCTGGGCCTTGTCCAAATCTGAAATGACGGTGATTTACGGTGCCCTGTGCGTGGATTCTTTTTCATGAAATAGAATGGTGCCGTGATTTATGGCCGAGGGGGTGGAGGGACAGAGCGCGGAGCAGGAGAGAGGCCGAGTTTAATAAGACAAAGCTCCCGAGTCAGAGCCGTGCCCGCCCTGTCTCAGGCTCTGCGGTGGCTCTGAGAGACGCTGTGCTCTGCCCGGCTGCAGGCCACAGGGCCCGGACACCGTGAGGCTCCAGGGAGGGCTGCCCCTGCGATGCTGAGCTGAGAGCCAAGGGGGCTGGGGTAGGAGGCGGCTGCAGCCCAGGCCTGGCCACAGGAGGAAGGAGCGGCGTCTGCTCCCGGCCGGCGGCGCGGCACGTCGGGGCTTGGGCAGGTTTCCGAGAACAGCATGCTTGTCTGTGCTGGGTGTTGCACTGTGCACGGTCTCCACCTGCAGGGCACTCGGGAGGTGAGACCGGCCACAGAGGGTTCTGTGTCTGTAACGTCAGTGCCACACACGTGGGCACTCGGGCACACACGCGCACACATAAGGGGACACAGACACAGGTGCGTGTGTGCACACAGCTGCACCACCTGGGGTACATGCACATGAACACACAGGCACACACATCCAGCACAGTTGTACAGGCACACACATGGGCACACAGCCACAGGCACACACAGCCACAGGCACACACACAGGCACACAACCACAGGCACACACACATAGGCACACAGACACACACATATAGTTGTACAGGCACACACAGCCACAGGCACACACAGTTGTACAGGCACACACAGTCACAGGCACACACATACTCACAGGCACACACATAGGCACACAACCACAACACACGCATAGGCACACACAGCCACAGGAACACACATACAGTTGTACAGGCACACACATACAGGCACACACAGCCACAGGTACACACACACAGTTGTACAGGCACACACATGAGCACACAGCCACAGGCACACACAGAGTTGTACAGGCACACACATACAGGCACAGAGGCACAGGCACACAGAGTTGTACAGGCACACACATACAGGCACACACAGTCACAGGCACCCGTACAGCCACACAGGCACAGATCTTTACTCCTCTGCCTTCGGCAGACACAGGATCTGGATCTTGAACATCCTGTCTGAGAGCAGGGAGAAGCCAGGTTCTGCTGTTTGTGCCCGTGTGTGGTATTTTGTCGCAGCCCAGGTGGACTAAGACAGGTGTCCAGGATTTGATGGACACGAAGCCTGCTCGAGAGTGCGTAGCTCAGCCTCTAACCCGTAAGGGGAGGAAGTGAGGATTCCCGGATGTGAGCGGTGTGACCCGGAGAGGAATCCGGGCTTCCAGGCCCCAGGGCCCCCAGGTGAAGAGCAGAGGGCACAGCTGCCAGTCAGGACAGCGAGGCCTGCACCCTCCCGCGGGCCGGCCGCCTTTCCGCCTGTGGTTTCCATGGCTGTGGCCCCTGGAAGATCAGTCGTGGTTGGTGGAAACCGTCTGGTGTCCAGGCAGTCTCAGTCTTGGTAACCAGGTTAGGGTTGAGCGAGTGAGGCAGGGTGGGGTGTGTGTTTGTGAGAGAGAGAGAGAGCGAGCGAGCAGCCAGCAGAATGCCGATCACAGCTAACCCACGAGGGCGTGTGTGGCTCTAATGAAGCCGTTAGCCAGAGCCCACCCCCAGAGGGAAGCTTCAGAGACAGAACTCTGAGCACACCCCTGTGTGCTCCCGAAGGTGGGCCTGGGGTCTCCCGTGCATCCCTGGCGTCTGCCCCGGGGGTCCTGCGGCCCTGGGGAGACCAGCAGTGCTGATGGCAGCCGCGGGCGTCCGAGCGAGGCTGGGCCTCTGCGTCCTGCTGGCCTGCTCGCCTGCGCCCTGGCTGAGTGCACCAGCTCCTCTCTGCTCCTCCAGGAGCGAAATCCCTCTCCCGGCAGCCCCCGTTCCAAGCTGGCGCCGTCCGCAGGCTGCGGTCAGGAAGGGAAGGGCTACGCAGGCGGCCGCCTGCTGACTCAGCAGATGGCACTTCTGCCGCCACTGCACACCGCCAGTGGGGCGCGATGAGGAGTCGGCGAGAACAGGGCGAGGTGACGTCCCCCGGCTGGGTGGTGGGGCCCCTCCTGGGCCACCAGGTGGGAAGAGTCTGCTTAGTAAAACCTGCACTGCGAAGGCCCCGGTGGTCGCTGTCCACAGCCGAAGCGTGGCAGGCCCCAGGGGAAGAAGACGGCGGCTCGCTGGTGCAGGTGGACGCTGTCACCTGGCCTGGCTTCCTCGGGGAAGAGGAGCCTGATTTTCTTAAAACACCTGGCGGAACCAGTCTCCGCGGGCTTGTCTGTCACTGTGTCCCCATCAGGATCCCAGTGACACTTGAACCTCGAGCAGTGACTCAGCAGGGAAGTGGCTCCATCTCCTGTTTGTGGGATCCTGGAAGGCAGCCTGGAGGAGGCCCTGGCAGAGCTTCCTGGGTGTGCCCAGAGTCCATCCCACCCCCCCGCCGTGCCTTCCTGTATCTGTGATGGGGAGCACAACCATATCCCTGCACAAGGGAGGACGGGTGTCCCCCTGGAGCCCCAGGGGCCACGTGCCATGGACATGCCCGGGTGAAACCCTGCCTTTTCCAGCTTCTAGGGCAAGCGTGGGTGACATCTGGTTCTGCCAAGGCAGCTGCAGGCGGCACTCAGAATTCAGTCGATCTACAGAGGAATAATTTTTAAGTTGATCATTTTATGCGGCCCACGAATCACACTAAAGATCCCAACAGCCCTGGGCAGAACAAAGCCCCCCACCCATTGCTGTGTCTCTCAGCCCACGGCCATGTCTCTGTGACCTTTCTGGGGCTCTGACCACGGCCCCTGTCATGTGCAAACCTTGCAGCCACACTGGGTCCTCCCAGGTCACCCAAGACCCTTAGCCCAGCCGCATCTGCAAAGCCCCTCTCACCACATCAGGTGAGGCTCACAGGTGTGGCGGTCAGAACACGGCTACCGCTTGTGGGGCGGGGGAGGGCGTCACCACCCTGGCACGGGGCCTTTTGCAAATCTGTAAGCCTTGGTTTTCAGCCAGCACCCAGCTGTGTATGCGAATTCTGCGTGTTCCAGCCACGGAGAGAACACACGTTTTATGGTTGTCGGGAGCTAAGAGGAGCCTCCTAAACTAGAGGTCGCTTCTGGAACTTTCTCGGGGAGTGGCTGCCGGCTTCCTCAGACGAGTGCTCCGCGCGTCTGTGCCAGGGCCGCGTGACACGGCTGCCCCAGGAGCCCCCGCGCCCCGCGGAGCCGCATCTCCCTTGACAAGGCCGTGTGCTTCCTTGGCAGGACACGGAGATCCTGAACACGGCCATGCTCACGGGGAAGACGGTCACCGTGCCCGTCAGGGTGGTGTCCGTGGAGGAGAGCGGGGCCGTGAGCGACATCTCAGAGTCGGTGGAGTGCGCATCCACGGACGAGGACGTCATCAAGGTAAGAGCCACCTCCCACCCCACCCCCGCCATGGAGCTGCTGGGACCGTGGGGACTGGGTGGGGAGGGGCTGCTGGGACTGTGGGGACTCGGGAGGGAGGGGCTACTGGGACTGTGGGGACTTGGGGGGCTGCTGGGACCATGGGGACTCGGGGGGGAGGGGCTGCCGGGACCATGGGGACTCGGGGGGAGGGGCTGCCGGGACCGTGGGGACTTGGGGGGGAGGGGCTACTGGGACTGTGGGGTCCTGGGGGGGCTGCTGGGACCATGAGGACTTGGGCTGCTGGGACCATGGGGACTCGGGGGGAGGGGCTGCCGGGACCGTGGGGATGGGGCCTGGGCCTTGCACTCACAAGGAGAGCCCATGCTGCAGTAAGGGCTTCCCGGTCGGGGCGCACGCATCACGCCTCCAGCTGCTGCACTCCGGGCTTCCACTTGGGTCTGTGGTGGCATCGGCTGGCGTGGCCGTGTCTGGACTTCCTCCTCTGTGGTGGCATCGGCTGGCGTGGCCGTGTCTGGACTTCCTCCCTGTGGTGGCATCGGCTGGCGTGGCCGTGTCTGGACTTCCTCCTCCGTGGTGGCCTCAGCTGGTGTGGCCGAGTGTCGACTTCCTCCTCCATGGCTGGTGTGGCCGTGTCTGGACTTCCTCCTCTGTGGTGGCATCGGCTGGCGTGGCCGGTCTGGACTTCCTCCTCTGTGGTGGCATCGGCTGACGTGGCCGTGTCTGGACTTCCTCCTCTGTGGTGGCATCGGCTGACGTGGCCGTGTCTGGACTTCCTCCTCTGTGGTGGCATCGGCTGGCGTGGCCGTGTCTGGACTTCCTCCTCTCCCTCCTTCCCTCCCTCCCCGTCTCTTCCCGCCCCCTCTCTATCGTGTGCCCGTCCTCGTGAAGTGTGTGCGTTGCTCGGCGAGCTGGTGAGCATGGGCCCTGCCTCCTGCTTGCTCTGTGTGGGGAGGGGTCGTGGCTGGTCGGCCTGCGTTAGGGTTCCAGACGCTCGCCTGTGCTGGAGCAGAGCTCTAAGTGCAGGTGCAGACATGACGTGCGGTGCCATGAGGTGAGATGGGGCCGCAGGTGAGATGGGGCCGCAGGCGCGTGAGGGCTTCGGGGCGAGTGGGCCAGGGGAGGGGCATCACCATGGCCTGCTCCGCTCGTCCTGAGTCCACAAGGACAGAGTGCGCTTCGTTCGCCCCGGCTTCTTATGAGCTTAGAAGATCGGGGGTGTTTACGTGGGCCCACCCCAGGTCCCGGGTGAGAGGAGGCACTTCTGGGGGCCGTCGCCTGATTGACGGGCAGGTGAACACAGCAACACAGTGAGGGGTGTGGCCTCCAGCTCATGAGCCTGAAATTATCCAGCTTTCTTTCCCACCTAAGAAAGCTGAAGTCCTCCCCCGGGGCGATCTCGGGGGACTAACACTTTGTGACAGCTGCGCCCGCCGTGCTGTGCAGCAGACCCAGGGCTTCTCCCAGTGTGCACCTGCAGTGTGTCTGCCTGGACCAGGAGCCCGCAGTGCCGCCGCCGTCACTCCGCAGCCAGCACTCTGCACGGCGGGACACCCGCGTCACCGAGTCAGGTGCTGGTCCTCTCTCTGGGCCTGGCTCACCTCCCTCACTCCCCTGTTTGTAGGGCTGGGGAGCCGTGCACTGCCTGTGGCCTGCCCGCCCCCCTGCCTCGGCTGAGGCCACACCGGCGGCCTTGGTCACCACCGATTCCTGATGGGAAACGCACTCCGCAGGCGTGCTGTAGTGTTCGTTCATTACGGAAAACCGGGGACAGCTGGTTGCTGATCCTGGCACATGAGGCGGTGCCCACCGCAGCCCAGGCCCTAGCTTCTCACCGTGCAGGCGGAGCAGCAGTGAGCCCGGTGTTCGCGGCACCGCGGCCTTGGCAGTCTTGTCGGCAGGGCCCCCGTTATGTGGGCTGTCGCTAGCAGGGAGCTGGAGCGGGGAACAGAGCCGGCCCCCGACCCCAGGCACTCTGAGACAGGATGTGGGTGCCCCAAGTGCGTCTGAATTGCTACGCAGTTCCCTGGATGACTTCATAGCGTGTTGTGTTTAACCCATCGTATGAAACATGGCGCCATCTCCCCGTGTAAGCAGTGTAGCGTTTCCTACACGCAGCCTTAGGAATGGGCGTGGTTTTCAGTTGTACACCTCTGTCGAGGCCAGCCCCATTTCTGTTCTTTGAAGCTTAATTTTATTTATTTGGAAGGCAGATCTACACAGAGAGAGAGAGAGAGAATCTCCCATCCACTCGTTCACTCTCCAGATGGCCACAACAGCCGGAGCTGGCCCAGGCCAAAAGCCAGGAGCCTGGAGCTCCATCCATGTCTCCTCTGACCCAACACGTGGCCGTCTGCCGCTGCTGTCCCAGGCCGTCAGCAGGGAGCTGGAGCGGAAGTGGAGCAGCCGGGATTCAGCCAGTGCCGTGGTACGGGATGCCAGCGCTGCAGGCTGCGGCCACGCCTGGCGCCCCACGACAGCAGCCTCACCCCTCCACAGCCCCGCCCCACACTGGCTGCATTCCCGGTGCTTCGTGGCCACACACTGAACACTCAGGTCCTCGCAGACACCTGGCCTCCGTCCCTGCCTGGCGAGGCGGCCTCCAGCCCCGGTGACTCCCGTGGCAGTGAAGAGCCCGGCTTACAGAAATCACAGAGAGACAGAACCCAGAAACAGATTCCATCCAGGTGCGCACAGCGCAGCCCTCAGCTTCCGCTAAATGATCCTGACAGGGAGCCCATTACTAATATTTCCAGGAATATAATCAGGGTCTTTAGGGAAATAAATGCATTCCAATGGAAAATTGCCTCCTGAAATGAGTCCAGAGTCGGTTCCCTGGGCAGCCAGCAGAGCCGTGTGCAGTCCCAGTCAGCAGGAGCTGAGCAGGTGCACGGCACCCCCGAGCCCTGTCCCCGGGACCAGGCGCGGCCGGAGGCTGACGAGGCGGGGGTGGGGCGGGGGGAGCTGGACAGTAGTCAGAGCCCACGCTGCAGCGGGGCCCTCGGTGGTGGGGCAGGCCCTGGACCTGTCTGCCAGGGCTCTGAGATCTCACCCTGGTGCAGGCCGTCACCCAGGGCAGCCATGAAGCGGGTGGTCCCTCTGGGGCCCCCCGGGGTTGTGAGGGAGGCCCAGCAGCTCTTGCCCATGTAGCCGCTTTTACAAGAGGAACCCTCGGCCTAGGGAACCTGGACCTTTTACATGGCAGCACCGTGGATCGCACGCAGAAGTCACACACTGAAGCATCAGCTGCATCGTGCTCGCAAGTCTGCACACACACACGCAGTACACATGCACACACACACACACACACATGTACACGCGCGTGCCCACACATACTACAGCATGCGTCTCCAGCCCTCAGGCAATCAGTGTTAACAACCTGCTCCGTGCTCATCTGCTCACGTCCACACGTGTGTACATACATGTCTGCTCACATACAAGGTCTCTGGGTCACGGTGAGTTTGGTGTCAAGAGGCCACTTCCTTCTTTCGCTGTGCCTGGCCCACCTGTCACCTACGGTGCCTCAGGAGTCCCCGTGACTGGGGCACTGGAATCGGCCAGGCGAGGGCGGCAGGCAGGGAGCACGCGTGTCTGCGCACAGGTAGGAGTCGTGGGACTGAACAGGGAACGACCGTTCCTCGCATTCGACTGCTGGATGTCGGTTGATTCGGCGAGGATTTAACGGCTGCTTCCGAGGCACCGTTCCCCTCTCGAGGGTGCAGCCGGAGTGGGCGGGGGAGGGCTCTGGCCCCGTGGAACCACCCAGGAAGGAGGCTGACAACAGAGGCAAGAACGTTTCCAAGGGAAGCCAGGGTGCTGTGCAGAGGGTGCCGCGGGGTGGGCTCCTTGCGATGGGCACTCTGCAAGAGGGGAAGTGGGCTGCCGTGTGCGCCTCCCTCGTCGCCGTGATGCTGGCGCTGGCTTAGCCCACCCTGTGCTCCCTGGCTGCCCCCTCCCCGGGCCTCAGCCTGCCACGTGCCGTCCCCAAGGGCCCCTGCGGCAGCCACAGGTCTCCAGACCCTGTGCACGGTGGGATGGGTGATGCTGAGGCTTAAAGCGTCGTTAGAGCAAGTTCACTTGTTGAATCCCCGGGTGTCCTGTCTGACTTCCAGGGCGCAATTCCAGCCTGACGGATCCCAGGGCAGAGCTAAAACTTCCGCATGGGGCGGCTGGCAGGCTGGCTCCGGGGTGACCTTGCTCGGGCAGCCCCCGCCTTCCCTCCCGGGCCTGCTGCACTTCCTCTGCCTCGCGGCCTGTTCTCCCCTCAGGCTCCGGGGCCTTGAGCGAGCACAGCTCTTAGGACTGCAGGATCTCTGCCCACTCCGGTGACTCCTCCTAGAGGGAGGATGGCAGGGCCGCTCGCTAGGGAGGGAGTGGGCAAGCTCCGCCTCCTGGCCGCTCACCCCAGGGCCCGGCTCGGAGCTCGGGAGGCCTCTCCGCTCAAGAGCCGCTTGCCCGGCAGGCGGAGCACGGCGAGCACAGGGCGACTCCTGGAACCCGGGTCTGCTCCTTCAGGCTCTTCACTGCACAGCCGTCTCCCCTCGGGCCTGCGTCTGCCCCAAGGCACGCGTCTGCCGACTGTGACTGCGGCCGGGCTGCTGCTCGCGTTCTCTGTCCCTCAGTCGGTGTGCAGAGGAAAGGAGTCCACACACACACACACACACACAGAGTCAGACTCACACACACACAGTCACACACACAGACTCTCACACACACACAGTCACACACACAGATTCTCACACACATAGACTCTCACACATTCACAACCACACACAGACACAAACTCACACACACAATCACACACTCACACAGGAACACACACAGACTCAGACTCTCACACATTCACAATCACACACACAGAGACTCTCACACAGACTCACGCACACAATCACACACTCAGACACAGACTCACACTCAGACTCATGCAGACACACACAAACACACACATGCACACACACATGCAGGCACAGACACACACAATCACACAATCACACACACTCAGATACACACTTGACTCACACAGACCCACAGACTCTCACACACACACAGTCACACACACAGATTCTCACACACATAGACTCTCACACATTCACAATCACACACAGACACAAACTCACACACACAGAAACACACACACACACAGACTCACACACAGACTCTCACAGACACACACACAGACTCACACACACAGACTCATACACAGACTCACACAATCACACACTCAGACACAGACTCACACAGACTCATGCAGACACACACAAACACACATATGCACACACACATGCAGGCACAGACACACAGACACACACAATCACACACACTCAGATACACACTCGACTCACACAGACCCACAGACACACACTCAGACTCATGCAGACACACACACAAGCTCACACACATGCAGACCACACAGACACACACTCACTCACTCTTAGAGCTGACTCCGGCACACAGCGGGCACTGAGTAAGTGTCAACTCTTACTGGTTCTCTTCCAGAACCTTCTTCCCCCCGAAGGTCTAGGGAGGGATCAGCCTCAGTCCCCAGCCCGGACTCTCCCTCTGCCCCGTCCTCGTGCCCGTCCCGTGTTTGGTGCCTGTGCCGGCTGCCGTGTGTCCCATCTGCTCCCACTCTGCTCTGAGGCCCCTGCCTGCCTGGCTCGCTTGCACAGAGTGGGGACACAGAGTGGGGGCATGGGACACACTTGTTAAAGAGAATCTCCGGGGTCAGTAAAGCCGCCACCGGCAGCTCACAGACACCAGCACCCCACATGCACGCCAGTTCCAGTCCAGGCTGCTCCACTGCCAGTCCAGCTCCCTCCTAATGCCCTGGGAAAGCAGGGGAGGACGGATGGCTCGGACCCCTGTCACCCAGGGGGGAGACCCGGATGGAATCCCAGGTTCCCGGCTTCAGCCTGGCCCAGCCCTGGCCGTTGCAGGCATTTGGGGAGTGAACCAGCAAAGGGAAGACCCAGAGTGGACTTGGCCAGCATCACCCGTCCTCCCACGTCAGGGCGTGGCTGCGTTTCTGTAGCCTCGTGTGAAGTCGTAAGGAATCTTCCGATGACTGACAGTCTGAGAGGTTTGTGAAGGTCACAGGCGAACAGGAGGCTCCAAGATGGAGTTCAAGTTCAAGTTATTTTGGTGCAAGGAAGTTTTGAGAATCAGGAGGACCCGCGTCTTCTGTGAACTTTTGAAGACCCCACACTGTGCTGTTTTAACTTGAGTGTCCTGGGATTTTGGTATCTGCTGGGTCCTGGCACCAGTGCCCTGTGGATCCAAGGGCCGACCCAAGCACCATGAGGGACACACAGGTGCCCGAGCCACGACACCGGGAGCCCAGGGCACTGATCTGGGCCCAGAGCGCCAGCCCCTGAGCGGAGCGGAGCCCGCGCTGAGAACCGCACAGCCCTGTCTTCCCTGGCAGCGTCTACACTGTCAGCTGGGGGAAGAGGGGGACTTACTGCAGGCCCCGCCTCTGCCCAGCCACCTGGATCCCATGCAGGGTGAGGGAGACTGGGAAATGCGGCCCAGTCCTGCCTTCCTCTGCCTTCGTCCTCCTCCTCCTCTCCCAGGATTCTGTGTGTCAGCTCTGACGGCCACAGGGGGAGGGCCCGAGGGGCACCTGGTGCCTGATGGGCGGAAGTTCCCGGAGACACAGCCGGAGAGGGTGGAGAGAAAGGAAGGGGCTTCTAGTCTGGTGTCCCAGAGTGGGCCCAGAAGGCTGTCACTCAAACCGTGGCCACTCCCAGCACACATCCCCTGGACACGCCCCTGCATCTAGGGCCTGGGCGCTGCCAGACCCAGGGTCTGCCCCAGCCCTGCCCAGGGAGGAGACTGGAGTAGGGCAGAAAGGCAGGTGGGAGGGGGCTGGGGAAGGGGGAGGCGCCCGGGCGCTGCCGTGAGCACCGTCTTCTCCCTGCCTCTCGGCACAACCTGGGTGGGCTGGGCACCCTCATGGACCGCGTCTGCCCATGCACTTGCCCATGCCTGCTGGGCCCTGCTAGCCTCCCGCGGTGGGCCCGGCTGGGCGGGTCCAGGGCCCGGCTGGGCGGGGCTCACCCTGGGGCCCGGGCTGAGACAGCCACCGTGTTCTCAGGGCAGAGCCCACAGTGGCCGGCAGAAGCACTCCTGCCTGCGTCCTCTTGGCCGAGCCAGGTCACAGAGCCAACCCCAGCATCCTGGGAGGGGCCGCAGACCCCACCCGTCGTGGATGAGAAGAGGGAAGAACCGAACGCCACAGTGCATCCGTGCAGAGCAGGGGGCCTCTGTGTGTGCGTTGTGTGTGTGTGTGTACGTGCATGTGTAAGTATTGGGTATGTGCATGCATGCATGTGTGTACGTGTGCACCGGCATGTGTGTGCAGGTGTGTACAGCTGTACGTGTGTGTGTATGTGGGGGTGTGTGGGTGCACCGGCATGTGTGTGCAGGTGTGTACAGCTGTGCATGTGTGTGTGTATGTGTGGGGGTATATGGGTGCACAGGCATGTGTGTGTGCAGGTGTGTACAGCTGTACATGTGTGTGTATGTGGGGGTGTACATGTGCACCGGCATGTGTGTGCAGGTGTGTACAGCTGTGCATGTGTGTGTGTACATGTGCACCGGCATGTGTGTGCAGGTGTGTACAGCTGTGCATGTGTGTGTGTATGTGGGGGTGTATGGGTGCACAGGCATGTGTGTGTGCAGGTGTGTATAGCTGTACGTGCATGTGTGTATGTGGGGGGTGTATGGGTGCACATGTATGTATGTGCATTGTGTGTGTATGCATGTGTGTGGGTGTATGGGTACACAGACGTGTGTGCATTGTGTAAGTGTGTATGTGTGTGTATGCATGTGCGTTTGTGTGTGTATGTGTGTATGTGTGGGTGTATGTGTGTATGCAAGTGCGTATGTGTGTGCACTATGTGTATGTGTGTGAATATATGGGTGCACAGGCATGTGTGTGCGCATTGTGTGTGTGTGTGTATGCATTGTGTATGTGCGTATGTGTGTGGGTGTATGTGTGTATGTGTGGGTGTACAGGTACACAGGCATGTGTGCAGTGTGTGTGTGTATATGTGTGTATGTGCATAGGTGTATGTGTGTGTGTATGTGTGTGAGTGTATGGGTGCACAGGCATGTGTGTGTGCATTGTGTGTGCGCATTGTGTATGTGCGTATGTGTGTGGGTGTATGTGTGTATACGTGTGGGGGGCTGTATGTGTGCATGTGTGTGGGTGTATGGGTACACATGCATGTGTGTGCATTGTGTAAGTGTGTGTATGTGCGTATGTGTATAGATGTATGCATGTGTGTGTATGCATGTGCATATGTGTGTGGGTGTATGTGTGTATGTGTGTGGGTGTAGGGGTACCCAGGCATGTGTGTGCAGTGTGTATGTGTGTGTATGTGCGTATGTGTATAGGTGTATGTGTGGGTATGTGTGTATGCATGTGCATATGTGTGTGGGTGTATGTGTGTATGTGTGTGGGTGTAGGGGTACACAGGCATGTGTGTGCATTGTGTAAGTGTGTGTGTATGTGCGTATGTGTATAGGTGTATGCGTGTGTGTGTGGGTGTGGGTGTACGGGTACACAGGCATGTGTGTGCAGTGTGTATGTGTGTATGTGCGTATGTGTATAGGTGTATGTGTGTGGGTATGTGTGTGGGTGTGTACGGGTGCCCACAGACAGCCCTCACGTCCCCTAAGCCCAGGGAGCGTCCAGTGGCCCGGATACCTGAGCAGCTTCCACCGCTGAGGCCACACACCGTGGTTGCCGTGGCAACACCGTGCCCCCGGGATGCCAGGGCCGCTTGTGGCATTTGGTGCTCCCCTGAGAGGGTGGCGGGCTGTTCACCAGCTGTTTGCCGGGAGAAGTCCTCCGCCCAGAGCCTCCCGTGGCTCCCTGGCAGCCGGGCCCAGCTGTGCCAGCAGCAGCAGGCTCCTGGCAGGGCAGGGCGATTCTTCCACGCTTCCCGGTGGGGACGGGAGTGGAGAGGGAAGGAAGACAGCAGGAGTGACGTAGCCCACCCGCCCTGGCGCCGAGCCGTGCTGGACCTGCGGAGTGGAGAACACAGCCGCGGCAGACACGGCCACGGGGCCTCCTGCCCGGGCGGGGCCTCTTGGAGTGAGGCTCTCGCTGCCTCCGGGGCCAGGCTCAGGCCGCAGGCCCCTCCTGCCGCCCCTCCCCCCGGCCGCGAGGCCACAGGTCACCGAGGGAGAGTGGGCGCGTCCAGGTGCAGGCTGGCAGCAGACTGGAAGGCAGCGGTGCCTCCCGCCGGCCACTGCCGCGGCGTTTGAGCTGTGAGCCGAGCTCTGCTCTCTCAGCACTGCCGTGCGCTCGGGAGGGTTTGGGGCGCGGGGGCTGCGGCGTCGGTGGCAATGAGGGACACGGTGGAGAGGCAGCAGGGGGTGGGGAGGCCCGGGGACTTGGGCTCTCACGGAAGTCCTGAGCGAGGATCGAGGAGTGGACATTGGCTGAGGCGGGGTCACCCTCGGCACTGTGACATCTGGGTCGGGCGAGTCTTTGTGGCGGGGTCCGTCCTGTGCATGGCAGGCGGTTGGGCCGTGTCCTGGCGGCTCCCCACTTGTGCCAACTGCCTACCCTCCCCCAACTTCCTGTCCTAAAATGTAGTTGAAAGGCGGAGAAAGAGCCATTCGTGTTCGCGGGTTTGGTTCCCCAGCGGCTGCCATGGCTGAGGCTGGGCCAGGCTGTCACCAGGAGCCCACGTCCGTGTCGTCATCTGCCGTCTCCTAGGCTGCAGAAGCAGAGCAGCCGGCAGTCGGACCGGCCAGGATTCCAGCATCGCCGGGGGCCCTCGGCAGCGGCCCCCTCCAGCCCGGTGGCGGCCCTGGCGGGCTGGCCTCTCCTCCTCCCACGACCGAGCCGTGCTGGGCTGTGGACAGAGGGCAGCGCTGCCCGGGGCCCTTCGCAGTGGTGTCCTGGGGCGGCCGTAATGAACGACCCCGACTGTGCCTTCCAGCGGAAGCCGATTCCCCTGCAGTTGTGCTGTGGTGGGGGCTACACCTCCCCCCCCCCCGCCCCGAGGGCTCCAGGGAGGACGTCTCCCTGCCCCCGCCGGCTCCTGGTGCTGCCGCAGTCCTCGGTGTTGGCTGGGAGATGCATTGCTCCGGGCCCTGCCTCTTTCTTCACCTCCCCTCCCCTCCTTGTCTTTGATGGACACCCGCCATGGCATTCAGGGCACATCCCGAGCCACCGTGATCTCATGCTGATCACAGATAACATCCGCAAAGACCCCACTGCCAAATATGCTCCCCATCCCGGGTTCTGGGTGGGCACGAACTCTGGAGCGCCTCTCTCCCTGCCCGCTGCCGCCGCCTCGCCGGCCCCTCCCTCCCCACTTCCTCCGGCTTTGCAGGAGGCCCGTGTTGGCCTCTCCTCACTGTCCAGCTTTGCCGGCGCCATCTGCTCACTGCCCGCATTTGGAAAGCTGCAGCCTGGCCGAATGGGCTCATTTGGGATGGACCGGGCCGGCAGGGGCCAGAGCGGCTTCGGAAACAGCATCCGGAGCCCTCGGCCCCGTGCCCTGGCCCCTGTCAGAGCTGCTGGCTGGCGGCCTCTCTCAGCACCTTCCTTCCCCTGCCCACCTGCTCACAGGAACCACAGCAACCCCAAGAGCCACATGGCAGGAAGGCGAGCTCCGGCCAAAGCCATAATCCGGGACGTGGCCTGTTAGAAAAGCAGGCTGCGGTCAGACCCGGGGCTGACTGCCTCAAGCTGCCCTGGTCCCACCTGGGACCCCCTGAAACCTCAGCCCGCTTCCGCCTGCTCACCTACAAAGTGGGAGCTGAGTTGTCGGCCACAGCTCCTGCAGGGACGGAGCCGGGAACGGTGGGAGAGCGCTCTGGGCACGCGGGGCAGCAGTGTCACACAGGGGCGCTCGACACGAACAGAGCAGGTACAAGTTCCGTGCACCAGAGCTGCAGGTTTCAGGTACAACCCTTGACCCCTAAGTGGCCAAAATACGTGTGTGTGTATATCTGTGTTTGTTTTTCTTTGTGCTCTTTCTCACCCCTTTCGTAAGGCGATGGCCGCTGGAGTGTGGGCGGGAGAGGGAATGGGAGTCGCTGGCAACGCGAGGCCACACAGCTCACAGGGTCAGCGACGGTGATGCAGGGGCAGAAGTCCCCAGGGTCATGGGAGCACCGGGCCCCCAACCCAGGGCCCTGGAGAGAGGGCTCGGGACTGTGTGTGAGTGGGGAGAGCAGAGAGGAAGGCACGACAGGCCCCGTGCCCGGCAGCCCGGGGCAGGGGCGTCGGCGTGGCCCCCTCCGGAGCACGGCTCACACACCTCTGCCAGGAGTTTGCTGAACATGTGAAGTTCAAGGTGCTGCTTGGAGCTCCAAGTGGAGATGCTGAATAAGCAGTCGGGTGTCTGGAGACAGGCCCTGGGGTGTGGTGAGCACGGTGCTGTTTAGCGCATCAGAGCCACATGATTGCGGCAATGAGGGGGCGTGCCGGACGCCGCGGTGACAAGGAGGAGCAGCTGCCGCGTGTCGAGGACTGGCTTTCGGAGTGGTCCCCAGACCAGCGGCCTCAGCTTCATGGGAGGGCCAGTCAGAAATGCACCCGAGGGTAGAGTGGGCCCAGCAGGTGAGCTGCCCTCCCTGATGCCGGCTCGGGTTCCAGTGTCCACTGGGCGCGAGGAGGGCCCAGCGAGGTCCCGTTGGGCATCAGTGGTTGGCCAGCACACGCCTGGCTGCTCCCTTGGAAAGCGGCCCAGGACTGCCTCTCCCGGATACAGCGCCACCCCCGGGAATGCCCAGGCCTGAGAGGTCAGGGTACAGCCACTGACTGCACTGCCCAGCCCTCTCCTCTCTGTCCTCGTGGGAAGACACCAGCGGCTGGTTCCACGCCCACCCTGTGTTGAGCCCACACAGTGCCAGCGTCAGTGAGCCAAGCCCAGCGGGCCATCTTCTCCACGGGGACTCTGGCACGGTGAAAGCTGACGAGACTGCAAGAAAGACGCTGGGAGCTCCTTGCTGGCGGTCCACGAGCCGGCACATTTGGGTACCCTGGTCCCACCGCCAGCCACTCAGGAGATGATTAATGCGTCCTGAGACTTCCCAAGCGCTTACGACACCTTCAGGAGTAGCCCCGACAATGACTCTGTGGTGCACAGTGTTCTTAATTATTTATGTATTCTGGGGCAGCCGGGTTCCCTCCCACCCGAGCTCAGCGAGGTAATGAATGAGAAAGGCCAGCGGTCTGTAATGACAGCGTTGATTAAAGAAGGGATTGCGGCTGGAGCTCCTGCCCAGCTGTTACGCTGATGCCCGCCCGGATCCAGGACAGTGTTTCCATGCTAATGACAGGGCTGGGGCAGCGGCTGACACTGGTCTCCATCCGTGAACAGTACGGACGTGTTCCTAACGTGCTCTTGGCCATGAGTGGGAAGACCCGTCCGCGAGCCCACTCCCACGTGCTGCTGGCTACTGTCCCCAGCAGATGGAAGGAATCCTCTGAGCCCATCCCTCACAGCTGCCCCTCAAAGCAGACGTGTGAGTGGACAACGAACATCGCCCAGAGCTCCACCCCTGTTCTCGGGGGCTGGGGGAGAAGGGAGATTGGGCACAAGAGGTCACCGCTCAGCACTGCAGGTTCTTGCAGATGCACGGCCCCAGCGGAAGCCTGCTGTGTCCACGGTCAGCGAAGGTGTGGTGATCGCGCCGTAGGGAAGTGGGCGGGGTGCGGGAGTGACTTCATTATCTCCAAGCCCTTCCTCCAAACCGTGCGTGTGCACTGCTTAAGCAAAGTTAGCTCTGTGTGCATTCTCGAAGGGTCAGTAACCCGCGAAGGTTGGAAAACACTCTGTGTGCATTCTCGAAGGGTCAGTAACCCGCGAAGGTTGGAAAACACTGCCTGCGAGCTGTCCAAGGCTTTCACATCCACTTCTTGGATTTCAGTAGTGTTGGGCTCCATCTTGTCTCACTCTATCTGCGTGTCCTTCAGACACCTTGACGGGTGTCTGGAAACACGCATCCCCGGGAAGGGAGCTCCTGTTCATCCACCTCTGTGTCCACCTCTCCATTCATCCAACGATCAGGCCATCCACCATCCGGCCATCCATTCATATGTCTGTCCATCTGTCCATTCGTCCTTCATCCATCATGCACCCACCTGTCTCCATCCATCCGTCCATCATGCACCCACCTGTCCATCCATCCGTCCATCCATCATGCACCCACCTGTCCATCCATCCGTCCATCCATCATGCACCCACCTGTCCATCCATCCGTCCATCCATCATGCACCCACCTGTCCATCCATCCGTCCATCCATCATGCACCCACCTGTCCATCCATCCGTCCATCCATCATGCACCCACCTGTCCATCCATCCGTCCATCCATCATGCACCCACCTGTCCATCCATCCGTCCATCCATCATGCACCCACCTGTCTCCATCCATCCGTCCATCCATCATGCACCCACCTGTCCATCCATCCGTCCATCCATCATGCACCCACCTGTCCATCCATCCATGCATCCATCATGCACCCACCTGTCCATCCATCCATGCATCCATCATGCACCCACCTGTCCATCCATCCGTCCATCCATCATGCACCCACCTGTCCATCCATCCGTCCATCCATCATGCACCCACCTGTCCATCCATCCGTCCATCCATCATGCACCCACCTGTCCATCCATCCGTCCATCCATCATGCACCCACCTGTCCATCCATCCGTCCATCCATCATGCACTCACCTGTCCATCCATCCGTCCATCCATCATTCACCCACCTGTCCATCCATCCGTCCATCCATCATGCACCCACCTGTCCATCCATCCGTCTATCATGCACCCACCTGTCCATCCATCCATCCATCCATCATGCACCCACCTGTCCATCCGTCCGTCTATCATGCACCCACCTGTCCATCCGTCCGTCTATCATGCACCCACCTGTCCATCCGTCCGTCCATCTCTGCGTGTATCCATCATCCGCCTGTCTGTCCATTCATCCACGCATCCTTCCATCCTTCCTTCTGTCCATCCATCTGCCCATACATACATACTACATGAGCAGGAACCAACCAAGCGATCAAATATGGGTAAGACTTTTTATTGCCTTCAAGGATTTCACAGTGTAGGAGGTGATGTGGACACGTGGGGCAGACAGACCCCAGCCCCTAACCTTGGCTGTGCGAGACAGGTCCTTTCGTTTCCCTGTGACCCAGCTTGATTTCCGTCACGGGCCTTCAGCTCCCTGGGATCCCAGCCCAAGTGCTGAGGCGTGGGGAGAGAGGCCTTAGGCCGGCTGTCACAGTTCCCAGGGGCTCGTGCCATCAGCACAGCCCGCGTGGGCGACCTTGGCCATGGCTGTCGTTGCTGTCCAGGCCGCCCCTTCCTGCCTGCCAGGAGAACCCGGCCTCTTCTGTTTCTTCCCCTCAGTGGGAGCGTCCGTGGGGCCTGCTGTGCACTTGTTGAGTGAGTGGCTTTGGAACACAAGAGCCGGGAGGCTGTGTGCGCCTCTTTTCTCGTCTGTGTTTGTTTTTCTTTGTGCTCTTTCTCACCCCTTTCGTGAGGCGACGACCGCTGGAGTGTGGGCGGGAGAGGGAACGGGAGTCGCTGGCATTGCAATGGCACACAGCTCACAGGGTCAGCGACGGTGATGCAGGGGCAGAAGTCCCCGGGGTCGTGGGAGCACCGGCTCCCAGCCCAGGGCCCCGGAGGGAAGGCTCGGGACTGTGCGGGAGCAGAGAGGAAGGCACGGCAGGCCCTGTGCCCCGCAGCCGGGGGCATGGGCGGCGGCGTGGCCCCCTCCGGAGCGCGGCTCACAGCACTCGGCCGCAGCCGCAGCTCTGTGCAAGGTGCACCCAGCTGTTTCACTGCAGGTGCAGGGCCTCACCTCCAGCTGCTGTTTTCTGTCCTGGGTAGGGGAAGCCCCGGAGCAGTGGGAGACGGGGTGGCGGCCAGCACCCCCACTTTGAATCCCTGAGGATCCCTCGAATCCCGGACACTATTCATGAGGCCTCTGATAACAGCCTCCCGGCCATGGTGGCAGCCACGGAAACGCAGCGCCTGCTGGCTGTCGCTCCATCTCCACCTGCCTCCTCCCTGTGGTCACGTCCCAGTCAGAGTGGCCTCGGGCTCTGCACTGCAGGAACCCCAGCCAAGCGTTTGGTTTGTTTTTCTGCAAGAAAACAGGCTTGTCTGAAGCCAGGCGGCCTCCCGTCTCCAGAGCTTCTCCACCGTCTCCCTCTGCCTCCGCAGGTGTCTGACCGCTGTGACTACGTCTTCGTCAACGGCAGAGAGATCAGAGGGCAAGTGGACGCGGCAGTGAACTTCACCTACCAGCACCTGAGTGCACCTCTGCTCGTGACCGTGTGGGTGCCCCGGCTGCCCCTGCAGATCCAGGTCTCCGACACAGAGCTCAGCCAGATCAAGGGCTGGAGGGTCCCCATCGTGGCCAGCAAGAGGTGAGCCTGGGAGGGGGCGGCGCCCTGGAGCTCACCGCAGCAGCCGTGTTCACTGACCTTGGCACTGAAGGAAGCTGCACGGGCCCGGCACACAGCAGGTGCCGACGTCGCCAGGGCTGCATTCCCCTGAGCCCAGCAGCCAAGAGCGGCTCAGCAGAGGGCCCAGGCGACCCCAGGCTCTGCCCTCGACGCTGGCCTTGGATGGAGCGGCGCTCCCCAAACGGCAAGACGGAAGTCACGTTTCTCCCGGCCCCATGGCCCCAGAGAACTTGAGGCTGGGTTTATTTTCTCCAGAGCTCCAGGGTCGTCCTCTGTGCTGGATAGGAGCTCGGGAACGCTCTGTGCAGATCCAGGTGTGGGACCCAGGCTTGCTGTTGGCCAAGAGCCTCCGGTTTGTTCTGCGGGGCTCAGCACTCACACTGGGAGGAGCGTGGGGTCCGGTTGTCTCTGCTTGGTGGTCCCCAGTTGGCACAGTTGGCTGAGTGAGGGTCGTTGCTCGGTTCCCGGCTTCCTGCCTGGAGTCACTCATCCCAACCAGCGACAGTCCCCAGCCCTTTGTTGTAAGAAGCACAGAGTAGTCGGCAGAGCCAGGACGCCAAGCCAGGGGGCAGCCGGGCGGCACCCTGGGGTTAGCAGCTGCGTGACCGGGCTTGTTGGGGGTCCTGAGGGGTGAGACCAGCGCCCCACCTCGCTCTGTGGGCTTGGGCCAGCCGTCCAACCATCCAGCCTCCCTGCACCCAGAGCCTTCTGTGAACGTGGGAATAACTAAGGTTTGCCTCTGGTCTCCCGGGAGGTGAGGGGGTCCCGTCGTGTCTCAGGGGCTCTGTCCCATTGGACCGTCTGTGTGGCAGAATGCTGTAGAACCACACGGTCCAATATGGTGGCCACAGCACTAGAAGCTGTCAGCACGTGGCCCTCAGCCAGTGTGACAAGAAGGCTCAACTTCAAACTTGTGTTCCGTTTTTATTCATTAAATTCAGATAGCCACATGTGGCCCATGGCGACTTACTGGACATTTTGGGTGGAGCAGATATCAGCTCTTTTTTTTTTAAAGAATTGTTTTATGTATTTGAAAGTCAGGGTTACACAGAGAGAGAAGGAGAGGCACAGCAAAAGAGAGAGAGGTCTTCCATCCACTGGTTCACTCCCCAAATGACCACAATGGCCAGAGCTGCGCCAATCCGAAGCCAGGAGCCAGGAGCTTCTTCCAGGTCTCCCACAGGGTGCAGGGGCCCAAGGACTTGGACCATCTTCTACTGCTTTCCCAGGCCACAGCAGAGAGCTGGATCAGAAGTGGAGCAGCTGGGACTCGAACTGACACCCATATGGGATGCCGGCGCTGCAGGCTGGGGGCTTTAACCTGCTGCACCACAGCGCTGGCCCCAGATATTAGCTCTTAAGCCTTAGCTGTCTGTCTGTCTATCTACTTATTTATTTATTTTGCCATAAATGTAGTCCAGAGAGCGGTGCCCAGCCCTTGGCACTGGCCAGAGGTAGATGGGGCAGCCTGCTGTGGTCCCGGGGCCCCCGACCTGGGTGGTGGCTCTGTGAGGTGCGGGTGAGCCTGGCCCTGAGAGCCTCCTTCCCCACAGGCCCACGCAGGACAGCGAGGAAGAGGAGGAGGAGGAGGAGCGGCGGGGCCGGGACTGCGCCCTGCAGTTCCAGCGCGCCACCGTGCGCGTCCTCACAGAGTTCGTGTCCCAGGGGGCCGGGCCCTGGGGCCAGCCGAGCCACCTGCTCGGTCCCGACTGGCAGTTTGACATCACCCACCTGGTGGCGGACTTCATGAAGCTGGAGGAGCCGCACGTGGCCACGCTGCAGGCCGGCAGGGTCCTGGTCGGGCGGGAGGTGGGGATGACGACCATCCAGGTAGGGAGCGCGGCTGTGCCTGGCCCCCGGGGCGGGGAGACTCGGGGGCGGTGGGGCACTGTGGCCGGTCCCTTGTCTCCATGCCACCTCCGGGTGGCAGCGTGGGAACACAGACCAGCGGGCCTGGGCCAGCTCACACGGGGACCCCGCTCTGAGCTACTGCAAGTTCATCACCTCCAACTCCCAGCAGCCTCTCCCCACCCCTGCTGCCCACCGAGTGTCCACTCCCCTCGTAGGAAAAGCCCTCAAGGGCTCTCTGCACAGCCTCTGCGAGAGGCCAGGGGGAGGAGCGAGGCCGTGGCCGCGCCCTGCCAGTCACCCTGCCGCTGAGTCGTTCAGCAGACTCAAATCCTGCCCCCGGGCTTGGCACAAGAACACGGGTGGAACTGGGGGTGCTTCAGGCGGGGGTGGGGTGCGGGTGGCCTTTCCCTCAGCCCCCAGTCCCACCCTGGTCACTCGTCCTTTCTGGAAGGTCCTTGCACCATAGATGGGAGTGCAAGGACAGAACGCGTCTGCCGTGGCCCCTGGACTTGTGCGATGAATCGGACAGCAGTGCCCGGCAGCGGCTCGTGGTGGCGCCGGGGCACATGCGCTGTTCGTAGCTCAGTTCTCCCCCGCTCATTCCACAGCACACCGGCTCTGTGATGCAGGCTGTGCACAGTCGGCTGTGTGCAGCCCTTCGTCCCCAGGTGCAGTGAGCCAGGCTGTGCCTCATGCGAGGGGACCTTGTTGAAACGAGAGGGTTCGTGGGCACTGTGAGACAGGATGGAGTTCTTCTCAGTTCGTGGGCAGATAGAACCAGCCTGTCCTGGGGAAGGAGCCTCCTTCTCTGACGCCCCAGGGCGCGGTCCCGGCACGCGTGAGTGTGCCTGCGTGGTTCCTTCCCCCTGGGCCCGTCCGGCAGGGGAGAGCTTAGGTGGGGAATACCAGCTTCTGGAAACAGGTGTGATGGCTTTTCCTCATGTCTTGCTGCGCCCGCAGGTGTTATCCCCGCTGTCTGACTCCATCCTGGCCGAGAAGACCGTGACCGTGTTGGATGACAAAGTGTCAGTGACAGACTTGGCCATCCAGCTCGTGGCTGGGCTGTCAGCCACCCTGCACCCCGACGCGGAGGATGGCCAGGCCATCACAGCTGTGGCCACAGCCGAGGAGCTGCTGCGGACCCCCAAACAGGTAGAGGGCCAGCTGCTGTTCCCGACCGAGCGCAGCGGGGCTGGGGGCCAGTCGGCGCCGTGACCCTCAGCACGGGGGACAGGCGGCTGCAGACAGAGGCTCCTCACCTGGTCTCCCGCCCGCCTGCTTTCCCCAGCACCTGCACCCTGACCCCCGATCCCCCTACTCCGCGCTCTGACCAGCAGCAGAAAGCGCTTGTACAGCCACGCCTCCCAGCGTGTCTTTCCCCACACCTGCAGACACCGGAGTCCTCCACGCCCCCCCAGCGCCTGCCTCGCTCCCTGGGCGTGTCCCCGCACCCCTCAGTCTCAGCAAACCTCAGGCACCCCCTACCCTTGAGTGTCTTCAGGGCTCAGAGCAGGCGGCCCTGGCCGTGCCCCTGAGCAGGGCGCCTTCTCCTACCCAGCTGTGCCGTCACGTGGTCTAGGGAGCCTCGTCCGCACCGGCTCCCGTCTGCACAGCTGTTTTATTCCCTTCGGAGCGTTCTATGACCTGAAGCGCTGTTTATCTGTCTGCTCACTCGTTCTGCTCCCTGAAACGTCGGCGCGTGCTTCCTCCTCTCTCACCCGTGGCCCCCACGGCGCCGCAGGCAGCAGGTGCTCCGTCAACATCAGTGGAGCGAGCACGTGGCTCTCAGAGCTGGGCTGGGAGACGGGACAGTGAAAGGGAGGGGGAAAGGATCCCGTGGCCCGGTAGCCTCGGTAGCTGGCGCAGGTGCTCGGCAGGTCTGCTGGACTTTGCACCTCGGTGTGGTCATCGGGAAAATGCCAGGGAGAGTTCAGAATGCCCTGTGTGACCCGGCCGTCCTTGTCTCATCCCTCAGAGCGCGTCCTTGTGAGACCTGCGTTGAGTCTGGGAACAGTGGCTGGGGTGGAGTGGTGCTGTGGGGTGAGCAGCACCCCGTGGGGTGTGTGGGAGCAGACACGGACCTGGTTCTCAACTCCGGGCTGCTAACCTCAGCGGCTTGGGTGACGCGTGTCCAGGAGATGCAGGAGACGGGAGAGGGGGCTGCCTGCGTCCTCGCTGTGGGCTGGGAGAGGCTGCAGGAGCATCCCCCCTGTGGCTGTGGTGGGCAGCAGAGCACAGGGCAATTCGGGGGTTCAGTCTCCAGGGTTCAAGGGTGGGATGTGACAGTGGGAGGGGTGGCAGGGGGAGGGGGTGACAGGGGTGACAGTGAGAGTGTGTGACAGTGGGAGGGGGTGGCAGTGGGAGGGGTGACCATGGGAGAGGGTGGCAGTGGGACAGGTAGCAGTGGGAGGGGCGACAGTGAGAGGGGGTGACAGTGGGAGGGGACGACCATGGGAGGGGTGGCAGTGGGAGGGGGGGCAATGGGAGGGGATGACAGTGAGAGGAGATAACAGTGGGAGGGGGTGACCATGGAAGGGTATGATTATGGTAGGGGGCGACAGTGGGAGGGGGTGAAAGTGGGAGGGGGTGACAGTGGGAGGGGTGACAGTGGGAGGGGTGGCAGTGGGAGGGGTGGTAGTGGGATGAGGACAGGGACCTGATAGTGTTCAGGGGTGGTGGTAGGCATGGCAGTGAGAACAGGACAGTGACCATCAAGGGTAGGGGCAGCTTCCATGCTTCCGGAGGAGACCGGAAAGTTCTGTCCACAGAGCAGGGTTTGTGTCCATCTAAGAACTGTGGACCCAAATGCCCCAGGCCAGTGGCAGAGCCGAGCCCTGCAGCTGCGTCTGCAAGTGGGGTCCTCGGGGTCTGCATGGACGCTGCTTAGCGGCTGCCACTGGGGGCCTTGCGACAACGCCCACGTCCTTTTATCTCAGGTTTGTTTTTTTTAATTTGAGAGAAACGGCCTGAACTGGAGCTGGAGCCAGAGCCGGCAGCTGGGAACGCGGCCCAGGTCTCCCACATGGGCAGCAGAGCCCAGCGCTGCCTCCCGTGGTCCTGCTGAGCAGGGAGTTGGGGTCGGAGCCAGAGCTGAGACTTTAACCCCGCTGCTCCCATGGGGTGCAGGCGCCCAGTCTGACCCCAAAGCCAGATGCCTGCCCCCAGTGCCCACTTCCCAGCTCTGTGGTGGGTGCACGGGGGTCTCCGCCCAGAGCCCCAGGGCCGGCATCCCCCTAGGGTGCCACACTCACCTGTGTTGCTGGCAGAACGCAGACCCGACATTGTGTGGGTGAGGCTCTTCCTTGGTTGGGTGTTGGCCGGGGGCTTCTCTGAGGTCCCGTAGGACACCCTTGTCCTTTGTCACTGCTCAGTGCACCCCTGTGGTCTCCGTGCGTGGAGTCCTTCCCTGCTCCATTCCCCCCGGCTTCCCCCCAGCCGCCAGCCAGAGACATCCCAAGCTCTGCTGGGCCCTGAGAAGCCGCTGTCCCCTCCCAGGTCGTCTAGGAAAATCTCCTGATGTGAGGCCAACTGTGCTGAAAACAGGAGCAGTGCCCAGGTCCTGCAGACGGGGGCGGCACGAGTCTGCAGGGCCAGCGCCACTGCACAGAGACCGCTGCCGGCTGGCTTTGTTCCCGAGCGTGGGCAGGAGGCACTGGGCCGCAGACAGGTCCCCTGGAGGTGGACAGGTCCCCTGGAGGCGCTGGGCCGTGGACAGGTCCCCTGGAGGTGGACAGGTCCCCTGGAGGCGCTGGGCCGTGGACAGGTCCCCTGGAGGTGGACAGGTCCCCTGGAAGCGCTGGGCCGCGGACAGGTCCCCTGGAGGTGGACAGGTCCCCTGGAAGCACTGGGCCATGGACAGGTCCCCTGGAGGTGGACAGGTCCCCTGGAGGCGCTGGGCCATGGACAGGTCCCCTGGAGGTGGACAGGTCCCCTGGAAGCACTGGGCCGTGGATAGGTCCCCTGGAGGTGAACAGGTCCCCTGGAGGCACTGGGCCGTGGACAGGTCCCCTGGAAGCGCTGGGTGTGGACAGGTCCCCTGGAGGTGGACAGGTCCCCTGGAGGCGCTGGGCGTGGACAGGTCCCCTGGAGGTGGACAGGTCCCCTGGAGGCACTGGGCCGTGGACAGGTCCCCTGGAAGCGCTGGGTGTGGACAGGTCCCCTGGAGGTGGACAGGTCCCCTGGAGGCGCTGGGCGTGGACAGGTCCCCTGGAGGTGGACAGGTCCCCTGGAGGCACTGGGCCATGGACAGGTCCCCTGGAGGTGGACAGGTCCCCTGGAGGTGGACAGGTCCCCTGGAAGCACTGGGCCGTGGATAGGTCCCCTGGAGGTGAACAGGTCCCCTGGAGGCACTGGGCTGTGGACAGGTCCCCTGGAGGCGCTGGGTGTGGACAGGTCCCCTGGAGGTGGACAGGTCCCCTGGAGGCGCTGGGCCGTGGACAGGTCCCCTGGAGGCACTGGCGTGGACAGGTCCCCTGGAGGTGGACAGGTCCCCTGGAGGTGGACAGGTCCCCTGGAGGCGCTGGCGTGGACAGGTCCCTGTGGCCGTGCCGCCAGCCCACGGCTCTCCTCCGCTGGCCTGCTGTTTCCCAAGAGGAGCAGAGCCAGGTGGGAGGGAGGAAGCGGACGCACAAAGCTGTCTGCTGAGAATGGGTAATTAATTAGGGCGACGATGGCGTGGCGGCCTCCCTGGCGGGGGCAGAGCCACCCACGCCCCAAGACGTGGCCCATCCGTCTCCATCAGCCGACGGTCATTGGAGCCCCCCAGCGCCGCCTCGGGGGGATTTATGGATGTAGTCCTTCCATTTGCAGGCTCAATTCTTGAAAGGATGGCGCCCTCCTCATTCCCGGGCACGTGTCATTTCAAGTCATTCCGGATTCCTTCTCTCGGGGGGAGTGTGTCGTGTCTCTGATCAAAGGTTCTGTTCCACCCTGACCGTAACGAGCAAGGGGAGGACCTGGTGTCCGTCACAGCGGGGGCCGCTGGGCAGGGGTCTCGGCACGCGAGCGAGTTCTGAGGGTTCAGTTCCGCTTGTCGGCCGGACGAGGGGCTTGATGTGTGTTAACTTCCTCCTCCACCTGGAGCTGGTGGAGCAAAATTAATTCGAGATGAGAAGTCAGCCGCAGAGCGCGCGCTCCCTGCCCACAGCGTTTCGTCTCCCTCTCCGCCCTGGGGGCGTCAGAAGCTGGCACTCGGCGCTCGATGTTTTCAGCTTTGAAATAGAAAATCTGAGACTTGATGCCGTCGGTGTGAGGGCAGCAGCACCTGTGCGCCCAGGGCCTCGTTTGTCTTCATGGAAGCCGGGATGGAAAATGAGATGAGGCGTGAGGGGCCCAGGGGGGCTGTGGGCGGCAGACAGGGGCCAGTGGGGTGAGAGTGCCCCTCCACGGTGTGGACAGAGGGGTGTGGGTGCGACCCACGTGCCTGGGCCACGTCATCCACCAGGTCTGGTCCTCGTGGAGGCAGAGCCTCCCACGAGAACTCAAGGGCAAGTTCTTTATTTAGCAGCCATGAGAGAGAGGGAAGCTTGCCAGCAGCCTGTTTCCAAGCCACTGCCCCGAGACGAGAGGACACGGAGCCAGTCCAGGCCGGGGCAACGGGTGGGAACGAGCAGGCTGCTCCTGCCCGCCGCTCATGGAGGCCTGGCCATGAGCGGTGACGCCCTGGCGCCTCCAGCGGCGGACTTGACCATACGGGTTCCAGAGCCCAGGGACGGCCCTGGGGGTGGTGGAGAGAGCAGGACCAGGCGGGCAGGTGCCAAGCAGAGGGGCCACCCCTCCAGAGTCACCTCCCACCTCAGACCTGCCGGGGGGAACAGGAGCGCTCAGGTCCTGGGCAGGCGTCTGCACATCCAGGTGCGGCTCAGCCCCACACTCGGTGTCATCAGGACCTCCCTGCTTGTCCTGGAGCACGGGCGCCATCGCCGTGTTACACACGGCTCCCCCACTGCTCATTCTCCTGGAAGTCGCGGGCGGCACCCACGGGCCACGCCCACTCCCCTCCGCCGCGCTCTCACCTGCCGTCTGTGTCTTCCATGCGTCAGTATCCCTGTGGCTGTCTCGGGGTGGAGTCCGAGGCTCTGTCTCCTAGGGCACTGGTTCTCTCCCAGCCCATCCTCTGAGTGGCTGATTCCAGTGGCTTTGTTCGTTTATTTCCAGAAATTCCATTTGCTTCACCCATCAGCCCAGCCCTTCTGCATTCCCCTCAGTGTGGTCTGTACTATTTCAGTTGATTCCCCAGGCCGTGGTGCTTGTTCGTTTATTTTATCTATTTTACAGTATGTTTTATTCGAAAGGCAGAGAGGGAGGGAGAGAGTGAGCAGGGTGGAGGGAGAGCTCCCGTCTGCTGCTCCACTCCTCAAATGCCTGCGACAGCTGGGGCTGAGCCCAAAGCCCGAGCCCGGGGCTCCACCCAGCGCTCGCACGGGAGAGGCAGGGACCCCAGCGCTGGAGCCATCCTGCTGCCTCCCAGGATGCTCGTCGGCAGGAAGCCGGCTTGGAAGTGGAGCCGGGACTCAGACTCCGGGATGGGCTGCGGGGGGTCCAAGCAGCGCCTGCTCTCACTTGACAGCCCTTGCAGTCCTCTGGTAACGTAGTTACTTGCCCGCTCAGCTCCCCGGTGAACGTTCCGTGCGTCTTCCCCGCTGTGGCTGTCACCCCTCAGCCAGGAGCACCCCTCAAGCTGCGCCTGCTTCGCTTGCTTTGCTCCCGCGTTCCCCACCTGCCTTGCTCGTGACCCCTACCCCCCAGAAGTGGGGAACCTTAGCCCCACGCTCGGGGCGGGGTCTGACTCCTCGTGAAGGCACCGTCCACCCGGAGCTCGCTGCCTGGGACTCTCCTGTCCTCTGTCCATGCAGGGAGCCGGGGGGTGTCTTTATACCGAAAAGGCAAGGCCTGAGACGGGTGTGGCCGTGGCCGAGTGCGCGGGCGGGCGGGGCAGCTGCTGCCAGCCTGGGTCGGTGTGAGAAAGGGGAGTAACAGGCGGGGCTGGTGCTGTGGTGCAGCTGGGGCCACCGCCTGCGACACCAGCATCCCACACGGGTGCTCCACTCCCAGTGGGTGCTCCACTCCCACATGGGTGCTCCACTCCCAGAGGGTGCTCCACTCCCACATGGGTGCTCCACTCCCACATGGGTGCTGCACTCCCACACGGGTGCTCCACTCCCAGTGGGTGCTCCACTCCCACATGGGTGCTCCACTCCCAGTGGGTGCTCCACTCCCACATGGGTGCTCCACTCCCAGTGGGTGCTCCACTCCCACATGGGTGCTCCACTCCCACGTGGGTGCTCCACTCCCACATGGGTGCTCCACTCCCAGTGGGTGCTCCACTCCCAGTGGGTGCTCCACTCCCACATGGGTGCTCCACTCCCAGTGGGTGCTCCACTCCCAGTGGGTGCTACACTCCCACATGGGTGCTCCACTCCCAGTGGGTGCTCCACTCCCAGTGGGTCCCCCTGCCAGTGCACTGGGAAAGCAGCAGAAGGTGGCCCAGGGGCTCGGGCCCCACACCCAGCTGGGAGACCCAGATTAGCTCCTGCTCCTGGCTTTGGCCTGGCCCAGCTGGGCCATTACAGCCATCTGGGGAGGGAACCAGCAGGTGGAGGAGTGCTCGCTCGCTCGCTCTCTCTCTCTCTTCCTCTAACTCTGCCTTTCAAATAAATAAAAGCATATATATTGAGTGAGAGAGAGAGAGTGAGAGAGAGAGAGAGAGAGAGAGAGAGAAGGCAGCTGTCTGGCTTTTTCAGCAACAGCTAATCCCAGTGGCCCTTTGTGCGGCTGATCACTGGGCTCTGGCAGTGGCCATGCCTGCCAGTTTCTAGCAAAATGGTTGAGACTGGGGCCCTGGAGCCACGGTGCTGGGCCAAGTCCTGATCCCGCTCTCGCCAGCCACGTGACCGGACACAGTGCTCCACCTCTCTAGTTGTACCCATTTGTGAGAGGGAAGGACGTGTGCTATGTGGACAGCACCTGACCCCCAGTGAGTGCTCAGTGGCTGTCAAGTGAACTTTCAGTCTTCAGGATTACAGATGTCACCCTCTGGTCTAGAACCAGGGCTGGGTCCCAGCGCACCCAGACGCTGTCCTGGGTGCTGAAGATCCGCCCCACAGAAGTCTGCCCCCCAGCGCACCCAGATGCTGGCCAGACCCTGAAGATCCGCCCCCCAGAGACCCTCTGCCCATGGGGAGTTGTTGCTCCCACAGGCGAAACAGAAGTGCCCAGAGCTGGCTCAGGCCCAGTGCCTGCCATGGTGCTGTGTTTGCAGGGGACAAGGGGGCAGGGAAGGCTTTGTCCTGACTGTTGGCTTGCAGACAGGCGGGGTGGGGAGGCATTTCTAGGCCAGCAGAGTTCAGACCTTGACTGTTCCCACGATGAGAGCCACTTTGCGTGGCTGACTGTTCCCACTGCGCGTGGCTCTGGCACGGACGGGGCCGCGGGGGTCCCCTCTGTGAACTCACCTTCCTGACGCGGCCTCGGCATCCTGTCTCCTCTCACAAGGATTCTCTTGAAAGGTGCCCTGCACAGCGAGACAGCACAATTCCATTTCTTACTATTTATTGAGAGGGGCCAGCTGGTGGTGCGGCGATAAAACCCCTGTGTGGGCTGCCCCAGCCCGTGCTGGGGTGACTGGGATCCGGCCCCACCTCTGCTTCCAGGCCCGGCTCCTGCTAACGCTCCTGGGAGGCAGCAGGCGAGGGCGCCAGTGCGTGGGGGAGACCCGGATGGGGCTCCCGTCTCCAAACCCAGCTGTTGTGACCACTGGTGGAATGAACCCCTGGTGGAAAATATTTTCTGTCTCTCTGTGTGTGTTTCCAATAAGTGAAATTAAAAAGAAAAAAAAAAGCTCGCTGAAATGGCCACAGCCACTGTGGATAGACAGCTGACGCTGGGGAGGGGTGCTGAGTCCAGGTCCCCCACGGGGGAGCCGGAGCGGAGCCTCAAGCCAGCACCACCGCCTCCCAGGCCTGCATGAGCAGGACGCTGGGGTCAGACCCAGGCCCTCCGACGCGGCGCCTGGGCCTCTTAACCACTAGGCCAGATGCCTGCCCTGAGACCGCACCATCAAACCAGGTGCACGAGGTAGCGCAGCCCCGCTATCGGGCCGCGAGTTGTGGCCGGTGTCTCGAACAGCGCAGCAGGGCCAGCTTTACAGAGCCAAACGCACTCGCTCTCCTGTTCCCCAGCACCCCGGCCCGTGGCCATCACTAGGGAGCAGTGTCGGGAAGCCCACGGGGTGTGGAGGCCAGTCTCGGCGAGAGGCTTGGCTGACCGGCCCCAGTGGTGTCTGTGCCGGCAAGGCCGCCGGAGCCGGATCTCACTTTGCTTTCCTAGAGAAACGACTGGAGCTGTCGTCGCGTGTCTAAGCGTGCTCTCTGGTCGTCGTGGAGAGCCCGTGTCCTCTCCCAGGCCCTGGGTCTTAGTGTTGGGGGCCGGTTCTGTTTCTGAGGATATTGTCCTGATGGGGGGATTCCCAGGGCGGGAGCCCCTCCCCCGGGGTTCTAACTGCCTGTCTCCTGCAGGAGGCCGTGGTCAGCACGTGGCTGCAGTTCAGCGACGGCTCGGTGACGCCCGTGGACATCTACGACGCCAAGGACTTCTCACTGACCGCCACCTCCCTGGATGAGACCATCGTGTCGGTCCCCCAGGCCCGCTCTCCCAGGTGGCCCGTGGTGGTGGCCGAGGGGGAGGGCGAGGGGCCGCTGGTCCGAGTGGACCTGGCCATTGCGGAGGCCTGCCAGAAGTCCAAGCGCAAGAGTGTCCTGGCTGTGGGCTTCGGAAACGTCAGGGTCAAGTTCGGACAGAGCGACGCCGACTCCAGCCCCGGGGAGGACCGCAGCGGTGAGGAAGAGATCAAGAACCACGCCAGCGGCCGCAGGCAGAAGGCTCAGGGCCAGGACGGGCGCCTCCCGGGCAGCTCCTCCCTGGAGCGGGAGGAGGGGGCTCTCTGGAGAGTCCCCGCCACGGCCAAGTCGCCCGTGGGCAACAGGGCGGGGAAGAGCAGCCGGCTGGACGGGGAGGCACAGCCGCAGAACGTCCCCCTGGACTTCACCCGCTTCCCGGCCCAGGGGGAGCCGCCCAGGGCAGGGGCCGGGCCGGAGGGAGGTGACCTGGTGCAGAGGCCCCGCGGCCTGAGCGACCTGGAGATCGGCATGTACGCGCTGCTCGGCGTCTTCTGCCTGGCCATCGTCGTCTTCCTCGTCAACTGCGCCACCTTCGCCCTCCGGTACAGGCACAAGCAGGTGCCCGTGGAAGGGCAGGCCCCCGCGCCGCACTCGCACGACTGGGTGTGGCTGGGCAATGAGGCGGAGCTCCTGGAGAACGCGGGCGAGGGGCCAGCGCCCCAGCACGAACGCACCACCGTCATTGACCGGGGGCTCGGGGGCCACGAGGAGAGCGGCCACCTCCCGCTCACCGGCGGCTCGCAGAAGCACGTGCAGAGCCAGGTCCACAGGCCGCCCGCCCCGGGGCCCGGGCAGGAGCCCCCGCACTCGCCCACCTCCAGGCGGAAGAAGGTGCAGTTCAGCACCTTCACCGCCATCCCGCCGGACGACGGCTGCCCCACGGTCGACTCCATCGGCGGCGGCCACGGGGAAGATATCAAGTGGGTGTGCCCAGACATGGCGGTGGGCGGCCCCAGGGACCCGGGGGACTGCCTGGAGAAGCTCAAAGCTAAGGCCTAGGCCCCGCCCCGGAGCCCAAGGGTTAGGGACGGCCCCGCCCCGGAGCCCCAGGCCTAGGCACGGCCCCGCCCACGGCCCCGTCCCGGAGCCCCAGGCCTAGGGACGGCCCCGCCCACGGCCCCGCCCCGGAGCCCCAGGCCTAGGGACGGCCCCGCCCACGGCCCCGCCCCGGAGCCCCAGGCCTAGGGACGGCCCCGCCCCGGAGCCCCAGGCCTAGGGACGGCCCCGCCCACGGTCCCGCCCCGGAGCCCCAGGCCTAGGGACGGCCCCGCCCACGGCCCCGCCCCGGAGCCCGGCCAGGGGCGTCTCCCTGGACTTGAGAGGGAAGAAGGGCTGGGCTCCGCGCTTGATGGCTTGGGAGTCGTGAAGCCAGGCAGGGGTGTTTTTGTATCGAGGGTTTTTTAGCGGTCGGTGGAGCTGCCGGGCTGCGCAGAGCAAAGCTAGGAAAGTTATTTTATGACTCAGCGTCCAGACAAGCTACCAAAAATCATTTGTTAAAAAAATGCAAAACGACAAATAAAAAGAGACGAGTGAGAGCCTGTTTATATTTCTAATAAAGGAGCCAAGTATCAAAATGGGGCCTGCCAAGAGACGTATCCGTTAGGGGCCGGCAGCCAGTGTCCGGCCGGCGCGGGGAGGGGCGGAGGGGGCTGGCGCGCGCCGGCCTCCTCCTGGGATGGAGCCGGGGCCTTGAATCTTCCCTTCCCGGGCCGCCCGCCCGCTGCTCCCCTGGGTCTGTATCCAGCGTTTGATTAAGGGCGTATAGTTTCCTTACACGACGTGTAAGTCCCCTCCGGCTCCTGAGATGTGCTCGGGAAGCGACGCCAGCCAGGCCAGCGTCAGGCCGGGACTCACGCTCCTCTCGGTCTCCCCGGCTCTGCTGTGTCTTCTGGAGCAAAAGTCGGAGGGAACCCCCAGAGCCTCCCTGGGGGGGGGGAGCTGCCCGTGACCCCCAGCACCGCGGCACCAGGGGACGCTGGGGAGGGGCGTGGCCCGCAGAAGGGAGGTGGCTGGGACCACGGGGCCCGTGGGGGCGCTCCCACGTGGGGGCAGGTGGGGCAGGTCTGCAGGGGAGACCCCAGGGCCCGAGCGCTCGCAGCGGGAGACTCCCGGGGACAGGGAGGGGCCCGTGGGGACGCTCCCACGTGGGGGCAGGTGGGGCAGGTCTGCAGGGGAGACCCCCAGGGCCCGAGCGCTCGCAGCGGGAGACTCCCGGGGACAGGGAGGGGCCCGTGGGGGCGCTCCCACGTTGGGGCAGGTCTGCAGGGGAGACCCCAGGGCCCGAGCGCTCGCAGCGGGAGACTCCCGGGGACAGGGAGCGGCTTCGCGCTTTATCGTCTCAGTCACTGGGACTTCCCCTCGCCTCGCCGCACACTGTGGAGGGGGAGAAGGACGCGGCTCCTGTGCACCTGTGATGCCGGCTGCCGTTAAATGCTATCCGTGGCTTGACAAGGCGGATCCTGCAGGTGTTTCCTCCGGCCCCCACCCCAGGCGGCGCGCACTGAGGCTGCAGGGAGGGCCGTGCGGTGGCCTCTGGCGCGCGAGTTATGCGAGCGATCCCTGATAGAGAGCTTCCAGCCAGGGGCATCCGTGCTCGGGGGCCCCTGCACGGTGCAGGGCTGACGGGGACTCCGGGACCCCCCTCCCCCACAGCCCAGCACGGAAGCCTCGGCAGGGGCAGGGGGGGGATCTGCCTTGTGTTTGGGTCTGACTGTGTCCGTGGTTATTTGAGACCAGGGTGGGGTGGTGGCAGTCGCGCTGGTTAGGGAATGCGGATTATCTTGGCAGAGCAAAGGCGTTTGTTGTTTTTGGCAATAACAGCTTCCGTGTGACATCATCCCGCACCACCAGAGGGAGCCGCTTGAACTGCCCAGTTCCGTGCTGAGTCTGCCTGCAGAGTCCCGCTTCCGTCTGCAGGTCAGTTTTGGAGTATTTTCATCAGTCCCGGAAGGAAACCCGACACCCACCAGAGAGAGCCGGGTACCTGGTAGGGTCCGGCCCCTCACGCCCAGTGCCCGCCCCCAGCGCCCAGGCACCTAGAGGTGCTGCTGTTCACATCTCAGGCCCCTCCTGAGAATTCACGGGGGCTCCTCCTCCCCACGACGCCACCGCGTCGGGTTTCTGGGAGAAGGAGGCAGTGGAGCCCTGGGACGTTTCTTGCAGAAGGACTGTGGCTGGATCCAGAGGCCAGCACAGGAAGTGGTCAGAACCACCCCGCGGCCCACCTGCCTGAGCCGGCGACAAGCCGGCTGCCGCTCCTGGGCGGGGTCAGCCGAGCAGGGCTGGGACGGAGACCACACAGGACACCCTCCCTGGAACAGGAGGCCCGGCATCGCCCGTCCTGGGCAGGGTCAGCCGAGAGGGGCTGGTATGGAGACCACACAGGGCACCCTCCCTGGAACAGGAGGCGCGGCATCGCCCGTCCTGGGCGGGGTCAGCCGAGCGGGGCTGGTACGAGACCACGCAGGACACCCTCCCTGGAACACGAGATGCGGCATCGCCCGTCTCTGCCAGCCTAGGAGGAAGAGGCTGTGCCACGGTGACAAATGCATCCCGAGTCCCCCGCGCCATCCTGGGGTTACGACTGCAGCCGCGTCCAGGAGCCGTCGCTGGTGGCCTCGTCCCGTGGGGGCTGCGAGTGTCCCGTGGTTCTTCAACGCAGTCTCCGAGAGGACACAGCCCTCAGCCCCAGAAACGAGTCACCCGGCACCCGTCTCCGCTGTGCACCTGCTGGACACCCTGCCTCCAGTTCCTGCCCGGGACGCGGGACAGACAGCCTGCCTGCAGGGAGGGGACGTGGGAGGCCACCCCAGGAGAGGTGTCTCTTCCCACACGGGTGTGCGACTGCAAAGTGAAACGTGTCAGCAGCTGCGTGCCAGGGCCGAGCTGGGATTCGTCCTCCCTGTCCAAACTGTAAAGTGGAACAGGGACCCCTTGTCTCTCATGGCCAACCCGACCGCCCAGCACACACTTATTAAACGCCTGCTGTGTACCTGACCCTGTGCAACATGCAACGGATGGAAAAATGCTCAAGACCGCAAGGTGCTCACGGTCAGAGGACGGAGGCGGGACAGGTGCTGTAGGAGCCCCGAGGGTGAGCATGGTGGTGGGGTCGCCATGCGGCCGGGAGGGGCTCCCCCTGGCTGTGGACGGGAGCTAGCTGTCTGCCCCGCAGTCTTTGCATGCTCCTTCAGAAGCACAAGGGAATGAGGAAAGGGAGCGTTCTCCCCGCTGTGCACTGGGGAGACCACGTCATCCTCCAGGACAGCGTGCACAGGACGGGCCCAGAGACTCCCGGGTGCCAGGACCCAGGCCGGGCGCCCTCCAGTCCCGGACTCGAGGCGGGAGGACATCGTACACAGGCTCTGGGCTTCCTCCAGTCACCGCCAGCGAGCAGCAGAACCCAGATGCACAACCCTGCTCATGTCTCCAGTGACCATGGGCTTACGAAACCTGCCACATGAGCTGGGTGTGCAGGGCGCCTACCAGTCCATGGGGAACTGGAATGAAACGTTCCCTTGGGTGCAAAAAATAAATAAATAAAATGGGTGCATAGTTCTTTGCTAGTACACATTTCTTGAATTGTTTTCAGCATTGTCTGTCATCTTGAGTAAGACGTGGAACCCAGCGGACATCAAAGCCGCTAGAGTCTGGGCCGGCACTGCGGTGTAGTGGGTAAAGCCACCACCTCAGTGCCAGCATCCCATATGGGCACTGGTTCGAGTCCCAGCTGCTCCACTTCCAATCCAGCTCTCTGCTATGGCCTGGGAAAGCAGTGGAAGATGGCCCAAGTCCTTGGGCCCCTGCATGCACACGGGAGACCTGGAAGAAGCTCCTGGCTCCTGGCTTCAGATAGGCTCAACTCTGGCCATTGTGGCCATCTGGGGAGTGAACCAGTGAATGGAAGATACCTCTCTCTCTATCTGCCTCTGCCTCTCTATAACTCTGCCTTTCAAATAAATAAATCTATTAAAAAAAAAAAAAAAAGAAAGCTGTAAGAGTCTTTACACAAAATTTGGAAAATGAAGAAAAGTCGACAAAATAAAGGAGGCTCCAATCTCCCTCCCAGAAAGAATAGCTCGTCTTCTGTGGCCCCACGTGTTGTTAACATCGCACGTAACGCACGGTTGAGTTCGTGTTCTGAAAGTGACCGTTGTAAATATGACCTCTGGATTATTTTTCAAGCTGTAAAAGTCACCGGTGAGAACTGGGAAAATTCATACAAACGATGGCTCTTGTCTCCGTTGGCACGTTGGCGACACCTTTGCCAGGTTTGGCCCTAGGATTTTTTTCTTCTTCCAAAGTTGAGACCGGAGGGCAAATACTGACCTTCTGCGTGGTAGCAGGGAGAGCGCCACAGCCTTGGCCAGGATGCAAGGACTGCCCTTGTCCGGAGGGGCAGGCTGGGTGGAGGGGGGCCCGGGTGTCTCCGGTTCCCGCTGGTCCATAGGCATCCGCCTAGAGCAAAGGCCAGGTGCTGCTCTGAGCAAGAGCGCCACCTGCCGGCCAGGCCCGGCACACGCCGGGAGGGGCGGAGCTAAACCCTGACGGGCGGGGCACAGGTGACAGACGCTGCACCTGTGAGACCACGCTCGGCTCACAGCTGACCAGCCCTGTGCGGGTCACGGCGACCCCAGGGGCAGAAAGGACACGAGGTGGCTGCTGCCACGCACTGGGAGGCACCACGGCAGCTGAGCCCGAGGGTCCCGGGAAGACCGGGCGCACCCTGAGTCCAGGCCACACCTGCCACCGCGCTCGGCGAGAGCCAGCGCTTGCGGCAGGCCGTGGGCGGGACGGACAGACGGACAGGCGGACAGCAGCAAGGGGTGGGAGTGCAGGAGCCGGAGGAAGACGAGGCGAGAGCCAGCCCCACGTGTGGTCTTCCCACGAAGTTTGGACGGGACGGTAACTGCGAAACTAGGCAAAGCCGACGTGAACGGAGGGCCAAGGCGAGGACCCCCAATCCACGGAAACCACTCAACAGAGAAAGGCCTCCTCCTCCTCCCCTGCCACCCCCACGGCCCGGGGCTCTCCTGGGGGCAGGCAAGAGGAAGGCACTCCTGGGGGCAGCAGGTAAAGCGCAGCCCGGAACGTGCAGTCCCACTCCCGCGGGCCTGGGCCGAGTGCCGGCTCTGCTGTTCCTGACCCGGCTTCCTGTCAGTGCCCGTCCTGGGAGGGCTCGAGGGCTCGGCTCCCTGCCCCTGCACAGGAGACCCAGATGGAGTCCCAGGCGCCCTCTGGTCCGGCCCTGCCCTGGCTGGCACAGGAATTTGAGGAGTGAACCAGCAGAGAGAAGCTCCCTCTCCCTCCCTGCCTTTCCATTTTAACTTAAATGTAAGATGTGCATAAAGCTGCTGCCTGCAATGCCCAGCATCCCATATGGGCACCGGTTTGAGTCCCAGCTGCTCCACTTCCGATCCAGTTCTCTGCTGTGGCCTGGGACACTGTGGGAGACCCGGAAGAAGCTCCTGGCTCCTGGCTTCAGATGGGCTTAGCTCTGGCCATTGCGGCCATTTGGGGAGTGAACCAGTGGATGGAAGACCTCTCTTACTATATAGCTCGGCCTCTCAAATAAATAAATCTTTAAAAAAATTATGCATGGATTTTTGATGTCATGTACGAACAAGGCCTGGCTGAGGCAGTGAGGACGGGACACCAGTCCCCAGAGATGCCTGGTCCACCAGAGAAACGCGAATCCTGTCCAGATGAAAGCCAGGACAAACCTCAAGTGGACAGTGACTCCCGGGTGAAGAACGGTAAAATCACTGATGCTTTATGGAAGTTTATGGCAACAGCGCCCCCAAAGCAATGAGCAGTTTGCAAGTGGAGAGGGTGTCAGAAGCAGAGAGGAGGGCCAGCGCCGTGGTATAGCGGGTAAAGCTACCACCTGCAGTGCTGGCATCCCATATGGGTGCTGGTTCGAGTCCTGGCTGCTCCACTTCCGATCCAGCTCTCTGCTGTGGCCTGGGAAAGCAGTGGAAGATGGCTCTGGTCCTTGGTCCCTGCACCCACGTGGGAGACCTGGAGGAAGCTCCTGGCTCCCGGCTTCAGATCGGCACAGCTCCAGCCATTGCGGCCATCTGGGGAGTGAACCAGCGGACGGAAGACCTCTCTCTCTCTCTCTCTCTCCCTCTCTCTCTGCCTCTCAGCCGACAGCAAAGGCGTGGCCAGCACCAGGGTTTGGGCGCCCTGTGTTGGATTAGTTGCCGCATCCCCAAATGCACAGCTCCAAGTTACATCGGCCAAGGCTGTAACTGTGCCCGCACACAGGCGAGGCAGCGGGAAGGGAAGCCAGGGGCCCGGGGAGCCCCTCTCCCAGGGAGCGGTGTGCGTCTGAGAACGAAGACCGCAGAGAAAACAAAGCGAATGGGGAAAAGGAAATGCAGATTGGGGCTGGGGTCCTGGCACAGCGGGTGAGGCTGCCGCCTGCTATGGGCACTGGCTCAAGTCCTGGCTGCTCCACGTCCAGTCCAGCTCCTTGGGAAAGCAGCTGACCATGGTTCAAGGGCTTGGGCCCCTGCACCCACGTGGGAGACAAGGTTGAAGCTCCTGGCCCCTGGTTTGGCCTGTTGCAGCCATTTGGGGAATGAACCAGTGTTTGGAACATTCTCTCTCTCTTTCAAAATAAATCAGTAAGTCTTAAAAAGCTAAATCCAAACTCCGGCCCCGTCCTTCCCAGCACGGGGGCTCAGGCTGTTTCCCCGGACCCACAGCCCTGGTTTGGCGGAGATCAGCATTTTCAGCCCTTGGATCCGGGGCCCAGGGCTGAGCACCCCGACAGGGGCACCTTCCGAGCTGCAGGCCTGGGGACGCGAGAGAGCAGCGGCCTGGGGGAGGAGTCGATGGAGACGTAATTAAGGATCACGTAGTATCTGGACGTCATCATGGGGGAGGAGGACCCCGCAGAGCTGGGCTCAGAAGTCGGAGCTGCCAGCTGACTCACCGGCCATGGTGAACCAGGGCTGCCCTGCTGGGAGGGAGGGAAGCCATGCTGGGCCAGCAACCCCGGGAAGACGTTCAGAGGGAGCTGGGGCGTCACGGGGGACAGTGTGCAGGAAGCCCAGGGTTTGGAAACACGCACATGTGCTGTCACACGTGGCCCTGGCAGCCGCCAAGCCCTGCAGTCCTGTGCGTGGCTACATCGACGCCAGGCCTGGCCCAGGACTGCGCAGCTGCGTCCCTGCCTCTCGGTGCATCCGCAGCTGCTGCCCCCACCACCCCGGGCGCGACTCTGCCGCGGTGCACTCCCGGGCCCACCAGCAGGGGGCGCTCCGAGCACAGGCTGCCCAGGGCGCCAAGCCCCCGGGGCCTGGTGGCCTCTGTCAGCCCGCGTGCCCGCGAGGCTGCCTTCCCCCAGCCCCAGTGCCTCCTTGGCGGCCTCTTGTCCAGGGTGCTGGATCCCAAGCCAGTCCCAGCTCCCGGCTGTCCGGGATTTCACAATTTCCCAGAGGCCCAGGCACCGAAATCCCCTTAGAATTGTTCATTTGGAGCCACCGGCCACTGGGGGAGGGAGCTGTTGGGCAGTTTTTCCATCAGGGACCACCCAGTGCCAAGGAGGGAGGGAGGCTTGGACTGGCTCCACCGTCCCGGTTCCAGCTGGGAGCCGTCCGTCTCCCCCGCTGCAGAGCGAGCTCCTGCAGTCCCACCCAGGAAGAGGTGAGGGCAGCGAGACCCTCTCTGCCTCTGCTTCCCCCTATGAATACTGTGCCTGCTAGGAGGGCCCGCCTCCCAGGTTGAGGATCCCATGAGGCCACGCGTGGAGGGTGGTGCCTGCTGCGCCCTGAGCCTCCCACCGGAGGTCCGGCGTCTGCACCTGGCCCGGGGATCCAGACCGAGTGGGCTGCAGACAGGGCTCTGGCCTGCCCTCCCCGCAGGTGGGGACAGCGGGAGGAGCCACAGCGGTGCCCAGTCCTTGCCGTGGTTCTACAGAAATGACGGCTTCACTTGTTTCTCACTTAGCTACGTTCCTGTGCCCGGTCCCCAGTGCACGGCCCGCAGGGAGGATGACACGGGCAGAAGCACCTCCATTGCGTGGGCGAGAAGGGCTCCCTCCGTGTCTGAGGCTGGCAAGGGAGGCGGCTCTGGGACTGACGTCACCCTGTGGGCAAGGGAGGCAGCTCCGGGACTGGCGTCACCCTGTGGGCGGAGCTGCAGGGCACCGAGGACAGGCCCAGGAGCCCTGGGGGATACAGCTGAAGCAGCTGGTTTCGGGTTTCCAAGGTGCCAGCAGCCTGGGGTCCTTAGCTGGGACAGCGGGGGTGGGGGGAGGTGGATCCACACAAGGCAGGCCCTGTGACTGGAACTCCTCCCACAGACCAAGAGGCTCAGTGTCCTCCCTCGCTAAGCGCCAGGCCGCGGGCGACCCCTCACAGACATTCTCAGGATAAAGACCAAACACTGCAGGGCCAGCACTGTGGCCTGCAGGGAAAGCCACTGCCTGTAGTGCCGCCAGCCCATGTGGGTGCTGGTTCGAGTCCCGGCTGCTCCACTTCCCATCCGGCTCCCTGCTAATGCGCCTGGGAAAGCAGTAGAAGATGGCCCAAGTGCTTGGGCCCCTGCACCCACGTGGGAGACCCAGAGGAAGCTCCTGGCTACAGCCTGGCGCAGCCCTGGCCGTTGCATCCATCTGGGGAGTGAACCAGTGGACTGAAGCTTGCTCTATGTCTCTTCCTCTCTCTAACCCTTCCAAATAAAGAAATCATAAAAAAGAAAAAAAAAATCATCAAGCAAGGACTTCTGCCTATGAAAATACTTGGGCTGAGATTTTTATTACTAATTTCAGTATTTTAAAACTTAGTGGAGGCCAGCGCTGCGGCTCACTAGGCTAATCCTCCGCCTTGCGGCACCGGCACACCGGGTTCTAGTCCTGGTTGGGGCGCCGGATTCTGTCCCGGGTGCCCCTCTTCCAGGCCAGCTCTCTGCTGTGGCCCGGGAGCGCAGTGGAGGATGGCCCAAGTCCTTGGGCCCTGCACCCCATGGGAGACCAGGAGAAGCACCTGGCTCCTGCCATCGGATCAGCATGGTGCGCCGGCCGCGGCGGCCACTGGAGGGTGAACCAACAGCAAAGGAAGACCTTTCTCTCTGTCTCTCTCTCACTGTCCACTCTGCCTGTCAAAAACAAAACAAAACAAAACAAAACAAGTGGAGGGGCCGGAGCTGTGGCACAGCAGGTTAACGCCCTGGCCTGAAGCGCTGGCATCCCATATGGGCGCCGGTTCGAGACCCGGCTGCTCCACTTCTGATCCAGCTCTCTGCTGTGGCCTGGGAAAGCAGTACAAGATGGCCCAAGTCCTTGGGCTCTTGCACAAGCGTGGGAGACCCAGAAGAAGCTCCTGGCTCCTGGCTTCGGATCGGCATAGCTCCAGCTCTTGCGGCCACCTGGGGAGTGAATCAGCGGATGGAAGACCTCTCTCTCTGTCTCTCTCTCTGCATCTCCTTCACACTCTGCGTAATTCTTTCAAATAAATAAATCTAAAAAAAAAAAAAAAAAGAGCACAGCTTTTCTGCAGCTTCTGGCCTGGACAGATCACATGGAAAGCACGCACCACTCAGGTCAGCGGTGGCACGCGTGACGGACGGGACCCGAGGGCGTGCTCTCGCTGTCCCCCCCCACAGGACTGCAGGACGGTGGCTGCGGGCCCAGGAAGCAGGAGCCCTGGCCACACCTGGGCCGGGGGCTTGCAGCCGCCTCCACTTGTGCAGGGAGCAAGCACGGGACAGAAGGCTCCGGTGGCCTGGGCTCGGGGCCCCTGGCACCAGAGGCGGGTGTGGTCCGGCCAGTGCGCACCGCCTCAGCCGCAGCGGCACCCCAGGTCCTCACCACCTCCTTGCCCAAGTCCTTCCCCGGTGGTTCCCACATGGCCGTGAGTGTGCAGTGTGGACGTGGGAAGCAGCTAACTCCTGACAGGCCGTGCGGCCTGCTGGGGTTTCTCAGCTCTAGGGATGCAGGATGTGTGTGTCCAGGATGGAGGGAAAGTCAGGTCTTGGAGAGGGAATGGGGTGACCAATCCAGCTGGTCCCCAGGCCCATCTGCTGAGCGCGGACAACCTGGGGCTCGGCCCCCCCAGTTCATGTTCCTGACACAGGGTTCCGCTCACATCCGCGTCTGCCCCGGGAAGCGCACGCAGGCACTAGCAGCAGCAGACATTTCAGGGCTGGATCTGGGGAATCTATGTGTTGGCTACTGGCACGCTGGACTGGGAGCGAGCCACCTCCGTCTCTGCGTGGGAGGCACCGGAGTCCGTGACCGCGCCCGTTCCCGCGGGATGCAGACTGCTGGGCACAGTCCCCACATGCTGGGTGCCACCCTCCAGCGACGAGGAGGCACCAAACCCTCCTTAAAGATGCATTACTTATTTGGACGGCAGAGTTAGAGACAGAGAGGTCTTCCGTCTGCTGGCTCACCCCCTACATGGCCCAACAGCAGGGCGGGGCCCGGCCTCCCCTGGCGCTTGTAAGCCAGGTGACAGGTGGCAGGTGGCAGCAGCTGGCCCATGTGAGACTCAGGCTTCAGCTCCCCAGCCCCAAGGCTGCAGGTGGGGCTGAGTGGCAGCTGCAAGGTCAGGCAGCCCCCCGACACCCGGGAGTGGGGGGCCAGGAGCAGGTGGCACTACCGAGGACTCCCAGCACCCACTGACCGGCAAGGTGGCTCTGACTACACAGTCAGCCCCTCCACGACCGCTCGGGTGGGCTCGGTGCCGCGTGGCGGGGAGGGCGCAGGCCCTGGGGTGGCCACCTCTCCCAGAAACCCTGCTTCCCGAGCACCCTGGTCGGCGAGGTTTCACGCGGAACGCAGCCCGCAGCCAGGGCTCGAGCCATGCCTCCGCCCTCCCCTTGTCAACCCAGACTCACGGCCGCGCTGCTCCGTGGGAGATGCAGGGACACGGCGCGTCATGGCCCCGCCCCGTGGCTGACCCCGCGCCCGGGGCCCGGATGCTCTGGCTGCGCGCGCCTCGGCGCCGAGCGTCTGTGGGAAGGAGCTAGAATTGGACGATTCGTGGATCCCCAGTTCCGGAACCTGCACTCCCGACGTGGAATCCCCTGATATCCACGTGTAAACAACCGAAGGGTCGAGTGAGCAAATCATCCAAAGAACTGGTCCCCGGGGCAAGCTCGAGACGCTTTTATCAAAGTGATTCCAAAAATACAGCAACACATTCACAACCAGGAGTTCAACGGAGACCCCAGACAGACGTCAGGTACCAACAGCTCAGGTCAATGTCACACACCGTTACTCTGGGTGACGTCACTTCCAGTCTAAACAGTGTCTTCCGTCCAGCCACGCTCGGCCAGCCGTCTCTACTAGGAGATGAAGCCATGTGCGAGAACTGCCTGCGGAGCCCCCCTCAGCCCTGCGGCGCCTGGGGAGACAGGAGGGGCCCCCGACACCAATGCGGCGCCCGGGGAGACAGGAGGGGCCCCCAATACCCGTGCAGCGCCCACAGTGCAGACAGGAGGGCCCCAATGCCTGTGCAGTGCCCTCAGTGCAGACAGAGGAGTCCGACATCCACGCGGTGCCCACGGTGGAGACAGGCTGGTCTTCCGGAGTGCCTGGCGCACATTCCAACGCAAGGAAAAGTTAGTGGCGCAGAGCGGAGCCCCGAATGGCACACGCAGCTCTGTGGCTGGCGGGGAGCACGGGCCCGGCCCTCCGTGAGATCCAAGCGGTGCTGACCACACGTGGAGCTCCAGAGACCCCCACCCAGCGTCAGCAGACGTCATTACTTGGCAGACACAGCACAGGTTCAGGCTGCTGACGAGGACACACAGGCTCAGCAGCGGCCTGTGTGTTGAGAAGCAGTCCCGTAGCCCCGCTCAGCCTGCGGGGGCCGGGGCACAGGGAGGCACTCACCCCACCCAGGAGCATGCGAACCTGGGGGAAGCGGGACACGCGGGGCACCTGGGCCACACCCCACTGTCCTCGGGCGCCCCCAGGCCGTCACGGACGCCTCGGTCGGTGCAGTCTGCCGCTGGCGGCCCGGCTGCGTCAGGCCCTGGCGCTGGCGACCGTGCCGCTGGCTCTGGCTCGCTGGCGGTCGTACCTCACGGACACGAGGAGGAAGAGCAGCAGCGTGGCCCCCTGCACGGCGGCCAGCAGGAAGAAGTAGTAGTTCAGGTGGCAGCCGTTGATGTTGCCTGCGGGGGAGCGAGAGCAGGCGCGTGAGCGGCACCGCGGCGGCACCAAACCCCCGAGGACCCCCCTGGGGTGGAGGAGGGTGTGGGAGGGGAGGAGGGCGGCCCCCACGGCCCCCAGGGCTGAAGAGGTGAGACCAGCAAAGCGGCAGCAGCGAGGCCGCCAGCAGCCGCGCTGGGCAGGACAGGAGTCACCCGTCTCCTTCCAGCCGTGCCGGTGAGCCGACGGGCAGGGAGGGGGCGGCCACGCCGGGCCCAGGGCACGACCTGTGACCCTCTGCGCCTCTTGGCAGCCCCAGGACGCGGCCACGCCGTCACCGACATGCAGGGCAGGCAGGGAGCCCGCGTCTGCTCTTCAGGGGTCCCCCAACAGCCCAGGTGTGGCGGCCTCAGGCTGACGTGGTGAGCACACCTGCACCGTTCCCAGACCCCGCGGAGGCCTTGAGTGGGTTAGGTCCCAGGAACGCCTGGGGGCCGAGCGGGGCCACGGAGGGAGAGGGCGCAGTGGGCAGGCCACCATGCAGACGGCCTGGGGTGAGCACTCAGTGGGGAAGAGGCGGGGCATCTGCAAGGCGCGGCCAGCAGGGCGCTGCTGTAGCCCCCGTCTCTCCACAAGCACCGGCCCTGGCCACACAGCCTCTGGGCAGACACAGGAGCTCTTACACCTGACGCAGCTGGGGACTGGCTGGCACCCCTGCCGGGGGGCGAGCTCACAGAGCCAAGGCCAGTCTCTGGGGTAACAGCTCCACGCCCTCCGGCCTGGCCTGCTTCAAAAGGACTCTCCAGCGAGCTCAGGTAGGAACAGAGACTTCTTCTGGACACCAGCTTGTCCGGCAGCTGCCCGCCTTCCCCTGTCGGGGTGACGGCACAACCCCTTCCTGCGTCTCGGGGCTGGAGAGTCCCTGACCACGCCCTGAATTCCCACCAGACTGAGGCCTGCTTCCCTCAGGGTGCCGTGAGCTACCACGTCCAGGCTGTCCTGGCACTGGGGGAGACGTGGCCCATGTCCCACGGCCATCTTTGCTTCCAGTGTCAGCAGCTGACACCTCCGGGAAAAGGCCATCACCAGGGCGTCGGTGATGTCGCGAAATACAAACAGCTCCAACAAGTGTCACTTAAAACATCCAAACGCAACGCTGGCCGGCCGAGTAGATGGTCAGTGTGGTCACTTCTGCGGGGTGACAGCGTCAGAGCCTGCGCAGGAGGCACGCCCTGCACTGCCCTGCCCTGCCAGGCCGACTCGGCCGGGACCATGCGGGGTGCTCGGAGACAGCCGGCACCTGCGCCTCTGCACACAGCGGGAGGACAGGGCCCGCGAGAGAGGCGTCCACGTCCACACCTGGTGCACGCCAGTGCTCAGGCTGGACACGGCACGGACGTCCTCTGGTGCCACAAGGACCCGGGACAGCACCCAGAAACGAGAAACACGCCCAGGCAAAGCTCAGGCTGGCGCTGACTCGGGGGAGACGGCCACAGCAGCGCAGGAGATGGGTGGGGGTGCCCCCTGGGGCGGGGTGACCGAGAACAACCCCCGAGGAAGGCTCTGGAATCCCTGTGGGCTTCACGGGGACCCGCATCCCATGCACACCCGAGCTCAGTGCGCGGCCGGCAGCAGAGTGAGTTCCGACTGGAAGGGAAGTGACAATGGGGGGGACAATGGGGGGCTGCTGGGACTTGGGCAGAGAAGGCCCTGGCCATGGCGACCTGGGGCTTCCCGGTGAGAACCAGCCACCTCACTTCACCCACGCAGGAACACAGAGGCAGCACAAGCCGTGGGGAGCAGGCACGGCACACAGGAGCCTCCCCAGACTGTCCTGGGGGCGGGGCTGCCTGTGGCGCCTCTCAGTGGCCTCTGGCCACGTTCCGGCCTTTGTTCCCCCAGGCAGCCAGCGGCTGCTCCTTAGGGCCCCAGGCGCTCCTGGGGTGGGCGCTCCAGCCCAGCCTGGTCGCGGCCGCGGGACTCGCAGTCTGCACGGAGGCCCTGAGCCTCACCACACCCTCACGGTGTCCAGGACTCCAGCCAAGGACAACCAGCCCCGCGCGAACGCTGCACTGCTACACGGCGAGAGGGCGGCTGCGTTGGAGCTAGAACAAAGCAGCAGCCTGCGCGCCTGGCTCCCCCGGGCAGCTCCCAGGACCTGGCGGGGCAGTCGGGTCTCTGGCGGACAGCGTCCAACCCCTAAGCACCCTCACAGGACGTAATCGAAAAGCCCACCAGGCCTGCCCACGCGGAACACAACTCACTGCCCAGCCGCGTGCTGCCAGGAAAAGCAACGCTGGACAAAGGCTGTGACCCACGTCCGACGGCTCAGACGGCCTGGGGCCGAGGGCCTAAGGGAGCACAGGGTGGGGGCAGGTGGGCGGGAGAGCCAGCCCCTGGGGTCGTGAGACCAGACACGCACTCATCTCCAGCTGCTGTGCGCGTGGCGGCCATGAACTGGGGCTCCTGTGGGCCGCGGCTCTTACCGAAGTCCGTGTGGTTGCTCATCCATCCGATGGCCTTGACGGACACCAGCGCCAGCAGCCCTGAGCCCACAAAGGAGCCGACGCCAGAGAAGAAGAAGAAGAGCCCCATGATGGCGCTCTGCATGGACTTGGGGGCGGCCGAGTAGGCGAACTCAAGACCTGTGGAGACAGAGGGGCGGCCATGACGGCACTGTGGGCACGCCTGCCGCCACCCTGGCCACCCACAGACCCACGAGGGGCACCAGCCCCGGCTGCTCGGGGGATGGGGGCCCCCAGCGAGGGGCTCGCTCTCCCAAACATGCCCTGAGACCCTCACCCAGTTCCCTGCTCGGGACGCAGGGTCTCCTGGCCCCGCCCACAAACCCCCTCCTGTCTCAGCAGCAGGGAGCCGGCCCGCAAGGACACGCTGGAAGAATCAGATCCGCGTCTACACAGACGTGCGGGGCCTGGCTGCGGGGACGCAGGCTCAGCCGCCACGTCCTTTCTCCGCGCTCTCCGCGGCACCTTGGGGCAGTTAAGGAGCTTCCAGTGTCTGGGGGAATTCTGTTTCTGCATCAAGAAAGGAGAGCCTTGGCCCACACAGCACTCGCGTTCTAAACCACAAGAGGTCTCCGCCACTGCTGTCTGGGTGGACTGCAGCGTCCGCGGAAGACATGGCGGCGCCCACGGCCACGCCCACAGCCATCAGGCTGGCCCCGTGGCGGCCCCGCAGCCTCACCTGCTATGCTGGCGAATATCTCGCTGACCCCGATCAGCACGTACTGTGGCACCTGCCACCAGATGGGCAGGTCGGCCGCGTGGTACACCACGTTGCCGATGGTCTGGTTGATGGTCTTCTCCTTGACCAGGTCCAGTCTTTTACTTTCCAGAATTCCTGGAATTCAGAAGTCGGTCAGTACGGAGTTTATTTGCTGTGTCTGAAAGCCACGTGCAAGGACGAGGTTCACAGCCGCTTCCCCAGAGACCCTGAGCGCGGCTCCCGGCCCTGCTGCGCCTCTCTGGGTCTTACAGGAATCTCGCCAGGTCTCCAGCACACTTGCTTCTCTGCAGAAATGGGCAGGGGAGGCGCGGCCGCCCTCCTGCGCAGGGCCGGCTCAGTCCGCTGATTCATCACCGTTAAATCACAACAGGCCACAACCAAGCCGGCTTCCCGCCCGGGACGTGGCCTCCGCCACACCGAGCCGGGCCTCAGCGCCTCACCAGCTCGCGCGTGCGCACGTGCGCTCGTTTCCTAAATGTGCAGATTTACTAGAAAGGCAGACAGACTCACAGACGTCGCTCGTCCCCGAATGCCTCAGACAGCCAGGGCAGGGCCCGGAGCCGGGCCCCCCAGCCTGGTCTCCCACGTGGGTGGCAGGGGCCCGGAGCCAGGCACCCCAGCCTGGTCTCCCACGTGGGTGGCAGGGGCCCGGAGCCAGGCACCCCAGCCTGGTCTCCCACGTGGGTGGCAGGGGCCCAGCTCCGGGCACCCTGCTGCCTCGCAGGGTGCCCATCAGCAGGAGGCAGAGCTGGGGCTGAAACCCGGGCGCCCGGGTGTGGGCTGGGCAACCGTCGCAAGGAAGAGACCCGAGATGCAGCACACACGATGCACAGGCATCCGCGGAGAAGCACTGAGAATGCTCCTTTTAAAACCCGAGTACGAAGGACCAGGACGCGCGTGCCAGGGACAGAAGCACCTGAGCCTGTGCCCAACCACCTCCAGCTGCCACGAACAGGCAAAGGGGAGCCGGGGCGGATGGAGCAGGGGCCACCAGCCAACGCCAGCAACACTGGCCACACCTCCCGGGAAGCGGGCAGGGGACCGCAGCCCACCCGAGCGTGACGGACGGCACTCAGGGCTCAGGGGGCACCGAGGGGCCGTGCACAGGGCCAGTCTTCCTCCTGGACAGGCAGGTGCAGCACAACACTGCACACCCACGGGGCGACCGCTGTGGCCTGCAGGCGACCCCTAGCCCCGTCTGGGAGCAGAGGCTGAGGCTGACCCAACGCCCTGCTCAGAGCAAAGGGGAGAGTGTCCGGGACAGAGCGTGTGTGGGGTGGGGTGGGGGGTGACAGAGCCTCTGGCTACCGGCCCCGCCCCAGCAAAAAGTGGTCCAGGTTTGGACAGAGCTCTGGGCCTGCGGGGCCTGAGGGCGCTGGCTGAGGGACAGAATGAGAAAGGGCAGGGAGACCCTGCAGCCAGGAGCCGGCAGAGCCGGCATGGACAGGCCACCGTGAGAAGCCAGGAGAGGGGAGGGGACAGTGCAGGCCCCCGGGGACACGGGACCACCCACAGAAGCAGGGGCGTGAAACCCTCACAGCCACACTCACGGGCACAAACACCGCGCGGGAAAACCCACGCTGCAGGCATCAGCACAGATGCGGGCCCAGTCCTGGGAGAAGCCAAAGACTGCAAAGCCCAACAAAACCGAAGACCGCAGAAGACCCACGGAGAGAGCAGAACACAGAGGGCCTGACTCAGGCAGGACCGACAGGGCCCAGGGGCGTGGCCTCAGAGCCACAGGGGCTGAGTCTCACAGAGCCACATGGGGGCAGGGACCAGCAGACGAAGATCTGTCTCTACCTTTTTCTCTGTAACTTTCAAATAAATAAATAAATCTTAAACAGAAAGGAACTCCCATAAATCTCTTGAGAAAATGGACAAGAAAGGAAAGAGCAGACCACAGCGCAGGCGTCTGACGGCCTCCCGAGGCCCCTAGCCCACGCTGGCACAGGCTCCCTGAGGAGGGGCACCTGCAGCTCCCTCTGTCATCTGCACTCTGGCCCTCCCTCCACCATGACAACACGTGCAACTCTTATTATGCGTGGGTCAGGTTCTGTATCAGGCTCAAATCAGCTTACACAGGACTCTGCTTTGACAAAACCACAAAAGATGCACATGTATGTGGAGGCGTGTGCAGACACACACACACACACACACACTCTCTCTCTCTCTCTCTCTCTCCAGGGAGACGGCCCCCACCTAACCCTTCGTACTGGAGGCACACGCGCAGCTCTGAAGGCGACCAAGAACACACCTCAGTTCTTCCCACGCTCACCTGGGCCCGGGCCTGCCCACGTGTACCTGAGGCCCCCTGGGGAAAAGCTGCCCCCTAGGCACTGCCTACACAGGAGCCTGGTTTATTACAGGTGCAGGTGGCCAGTGCAGGTAAAACTGTTTCTACTACAATGTTCCTTTCAAATAATGAGTTCAGGTTTCTACTCAAAGCCATCGACCTTCCTAAATTCCTAAAAGACATTCACTTAGAGCCGGTGAGGCTGGGAGACGCAGGCCACTGACAACATGAAGCTCACGTCTGGGTTCGGGGCCTTCCCACTTGGCACAGACCAACACCCACAGACCACGTGCTGTCGGTTCTACACAGCTGGCCTGGACGTGCTCTTCACAGCTGCGGTGGTCCATGGCTGAGGTCACGGCCTCCCCACAGCCAGCCACAGTCACCACGGCGAGCAGCACCCAGGAGACCGGAGGTGGTGGCTTGACTCCAGGCCATGCCACACTGGGCCACCCAGAGCCTCGCAGGCACCTCTCAGAGGTGGAACCGGCCCCCACACAGACACACAGAGAAGCCCTGCAATGCCGCATGCGGCTCTCAGGACAGCCACAGAAGTGACTCAGCCACGAAGCATCTGCTAGAAACGCGCTGGGGAAACGAGGACATCTCTTACCCACTGCGAGAGAAAAGGCCCCCCCTTGCCACCCAGGCGCGTGGTCACCAGGCAGAGAAGGGCAGAGCAGCTGCCAGCAGTGCAGAGCCCCAGGGCGGGCGCCGTGGGGAAGCAGCACAGACAGACGGCACCGCTGGGTGCCTGCCCCCCCGGGGCCCCCGACGCTGCTCCTCTAATCCCCCCAGTTCTGCAAGGCAAGCTGAGTTACAAAGGAAGCACACACATCCGGACAGGACCTCGCTTTAATTACGCCTGATCAAAGAAACACAACGGCCTTCCAGACAGCCATCTCGAGGGCCGGCCTTCCCAAGCCTAGGCACAGTCCTCAGACCTCCGGACAGCAGACGGCCACGTGTGCTGGGCACGAGCAGACGACGGCTCGGAAAGGCGCACCGTCCACGACACGAGCCCGCTTCACGGCCAAGGCCTCCAGCTGCCGACCTGGGACACCAGCTCTCCTCTCCTCGTGTGCAACGCAACTACTGTATGTGAACAAGGGAAACGTTCCAACGCAAGCCGAGAAAGTTGGCCCCACCTCAGCTTCATCAGCAAGACAGACCACTAATACTGCAGCATGAAGACCCGTGACAACAGCGGAGCCCCTCGGAATGACAGCTCCCCTGCCAGCGTGTGGACCTGCTTTCTTAATTTGAAGGGCAGAGAGAACGAGACAGAAAGGTCTTCCATCCACTCTTCAGTCCCCAAATGCCTGCCACAGGCAGGGCGGGCCAGGTCTCAACCGAGGGTTCCCACGTGGCAGGCAGGGACCCAAGCACCTGGCATCACCCGCTGCCTCCCAGGGTGCCCAGCGCCAGGAAGCTCATCAGAGAGGAGCAGCTGGAACTTAACCTGCACTTAGACCCCCTAGACCAGGGGACGCGGTATCCCCGGCAGTCTGCACCGAACACCAGCAGCTTTTGGGGAAGGAGGAATACCGCCCACAAGCCTCTAGCAATCGGAAGGGATCTTTCTCCCCAGGAAATGCACACAAAATTCTATGTGCATTTTTGCCATGGCGCCCCCTCCTGGAGAAGTCCCGAGCACAGCCACAGCGCAGTCAGAGGGCAGAGACCCTCCCCCGAGACCCACCCAGAGGGCAGAGACCCTGCCCGAGACCCACCCAGAGGGCAGAGACCCTGCCCGAGACCCACCCAGAGGGCAGAGACCCTCCCCGAGACCCACCCAGAGGGCAGAGACCCTGCCCGAGACCCACCCAGAGGGCAGAGACCCTGCCCGAGACCCACCCAGAGGGCAGAGACCCTGCCCGAGACCCACCCAGAGGGCAGAGACCCTCCCCGAGACCCACCCAGAGGGCAGAGACCCTGCCCGAGACCCACCCAGAGGGCAGAGACCCTCCCCGAGACCCACCCAGAGGGCAGAGACCCTCCCCGAGACCCACCCAGAGGGCAGAGACCCTGCCCGAGACCCACCCAGAGGGCAGAGACCCTCCCCGAGACCCACCCAGAGGGCAGAGACCCTGCCCGAGACCCACCCAGAGGGCAGAGACCCTCCCCGAGACCCACCCAGAGGGCAGAGACCCTCCCCGAGACCCACCCAGAGGGCAGAGACCCTCCCCGAGACCCACCCAGAGGGCAGAGACCCTGCCCGAGACCCACCCAGAGGGCAGAGACCCTGCCCGAGACCCACCCAGAGGGCAGAGACCCTCCCCGAGACCCACCCAGAGGGCAGAGACCCTGCCCGAGACCCACCCAGAGGGCAGAGACCCTCCCCGAGACCCACCCAGAGGGCAGAGACCCTCCCCGAGACCCACCCAGAGGGCAGAGACACTGCCCGAGACCCATCCAGAGGGCAGAGACCCTCCCCTGAGACCCACCCAGAGGGCAGAGACCCTGCCCGAGACCCACCCAGAGGGCAGAGACCCTGCCCGAGACCCACCCAGAGGGCAGAGATCCTCCTGAGACCCACCCAGAGGGCAGAGACCCTCCCCGAGACCCACCCAGAGGGCAGAGACCCTCCCCGAGACCCACCCAGAGGGCAGAGACCCTCCCCGAGACCCACCCAGAGGGCAGAGACCCTCCCCGAGACCCACCCAGAGGGCAGAGACCCTCCCTGAGACCCACCCAGAAGGCAGAGACCCTCCCCGAGACCCACCCAGAGGGCAGAGACCCTGCCCGACACCCACCCAGGCCTCGCTGTTGGGGGCACCTCTGGGCTCTCCTTCTGGAAGACGACGGGGGCCCGCTATGCACACCGAGTGCTAACTCCGGGCAAGAGCGTGGCCCTAGACCGGGAGCTGCTCTCCCCACAGGCAGGCGACAGCGGGGGCCTCACCGGCGGCGAAGGCGGAGCACATGACGAAGAACATGCCCACGGCGATCCTCTTCAGCGAGGAGGGCAGCAGGCCGTGCCTGCGCAGCACCGGGTCCACCAGGCGGTCCTTGAGCGGGATGAGCAGCAGGATGAGCAGCGCGTCGAACATGGTGAGCCAGGCGGCCGGGAACTGCGGGACACACGGGCACGCACGTCACCCCCACGCGGCACCCGGCACCACGCGGCTCCGCGTCGGCCTCTGTGTTTCTAGGCGCAGGGAGCACCCGGCACACACGCTCATGACCACTTGGCTGACGTCCGTCAATCTGGCCCGAGTGACAGGACCAAAGGACAATGTCCCCTACAGCTCACGCCGCGCTGGGGTGCGCCACGAGCCCCTGGGCGGGCAGAGCCAGGGCCCACGCTTACCGTGTGGTGGGCGGTGGTGATACTCGAGATTTCTGGAATCCTCAAGTGAAGGCTCTGCAAGACATACGTTGTCTGCATCTGGGGACAAGACGCAGCCTCAGTGCGGTGGCCCGGCGCACCCACCCCCGGCGGTCAGGTCTGCACAGACCGTAAACGCCCCCACGGCAGTTCAGAACCAGAAACAACCTGCCAGCTACCCGGTGAGACTTTTAAGTCAACGAGGCCGGGAAACCGGGAGCACATCGTCTCCTTCTCGGTTAGGAAGGCTTTCAGAATTCTTAAAGCAGCCAAGGCGAGTGCGAGACCCCGGAGACGGGCGAGGGGAGGACTCGGGCGGGGCGCGGCTGCGCGGGAGGTGAGGGAGGAGGCCTGGCGGTCAGCACTCACTTGGAAATACACTGTCCAGTAAGGGATCAAGGCCAAGAACACAGGGACAGTCTTGACCAGCGCCTTCACATCTTCCACTTTGTCTTCTGTGAACGGCCCCCCGTGAGACATCTTACATGAATCAAACAGACTTTGTTTAGAAGAGTGCTGAAAGACTCCAAGGCCTTCACTTTGGGAAATAAAATGAAGGAATTAGTTTTCTGCCGACCCAGCAAGCACGTACTGGTAACAAACTCAGCCAGGAGGTGGGAGACCAGCTCTCTGCCCTCCGTCCACCCTCACGCACCCTAGAACTGACTGCACACACCAGCGGAGACGCCCAGATCCTGCCTACACAGCGAGACACCCTCAGCTGCTGGTCCTGGGCACCGCGGCGGTTGTGCCTGCCCCGGGCCTGCAAATGACCCCGTGGCTGACAACGCCGGCGACACGGCGCGGTTCAAATCTGGGAACAACTGCGCTGGGTCCTTAGTTACTCTATCAAATACCAATGCTGTTTGTTAAATAACCGGAGCTGCTTTACTTTAAAAGCAGTCCTGGGTGTGCCTGAGGAAGGGCTCTGTGCTGGGGTGGGGGGAGGCCCAGGCGCCCACTCACTCACCCAGACCACTGCCCAGGAGGCTGTAGGGCCTGCTGCACCTGGGTGAGGGGGCTGCGGGACCCCCTACCCTCCCCCACCCACACTGGCCACAGCCCCTCGGGTGTTCCCAGCTCTCAGTCTGGGGCTGCCTGGTGGTGTAAGACGGGCAGGCGGCGTCAGATACCCCCAGGATCTTGCTCAACCCAGACGCTCTACAGAGGAACCTGCACAGACGAGACAGAAACACCTGCACCTGCACCTGCTCGGGCAGCACCATCTCGACCGCTTCCCGCCCAGGACCCACACGCAAACACCGGCTTTCCAGTCCCTGGCCCTGCGTCCCCGTGCTGTGCTGACCTTTGACCTATGAAGCGGACACTTTCAATCTGCACTTTCCGAGAGGAGGGCGTACAACACCTAAAATCTACAGTGCAGTATTCCAGCCACATGAACGGGACAGGGTCTGGTACCCACCACCCACCTGCCCGCGCAGGGGTACAGGAGCACGTTCAGAGACCATGGAGTCTGGTAGGGAACCAGCCAGCACGCTCGAGCCCACTCGCCCTGAAGCAATGACCTCTGCTTTCCAGAAGGGAGATTCCGAGTGCACAGGCACCCAGCAGGGTCCGCCACACGAACCACTCGCTTCTCTGAGGATGCCCAGCCCACGCCACCGTCCCAGGGGCACAGGGTGCACAGGGACCTGCCGCTCCCTGCCGTGACAGCTCACTGCACAAGTCGCATACAGGAGCCGGCACTCCGCACACACCCAGCTGCGTCCTCGGGGAACGGGCCGTCCGCTCTCTCAAGTTCTCCACGGCAGGGGAGGCGGTGAGCAAGGAGCCTTCAGGACACGTGGACCCAGGCACCTGAGCCCTCGCCCAGCGCCAGGGCTCCGCCCACGGCCTGCAGCCTCCCCAGGAGCCCGTGAGATGGCTCCTTCTCTCCGTACACCAAGGCCACCAGCTGACTCGCAGCAAGAACAATGTTTGAGCGCCCCCGGCCGCCGGCTTCCACAAGCCAAGCCTCTCGTGTTCACTTCTGCCCAAAACCACTTCTGCAAACAAAGCCGAAGGGAGAGTAACACCAGGCCCCTGCCTGGCCGCGCGGCCTGGAAACCCCGAGGTGTGCAGGAAGAAGCGCTGCCGCGCCACAGGAGCCACCGGGCAGACACGGCTGCGTGCGGATGACGGGCGTTTCACCCACGCAGCGGACATCTGGGACACGAAGTCTGTTTTCATCCCATGGAAACGAGGCCATGGGCAGGCCCTCGCCTCGGGGTGAGCACGCGCCCGTCCTCCACTCGAGTCCTGGATCCTCGCCCAACCCCAGCTTCCCGCCAGTGCGTGCCCTGGGAGACGACGGCGGGCAACCCGAGCACGGCAGGGTTGGGGCCCGGGCTCCCCACGGTGGCATCTGGGGGTGAGCTCACAGACTGGAGCTCTCTCGGCCTGCCTCCCGCTCCCTCTCCAACCACACGACTAACAAAAAAGGCCACGGCAAAGCTTGGCGTCACCGAGCGGTGCTGCCTCGGCTTCAGCTCGTCCTCAATGTGGCCCCAGGCTCTGTGGGGGCCACGGTGACCCGGCAGCACGCCTGTGTGCGGGAGAGAGGCCGTGCTCCAAGAGCCACTGTGGGCAGGTCCAGACCTGCCTGGGAGGACGCCGGCCGTTCACCACCGCGCCACGGCACAGGACGACAACCCCTGCGGAACAGGCCAGCAGCAACAGGGTGAGCTGCCCTCAGAGACAGGAGGCCCCAGAGGCCGCGTGACGGGCAGCATCCTGAGGTGGACCCAGACATCCCTCAGGGCTGACCACAAACAGCCTCTGTCCCCAACGCCGCAGCACACAGAGCTGCCCAGCGAGACGGGGGTGGGGGAGGGGTGACCACAGCAGGCCACACAGAGCTGCAGTGAGATGGGGGCAGGAATCCAACTGACCGCACCAGGTCACAGCTCAGCGAAGAGCCCCCCCAGGAACTGCTGTGGCCCGGCAGGTGCCCGTGGCAGGCTGTGGGAGACCTGCAGGGGCTGCCAGGACACAGGGCCTTCTGTCTCCAGACCCCGGCTCACAGGGCGTGAGCTGCCAGACCCGGAAAGTCCCACATGAACAGGGATGACTCTTCACTGTGTCACGTTCAAAAACTCTGCTACTGTGGCCCCCGAGAAGGGAGCCGAGCTGGACAGCAATGGCCAGGTTATGCAAACGCACCCAGAGCACAGACACACGCCAGGCTCGCCCCTGCCCCTCCACACCCTCTGTCCAACCTGCCACCACGCGGCCTGGCCAGGAAGTGCACGTGAGGTTAAAAGCCCAAACGGGGACTCTGAAGTGGGGCCGCCTGCACAGCCCAGGAGGGAGGCGGCAGCCGGGGCCCACACAAGCCCGCAGCGAGTGCCCACGAGCGCGGGCGGCGCCTCACAGAGCGAGCCCGAGCCAAGGACCAGGTACTCACCCGCTGCTCGGGCGCTCTCGCCGCCGCTTGCGGGAGCAGCAGGTGTAGGTCAGGATCCTGAACATGTCGGTGAAGGCGCTGCCGTCAGGCGGTTTGGTGACGAAGACGCTCTGGCCGCAGAGGAAGACCACGAGGGCCACGCCCACGCAGGTGGTGGGGATCAGGTAGCCGGCGACAAAGCTCACGTTCTGCTGGATGTAGGCAATGCCTCCCAAGGAGATGATGGCACCCAGATTAATGCTCCAATAGAACCAATTGAAAAACCTCCTCGTGGCTTCTGGGCCTCGGTCCTTAACCTAAAACAACGGGGGAGGAGAAGACAGCTGAGAACCGGTGCCAGAATGCAGCAAACGCGACTTTCGCCGTGTGCACAGCCCTGCAGAAATGCGACACTGTCCAAATGGGAGAGCGTTCCGGGGTCTCCCAACAGAAAGCAGAGGCTGGGAGCTATGCTAATCCCACAACCCCAGGAGTCTGACAAACCACGTGGACCACTGCCTCAGGGCCACCTGGACTGGCTGGAGAGCGCTCGTCTCGGGCCTGGGCCCAGCACTTGCCAAGTGGCTTCCCCCGACGGGCAGGTCCAGAACCGCCACTCGGGGCGCCACGCCCTCCTGAGGGGAGTGGGAGGGGCGCCAGGCACAGTCCCCGAGAGGAACGCTGCCAGCATGGCACACACCCACGGCCCAGAGATCCTGGCCGTCTGATGGGAAGAGGAAGCGAAAGTGCGGGCTGTCTGCAGCCGCCAGAGGCCGTCAGGCACCCAGGGGTTCCTGGAAGGCCCAGGTCACTGACCCCGGCACACAGCGGGGACACGGGCCACCCCGGCTCAGGCCCTCCAGGAGTCCTATGTCGGAACGGACCCTGGGCCAGCCACGCCATCTCCAGCAGAGCCTGCTTCGTGAAAGACTGGTGCCGGGTCTCCCGCAGACCGTCTGGCCGGGGCCCTGGGAACGTGGCCCAGCTCAGCGAGACGTCACAGGACTGCGGACTCCGGGTTCAGTAACAGCCGCAGGGCAGCCTCCTCACGGGGCACCAAGTCGTAAACGGGGCAAGACCACCAGTGCGAGACTCAACAGGCCTCCGTTACTACTACTTCATACGGTATTTTAAGTTTTATTTTTTTGAGATTAAAGGTACAAAATACATTCTCAGAATGTTTTTGGGGGACCGGCATTGTGGTGCTGCCTGAGAAGCCAGCATCCCATACAGGCACCAGTTAGCTCACGTCCCGGCTGCTCCACTTCCAATCCAGCTCTCAGCTATGGCCTAGGAAGGCAGTGGAAGATGCCCAGGTCCTTGGACTCCTGCACCCCCGTAGGAGACCAGATGAAGCTCCTGGCTTTGGCCTGGCCCAGCCCTGGCTTGAGGCCATTTGGGTGTGAACCAGCGGATGAAAGATCTTTCTGTATCTCCCTCTAACTCTTTCAAATAAATAAGTAAACCCTTTTTTTTAAGCCCCAATGAGTAAGCACAGCCACTGTGCTGGCAAGAAACACGTCTGAATCAATGATACGGCCACAACCGTCTCAGATGGCAAATCTGAGTTTTCAATAAACCGCACGCTCTTCTGGCTGCGTCTTCCTGCATCCGCGGCAGTGCTGAGCAGACGTCCTGAGCAAACGCGGTCGCCGCCAGCGAGCGAGCAGACTGCACGGAGAACTCCTACCCTCCAGAGCCCAGCAAGGGCTCTGCCGTGGGCTGCCACGGCCAAAGGTCAGGAGACAGTGCGCACCAGCACTCCGGCCGCCCTCGACTGACCAGCAAGGAGAGATTACAAGAGCACGAAACCCGAAGTGTGACACACAGGTCACTGCTTTGACGAGCGAGGGGGAGGCCATGAGCACGGGGCACAGGCTGAATCAGAGCTGACCCATCAGCCACTGACGTGCTGGGCCCAGCTCGCACCTTCACACCAAGCATCAGACACAGCCCCCGCTGGACTCCGCTGGCCGGTCCCAGGAACAAGCCATCTTCCAAGGCCTAGCCAAGCACAGGCCAGCCAGCGGGGTCACAGACGGGAAGTCGGCTGGTGGGCAGGGCCCCTGGCAGCCCCACGCCTCTCCTCTGCACAGCTGCCACCCGTCCTGGACGGCGTCAACAGGCTTTGCCCGTGACCGAGCAGTGGACAGCTCCACAGCCAGCCTGCGGGAGACCAGCCACAAGCAGACCCGTGTGCAGCCAGGGAAACAGGCGGTCGGCTCGGAACACTTCAAGTTCCCCGGCGTGCGATCTGTTTCCGTCCCTTCCATGCACGGCAAGGAGGTCTCCGTCTCAAACACTCAATCCACACGGCCCTCACAAAGCGGCCCCGGCTCCCGGCAGAGCAGACCCCCGCACTTCCAAAGCCGCCTGGGCCTCCTTCCCCGAACTGCAGAGCCACGCCAGAGGTTCCCCGCGCTGGAGGTGACAGAGCCCTCGAAAGGCAGACCGTCCAGCCGCAAGGGCAGGGCAGGGCGGACCCTCCCCCGCGCTCCCTGGAGGAAGCGGAGCAGGCTCCACACGAGGCCTCTCTACGGGGCAGCCCTCGGGGACAAGGCCTGGCCTGCACACGCACCCTGGCCGGGGGAGCTCACTTTCCCCCACACGCCCTCTCGCTAACGGTGATTCACGTGCCCCCAGATTGCAGATATGGTCAGCGGTCCTCAGTGTCCAAAGCCGTGCAACTGTCCACTTCCACAGGACTGCATCCCACCTACAGGAAGCCCTGCACCCTGCACCGTCACCCCACACCCTCCAGGCCCCTGCCACCACCAGGACATTCCAGGAACCACAACCAGACAAGGGAGACATTGTGCCTGGCATCCTTGTCTGTCTCCCAGGACAGACGTCGCACTGTGTGGGTGCCCTCTGTGTACCCATCACCCACGCCCAGCTGGCCGACAGCCCCTCCCTCTGTGTACCCACCCACGCCCAGCTGGCCCACAGCCCCTCCCTCTGTGTACCCATCACCCACGCCCAGCTGGCCCACAGCCCCCCCCTCTGTGTACCCATCATCCACACCCAGCTGGCCCACAGCCCCTCCCTCTGTGTACCCATCACCCACGCCCAGCTGGCCCACAGCCCCCCCCTCTGTGTACCCATCATCCACGCCCAGCTGGCCCACAGCACCCCCCTCTGTGTACCCATCACCCACGCCCAGCTGGCCCACAGCCCCCCCTCTGTGTACCCATCACCCACACCCAGCTGGCCCACAGCCCCCCCCTCTGTGTACCCATCACCCACACCCAGCTGGCCCACAGCCCCCCCCTCTGTGTACCCATCACCCACACCCAGCTGGCCCACAGCCCCCCCCTCTGTGTACCCATCCACACCCAGCTGGCCCACAGCCCCCCCCTCTGTGTACCCATCACCCACACCCAGCTGGCTCACAGCCCCCACCTCTGTGTACCCATCACCCACGCCCAGCTGGCCCACAGCCCCCCCCCCGTGTACCCATCATCCACGCCCAGCTGGCCCACAGCCCCCCCTCTGTGTACCCATCACCCACGCCCAGCTGGCCCACAGCCCCCCCCCCGTGTACCCATCATCCACGCCCAGCTGGCCCACAGCCCCCCCTCTGTGTACCCATCACCCACGCCCAGCTGGCCCACAGCCCCCACCTCTGTGTACCCATCACCCACACCCAGCTGGCTCACAGCCCCCCCTCTGTGTACCCATCACCCACACCCAGCTGGCTCACAGCCCCCACCTCTGTGTACCCATCACCCACGCCCAGCTGGCCCACAGCCCCCACCTCTGTGTACCCATCACCCACACCCAGCTGGCCCACAGCCCCCCCCTCTGTGTACCCATCACCCACACCCAGCTGGCTCACAGCCCCCACCTCTGTGTACCCATCACCCACGCCCAGCTGGCCCACAGCCCCCCCCCCGTGTACCCATCATCCACGCCCAGCTGGCCCACAGCCCCCCCTCTGTGTACCCATCACCCACGCCCAGCTGGCCCACAGCCCCCACCTCTGTGTACCCATCACCCACACCCAGCTGGCTCACAGCCCCCCCTCTGTGTACCCATCACCCACACCCAGCTGGCTCACAGCCCCCCCTCTGTGTACCCATCCACACCCAGCTGGCCCACAGCCCCCCCCTCTGTGTACCCATCACCCACACCCAGCTGGCTCACAGCCCCCACCTCTGTGTACCCATCACCCACGCCCAGCTGGCCCACAGCCCCCCCCCCGTGTACCCACCCACGCCCAGCTGGCCCACAGCCCCTCCCTCTGTGTACCCATCACCCACGCCCAGCTGGCCCACAGCCCCCCCTCTGTGTACCCATCACCCACACCCAGCTGGCTCACAGCCCCCCCTCTGTGTACCCATCACCCACACCCAGCTGGCCCACAGCCCCTCCCTCTGTGTACCCATCACCCACACCCAGCTGGCCCACAGCCCCTCCCTCTGTGTACCCATCACCCACACCCAGCTGGCCCACAGCCCCCCTCTCTGTGTACCCATCACCCACGCCCAGCTGGCCCACAGCCCCCCCCTCTGTGTACCCATCACCCACACCCAGCTGGCCCACAGCCCCTCCCTCTGTGTACCCATCACCCACGCCCAGCTGGCCCACAGCACCCCCCTCTGTGTACCCATCACCCACACCCAGCTGGCCCACAGCCCCTCCCTCTGCATCCAGATCCTAGCTGGCCGACAGCCCCATGTTGAAATATTCCAAACTCACAGAAAAGTCGAAAGAATAAAAAAAGTGCATTTCTACACTCCTCACTTACATTCCTAGCTCTTCACCTGTAAGTAAAATGCTTCTGGCTGAACTACTTGAAGACACGTCGCATCAAGATAGTTCTAGGCAAGATCAAATCAGGAATCCCCTCACGGCAAGCGCCTCCCTCTCTGACAATGCCGTCACACTACAAACCTAGAATCAGTGTCACTGACTGATCTACAGCCGTCACACTACAAACCTAGAATCGGTGTCACTGACTGATCTACCGTCAACCACACTACAAACCTAGAATCAGTGTCACTGACTGATCTACAGCCGTCACACTACAAACCTAGAATCAGTGTCACTGACTGATCTACAGTCAACCACACTACAAACCTAGAATCGGTGTCACTGACTGATCTACAGCCGTCACACTACAAACCTAGAATCGGTGTCACTGACTGATCTACAGTCAACCACACTACAAACCTAGAATCGGTGTCACTGACTGATCTACAGTCAACCACACTACAAACCTAGAATCGGTGTCACTGACTGATCTACAGTCGAACCACCCAAGCTCCTACAAGCAAAGGCTTCAAGGCAATGGGTGGGTTAAGCCTCTGCCTGCAGTGCCGGCATCCCACACGGGTGCCAATTCAAGCCCCGGCTGCTCCACATCCACACAAGCTCTCTGCTGCGGCCTGGGAAAGCAGTGGAGGACGGCCCAAGTCCTTGGGCCCCCGCACCTGCGTGGGAGACTCGGAAGGAGCTCCTGGCTCCTGGCTTCAGATCAGCCCAGCTCCGGCCATTGCAGCCATTTGGAGAGTGAACCAGCGGATGGAAGACCCTTCTCTCCTCTGTAACTCTCTCAAATAAAATCTTAAAAAAAAAAAAAAAAAAAAAAAAAAAACAGTCTTAAAAAAAAAAAAAGAAACAGCGGGGGCGCAACGCTGTCGCACACCGTGAGTGGCAGCCACGTCTCCGCCTGCACACCCAGGAGGGCTCCGGCCGGTGACCCTGAAGCAGCACGGCTCCTGTCCACAGCAGAAGACAGACCACGAGCGAACATCCTGTCGGGTTTCAACGTCACCATGAAGGGAGCGTTCGTGCACTACCCTACAAACAGGACCCCTGCTCTGTTATCAGGAAGACGGACGACCCCAGGACCCAAGCTGGCTGTGCTGGGCGCTCCCTGTGAAACGGGTCACACAGGGGCAAACAGGGGCAGTAAAGGAAGCTCACAGCAGGGGCTGTAGACAACCGCTGACGTCACACGTCTGGTGTAGCCAGCTCTGTGACAGATGGAGGACTGTGTTCCTAGCCCTGGGCCTTGGCTGCTGATCAGAGAGTGAGCGAGCCAATGGCACCCGAGACCGGGCCCGTCCAACTACATGGACCACAGCAGAACATGCGCACGTCCCGCCTGGCTGGGTGCTGCGCCTCGCTGGACCACACACCACCCACGGGACGACAACATGCCTCCTCTCTGTGCCTCCGTCAACTCCTCTGAGAGACTCCCGGGAGGTTCAAAGGAGGTCGGGGAGGGAAAGGACATGCAGTGTACAAAGAACACAGTGCAGAACGCAGTACAAAACTGTTACTTCGGCTGGCGCCATGGCTCATTAGGCTAATCCTCCGCCTGCGGTGCCGGCACCCTGGGTTCTAGTCCCGGTTGCCCCTCTTCCAGGCCAGCTCTCTGCTGTGGCCCCCGGGAAGGCAGTGGAGGATGGCCCAGGTGCTTGGGCCCTGCACCCGCGTGAGAGACCAGGAGGAAGCACCTGGCTCCTGGCTTCGGACTGGCGCAGCACCGGCCATAGCAGCCATTTGGGGGGTGAACCAACAGAAGGAAGACCTTTCTGTCTCTCTCTCTCTCACTGTCTAACTCTGCCTGTCAAAGAAAAAAAAAAAAAGAAAAAGAAAAACTGTTATTTCTCAAATCATTATGCGTCTCCTGGAGCCGGCATTGTGGCATAGCAGGCTAAGGCATTGGTTCACACCCTGGCTGCTCCACTTCTGATCCAGCTCCCTGCTAATGTACCTGCAAAAGTGCCCTAGGACAGCCCAAGCACTTGGGCCCCTGCACCATGTAGGAGACACAAATGAAGCTCCTGGCTCCTGGTTTTGGCCTGGCCCAGGGCTGGCCACCGTGGCCATTTGAGGAATGAACCAGCAGACGGAGATCTGTCTGTCTCTCCCCCTCTCTGTGTAACTCTGCCTTTCAAAAATAAACAAACCTTTTTAAAGTGTGTAAGAAAACAGCTAAAATTCCAGGAGGCACTTGTGAACCCTGGTCGGTCGGGTCCCAGCTGTGCGACTCCAGGCAAACGATTAGGCTGCCAAGCCTGCCTCTTCACCTGTACGACGGCACCAACCACGCGGCCAGCACAGTGTCTGTGCACGGTGACCCCGGAGGCCCCCAGCTGCCACCCACGCCCTTCCCCACCTTGCGATCCAGGCCTGTGGCACCTGGTAGACTCCCCCGCCACGCTCCCTACCCGGCCCATCCTCACAGCTCCGGGACCCAGGCTGCCCCACGCAGGGCCAGGAGCCGACGCCTCAGGTTCTGGCCTCTCCCACCTCCCAGTTCCCTGTCTGGTGGGGCAGCAATGGGCAGGTCCTGTTCCCTGGAGCTTGAGTTCTGTGTAACGTTCAACTGTCGGAATTCACGCTACGCGGCTGCAGCCATTTAAAAGAAACATCTGGTCTGTGGGTCCCCACAAACAGGAAGCAGCAGCAGAGGCCGCTGGCGGCCTGCGCAAGCCCGGGAAGCCTGCCCACAGTGTCCCGCACACACCCCTCGGGGGCAGCCCTGCCCACCTGCCCCTGCTTCCCGCGATTTTCTGGAAGGATCCAGCTTAGACACCTGCTGGCTGAGGGCAGAGCTGGGTGCTGTCACACGCGCTGCTCGGCCTCTCCCATGACCCTCACCCCAGGCCCCCTCTAAAGCAGCCAAGACCTGCGTGTGTGTCCCCACCGCGCGCGGCCAGCGCCAGGGCCGCTGCACTCTCGCGCCCCTCGAATCCGGACCTGCTAGCCTTCGGTCCCCTCCAAGAACAGGAAGTCCCTTCTGTTTAAAGCCACAACCCCGACAGGACGCATCACTGCCCCGCTCCCATCACACCTGGCCCTACCGCCTTGGCCCTCCTGCTGGTGGGCCTCCCCAGGGGCAGGGCGCCCGCTCTCCTCGGGCGCCGTCCAGGGGACCTGGGGTAGGGGTGCGTGCGGGTGGGCGGGGCGCGTGGCCTCCAGCTCTGGGGCTTCTTCCCCGCACCCACGCTCCCCGCAGGCAGAGCGCACGCTCTCCTTGGGTGCTGTCCAGGGGACCTGGGATAGGGGTGCGTGAGGGTGGGCGGGGCGCGTGGCCTCCAGCTCTGGGGCTTCTTCCCCGCACCCACGCTCCCCGCAGGCAGAGCGCACGCTCTCCTTGGGTGCTGTCCAGGGGACCTGGGATAGGGGTGCGTGCGGGTGGGCGGGGCGCGAGGCCTCCAGCTCTGGGGCTTCTTCCCCGTGCCCGCTCTCCCTTCGGTCCCGTCCCGGGGACCTGGGATAGGGATAGGGATAGGGGTGCGTGCGGGTGGGCGGGGCGCGTGGCCTCCAGCTCTGGGCTTCTTCCCCGCGCCCACGCCCCCCGCAGGCAGAGCGCCCGCTCTCCCTTGGGTGCTGTCCAGGGGACCTGGGATAGGGGTGCGTGCGGGTGGGCGGGGCGCGTGGCCTCCAGCTCTGGGCTTCTTCCCCGCGCCCACGCCCCCCGCAGGCAGAGCGCACGCTCTCCCTTGGGTGCTGTCCAGGGGACCTGGGATAGGGGTGCGTGCGGGTGGCCGGGGCGCGTGGCCTCCAGCTCTGGGCTTCTTCCCCGCGCCCACGCCCCCCGCAGGCAGAGCGCCCGCTCTCCCTTCGGTCCCGTCCAGGGGACCTGGGATAGGGATAGGGGTGCGTGCGGGTGGGCGGGGCGCGTGGCCTCCAGCTCTGGGCTTCTTCCCCGCGCCCACGCCCCCCGCAGGCAGAGCGCACGCTCTCCCTTGGGCGCCGTCCAGGGGACCTGGGATAGGGATAGGGATAGGGGTGCGTGTGGGTGGCCGGGGCGCGTGGCCTCCAGCTCTGGGCTTCTTCCCCGCGCCTGCTCTCCCTTCGGTCCCGTCCCGGGGACCTGGGGCAGGTGCAGGTGGGCGGGGCGCGTGGCCTCCAGCTCTGGGCTTCTTCCCCGCACCCGCTCTCCCTTCGGTCCCGTCCCGGAGACCTGGGATAGGGATAGGGATAGGGGTGCGTGCGGGTGGGCGGGGCGCGTGGCCTCCAGCTCTGGGCTTCTTCCCCGCGCCCACGCCCCCCGCAGCAGAGCGCACGCTCTCCCTTGGGCGCCGTCCAGGGGACCTGGGATAGGGATAGGGATAGGGGTGCGTGTGGGTGGCCGGGGCGCGTGGCCTCCAGCTCTGGGCTTCTTCCCCGCGCCCGCTCTCCCTTCGGTCCCGTCCCGGGGACCTGGGGCAGGTGCAGGTGGGCGGGGCGTGCAGCTCCCGGCTCCAGAGGCCCGAAGGAGCTGCGCCCAGGTGCGGGGACCGCGCGGCTCACCTGGTCGGCGCCGAACGGCGTGATGTTGGCCTTGACCGTGGCCACGCCCAGGCCCACGAGCGCCAGCCCCGCGAAGGTGGCGGGCGCGCAGCGGCGCGCGGGGCCGTCGGCGTCGGCGAAGGCGGCGCTGCCGTTGGCCGCGGGCGCCGAGTCGTTGCGCGGCAGCGCCGGGCGCGGGGCCCCGCAGAGCGCGGCGCGCGTGGCGGGCGCGGCCAGCAGCGGGAAGGCCAGCATGCCCAGCAGGTAGAGCGCCAGGCTGAGCCCGATGGCGCGCGCCCGGCCGAGCCGCGCGTCGGCCAGCCAGCCGCCGAAGGGCGAGCCCAGGTAGGTGAGGCCCATGAAGAGCAGCAGCGCCTGGCTGGCCTGCGCGCCCTCCCAGCCGAACGGCGCGCCGTTGAGGAACAGCACCAGGTTGGCCGTGACGCCGTAGAAGGCGGCGCGCTCCAGCAGCTCGGTCAGCAGCACGGCCCCGCACGCCGCGCGCCGCCCCGCGAACGCGCCGCCCGCCGCCCGCCGCGCGCCCAGCAGCGGCGCCCGCTCGGCCGCGCCGCCCCCCGCGCCCTCCATGGCCGCCCGGCGGCTCCCCGGAAGCCGCGGTGGACGCCGCCGCCGCCGCCGCCGCCGCCCTTCTCGCGAGACCGCGCGGCCCCGCGCGGCCGCATTGGGCGCGCCCGCCGCCGCTCAGCCGCCTCGCCCGCCGCCACTTCCGGTCCCACCCCGGAAGCCGAGGGGCGGGGCCTCTGGTGCTGCCGGGCCGGCTGTGGAGGCGGCGCCGCTCGGGGTCCCGGGGCGTCCCGGGGTGCTGCGTGCGGGGCACGGACGGCGCTGCTGGACGTCCAGCTGCGCCCCAGGCGTCCGTCTGCCGCCACCCGCACCCTGGGAGCGGTGTTCAGCACCCGGCGAGTGGATGAACACTCGGGTCGCCAGGGCTGCTTAGGGTCCCCTCCTCTCGCTCTCTCTGGGCTCCTGCAAAGCCCTGGGGTGCACTGGATTGTAAGTCACCGAGGGCAAAGTCCCAGGTTCCAGTCCCGGCTGCTCCACTTCTGCAGCTTCCTGCCGTGGCCCACGCGCGTGCGCCCCTGCCGGAGGGGACTCCTGAGCCCTGGCTTGGGCCTGGCCCTGACCCTGGCCTTTGCGGCCATTTGGGGAGTGACCAGCAGATGGGAGATGGATCTCTGTGGCTCTGCCTTTCAAATAAAATGCATCTTGAAAAAGACAGAATTACGTCCAGTAGGCATCCATCAGTAGGGATTCAGACTTGAAAGGGTCGCAACCAGTGCAGCGGCCAGTGCTGCTTCCGGGTCCCTGCTGCTGGCTGAGACAGGACGGAGACTCTGAGTGTTTGTCCAAAGACCCAGCCCGGTCCCGCATAGAATCCAGGGTAAACCGGAGCCAGCAGGGCAAAGCTGTCCAACTGACTCGGGTCGCCAAGGGGCTGCGCGGGGCACAGGTGCCGCCTTGAATGACAGCAGATCCGTCCAATGGGGTTGTCTCGTCGGAGATGCAGGAGGGGAGGGGCGGTCAGGGCGCGCCCTGGGGAGTTTGGAGGGGTTGTGCCCGGCCCCTGGCCCCGGGCCAGTGCTGTGGGGGGGCCGCTCTGGAGCTCGGTGACTGCTGGAAGTGACAGAGGTCGCCGACGTGATGGGCTACGCGATCTGTGACGTTCCCACGAGCCCCTGAATTGACCGAGTGGACACACTGCGACACTCACCGTGGTCACAGCGAAGCTGCTGGCAGGGGAAGGGAGGCCCGGGCTTGAAAGGAGGCAGGACCGGGAGGGGTGGGGCTAGTGCTTGGCTGTTGACCCCCAGGCCACGAGGCTGGGCCTGTGACCTGCTCTGAGAGCACGTGGAGGGGTGTGCGGGGCCCCAGCGCGGAGCCCTCAGCCGCCACCCTGGGAGTGCAGCTTCCTGGCGGGAGAGGCGACATGTTGACAGGGCCCCCGGCCCACTGCCAGCCACCCGGAGACCCACCAGCGAGACGCCAGAACCTGCCCGGCTGAGCCGAGCCTCGGCCTCCCGGGGCCACAGGTTCCAGCTTCCCTGACTCCTCCCTCTCTGTCTGTCTGTCTGTCTCTCTCCAGATCTGCACCCAGCTGCGTGAGGCTACTTGGACCTCAGCCAGCTCAAGTAAAAGGAAGCACCTGTCCCGTGAGCACTCCAGCACCCTCTCAGGGCTCTGTGGCTGGCTGGGGGTAGCGGCTGCCACATGGGACAGCACGGAGCAGACCACAGCCTGGTCACAGAGCATCCGGTCGGGCCGCCTGGCTCCACACCGTAGTGTTCGTTGGGTGTGATGGACGGCTGCCCGACACCCACACCCTCACTCGCCTCCCCGCCGAGTGCCCACAGAGCTCAGGAGGGACTAACGGTAGCTGCTGGGCCTGCGCAGGCCCCTGGCCTCCTGCCAGTGACTGCTCAGGGGGACTGGCCCTGCGGTGGACAACTGACCCACCCCATGGAGACTTCTGAAGTGGGCAGACGCGAGGCGGGAAGCCTGCGGCCCACAGGCTCCTGGAGCCCTGCCCGGCCATGTGCTGAGCCAGTCCAGGCAGAAGTTAGATAAGGGGAGAGGGGCCGGCACTGTGGCGTTGTAGGTCAAGCCTCCGCCTGCATCCCATATGGGCACTGGTCTGAGTCCCGGCTGCTCCACTTCCAATCCAGTTCCCTGCTAATGCATCCGGGAAAGCATAGGTGATGGCCCCTGCACCTGCAAGGGAGACCTGGAAGAAGCTCCTGGCTCCTGGCTCCGGATAGGCCCAGCTCTGGCCGTTGCAGCCATCTGGAGAGTGAACCAGAGGATGGAGGCCCCTCTGGCTGTAACTCTGCCTTTTAAATAAATAAATAAATCTTAAACGATAAGGGGAGACAATGGACCCCACATTGTTTCAGCCTCAGCGTAGGGTTTTGTGAGGCTTTTAGCCAGAAGATGCCTATCATGAGTCTGTTTAGAAAGTAAATTTAAAAATAAAGGAAACAAGGACAAGAGGGGGCAGCCTGTTTTTTGCCTTGTGCTCGGCCCCGTTGCTGGGTGGGTTTTCTGCCTGTCTCTCCCGGGTTTGCAGCTCCCGTAATTGCTCCCCTAGAGGACTGGGGAGAAATTCGCTCCAGACACCTGGGCCGCTTCACACACCTGCTGAGTAGCCGGGAGCTCTGCCTCTCAGCGACACAGCCACGCTGGTGACCGCCTGCCTCCCACGGCAGCCCCTGGGGAGGCTGGCCCTGCCTCGCAGGGGTGGTTTCCAGGGAGGCCCTCCCCGGAGGCCCCTGCCGTGTGGACGGAATGGAAATGTACTGCTTGGCCTGAACCCCCCGGGGCTTCCACCTCCCTGTGGCGCAGGGAGAGGCTGCAAGGCTATGGCTTCAGGATGCAGCAGACGCGGGCGCTGCAGGGCCTCCCCCATCCCCCGACTTCCCACCAGGCGTCCGTGCCTCCCTGTCGCCCCCGTTCAGCCTCAGCTTCCTCACAGCCTTCCAGCGGCAGGTGCACACCTGCCCCGGGGCATCCTGGCCACCAGCATTCTGGTTTCCTGCTGTGTGCATCATGCCACAGCGAGAGTCCTCAGCCACGGCCACGTCAGACACCCCGAGAGCTGTCATGAATTCCGTTTGTTTCACGGGGCCACTGTGGCAGCCGTCCTCTCTGCTGCAGATCATCTCGCCAGAAGCAGAAGTACAAGCGAAATGAATGGAAACAGAGCAGAGCGATGGGAAGGAGCCGGGGTTTGCATTCTTGAGCCCAGATCGAAGCCACGCGCACACACACGCACACATGCATGCACACACATGCATACACACACGCACATGCACACACACGCACACACCTGCTTTGGGTGTGTCAGGCCGAGTTCACGGCAGCTTTTCAACTACCCTTTGCCACAGCCCGTTCCCTCTAGCCTCCCTCCTGGCCTGCGTCCCCTGCTGGTGTTTTCAAAGCCCAGGAGCTGCCTGCAGAAGTCAGGCGGTCACCAGTGGGAGGGGGAGGCACAGGGGGAACTAGAGAGCGGGAGGGAAACGGAACTCTGCTTCCTCCTACGGCAGGAAGGGCAAGCTGTCCTCACAGCTGTGTGGCCACGCCCAGCCTCTCCATTCTAATGACCGCTGGAACACTGCTGCGGGGGTGTCAGGGAGCTGGGCAGCACTGTGCACCTGTTCTTGCTTTAGGGGAGGCCTTGCAGGAAAGATCTCAGGACCTGAGGCCCACCCATGTGGGCGGGAGGAGGCGGAGGGCCGGCTGAGTGGGTTTGGCTGGAGGCTGCAACCACACCCGGGGCCAGCAGGCGCCTGTTTGGCACCCACGTACATCCCACACAGAGCAGACAGCAAATGAAGAAATCAAAGAACGTCAAAGCAGCCGGAGGAAGCACCAGCCAGCACGAATCTCAGCGGGGGGCTCTCCTGCCTGAGCTGAACGCTGGACACGGAAGCCGTGAGGGAGAAGCGTAACTGATGTGGCCCCATCAAGCCTGACCACTTCTGTGTAGAAAAATAGTGATTCCAGGGGCCGGCGCTGTGGCATACTGGGTAAAGCCGCCACCTGCAGTGCCAGCATCCCATATGGGCGCCAGTTCAACTCCCCATGGGTCCACTTCTGATCCAGCTCTCCGCTATGGCCTGGGAAAGCAGTGGAAGATGCCCAAGTCCTCGGTTCCCTGCACCCACATGGTAGTCCCAGAAGAAGCTCCTGGCTTTGGATCAGCTCAGCTCTGGCCGATGCGGCCATCTGGGGAGTGAACCAGCGGATGGAAGCCCTCTCTCTCTGTCTCTACCTCTCTCTGTAACTCTCAAATAAATAAATAAATCTTTTTAAAAATAAAATATCGATTCCAGTTACCAGCAGAACGAGAAGCAAAGCCCCTGACGGGTCCAGCGTCCTCGCTCGAGAGTTCTCCAGCCCACGGAGGGGCTCTGTGGCCGGCGAATCTGACTGCCACGGCGGAGGACCAGGCCCTCGGCGGACGGCCGCCGTCCAGCCCTGCCCGGCAGCATCTGGGCCCCTGCTGGCAGCCACACCTCAGGCTCCCCTCAGGAACCCACATGCCCGGTGCTTCTGGCGGGGCTGCTCCCAGAGTTGGCAGGTGGCCGAGCCTGCCCCATCACAGGAGCCCAGCCAGCCACAGAGCCTGGTTCAGGGATGGGCACGTGAGCCACGCTGGTCAGAGCTAATTCCGGAGCTTAATCTGGAAGGAGCGAGAAGTGACTCAAGGAAGCCCATCTTGTGAAACCCCAGAATGAGCAGCCCACAAGCAGAGGAGAGACGGACTCCACCAACTTCTCTTTCCAGTAAACACAGGAGGCTTTCTGTCTCTTGAATTTGAAAAAAAATCCCAATAAAATACAAGCGAGACACATACCTGCATACACACGTGCCTGAAAGAAAATCCAGAGGCCTTTCATGAATAGAAAAAGTCGAGTTACACTAGTAATTTAAACGTGGCATAAAGGAGCGCGTGTGAGTTTCACTGGGCCTGAAAAGCGGCCAGCATTGGCACTGTTCTGGGAACAGTGAGTGGGACAAGCGTCCCGGAGGGCCGTCGGTCATTTGCATCAGCCCCGCACTGGCCTACACTCTGCGTAATTCCCCTGCTAGGAGTTTAAGAACGTGTGCAGAGGGGCTGCCGTCTGCGGTGCCGGCATCCCATATGGGCACTGGTTCTTTCCCGGCTGCTCCACTTTTGGTCCAGCTCCCTGCACCTGGGAAGGCAGCATCAGATGGCCCAAGTGCTTGGGCCCCTGCCAGCCACATGGGAGACCCAGAGGAAGCTCCTGCCTCAGCCCTGGCCGTCGTGGTCATCTGGGGAGTGAATCAGCAGATGGAAGACTCCCTCTCTCCCTCTCGCTCTCTCACTCTCTCTGTAACTCTGCCTTTCAAATAAATAAATCTTCAAAAAGAAAAAAAAAATGTGCAGAGAATTAGCTATGAGATGCTTGTTCAGTGTTGCTCAGTAAAGCCAAAAGATTGGAAGCAGCAGGAAGACATCCAAGGAAGCCACTAAATCACAGTGCACGCACGCACCGGGTACTTCATGACTTTTTGTTTTAAGATCTTATTTATTTATTTGAGAGGTAGAGTTACAGACAGAAAGAAAGAGAGGTCTTCCACCCACTGGTTCACTCCCCAGACAGTAGCAATGGCCAGAGCTGGGCCGATCTGAAGCCAAGAGCCAGGAGCTTCTTCCGGGTCCCCCACGTGGGTGCGGGGGGCCAAGCACTTGGGCCCTCTTCCACCACTTTCCCAGGCATAGCCGAGAGCTGGATCTGAAGAGGAGCAGCTGGGACTAGAATTGTTAGGTAGGAAGTCAGATATGAGCTTCTGTGTGTGTGACAAAGGCCTAGTCTATGTCTAGCATCTGCATCTGCATCTCAAAGTCATCCTGACAATGCTTCAGCGGCAGCCCCTGCCCTGCCTCCTTCTACCCGGTAACCTGCCAGGTGGGGGTCCCCACCCCTTCTGCCTGACAGATCTTCCACAATCTCCCAGATGCAGCCCGGGATCTGCATTTCAAACACCCTGCTCCGGATCCCCATTCTCTAGGGGGTCCTGCTCACCCTTCCTCTGAACCCAGGATGGCGCCAGCCAGGCTTCCTCCTGTCTGATACCTTCAGGGGAAAACTCAGATAGGAGCTTCTTAGTATTTACAGCCATAAAATCCTTTGTTTCAGGAGGAGACATGTGAAGACAGAGACCCATCTCCTTAAAAACCCCCGGCCTCAACCAGACTGCGCGCTCAGCCCTCTGCCTCTCTGCTGAGTCGCCTGCCTGCCTGCCTGCCCAGATGTAATCTCTCCACTCAACCATGTAACCTCACTCCTTCCCCCAGCCCGAGCGACTGCACTCTTGCTCAGGTCCTGTCTGGAGAGGTGCCCATCCGTTCTTGCGGATGTCCCTTCCCTAATAAACTTTGCTACTTTTTACTTTCCACTACTCTGTCTCATGCCTGAATTCCTTCTTGCATGAAGACAAGAACCCTGCTATTCTCCGGTAACAGAACCGGTGTACATCTGGAATGCCCGCGCTGTAGACGGAGGATTAACCTACTGCGCCACAGCGCCGGCCCCACTTTGGGATTATTCAAATGCTCTTTGTAGCTGTGGGATTGTGCGCTAGACAGGATACACTGTTGCAGCGGGTTCTGCTGCTGTGTAACGAAGTGTCTGGTCGAGGTGGGAGGCTGGACCCAAAGCCTGCGGGAGAGACTGGCTTCTCAGCTCAGAGGCCCTCCAGCGGAAAGCAGGTGCCCGCGGGCTGCAGTCTCGCCCGTCCCCAGGCCCTCCAGCTGCTGTGCCTGTGGCAGAACCGCACACCTGGGGTGGCTGGCGGAGTGTCCATCTCCGCGCTGTCTGTCCAGCCTGGCCAGGGGAGAGTCTGCGCGACACCAACTCCCTCTCCCGCAAGTACCCAGTCCCCACCAGCACAAGGACTCCATGAGGCGCCTCCTGCACGGTGTGCCCGTTCCAGGACCACGGATCTGGGAATTCCAACCACGTGAGCAGACCCTTCCCGGCAGCCCCCGGTGTGGGGCTTGACTGTTCACCAGAAGGTGTGCGTGTGCGGAGGGGACCCCAGGAGTGGGTCAGCCTACTGTCCACCACACCAGGTTGTTAAGATTAAAACAAGGCCGGCGCCGCGGCTCACTAGGCTAATCCTCCACCTTGCGGCGCCGGCACACCGGGTTCTAGTCCAGGTTGGGGCGCTGGATTCTGTCCCGGTTGCCCCTCTTCCAGGCCAGCTCTCTGCTGTGGCCAGGGAGTGCAGTGGAGGATGGCCCAGGTGCTTGGGCCCTGCACCGCATGGGAGACCAGGAGAAGCACCTGGCTCCTGGCTCCTGCCATCGGATCAGCGCGGTGCGCCGGCCGCAGCACGCCAGCCGCGGCAGCCATTGGAGGGTGAACCAACGGCAAAGGAAGACCTTTCTCTCTGTCTCTCTCTCTCACTGTCCATTCTGCCTGTCAAAAAAAAAAAATTAAAACATCTTTCAAAAATAGGGCATAGGGTGCACAAATCAAAACAGAACAAAAGTCCGAGCAGCAGGGCTAAGGAGGTGGGGCCTGTGCCCCCACCTGCAGCGGGCAGGTCAGGCCTCATTGCGTCACAGGTCCCTGGACGAGGCGATGAGGACAGCGGTGCCCGCAGGTGGGGACTGTGGGGTTCAGGCACCCGCGGTGCAGATCGGGGACTCGGCTGGCACAGCTCCTGCATTCCTGGAAGCTCAGGTCCTTACGGCTGTCGCCAAGCCAGCTTTGCTCCGCCCGGTCATCAGGACAGCAGCGGGAATCAAAGCCCAGGGTTTTCTGCCAGAAATGCAAAGGCAAGGATTCCTATTCGTGGCCGACTTCACGGTGTCCCGAACGCAGCGCGCGCACGAGCAAATGCTGTCTCCCCGGCCCTGGCACTGGGTCTCCGTCCAGCGCTGTTGACAAACGGGGGGTGGGGTGGGGGGAAGGAAACACAACCAGGGCACAGAGACCGCAGCTCCATTTGTAGCCCCCTCTATCTTTTTAAGATTTATTTACTTGAAAGGCAGAGTTACAGAGAGGCAGAGGCAGAGAGAGAGAGAGAGAGAGAGGTCTTCCATTTGCTGGTTCACTCCCCAGACAGCAGAAACCGCCGGAACTGCGCCGATCCGAAGCCAGGAACCCAGAGCATCTTCTGGGTCTCGCATGTGGGTGCAGGAACAAGCACTCGGGCCATCTTCCACTGCTCTCCCAGGCCACAGCAGAGAGCTGGATCGGAAGTGGAGCAGCTGGGACTCAAACCGGCCGGCACCCATGCGGATGCCAGCACTGCAGGCAGCGGCTTTACCCATGCTGCACCACAGCGCCGGCCCCCGTCTCTTTTAATAATTTATTTTCACTTTATCTGAAACCCCAGAGAGAAAGCGAAAGACACAGAGAAGTCTTCTATCTGCTGGTTCACACCCTGAATCCTACAGCAGGCAGGGCTGGGCCAGGCTGAAGCCAGGAGCTTTGTCTGGGTCTCCCAGGCACTTGGGCCACCGCTGCCTCCCAGCGTGCGTCAGCAGGGAGCTGCCTGGGAAGTGGAGCAGCGGGACCAGAAGCAGGCTCTCTGATGTGGGATGCAGGTGTCCCTGTGGCGACAACTGCTGCACCAAATGCCCACCTCGGGGCTTTTTTTTTTTAAATGAGAATCTCCCTCCCTCTCCCCCCCCTTCCCCCTCTGTCTTCCCCTTCCCCCCTCACACATGCAGAGCCTTTGACATTGGCAGAACTCAGGGGCAGTGATGGAGACGGATGGATGCCAAGTGCCGGTTCCCACCAGAGACCTGGTCTCAAGTCCGAGTTATGCCCATGGTGAGAACACCCTTGGAAGCACAGGCACCGTTTTTATGCGGGGTGGATCATCACGGAGCGAGGTCAGCCCAGTGAGCACACACGGGGGCAGAGGGCACGCTGTGCGCTGCACCAGGGCCTCAAGCCTTGGTGGACGCAAGTGTAGAGAGGCCGCCACCTCCGTCCACCCCTCCCCCGCAGCCTCGGCCAGGCTGTCCCAGGAGAGCAGGTTTCCCTTTGTTCTGGGCGTGGGAGGACCATCAAAGCCCCATCAGCATGACCTAACACACCATTCCTTGTCATTTACTTCTCGTTTTATGGACGAGGAGACAAGGACGAACCCATAAAGCAACAAAGCTGGGTCAGACTCTCAGGAACCTGCGCCGTCCAGGAAATGGGATGGGTTTGAGCTTCAGCCAGGTAAAGGCGCTTCGTAACCCCGACTCTCACGAGAGAGAGAAGTCAGGATCCCATCCTCCAGGGACAAGAACCTCCCCACAGCACACAGTGGGTGACAACGCTTAACCTAACAAGGATTTCAGTGCCCTTGCTACACAGGACGCTGTCCCATGCAAGACAGGGCACAGGCGTGGGTGGAGGGAAAGGGCTGCCCACCCGCGCGCACGGGGCCCAGGGAGGGGGTGGGGGCCCTCGTGCAGCTTTGAAATGGGGAGGGCTTGGTGGCAGGCTGCTCCGTGGCTCTGACAAAGGTGTGTGCAGAGACCCGGGCCCCCACTGGTCTCAGCCCCTTCGTGCTGCCGCAGGGAAACACCACAGAGTGGGTTGTGTCCACGTGGCAGTCTCCTGTGCCCACGGGGAGGGGGGGAGGCGTGCCTGTCACAGGCTCCGGCCTGTCCCTGAGGGCAGAGCTCCCTGGCCCAAAGGTCGCCTCTTCCAAAGTCAACCTGGACTTCGGACTTTGGAGCCTGGAGCGAACTTTCCCCCTTCCCTTCCTTCCCTGTCCTCAGGGATGGGGGCTGCAGGGGCCGAGGGGACCCTGCACAGGCCTCGCTTGGTCCCTGCGTGTGCCTCCCCGAGCAGAGATGGCCGACTTCAGACCTGCTCTGCCGCGTTTCTTCTGAGAACGGCGATTTTAGGCAAAGCGGCAGTTCCAGATTCCCTGGGTGCCAGCTGTGATCCCGTGACCTACAAGGAGACGCACTGAAGGCTGTGTGACTGTCCAGGGCAGGGCACAGAGCACCTAGGCCGCGGGCAGGGTGCCTGCCTCCCACCTCAGCGCCCAGGGCGCCAGTCCCGGCTCTGCTTCTGATCCCAGCTTCCTGCTAACGAGCACTGTGGGCATCGGCGGTGATGGCTCGCGGACTTCCATTTCTGCCACTCACACAGGAGATACCAAGAGGGCTCCGGGCTCCTGGCTTAGCCTGGCCCTCCCTGGCTGCTGTGGGCATTTGGGGAGTGAACCAGAGAATGGAAGATCTCTGTCTTTGGTTTTGACTGTTTCCAATAAATTAACAAAAAGATTAATATATTCTTGTTTAAGGATGAATGAACACACTGTTTTGAGTGCCCCACTTTGCGCTCCCCTGTTGCCTGGAATCTGGGTGCAATGGGGGAGGTTTTGACAGTGATGTTGTGCCTTGAGGAGATCTTGGGGACTGGGGTTCCGGGGCACCTGCAGCCCCTGGGTGAGACATGGGCTGTTTCTGAGCTTCTACAGAAATACTACAAACGGAGGTTGTGAAAGTTGAAGGAGCCTTCCGCCATGGCAGCGAAACGGAGGCTTGGGGCCCACGTTGTGGTGGGGGGAGGGCAGCAGCTGTTTAGTGCCCGTCAAACACAGGGAGGAAGGCCTCGGGTCATCATAGGCTCTGGTCCTCACCAGACGCCCGGAATCCCACCTCCCCACCAGAGCGCCCACGCTCACCGTGGCGGCTCAGGCTCTAGAAGAGCGCCGTGTGGTCTGAGCAGAGCGCTCAGCCTGCATGTGGGTGTGGTCTGAGCACAGCGCATATCAGGACCAGGCTCAGCCCACTGCACTGCCTCATGGTCAGGCCTCTGCAGGCTGTGCTGCCCCGCCTTGGCAGAATCTGAGCTGCACCTGCTCCCAGCAGGCCTGGGGTGTCCCACAGCCAGGGAGCGGGGGGGGGGGGGGGCCCGGGGCGTCCCACAGCCAGGGGGCACGGGGTGGGGGCCGGGGCGTCCCACAGCCAGGGAGCACGGGGAGGGGGGGGGGGCCCGGGGCGTCCCACAGCCAGGGGGCACGGGGTGGGGGCCGGGGCGTCCCACAGCCAGGGAGCACGGGGAGGGGGGGGGGGCCCGGGGCGTCCCACAGCCAGGGAGCACGGGGGGGGGGCGGGGCATCCCACAGCCAGGGAGCATGGGGTGGGGGCCCGGGGCGTCCCACAGCCAGGGAACATGGTGGGGGCCCGGGGCGTCCCACAGCCAGGGAGCACGGGGTGGGGGCCCGGGGCGTCCCACAGCCAGGGAACACGGGGTGGGGGCACGGGGTGGGGGCCCGGGGCGTCCCACAGCCAGGGGGCACGGGGTGGGGGCCGGGGCGTCCCACAGCCAGGGGGCATGGGGTGGGGGCACGGGGTGGGGGCCCGGGGCGTCCCACAGCCAGGGGGCACGGGGGGGGGGGGACGGGGCGTCCCACAGCCAGGGAGCACGGGGTGGGGGCCCGGGGCGTCCCACAGCCAGGGAGCACGGGGTGGGGGCCCGGGGCGTCCCACAGCCAGGGAGCACGGGGTGGGGGCCCGGGGCGTCCCACAGCCAGGGAGCACGGGGTGGGGGCCCGGGGCGTCCCACAGCCAGGGAACACGGGGTGGGGGCACGGGGTGGGGGCCCGGGGCGTCCCACAGCCAGGGGGCACGGGGTGGGGGCCGGGGGCGTCCCACAGCCAGGGAGCACGGGGTGGGGGCCCGGGGCGTCCCACAGCCAGGGAGCACGGGGTGGGGGCCCGGGGCGTCCCACAGCCAGGGGGCACGGGGTGGGGGCCCGGGGCGTCCCACAGCCAGGGGGCACGGGGGGGGGACGGGGCGTCCCACAGCCAGGGAGCACGGGGTGGGGGCCGGGGCGTCCCACAGCCAGGGAACATGGTGGGGGCCCGGGGCGTCCCACAGCCAGGGAGCACGGGGTGGGGGCCCAGGGCGTCCCACAGCCAGGGAACACGGGGTGGGGGCACGGGGTGGGGGCCCGGGGCGTCCCACAGCCAGGGGGCACGGGGTGGGGGCCGGGGCGTCCCACAGCCAGGGGGCATGGGGTGGGGGCACGGGGTGGGGGCCCGGGGCGTCCCACAGCCAGGGGGCACGGGGTGGGGGCCGGGGCGTCCCACAGCCAGGGGGCACGGGGTGGGGGCCCGGGGCGTCCCACAGCCAGGGGGCACGGGGTGGGGGCCCGGGGCGTCCCACAGCCAGGGGGCACGGGGTGGGGGCCCGGGGCGTCCCACAGCCAGGGGGCACGGGGGGGGGGGACGGGGCGTCCCACAGCCAGGGGGCACGGGGTGGGGGCCCGGGCGTCCCACAGCCAGGGAGCACGGGGTGGGGGCCCGGGGCGTCCCACAGCCAGGGAGCACGGGGTGGGGGCCCGGGGCGTCCCACAGCCAGGGAGCACGGGGTGGGGGCCCGGGGCGTCCCACAGCCAGGGAGCACGGGGTGGGGGCCCGGGGCGTCCCACAGCCAGGGAGCACGGGGTGGGGGCCCGGGCGTCCCACAGCCAGGGAGCACGGGGTGGGGGCCCGGGGCGTCCCACAGCCAGGGAGCATGGGGTGGGGGCCTGGGGCGTCCCACAACCAGGGAGCACGGGGTGGGGTGGGGGCCCGGGGCGTCCCACAGCCAGGGAGCACGGGGTGGGGGCCCGGGGCGTCCCACAGCCAGGGGGCACGGGGTGGGGGCCCGGGGCGTCCCACAGCCAGGGGGCACGGGGGGGGGGGGACGGGGCGTCCCACAGCCAGGGGGCACGGGGTGGGGGCCCGGGGCGTCCCACAGCCAGGGGGCACGGGGTGGGGGCCCGGGGCGTCCCACAGCCAGGGGGCACGGGGTGGGGGCCCGGGGCGTCCCACAGCCAGGGGGCACGGGGTGGGGGCCCGGGGCGTCCCACAGCCAGGGGGCACGGGGTGGGGGCCCGGGGCGTCCCACAGCCAGGGGGCACGGGGTGGGGGCCCGGGGCGTCCCACAGCCAGGGGGCACGGGGTGGGGGCCCGGGGCGTCCCACAGCCAGGGAGCACGGGGTGGGGGCCCGGGCGTCCCACAGCCAGGGAGCACGGGGTGGGGGCCCGGGGCGTCCCACAGCCAGGGAGCATGGGGTGGGGGCCTGGGGCGTCCCACAGCCAGGGAGCACGGGGAGGGGGGAGGGGCGGGGCGTCCCACAGCCAGGGAGCACGGGGGCCTGAGGTGTCCCATCTGTGCACCCAGTGCCAGAAACCACTTCTTGCCTCCTCCCCCTGGGGGGTTGTGTCAGACGTGCCAGGCACAGGCACCCTGGAGTCACTTTCCCGAGGGCTGTGCGGCTCACCCCTCCGTGCCCCGCGAGGCCCTCCCACTCCAGCCAGTGCACCAGTGCTGCTATTTCCAGGGGCTTCCTCAAGCAAGGGTCAGGCTGCGCGGGCAGCTGGGATGGGGAGATCAGGATCCTTCTCGGGAGCCACACGGGGGCCAGACACCAGAAGGCCTGAGGAAGCCATGGTCGCCGTCCCGGGCTCCTGGCTGGCGGCCTGGCAGCAGGTGGCCCGGAAGAGTGCGCCCAGCGCAGTGCCAGCTCCTGGTGTGGGGCTGCTGCCACCTGGCCAGCGGCTCAGCCTCCCCGCCCTCCACCTGCCTTCCTCACTTTCCCCAGTGAGAGGAGATGAAGGCCACAGGTGGGGGTGAAGCGGGGGCACCTGCTCTGGTGTTGGACCCCCGCACCAAACGGTGCCGCCAGCTGCCTGCAGTCTGGAGCCCAGGACAGCCCCCGTGTCCTCCCTGCTGCCGATGGCCACCTGGTCTCCTCCCCACCCACACCGCCTGGCCTCACCCACTTCCTTCCTCAGTTACTTGCGGTTCTCAGCCTGGGGCTCTAAAGTACCCTCCAGGGCTGTGGGAGGCGGGGCTCCTGCAGGTGCGGACTGCCCCACCCCCACCCCCACCGGACTCACCTGAGGCCCTGCAAGCCCCGCCCTGGTCCTCATGGGAGGGGCCCAGTGGTGTAGACCCCACGGGAGTGGATGCGGTCTCCCGCAACAGCCTGGGCCAACCGAGCCCCCACGCCCCTGCGCGCGCCTCTCCCCACGCCCCCTTCCCTCCCCACGCACCCCCTCTCTCCTCCCAACATCCCCATCCCACTCCCCCCCTCCTCTCCCTCCCCACGTCCCTCCCCTCCCCTCCCCTCCCCTCTCTACGCTCCTCCCCTCCGTAGGCCCCCTCCTCACTCCCTTCCCCATTTCTGTCCCACTCCCCTCCTGTCCCCTCCCCTCCCCGCCCCGCCCCCGGCGCCCGCTCTGCGCTGCGGCTCCTGAACTGGCGGGCGCGGCCTCCAGGAGCGGCGGGCGGGACCGACCCAGCACTGCCCCCGGCCCCGGTGGCGGCGGCGCGGTCGATGGCCCGGGCGGCGGCGGCGGCGGCGGCATGCGGCTCCTGTTCCTGGCGGTGCTGCGGCGGCACACGGGCAATGCCGTCACGGCTCAGCGCGTCCGGTAGGTGCGGGCCGCGCGGGGCCCAGCATCCCGCCCGGCCGGCCGGGGACGCGGGGGCCGGGGCCGCCCCCAGCCGCGCGCGCCAACGGACTGGCCCGGGCGCGGGGCCTGCGGGGAGCGCGCGAGCAGCGGCCCGGGCAGAACGGGCGCGGGGCCTCGCTGACCACCTGGGCGCAGGTGGAGGCCGCGCACGGAGCTGCGGCAGCTGGTCTCCCGGGCCTGCCCGCGCGGTGGGCGCCCTGGCGTGTGGCCCACAAACCGGGGAGGCGGCCTGCCGGGGTGAGGTTGTGCAGCAGCCCGGGGACTCGTGGCAGAGGCTCCCACGGGGCCCAGCAGCCCTCCTAGAACCTTCGGGTCCCTGTCGCTATCCCCCCCCCCCCCCCCCCCCGCCGCCGCGTTCCCTGTCGCCTGCTCCCCAGCCTAGCCTTCCTTTTCTTTCACTACACTTGCGGTTTCCCACAATGACCCTGCTTTATTTGCTTGTCTGGGACACGTCCTGGCTGGCCGCACAGGCTCCCAGCAGAGGGGGTGCGGGAGGGATGCAGGGGCATCACCTGTGCCTGAGCTTGGGGCTGCCCAGAGCCCTGCCTGCGTCCCCAGCCAACTGCCCTGCTCCGTGGCGCTGCCCAGCCTGACCCTCACCGTGGGAATGAGCGGCCCAGGCTCCACTGCTCGGCCGGGTCCCTTACAGATACTGTAGAAAGGGCCCGGGAGCGGGGATGGCGTCTCTGAGGTCCCCTGGGCCCCATCAGGGGTCTCCCCACTCAGAGACCCTCAGGGGCCAGGCTGGGGCACATTCCAGGGAGGCCAGGCGTGGAGGAGGTGGGTCCCAAGCACTTGGACCATCTTCTGCTGCTTTCCCAGGCACATTAGCAGGGAGCTGGATCCGAAGTGGAGCAGCTGGGATTTGAACCTGTGCCCATATGGGATGCCAACTCTGCAGGTGGCAGCTTAACCCGCCATGTCCCAGTGTGGGCCCCAAACCTGGGCTGTTCATGAGAGTTGTGGATCTTGGGGAAGGGACAGGAAGGGCAGGTGGGATGGTGGGAGGCATTTGCCTGCAAGAGTTGAGTGTCATGCCGTCTTCACAATGCAGAACATTCTAGATCAGCTGTTTGCAGTGGGAACAGAGGCAGAGGGTATGTGAGGAGGAAGGAGCACTCCAGGGGCCTTGGGCAGAGTCTGGAGGCCCCTCTGGTCGTCACCGCTGGAGCTGGGGTGCCGGCATGCGGTGGGTTGAGGCCAGGGATGCTTCTCCACATCCCACAGTGCACAGGGGCAGCCCCAGCAAGACAGGGCACACGGCAGGAAGGGGCCAGGCCTCTCCCACCTCTCAGCGACGGCCGGCACCCCTGCAGCAAAAGGCAGGTTCACAGGAGGGCAGCAGGGGGCTCTGACTGGCCCTCAGCTCAGGCCACACCTCTGGGCCAGGCGAGGGCTGTCTGCAGCTCCCGGAGATGGTGGTGGGTGCTTTGTGTCTCCTCGGCCGTGGATGGCATGTCTCTGGGCCAGGCGAGGGCTGTCTGCAGCTCCCAGAGTCGGTGGCGGGCGCTTTGTGTCTCAGCCGTGGATGGACTGAGTTACTGTCACCCTGGGGTGCCCTGGAGGTGGGGGGGTATTTGGATACTCCTCATCGAACTGTCCGTCGAACCAGACCAGCTCCAACAGTGCCCTTCAGGGTAAAATTCAGCTTGGAGGAGTGAAAAGGTGTGGTCAGGAACGTGGAGGACAGGGTGTAATCTCACTGTGGAAGAAAAGTGCGTCGCACAGTCACGGCTGTGAACAGGGCGCAGGCGGCCTGCAGTCAGCCACGGGCCTCGTGCCGTCGTCCGTGCCGGGCACGCGGAGCAGGGGGCTGCCCCACCGGAAGCCTCGAGATTCTTTTTTTTTTCTTTCTTTTATTTATTCACTTGAAAGAGAAGGGAAGAGTCAAGTGGGTTCACTCCCCAAAAGTGAACCAGCAGCCAGGGCTGGGCCAGGCCGAAGCCAGAAGATCAAAGTCCTTGCGTGCAAGCTCAAACAACCCCCCAGGCCTGGCTGAGCGAGGGCACCTGGAGAGCAGCCGCCGCCCTCTCACTGGGGATGAGAGGAGATGACACAGCCTGTCTGAGTCAGCCTGGGTCCTTCTCTCTGCAAATGGGTGGATGATTGGTGGAGCATGCGTGCACCTTTGTTACCTTTAAAGCGAGAGAGAGAGAGAGAGAGAGAGAGAGAGAGGTCTTCCATCTGCTGGTGCACTCCTCGCATGGCTGCACCTGCCAGGTGCCAGGAGCTCTCTCTGGGTCTCCTGTGTGGGTGCAGGGGCCCAGGTACTTGGGCTGTCTTCTGCTGCTTTTCCCGGGTGCACCGGCCGGGAGCTGGACCAGAAGTGGTGCAGCCAGGAACCAAACGGGCGCCCACAACGGATGCTGGCACTGCAGGCAGCTGCTGTGCCTGAGACGTTGTTGTAAATGGGAGGCAACAACTCCTGGGGCTTGAATGCAGCCCCCATGGGCTTCTGTCACCAGCACCCGTGCCCTTTCGCTGGTGCATTGTGGGAGCTGCTTTCTCCTTACAAGGATGGCAGATGGAGTGGTTAGCACCCAGGTCCCACATGGGTCCCACAAACCCACGGGTACTTCCAGGCGAGGTCTCCTGACCCCTGCTCTAAACCAGACCGTCAGGGGCTCCCGGGTCCCTGAGCTGCAGCTCGAGGGCGGTGTCTGCAGAGCTCCCGCGGGGCGTGGGTGCCGGGAAGACTGTCACGGGGAGAGGGAGTGGGGCCGGAATCCGGGCTTCCTGAGCCCTGGGATGAACTCCGAGGGTCAGGTCCGTGTGCAGACGGGAGCGTGGGCGGCGCAGGTACTGCAGCTCAGTCGGGCGGAGCCAGGCTGTGTGCAGTGGGAGGAGGCTGTTGTCTTTTGCCCACTCAGGGACGCAGCGTGGGAAGTGTGTGTGGATGGGAAGTGACAGGTGTCAGGTGTCCTGGAGCCACGCGTCCCCTGCGCCCTCCCTTCCCCGCCCAGAGGCTCTCGTTGCCAGGCTGGAGCGTGGGAGTCCTCATTTTCCTTTCGTGGGAGGGGGTGTTGTGAGTGAGCCAGGCCCCCTGCAGCACACGTCTGCTGGGCCTCTCCAACGGGCAAAGTGCCGGGCAGGTGCCGGCCAGGCACAGGTGCTCCTGCACATCAACCCAGAGCTACAGGGAGGAAGGTTCCAGCATTTTAGCTCAGCAAGCAGACGGGAGCAACAGTTCCACAGAGCCTGGAAGGTTCTAGAATTGTAGCACAGTTCCATGAAGCTTGGAAGGGTCTAGAATTGTAGAGCAGTCTGCAGACATGAGCACCCAGTTCCACGGAGCCTGGAAGGTTCTAGAATTGTGTAGGAGGCAGGTATGAGCACAGATACAGAGCCTGGAATATTCTAGAATTGCAGCACAGTTCCGCGGAGCCTGGAAGGTTCTAGAATTGTAGTGCAGTTCCACAGAGCCTGGAAGGTTCTAGAATTGTGCAGTTCCACGGAGCCTGGAAGGTTCTAGAATTGCAGCACAGTTCCACGAAGCCTGGAAGGTTCTAGAATTGTAGCACAGTTCCACGGAGCCTGGAAGGTTCTAGAATTGCAGCACAGTTCCGCGGAGCCTGGAAGGTTCTAGAATTGCAGCACAGTTCCACGAAGCCTGGAAGGTTCTAGAATTGTAGCACAGTTCCACGGAGCCTGGAAGGTTCTAGAATTGCAGCACAGTTCCGCGGAGCCTGGAAGGTTCTAGAATTGCAGCACGGTTCCACGGAGCCTGGAAGGTTCCGGCATTGTAGTGCAGGAGGCAGCGGTCTTCTCACAGTGTGATGCCATGAGGCGGAAGCCTGGCCGTGTTACTGAGGGGAGGGGGCAGATCTTTCATCTGTCTGGGAAGCTGCCCTGAGAAATAAATTTTCTTTCCCATACAACTTTTTTATAGAGATATAATTCACGATCATAAAGTTCGCCCTTTGACAGAGCAATCCAGGGATTCTAGTGTATCCATAAAATAGTGTGGCTACCACCGCTGCGGTAGAAGCAGCCTGTGCCGCGCAGGCCGCCCGCCGTGCCCTGCAGCCCCCCAGGGCCGAGCCCGAGGGAGCAGGCACAGCGCACTCTGCTAATGCGTCCCCGGGACCCCCGGAAGCTGGGTCTGTGACGCACATGTGTATCCACACAGACGCGTGATTTACGTAGTATACCTTCATGCATTGTGTGCAGTAGCATCACACAGGTGTACCCAGGTCTGTGACGCCAACCCGAGGGCACCACAGCGGGGCGTGACACACACGTGTATCAGCAGACATTCATGCGTTTGTGTGCAATAGCATCACGCGTGTCTATGAAAGGCACACGCGGGCAGACAGCATTTCCTCCCACGTCAGGACCCTGTGAGCCCTGCGGCCGGCAGTCTGTCAGCACCGCTTTTCCAGCAGTGCGGTGGTCGCCAGCATCTTTTAGCAAAATACTGTGCTAATGTGTGCGCTTCCTCAGCCCTGGTGCCGCGGCGCAACGCTGTCATGCGAACATAGCTCCCGCGCACGTTGGGAACCGGTAGTGTTGCAAGGTTTGCTTTATGCGGGGGTCTGGACGGGACCCCCGTGTCTCCGAGGGAGGCCTGGAAGTAATGGTTGTGCACTACTGAGCTGCCCGGCCCCGCGCCCTGGGCGCCCCTCCAGCACTGCCCGCCCGAGGGCCAGCGGGCCAGGCCTGCCGGGGCCTTCGCTCTGCTCGCTGGACAGCTGGCCGTGGCTTTCTGATCTCGGCAGGTGCTTCTGTCTCAGACGCTTCCTGATCTCACTCTGCCCGCTGTGCCACTGCATCTCTGTATTTCTTGAAAGAAGAGTGATTTCTTTTTTTTTTTTTTTTTTTTTTTTTTTTTTTTTTTGACAGGCAGAGTGGACAGTGAGAGAGAGAGACAGAGAGAAAGGTCTTCCTTTTTTGCCGTTGGTTCACCCTCCAATGGCCGCCGCGGCCGGCGCGCTGCGGCCGGCGCAGCGCGCTGATCCGATGGCAGGAGCCAGGAGCCAGGTGCTTTTCCTGGTCTCCCATGGGGTACAGGGCCCAAGCACCTGGGCCATCCTCCACTGCACTCCCTGGCCACAGCAGAGGGCTGGCCTGGAAGAGGGGCAACCGGGACAGAATCCGGCGCCCCGACGGGGACTAGAACCCGGTGTGCCGGCGCCGCTAGGCGGAGGATTAGCCTAGTGAGCCGCGGCGCCGGCCAAGAAGAGTGATTTCTTTTAAACATTTTATTTCTTTATTTGAGAGGCAGAGTTACAGACAGAGAAAGGGACAGATGAGGAGAGGTCTTCCATCTGCTGGTTCACTCCCCAGATGGCCTCAACGGTCGGAGCTGGGCCAGACCGAAGCCAGGAGCCAGGAGCTGCTTCTGGGTCTCCCACGCAGGTGCAGGGGCCCGAGGACTTGGGCCATCCTCCACTGCTTTCCCAGGCCATAGCAGAGAGCTGGATCAGAAGAGGAGCAGCCGGAACTAGAACCAGTGCCCATATGGGACGCCGGTGCTGCAGGCAGAAGCTTAGCCCGCTGCACCAGTCCCCAAAAAGAGTGATTAAGTAACAGTCATCCCTCAAGGGCTAGAATTCCATTAAAAAGGCACGTATGCTGGGGCTGACGTTGTGGTGCAATGGGTCAAGCTACAGCCTGGGACGCTGGGATCCCATATCAGAGCCTCGGTTGGTGTCCTGGCTGCTCCACTTCCCATCCAGCTCCCTGCTAATGGACCTGGGAAAGGAGTGGAAGGCGGCCCAAGTGCTTGGACTCTGCACTCATGTGGGAGGCCTGGAAGAGGCTCCTGGCTTCCGCCTGGCCCAGCCCTGGTCATTGCTGTCGTTTGGGGAATGAACCAGCGGAAGGAAGACCTGTCTCCCTGTCCGCCCCCCCCCCCCCCCCAACTCTGTAACTCTGCCTTTACAAGAGAAAGAGGCACGCACGCTCTGCTGATCACCGAGTCATTTGCAGAGAGAGGGACCCAAGGGTAACGAAGACTGGTTGCCGTCACTCACCTCATCCCCGGATAGGTAAGGGGGCGGCGGCTGCCCTCTGGGGGCCCTCGCTCATCCAGGCCCCGGGAGTTGGCTGGGGCTTTCACGCGAGGACCAGGATCTCCACAAGGCCGGCGTTGTTTTGTTTTACACAGGGAAATTCCTGAAATACTCTTCAGAATCCAACAGGACCGGCGTCCCCCCATCAGCAGACAGATCCCCGCTCCCCCAGCGGAGGCTGAGCTGCCCAGCAGGTGCGGGCCCGGTCAGGTGAGGCGGCCACAGGCACGCAGAGTCCTGTCCCCGCATCAGGACCACGCGGGGCACACGGCAGGGGACGCGGTGCCGTCGCTGCTACTGGCCGTGTTCCGTGTGCTCCCGCGTGTTGTGGTTTGTGCAGATTCTCAGAGTCAGCCGCGGAGAGCTGAGCTTGGCCGGCAGGCAGGTGAGCGCCGGGCCTGGTGTCAGGGCCAGCCGGGAGGCGCCGCAGCAGTGTTCAGCTTGCTGCAGCGTTTGGACAAGTGTTCTTTCCTGGATCTGGTGGAAGTGCAGCAGAACGGAAGTGGTGGTCTGTGGGCGTCGGGTGCAGCTGGATTTTTCCCTGACCGAGGAGGGTTAGGCTGAGAGCAGCTGCCAGGTGTCTGAGGAATTCACAGGAGCCACACCCACACAGCTGTCCAGGTCCTGAAGCTGCGTCCAGTGCTGTTTAAAACCGAGCAGATCAGGAACAGCCGGTTCCTGGCCGCCCGCCGCTGCCCGCCTGCTCCCGGTGTGGCTCCTGCGAGAGTCCTGACTCCTGAGAACGGGCTCTCCCGCAGAACCCGGGCTGCGTGCCGTCTGTCCACACACTTCTGCGGCCCTGAGAGGGTGGGACGGCCGTTCTCCTGGCTCAGCAGCGCGCCGGCGTCTCGTTCTCCCACGATGGATTTCTCAGGCTCGGATGAATGGCGGCTGGGCGGCCGGCAGACCCGGTTCTGTTCTGGTGGCCGGGAGGCCCCAGGGGTTTGCACAGGAAGTGGGCGTGGGGGCAGAGGAGCCGAGTACCTGACCCGTGGTGACGGGATGGGATTGGCTGCGAGCTGTGTGTCAACACCACCTTTGGTCCCTGCACCTTAGTGGTTCTCTATTTGCAAAGTGATGTTGCCTCATTGTGTGCTGGATTCACACCATGAAAAGGGAAAGCCTCACCCACCCAGCAGGAGATGGGGCCCTCAGCCCCACCAGGAAGCCTAACGCCTGCTCTTTGCTACCGTGATGAAATGCCTGAGGCTGGGGCTGGCACTGTGGCGTAGTAGGTTAAGCCTCCACCTGCGGCACTGGCATCCCAGATGGGCACCTGTTCAAGTCCCGGCTGCTCCACTTCTGATCCAGCTCCCTGCTAATGGTCTGGGGAAGCAGGGGAAGACAGCCCAAGTCCTGGGCCCCTGCACTTGCGTGGGGGCCCAGGAAGAAGCTCCTGGCTCCTGGCTTTGGAGCCACCCAGCTCTGGCCATTGTAGCCATTTGGGGAGTGAACCAGTGAATGGAACCGTTCTCTCTCTCTCTCTCTCTCCCTCTCCCTCCCCCTCCCCCTCCCCTCCCCCTCTCCCCCTTCCCCCCCTTTGCGTCTCAAATAAATAAATCTTTATTTTAAAAAAAGAAAAGAAAAAACAGGCTCATTGAGCCGAGGGCCCTGGAGGCCTGAGGGCCCAGGCCAGGTGCACGGTGGGAGAGCGGGCGTGCACCTGCCTGCATCTTCCGGTCTCCTCTGGGGACTCAAATGCAGGACTCCACGTGAGGATGCAGGTGCTGCTCCCCTCCCGAGGGCCCCACCCATGACATCCACACCCTCAGGGCCTCTGGGGGAGTGGACGCCAGCAGGGCCCTTGGAGCCCCGTGAGTGAGCGTCCTCAGGGGAGCGGACACAGCCATGGCTGGGGGGAGGCACCGTGCCCTTCGTTGTCTCCACTTCTCTCATCTGTCCCTCTCTCTGTTGTCTGACGAAGGGACCACCTGGAGGCCGCGGGCCACGTCTGCGTTCTCAGAGATGCCTTTGACTTTGAGAGCCCGGCTGACGTCGCCGACCTCATCATGGCCGAGAACGTGGAGGCGGCGCTGGCGCTGCACCTGTACAGGGGCGGCCGACTCCTGCAAGGTAACCCCCCCCCCCCCCCCCCCCAGCCAGGAATGCACTCGCGTGGTGGCTCAGAAGTGAGAAGAGCACAGCGACCTCTCTGGTCTGCGTTTCTTCCTGAGCTGTGCAGGGGTGCAGGCGGACGGGGACGTGCCCTGGAGCATCTGGGACGGGCATTGTGGTGTAGCGGATAAAGCCACCGCCTCTGGTGCCGGCAGCCCCTGTGAGCGTTGCTTAGAGTCCCGGCTGCTCCACTTCCAATCCAGCTCCCTGCTGGGGCCTGGGAAAGCAGCAGAGGGTGGCCCAGGTCTCTGGGCCCCTGCACCCACTTGGGATGCAGGATGGAGTTCCTGGCTCCGGGCTTCGGCCTGGCCCAGCCCTAGCCCTGGCCATTTCAGCTATTTGGGGAGTGAACCAGCAGATGGAAGACCTCTCTCTTCTCTCTCTCTCTCTCTCTGCCTCTGTCTGCATTTCAAATACATTAATAAATTTTAAAAAGCAAAGTGACCCTTTCTCTCACCTCCCGGTCTCACTGCCTCATTTCTCAGCCCTGGAGCGGCCGCAGTTGCCGTCTGCTTCTCCCACAAGGATCTCCTCCGCGCGGTGTTGGTTATGCTACGGCAGAACAAAGCATCCGGCACTCAGGTGCCCACATCTGAACACGTGCAGCGTCCAGCAGCACCCGTGGGTTCGCAGGGGCTCCTGGGGCTGTGGTCACCTCGCGGGGACGGCTGCAGAGGACCCGATGCCCGCCCACTCAGCCAAGGGCAGGAGCCCTCGGTACGGGTCGGTCAAGGGTGGTGGCTGACTCCCCCCAGGGAGGTACCCCAGAGAGAGGAAACCAGGGGCCACTTTGTCTATTACGAGCGGCCTTGGAACTCCCACAGCACTGATTCCTCAGCAGCCCGTGGGCCGCTCGAGCGGCACTGCGCACTGTGTGTGTCTGTGTGCATGCGTGTGCACATGGAGTGTGACTGCAAGGAGACCGCCTGCCACAATGCACCCACACACACGTTTGTGTGGCCTCCTTCCCTTCACTTAAACAAGGACAAAGTGGGAAGGCTTCAAACATGCATGCTCACTCTAGCTTTTCCCACCCTAACAGCACCCCCGGGAAGCGTGTTCCCCGTGGTCCCCCCAGTGTCCGCGGTGGGTGGATGTGGGACCCCGAAACCCGCAGGTGCTCAGGTGCCTTTTCTGAAGCGGCCTGGAGCCTGTGCTGCCCCTCCCAGGTCCTCCCCATCACGTCTGGGTCACCTGTCCCGCCTGGCAAAGCACGCGTGTGTAAACGGTCACGTGTGTAAACAGTCATGTGTGTAAACAGTTGCAGTGCTGCCTTGTTTTGGAGATAGCGACAAGAAAGCGTTCTGTCATGTCCCGCACACACGCACCGCGGGTCTTCTGAGCGCATCTGTATTGTGCTGGGGTACAGGCAGAGTCCGAGGCTATCCCAGAGGCTGGGCCAACCTCACACCCTCCTGTCACTCAGCAGGAACCCTCAGATCACCGCCGGCTGCTGGAGCCGTCCGGGCTGATCAGCGCTCGGCGTGGGGAGTTTGGATCGCGAGATGCATCATTGCTTTAAAATTGATGGGACATGTTTTACACACACAGGTGGAGTCTACTGTCTACTTCTTTGTTGTTGTTGTTGTTGAAGGTTTATTTATTTGAAAAATCAGATAAGAGAGAGACAGAGAGAAAGATAGTTTTCATTCGCTGGTTCACTCCCCAGGTGGCTGCAACAGCTGGGGCTGGGCCAGGCTGAAGCCAGGGGACCGGGACGCCATCCGAGTCTCCCACATGGGTAACAGGGGCCCAGGCACTTGGTGAGTCATCTGCTGCCTCCCTGGGTACACTGACAAGAAGCTGGATAGGAAGTGGAGCAGCCGGGACTTGAACCGGCGCTCATGTGGGATGCACTGTGCTGCCATGCTGGCCCCATTCTGTATATTTCATCACGTGGCTTCGAGATCTTTCCAGATGTGCACAGCTGTGTGCACCTTCTCCTTCTGAACTTTGGTGTGGTACAGGTGGATGGCCCCTCTTATAAAATGCCTCGGACCAGACGTGTTTCAGGTTCAGAAGTTTCTGGATTTTTGAAATGTTTGCTTACGTGTGCGGAGAGATCTGAGGAATGGGATCCCAGGGTAGACACAGGATTTGCTATGTTTCTGTCTTTTTAAAAAAGATTTATTTACTTATTTGAAAGGCAGAGAAGGAGAGAGAGGGAGAGAGAGAGAGAGAGATGGGGGGAAGATCTTCTCTCCTCTGGTTCACTCCCTAGTGGCCACAACAGCTGGGGCTGGACCAGGCCAAAGCCAGGAGCCTGGAGCATCTTCTGGGTCTCCCATGTGGGTGCAGGGGCCCGAGTGCTTGGGCCATCTTCCACTGCTTTCCCAGGCCACAGCAGAGAGCTGGGTCGGAAGAGGAGCAGCTGGGACTCGAACCGGCACCCATATGGGATGCTGGCACCGCAGGAGGCAGCTTTACCCGCTATGTCAGAGCTCCAGCCCCAAGTTACCATTCTTGACCTCTGTTTCAGAGGAACACCAAGTCCTTGAGGGTTAGCTCTGCTTCTCCTGGGAGCTGTGGGATGCAGACACTCCACAGCACTCCTTGCCCGGGAGGCAGCTGTGTGGCTCCGTCTAACAAACGCCCAGAACTGAAGCAGCGCCACCCTGAGCAAGGCCGTTTCCATGTGTGCTGCTCCTCCTGGCTGTCTCCTGTACATAACAGCCCATGTTCCTTGAGGGATCTTCTTGGAGAGCGCAGGCTCGGGTAGCGTAGCCTGCGGAAGCTTCGGGGCTGTTGTTGGTGAGCATAGCTGCCACCGCGGCGGCTTCTCCCCCGAACCGACTCAACGCCCAGCTGCCCGGCTCGACTTTAAGTTGAGCGTAATCTTTCATTCGATGGATGCGTCATAAGTTTAGTTTTTAAAGATGTATTTATTTATTTGAAAGGCAGAGCAGCAGAGCAAAAGAGAGACAGAGAGATCGTCCGTCTGCTAGTTCAGTCCTCACATGCTGGGCCAGGAGCCGGGAACTCCATCCAGGTCTTCCACGTGGGTGCGGGGGCCCGAGTGCTTGGGCCATCTTCTGCAAGGTGCGTTAGCAGGGGCTGGATCAGCAGAGCCGCCAGGACTCGGCGCAGCGCTTCCATGTGGGATGCTGGCGTCGCAAGCGCTGGCTTAACCTGCACCCCCAGCCGCCCCTGCACTGTGAGTTTCGTAGGCAGGGCCTCCGTCGTTTCTTTTCTACATCACAGCTGTGTCGCTCCCCCTCCCCCGCCCCGCCCCGACCTGCTCTTGCTTGGAGACGTCGGTGTCGTGCGTGCCGCTCACGGCCCCAGCTGGTTCCTGGCTGGCACGGTGCCTGCTGCCGTGGCTGAGCCACAGGGCTGAATCTGGGTGCCCCTTTCTGTTGGCACCTCCTGGGTCGCGCCCAGCGTCGTGCTCCGTGGTGATGCCGGGGCCGCTGCTCAGGAGAGCCGGTGGAACAGAACAGACCACCAAGCACCCGGTCCGCGCTCCTCCAGGAGCTTCGGTTTGGTCGTGGTTGGGGCGATTCGGCAAGGGGAGCCCCCGTCCAGTCCTGCTCGTGGCTGTCCTGTTGCAGGTCACCGAGTCCCTTTCGGAATCATCTTTGGAGGAACCGATCTGAACGAAGACGCCAACCAGGAAGAGAAGAGCAGAGTCATGGGCCGCGTCCTCGAGGAGGCCAGGTACCGCTCACGGCGACTGCTCCAGGGCCAGACGGGAGGCGTCCGCGAGCGGGGGCTGGGGAGCGGCCGGGGCCACGCGGTACCAGGTACCGCTCACGGTGACTGCTCCAGGGCCAGACGGGAGGCGTCCGCGAGGGGGGGCCGGGGAGCGGCCGGTGCCACGCGGTGCCAGGTACCGCTCACGGCGACTGCTCCAGGGCCAGACGGGAGGCGTCCGCGAGCGGGGGCCGGGGAGCGGCCGGGGCCACGCTGTGCCAGGTACCGCTCACGGCGACTGCTCCAGGGCCAGACGGGAGGCGTCTGCGAGCGGGGGCCGGGGAGCGGCCGGTGCCACGCGGTACCAGGTACTGCTCACGGCGACTGCTCCAGGGCCAGACGGGAGGCGTCCGCGAGGGGGGGCCGGGGAGCGGCCGGTGCCACTTGGTGCCAGGTACCGCTCACGGCAACTGCTCCAGGGCCAGACGGGAGGCGTCCGCGAGCGGGGGCTGGGGAGCAGCCGGTGCCACACGGTGCCAGGTACCGCTCACGGCGACTGCTCCAGGGCCAGACGGGAGGCGTCCGCGAGCGGGGGCTGGGGAGCGGCCGGGGCCACGCGGTGCCAGGGGCCCCGACGCCTTCCTTTCGCTTGGCTTTGTCACGGGTGGGCGTGGCGATGCCACACCTGTCTGCACGGGCAGTGGGTGTTGCGAGCGCGTATCTGGAAGAGACACAGTGGCTACTGTCTAGGCGCCCGTGACCCAGACCCGTGCCAGCCCCCGGAGTGCCCGGACTGGGGTCTGGTTTGCGTCAGGTCTGCCCCGTCGGCTGCTCTGGGCGTGGCTCCGGCCCTCCCGGGAACGGGCAGCTCCGTGTGCTGTGTGTGGTGTCACTGCGGGTCTTTGGGACGGGGCATTTGTTGTGGGGGGTGGGGCCGCCACGTGTTTCTAACCTCGCCGTGGTGCGGGACGGAGCACACGCGGAAAATCAGTCATCCTCCACACACGGCCTTCCGGAGGGAGAAAAATAAAACCTCTCCATTTGCTTTGTGTAACAAATGTTGTGATGAGAATTAGAATAGTGACACCTGTGACAGGCGTCCTGCAGGGTCGCGTCCACGTTCAAGCGAACCTGGAAGAAGGAGACTCACGCGTGAACCTGAACAAGGCACTTTCCCGTGGACAGGTTGAGAGGAAAGCGGCAGGCTTCCGGGAGTTCCACAGCAAGGGCAGGGGCCTGTGCCGTGCGCCCCGCCCCCAGGCGACTGTCACACTTGTGTGAGAGCAAGCGCGTGCCACCCGCTGTCATTTCAACTCAAGGACAGAGCAGGCAATGGACTGTAACCCGGGCCGTCACCAACCACGGATTCCCATGGCTTGTGGATCGCCGTCCCAGGTTCTTCAAGTCTGTATGACCTACTAACGGGGACAGGACACCGGAGTCTGCTGTGCTTCGTAGCGTGTCGCCAGGCGTGTGCCCTCAGGACCGGGCGGGGAGGGGGCAGTGGGCAGTGGGCGGTCACCACCCCCTGGCACCCTGGCTCTTCCGGAGGACTTCACTTCCTGAGGGTGAATGTGGCATTGCGACACACATGTGTGCTTTGTGTAACACAGGTGTCACTATTTTAATTCTCATCACATTTGTTACACAAAGCACACTCACATGTGTGCACGTGTGTGCGCGTGTGCGCGTGTGTGCGTGTGGCACGGTGAAGCTCTTCGCGCACTTGGGGCTGCCGTTAAAGGGGTCACTGCAGGATTTCTCGGTGTTCTTGCGCTCTCCAGCGTGCGTGAGCTTAGATTTGTGTAGTTTGTGATGCACAGTCTGATACAAGGAAAATAATTCTGCTTACTGGGATGATATTGAATGAATGCATCTTGGAGGGTTATCATTAGTGTTACTCATTGCATTGTTATGAAAACAAATATTGACTTTACATGGGGGATTATGGATGGGTTCAGTGGGCAGGAAGGCTGCCTGAACTCAGGTTTCCCGTCTGGCACTACCTGGCACACTCTCCCATCAGACAGAGTGTGGACTTGGTCTGGCGTTATAATGAGTGCTTCCATTTTAATCAGATGCTTTTGAATAGTCACATTTTTCCTGCAAGGTATATTTTGAACACTTTTTAGGTTGTTAAACTTTTTTCCTGTGTAGTATATTATTCAAGCTATTTTAGCATCAGCTTTTTGGCTTATAGGAATTTGGCAATAATAAATATTAAAATTAAAGATGATTCTTAATTTTTTTCGGTGTGAGAGGCAGAGACAGCGGGAGGCAGAGAGAAATCTTCCACTCACTGGTTCACCCCTCCGCAGGGGAGCTGACAGCTCCATCCAGGTCTCCCCATGGGTGGCCGGGGCTCAGCGACCGAGGCATCCCCGCTGCTGCCGCCTGCGTTCGCCAGCAGGAAGCTGGGCCTGGGAACAGAAACAGGACTGAACCCCGCCCTTTGATACAGGATGCGGGTGGCTTAGCCTCCCAGCCACACGCCGCCCCTGGGTGCTGCCGTGAGGCGCCATCTGCCTGGTAAGCCAGGGCCGAGGAGCCGCGGCCCGGGGCCTGCTCCCTGCCCCCTGCTGCCTGCCCCCTGCCGCCTGCCCCCTGCCCCCTGCCCCCTGTCCCTGCCCCCTGCCCCCTGTCCCTGCCGCCTGCCCCCTGCCCCTGCCCCCTGCCACCTGCCCCTGCCCCCTGCCACCTGCCCCCTGCCCCCTGCCACCGGAGCCTGTGAAGGGGCCTGGCGAGAAGGCGGGCTTCACTCCAGTTCTCCCTGGCGGCTGCCGCGCCTTCTGCCCCGGGCTCCTTTGGGACGGAGCCTCCACGTCCCCTCTTCCCGCCTTCCTGCCCCTGGTCACGCTGGAGCATCTCTCGAAGCCAGGACGCCTGCTCCCTCTCCCACAGCCTCAGCGCCTGGGCTCCAGGACTGGGCTCCTGCACTTTGCTCCGTTCCTCACTTGGATCTGCTGTGTGTGCATTTCATTCTTTGAAGGTTTATTTATCTACTTATATTTATTCGAGGGAGAGAGAGAGAATCTTCATCTATTGGTCCACTTTCCAAATCCCCACATCTAGGGCAGGGCCAGGCTGCAGCTGGGAGCCAGGAGCTCCGTCTGGGTCTCCCATGTGGGCGGCAGGGACCCCAGTGGCTGAGCCACCACTGCTGCCTCCCAGGGTGTTGGACGCTGGATCAGAAGTGAAGCCAAGAGCCAGCTCTGCCGCTCTGAGGTGGGGGACGGCTGCTGCATTGGAGGTTGGGCTGCTGTTGTAATGCCTGCCCCTCCTGTAGACTTCAAGGGACAACTTTCTGGGGCCCTTGCTGTGGCACAGTGGGTTAAAGCCCCAGCCTGCAGTGCCAGCATCCCATAGGGGCACCAGTTCCAGTCCTGGCTGCTCTACTTCCTATCCAGCTCCCTGCTGATGGCCTGGGAAAGCAGCAGAAGATGGCCCAAGTGCCACCCACGTGGGAGGCTGGAAGAAGCTCCTGGCCCAGCCCTGGCCGTTGCATCCATCTGGGGAGCGAACCAGCAGATGGAAGATTGCTCCCTCCGTCTCTCCATCTCTGTGTAACGCTGACTTTCCAATAAATAAATCTTTTAAAAAAAGAGACCACTTTCTCTTCCTTCGTTTGATCCTTTGTGGATCTACTCAGCTGATACAAGGGGAATTCAAGTCGACCGTGGAAAACTGGAATTGAAGACCCGTGGAATCGGATGCGAGCATTGTGAAGTCCATTGTAATTTCTTCATGACGTGTGCTTCCCGCGAACTGGCGAGGGCTCATCATTTTCCCTGGACACTTTGAAGTAGCCTCGTGGGTGCTGGGGACGGAAGTGTGGATGTAGCCGGGTCCCAGCGTGCGTGGAGCTGGCGCTGCCATCGGCTGCCGGGGCACCAAGCACGCTCGCTGGACCAGTGGGTTTCACCCTCTCTGACAGCCGTCCCCAGGGCAGCCGGGAGTGAGTCTGTCAGCGCCGCCCTGGGTCAGGACGCGGGGCGGGGTCTTCCTGCCGTGGCGGGTCCACAGCTGCCCTGCTCCTCTGGGTCTCTGTGGCTTTCTGTTCCGTGGCTACGTGGGGTGGCCCAGCGTCAGGAAGAATCCCGGTCGTGTGTGAGTTCTGGTAGACAAGAGTCACCTGTCAAGGGTGGGCCGGATACCCTGGCGGAAGACTTCCTGGCTCAGGTGCCTGCATCGCTGGATTCTGGAGTGGTGCCCCCACAGGCCTCCGCAGAGAAGCCCAGGCTGAGTCCGATTCCCCAGGGTGCACTTTGTTTATTTCCGGGCATTCGGTTGCGTGTTGTGTTGGGTCTGGGGACAGACGGAGAAGCCCTCATCACGGAAGCCGGTGGACAGCTCCTGCCCGCCCGGCCTTCCTTCCGCATCTCCTGCGTCTGGCACGGGTTCATGGAGATGTGCTCAAGTGCAAGAGCAGGTGTGTCCTGCCCCTCCCCCACCACAGCTGTCCTCCCGCCCAGGTGGGGTGGGAGGAGTGAGGGAAGGAAGAGCTAGGGTCAGAGAGACACAGCCAGGCAGGGAGCGCGAGGAGGGAGGAGCCCGCCCTTCCGTCGCTCCTGGGGAGGACTGGCCCTTCCAGACTCTGCGTGGGCTCGTCCGTCCTGCAGGCTTGGCCCAGGAGTGGTTTCGGTTTCTGCTATGCCTAGGGAGGAGTCACTCCATTTGCTCCTTCAAGCAGTACCCGGGTACTTATTCTGCTCTCCCCTTGGAGGATCCATGGCCGCTGTGGCTTTTCCCGGTGCTCGATGGTCCCAGGCGCCGCCCGCAGATCATGGAGGTGACGCCCTTGCCACGTCTGAGCGTGGCGGCTGCTCCGCACGGGGGCCTGGCCGGTGTCTCCGTTTGCTTAAGCGCCTGCCTGACGTCCCGCTGTTACTTCTCACCTCTGGTCTGGGTCTGGTTTTGCCCTCCCTGTCTTGCGCTGCCGCTGTCAACATTAGCGTGGTTGTTACAGGTTTGGTGGGAGCTGATGTCTGCTACTGCAGCTCTCAGGTCTTCAACAGTTTTTCCGGCTTGTTACCCCTGATTCGCGCAGACCAACTTACAACGATCTCAAATTCCACTGGAATCCCTTTGTGGATTTTGTTTGAACTATGATCAGACTTGTGTCTGAATTTGGTAAAAGCAAACCTGCGATGGTACTGCGTCTTCCCGCCTGTGACCGTGGTGTACAATGTCATCGATGGGCCCCTGTCAGTCCTCCTGACAACCACAGTCTTGACATACAGCTTAGCTCCGGAGTGCTTTGTGCACCTGCCGAGGAAGCTACAAATCCTTACCGGTACTGACGTGTAGACGTGGCGCCCGTGTGGATGGGCGGGGCTCTCACGCCGTCGCCATATTGAAGTGTGGTCTGGGACGCCCGGCTCCCAGGTACAGCCTGCTTGTCTTCCTGCCTCGACTGGTGGAGAGGACGGCCTGCCCTCGAGTGCTCGGCTGGGGTTCACCGAATCCCTGGTCTCTCCCCTGCGTCCGTCTGCCCGTTTCTCTGGCCCTGCCTGGAAGCAACAAGACAAACAGGAAATTCTGGGCTCCATTGGGTTGGCTTCTTGCATACACAACTCTTTTTGGTGTGAGCAGAGATCAAGCCTGATGGCCAGTGACGGCGGGGAATGACGGTCGATGGCCCTGTAAATGCAGCGCCGTCCCCCATCACCGTCTGTCCCACAGAGCTGTGTCGTGGTTAGGTGAACTGAGCTCTGGCCTAACTGTTTCCATTGTTGTTCGTTTCCTAGGTTTGCTGTCGCCTTCACGGAGCCCATGAAGGAGATGGCGCAAAGGCAGTGGGTACGTGTTCATCTCCTGGTGCTGCTCTGGTTGTGCTGTGAGACTGTGCAGTCCGGGGGAGGGAGACGGCGTCCTATCAGAGCCGACAGCGCTCCCACTGCCGTGTCCCTCGTAGCCGCCAGGGTGTGTTACGCTTCCGTGTGCTGGTTTTTGTGTGTTCGAGGTGATTTTCAAGCATCACTGATACTCTGAAGTGATTGGGTGACAAAAACAGCCCAACAGTCAAATCCGTCCACGTTTTGTCTGCTTTGCCTTTATGTGCTCAGATCAAGTGGCCTGCGGGCTGCCCACGGCCAGCGCCGCAGCAGCCTCGCGCCCTCAGCCGCCGTCTCTTAAATGGCGGAGGTGGTCTAGGTCGGACCGTCCAGCGGAAGGGCTTTGCGAGCCTGCAACGCACTTCACTGGCTGACCTTTGTGTGCACTGGGACGTGGGGGGCAGGTGGGAGGGGCTGCAGACTCTCCCCGAGTCCCCGGCTGGGGACTGGTTTCCTCTCCTGTCTGACGGACCTGCCCTGAGCCCGTGTCCCTGGCGCTGTCCGTCCTGTGCTCCGCCAGCTCACGGGTTGAGTCCAGCGCCCCTCGTCGGCGGGTGTAGTTCCCGCTGGTGGGATCTTACAGGCTATGCCCGTCCTTTATAGAATCTCAGTTTGCAAAATGTAGCACTCGGAGACTGCTGTCCTGGGACAGGGCAGGGCGCGGTGGTCTGGGGCTGGCTGTCTCTTCCTGATGCTCCGTGGGAGACCCCGGGCCACGGGTATGACAGCTGTCCTGGGACCAGGGCAGGGCGCGGTGGTCTGGGGCCGGCTGTCTCTTCCTGATGCTCCGTGGGAGACCCCGGGCCACGGGTGCGACAGCTGTCCTGGGACAGGGCAGGGCGCGGTGGTCTGGGGCCGGCTGTCTCTTCCTGATGCTCCGTGGGAGACCCCGGGCCACGGGTGCGACAGCTGTCCTGGGACAGGGCAGGGCGCGGTGGTCTGGGGCTGGCTGTCTCTTCCTGATGCTCCGTGGGAGACCCCGGGCCACGGGTGCGACTGCTGCCCTGGGACCAGGGCAGGGCGCGGTGGTCTGAGGCTGGCTGTCTTCCCGATACTCAGAGCGCGAGCCCCGTGTGGGACCCCCAGGGCCGTGGGCGCTTCCTTATCCTTCATGTCAGCTGTAGGCCCTGGCGGGGAACGGAGGCTCCCCATCTCAGGGCTGCTCGGTGGTTGTCGACCTCGGAGCGGGAGAGCACACACACGAGCACACCGGCTTCTCCTTTACTGTTGCTCATCTAAACCCGGTTTCCCGGAGCGGGCACCACGGACCTCGGGCTGTCTCTGGGACCCTCTGAGAACCCTCGCAAGGCCAGGCTTAGTCTCCGAGGGACACAGGCGTCTTTTGCCCTCTGCACTCGCTGAAAAGCAGTGGTGAGCGGCCGCTCCTGGAGGCCGTGCTGCTGGGCTGCCGCTTGCGTTGTTGGTCCCTGGTCACTCACTGCCCCCAGCACAGCCCGTTCCACTTGACCGTGTCCTCAGTCACACTGTGCCAGGCGCTCACCTTCCAGGCATTGGCTCTGCGTGCCTGTGTTTAAAAGATTCTCCGTGCATACGGCACTCGCTCCGCACACTGAGCCACGTGGACGGCTGTCGTGGGAAGCTGTCTTGTGAAAGGGCCCTGGGGTGACAGCTGAGCCCCGAGGTGGCCTGGCCACGGACAGACCAACTCCAGTCATCCGGACGTGGGCCTTGGCCGGCGCTCTCGTAAAGCTGAGCAGATGGTGCTGGCAACGCGTGCTGCCCGTGACAGAGCTGGGTCTCTCCAGCCAGAGCTGGAATTTTGGAAAATCAGCCAGAGGCTGTCGCTGGGAAGACGAGGTGCTGACGCCGTCCTGATGAGGTCGCTGGTGGTGTGGACAAACGCGACGTCTTTGATGTTACGTCACCGCAGATTTCCACGTGGGGAGGCCCGATGACTCAGCGAACCAGTCTTTTTAAGTGGAAAAAAAAAAAAAACAACTAAGAAAGTGCTGGATTGATGTTAATTAACCTCCTAACGTGGTTGAAACGTGGCTTTCTTGCCATAAAAACCACCTGAGAAGTAAAGCTGTATGTAAGCTGGAAAAAAAGGCACAGCACCACAGGGTGTGGATGGTGGGGGGGCCTGTGAGGGTGCAGAGTGTGGATGAGGGGGGGCCCTGTGAAGGTGCAGAGTGTGGATGGTGGGGGGGGCCCTGTGAGGGTGCAGAGTGTGGATGGGGGGGGCCCTGTGAGGGTGCAGAGTGTGGGTGGTGGTGGGGGCCCTGTGAGGGTGCAGAGTGTGGATGGTGGGGGGGCCTGTGAGGGTGCAGAGTGTGGATGAGGGGGGGCCCTGTGAAGGTGCAGAGTGTGGATGGTGGGGGGGCCCTGTGAGGGTGCAGAGTGTGGGTGGTGGTGGGGGCCCTGTGAGGGTGCAGAGTGTGGGTGGTGGGGGGGGCCCTGTGAGGGTGCAGAGTGTGGATGGGGGGGGCCCTGTGAGGGTGCAGAGTGTGGATGGGGGGGGGCCTGTGAGGGTGCAGAGTGTGGGTGGTGGGGGGGGCCCTGTGAGGGTGCAGAGTGTGGGTGGTGGGGGGGGCCCTGTGAGGGTGCAGAGTGTGGATGGTGGGGGGGCCCTGTGAGGGTGCAGAGTGTGGATGGTGGGGGCCCTGTGAGGGTGCAGAGTGTGGGTGGTGGGGGGCCCTGTGAGGGTACAGAGTGTGGGTGGTGGGGAGGCCCTGTGAGGGTGCAGAGTGTGGATGGTGGGGGGGCCTGTGAGGGTGCAGAGTGTGGATGGTGGGGGGCCCTGTGAGGGTGCAGAGTGTGGATGGTGGGGGGGGCCCTGTGAGGGTGCAGAGTGTGGGTGGTGGTGGGGGCCCTGTGAGGGTGCAGAGTGTGGATGGTGGGGGGGCCTGTGAGGGTGCAGAGTGTGGGTGGTGGTGGGGGCCCTGTGAGGGTGCAGAGTGTGGGTGGTGGGGGGGCCCTGTGAGGGTGCAGAGTGTGGATGGTGGGGGGGCCTGTGAGGGTGCAGAGTGTGGATGGTGGGGGGCCCTGTGAGGGTGCAGAGTGTGGATGGTGGGGGGGGGCCCTGTGAGGGTGCAGAGTGTGGGTGGTGGGGGGCCCTGTGAGGGTGCAGAGTGTGGGTGGTGGGGGGGCCCTGTGAGGGTGCAGAGTGTGGATGGTGGGGGGGCCTGTGAGGGTGCAGAGTGTGGATGGGGGGGGCCCTGTGAGGGTGCAGAGTGTGGATGGTGGGGGGGCCTGTGACAGTGCAGGGTGTGGATGGTGGGGGGGGGCCCTGTGAGGGTGCAGAGTGTGGATGGTGAGGGGGGGCCCTGTGAGGGTGCAGAGTGTGGGTGGGGAGGGGGGGCCCTATGAGGGTGCAGAGTGTGGATGGTGGGGGGGGCCCTGTGAGGGTGCAGAGTGTGGGTGGGGAGGGGGGGCCTGTGAGGGTGCAGAGTGTGGATGGTGGGGGGGCCTGTGAGGGTGCAGAGTGTGGATGGTGGGGGGGGCCTGTGAGGGTGCAGAGTGTGGGTGGTGGTGGGGCCCTGTGAGGGTAGAGTGTGGATGGTGAGGGGGGGCCTGTGAGGGTGCAGAGTGTGGGTGGTGGGGGGGCCTGTGATGGTGCAGAGTGTGGATGGTGGGGGGGCCCTGTGAGGGTGCAGAGTGTGGATGGTGGGGGGGCCCTGTGAGGGTGCAGAGTGTGGATGGTGAGGGGGGGCCCTGTGAGGGTGTAGAGTGTGGGTGGGGAGGAGGGGCCCTGTGAGGGTGCAGAGTGTGGATGGTGGGGGGGCCCTGTGAGGGTGCAGAGTGTGGATTTGGGGGGCCCTGTGAGGGTGCAGGTCGTTTCAGGGAGCGGCCACCCCTAGTCTTCCTGGCCCCAGCGATGCTAACGTTTCTCACCTTCCTCCCACTGGGGTCGCGTGCAGCTGGAGGGAGTGGCGAGATGGGCCGTGAGCGCATCCCTACTGTGTACCACCCTCGTCCTGTGCCAGCCGCCTTCGCTCTGGGAGGGAGCCTCTTCCAAATCCATGTTAAAGCTTCGCGGAAAAAAATGAAAAAGCAGCGAAATGTTTCTGTCCGGGTCTGTAAGAGCCGCGGTAAAGGAGCTGATGAAGCAGGCGTGAGTTTGCTCCTCTGATTTGCGGGGCGGGAGCAGGTTGACGAATGCGAAGTTGCTCTTGGTGCGCCTTTCCTGCCCCTCTGCTGGGCGATGCTTCAGTAGCGTTCGGTTCAGTGCTCTCGCTTGATTATTGTTGCAAATAAAATATGTACAAGCAATGTAACGCGTCATTGTTCACCTGCATTTGTCATTACATGAATTTTTATGATGATATAACTATGTAATTATTATATAGATTTCAGATGGATTTTTGTAGGGAGACCACTTTCATTCAGATACTCTGGAGAGTGACACAGCTTCGAGAGGCTGTTCTTGTTCTTCAGTACAGAACTGCCGGTCTGGGCTTTTAATTTTCTGTTCTCTTTTTGGGAGGGCAGGCTCGGCCGGGGCTGTGCTCTCATTAATCCTACCCAATTGCTGTCCAGCCAGGATTGACGTTCCGTCTCAAAGCTCAGCGAGACTCACGGCACTTGCTTGTTGTTGTTGTGGTTGCAAAGGGAGAATCCACGTGTGTGCGGGGTCTTTGGAGCTGGGTGGGTTTTGAGCATAAAATCTAGTCTGAGACCTGTGATTTCTCAGACTTCACTTATGGTGATCGAGGGAACACACAAAGACACACAGACACACATAGACACAGACACACAAACACACATAGACACACATACACATATAGACACACATACACACATAGACACACATAGACACACACACATAGACACACACAGACACACAGACACACATAGACACAGACACACAAACACACACAGACACACATAGACACACAGACACACAGACACACATAGACACACAGACACACATACATACACATACACACACAGACACACATAGACACACATAGACACAGACACACAGACACACATACACATACACACATTGACACATAGACACACATACACACACACATAGACACAGACACACATACACACACAGACACACACACATAGACACACAGACACACAGACACACATAGACACACATACGCACATAGACACACAGACACACAGACACACATAGACACAGACACACATAGACACATACACATATGCACACATACACACATAGACACATACATACATACACACATTGACACACATACACACAGACACACAGACACACATAGACACACAGACACACATAGACACATACACATATGCACACATACACACATAGACACAGACACACATAGGCACACATACACACATTGACACATACACACATATACACACAGACACACAGACACACATTGACACACATAGATACACATACACACAGATACACATAGGCACACACACAGATACACATATACACAGACACACATACACACATAGGCACACAGACACACATAGACACACATACGCACATTGACACATAGACACACAGACACACATACACACACATAGACACACAAACACACACAGACACACATGCACACAGACACACATGCACACAGACACACACACACATAGACACATAGGCACATATACACACATTGACACACATACACACATAGACACACATACACAATATGCACATAGGCACACAGACACACACGCACACACACAGACACACACGCACACACACAGACACACACGCACACACACAGACACACATGCACTTTCAATGCCGCTGCTGTCTAACAGACACAGCGTCCGAGCCACAAACACGAGCCAAGCCGCACGTTGAAGTTGCGCAGGAGCTGCATTTAAAGGAGAGACTTGGAACAAGTACGGTGAACTTCAGTGTCGTGTGTTGCGTGACCTACTGCCGGGGTTAGCAGCTCAGGGCGGGACTCGGTGCGGCCCCGGGCTGCCCTCACCCTGACGCCTGCTGACGGTCAGGTGCTCCTCACCCCAGCCCTGCCTCCCACTGGCACTCGAGGTTAAGGTTTACTGCGGCTGGGGGACGGGTGGAGCTCAAAGGCGGGGAGTTTGCCGTCCCCCGAGCCCTCTTCCGTTCCTGTCTGTGACGTGTGTGGGGTGTGGCCAGCCCCTTGTCTGGAGTTCTCGCTGGAGCTTCCTTACCCAGGCCCAGGGGACTGACGGCCTTCATCCTGCAGCTCGACAACCAGACGCACGGGCACCCCGCAAGCCACGCCGTCAGCCTCAGGCACAGAGCCGGTCTTCCTGGCGTGGCCAGCCCGCCCTGAGACCCAGTGTGGCCGGCTGAGAAAGTGCCAGGAGTTCTCTCTGGACGGCTGAGAAAGCTCAGGTCTGCTCTCGGAACAGGATCTGGGAGGCTGTGTTCATGGCTGCCTTGCTCTGGCTAGCTCTACACTAGTTAGCTTGATTGGATTTCTTTTCTTTTTTAATTTGACAGGTAGAGTTATAGATAGTGTGAGAAAGAGAGACAGAGAGAAAAGTCTTCCTTCCATTGGTTCACTCCCCAAATGGCCGCCATGGCCAGAGCTACGCCGGTCCAAAGCCAGGAGCCAGGTGCTTCTCCTGGTCTCCCAGGTGGGTACAGGGCCCAAGCACTTGGGCCATCCTCCACTGCCTTCCCAGGCCACAGCAGAGAGCTGGACTGGAAGAGGAGGAACTGGGACTAGAACCCGGCACCCACATGGGATGGCGCTGTAGGCAGAGGATTAACCAAGTGAGCCACGGCGCCGGCCCCTGATTGGATTTCAGTGAGGATGGTTTTCCTTTGTGTCTTTCAATTCAAAATGCATTTGTTTAGGCTCACATTATTCGCTGGGTGGTTTATATCAGCCCTAATCTGACACGTGTCCACTGGCAAAGCACGTGGTCCCCGTGGGCTCCTTCCTGGGCGGCCCGTGCTGGCTAACACTTTCTTGCCGGACGGCCGTCCTGTGGGACAGCCTTGCTCTGGTGTTCGTGAGCCCGTGGACCTGAGGGGGCATTTGTAAGGCTTTCAGTCACTGCGTTTCCCGTTGTGAAAACCTGCAGGTGTCCTGTGTGGGGTCTGTCCCGTTCCAGTGTCGCTCAGAATGCAGATTGGACTGCTTCTGGGGTGCAGCCCCTCTCACCTGTGCCCACCATCCTTATTTATTTATCTGAAAGTCAGAGTTACACAGAGAGAGCAGAGGCAGAGAGAGAGAGAGAGAGAGAGAGAGAGAGAGAGGTCTTCATCCGCTGGTTCACTCCCCAATTGGCCACATCAGCTGGAGCTGCGCCAATCCAAAGCCAGGAGCCAGGCAGGAGCTTCTTCTGGGTCTCCTATGCGGGTGCAGGGTCCCAAGGACTTGACCGTCTTCCACTGCTTTCCCAGGCCACAGCAGAGAGCGGGATTGGAAGTGGAGCAGCTGGGACACAAACTGGCGCCCATATGGGATGCTGGCACTGCAGGTGGTGGCTTTGCCCACTACACCACAGCACTGGGCCCCCTATGCAGGCTGTTTTTAAATGTCTGGAGTTGTGGCCGGCGCTGCAGCTCACTAGGCTAATCCTCCGCCTTGCGGCACCAGCACACCGGGTTCTAGTCCCAGTCGGGACGCCGGATTCTGTCCCGGTTGCCCCTCTTCCAGGTCAGCTCTCTGCTGTGGCCAGGGAGTGCAGTGGAGGATGGCCCAGGTGCTTGGGCCCTGCACCCCATGGGAGACCAGGATAAGTACCTGGCTCCTGCCATCGGATCAGCGCGGTGCGCCGGCCGAGGCGGCCATTGGAGGGTGAACCAACGGCAAAGGAAGACCTTTCTCTCTGTCTCTCTCTCTCACTGTCCACTCTGCCTGTCAAAAAAAAAAAAAAATGCCTGGAGTTGGAGTGCAGGCTGCTTGGAGAGGCTGCTACATTCAGAACAGTGCAGCGGCAGCACGGGTGGCGTCGGCACACGTGGCTGAGCTCAGTGTCCGGCTGCGCTTTCCGGGCAGCGACCTTTGCAGCGGTCTTTATTTGTTTATTTATTTTAATTCAGAAGCTTCGAGTCGCTGCCTTCTGGGGCCACATTGTTTATCTACCCTGCCTTGGCACTTGGCAGAGAAAAGTCATTTTTTTCTTTATGATACAATTTTTTTTTAAATTTTTTTTTATTTTGACAGAGTTAGACAGTGAGAGAGAGAGAGACAGAGAGAAAGGTCTTCCTTTGCCATTGGTTCACCCTCCAATGGCCGCCGCGGCTGGTGTGCTGCGGCCAGCGCATCGCGCTGCTCCAAAGCCAGGAGCCAGGTGCTTCTCCTGGTCTCCCATGGGGTGCAGGGCCCAAGTACTCAGGCCATCCTCCACTGCACTCCCGGGCCACAGCAGAGAGCTGGCCTGGAAGAGGGGCAACCGGGACAGAATCCGGTGCCCCAACCGGGAGTAGAACCTGGTGTGCCGGTGCCGCAGGCGGAAGGAAAGTCATTTTTTAAAAAAATATTTATGTATGCTAAAGGGAAGCAGAGTGAGAGAGTAGGAGAGAGAGGTGTATTCTGTCCACTGGTTCACTCTCCACGTGGCTGCAGCAGCCACGTCTGGGCCAGGCCACAGCCAGGAGCCAGGATCTCCCATGTGGGTAGCAGGGACCCAAGTGATGGCCCATCATGGGCTGCCTTCCTGGGTGGACGAGTGTGACGTCCTCGCCGTGTCGCCATCATCTCTGGGGTCCCTGGTGCACGTGATGGGACCTCCCTGCCTCTCTCCTGCTCCGTGAGTCGCCGCAGCAGAGAGAGGGGCCACACACGTGTCCTTGCTGGTGCCCAGGGTCCTGGGTGGTTCCTCTTCCCTCGCTCCTGCCTGCTTCACATTGGGACTGATGGGACAAAGACCCAGGGTGCTGTCTCCCCTGTTCACCTCCCTGTGCGTGTCATCTCTCGTTCCTATGCCTTGGTCTGGTTCAGTCACAGGAGACAGTAGAAGGCGTGTTACACCCAACACAGATTTCCTCTTTTCTTTGCCTGACGTCAGATTTCTAAGGGAAAAGCGTGGAGGGAACAGAAGTGCTGTTCTGTGCTAAACTTCTACAAGCATTGCGGCACAGATGCATCTTGGGAACTTTATATTGTGGGTTGTGAGTTCTTTTAAGCAATTAGTAATTTTAAATAGATTTATTTGTTTGAAAGAGAGAGAGAGGGAGAGGGAGAGAGAGGAGGGAGAGAGGGAGAGAGAGAGAGAGAGAGAGAGAGAGAATCTTCCATCTGCTGGTTCACTTCTCAGACGCCTGCAACAGTCGAGCCTGGACCAGGCTGAAGCCAGGAGCCAGGAAGTCCACCTGAGTCTCCCATAGGACAGCGGGGGCCCACGTCCTTGGGCTGTTGTTGGCTGCTTCCCAGGCTCATGAGCAGGGAGCTGGATCCACAGCGGAGTAGCCAGGACTGGAACGGCTGGAGCTGTCACTCTGAGAAGGGATGCAGGCTCCCCGAGTGGAGGCTTAACAGGTGCACCACAGCACCCACTCGCAGGTTGTAATTATGTTAAGAGAACTTTTGACGAAGCCACATCAGAATTTGCGTTATAATTTCAAAGTAAAAATTGCTACGTGTTTGCCACCCATAGAGCATTGAATTGTGCGCATCTTTTGAAAATAACATTTACTGTGGTTTCCGTTTGTAGAAAGCTGCTTTTGGGAGGTTGGCCCTTGTGTTATGTTAGCCAAAGGACAGGGAGACGTTTTGTTCTGCTATGGGTTATTGCACGCTAAGAAGGTATCAGCCGTCGCCCGCATCTGTTACAGATCGCACCTGCTTATCGGTGTCTATGCAAGACGGCACGGCTGGGTGCATCTCCTGCTCCCCGTATGTTGGCTGTGCCTTGTGGGGGCTGAACATGTAAGCCATGGTTTCTCATAGACCTTACAGGTGGGACCCTTCCCCGTGCACTGCATAACATGCACCCCGTCTTCTGTGATGCGTGTCCACCAGCTCGTCCATCAAGGACGTTGACTCAGTGTTATTTCAGGCAAATGAAGCAACAATAAATACTGAGCAAAGAAAGCTAATTTGGGTTTGTAACATTTTAATACAGAAAATGCTTTTCAAAATCGATATAAGCCACTTGGCTTTTGCCAGATTTCCTTCGGTACAATAATTAAACTCCGTCCAGATTTCTTTCTTTCTTTCTTTCTTTCTTTCTTTCTTTCTTTCTTTCTTTCTTTCTTTCTTTCTTTCTTTCTTTCTTTCTTTCTTTCTTTTTGACAGGCAGAGTGGACAGTGAGAGAGAGAGACAGAGAGAAAGGTCTTCCTTTGCCATTGGTTCACCCTCCAATGGCCGCCATGGCCGGCGTGCTGCGGCCGGCGCATCGCGCTGATCCGAAGGCAGGAGCCAGGTACTTATCCTGGTCTCCCATGGGGTGCAGGGCCCAAGCACTTGGGCCATCCTCCACTGCACTCCCTGGCCACAGCAGAGAGCTGGCCTGGAAGAGGGACAACCGGGACAGAATCCGGTGCCCCGACCGGGACTAGAACCCGGTGTGCCGGCGCCGCAAGGCAGAGGATTAGCCTAGTGAGCCGCAGCGCCGGCCAAGATTTCTTTTACACTATAATTCTGTTTGCTGCTTGCTTGGATTAGCTTGCAAAATACCATGTACGCTGCGTCTCACAAGTCTCCCCAGGACCTGCTGCTCCTGTTTCAAGTTCCCAACAGACTCTAGAGACTTGATGCACAAAGATGTGCAAGCAGCCACCCTAAGAAGTCACAGGCGGTCAGCCCTCTGCCGCCCGAGTGAAGGCCTCCGTCCCTTCTGTTGATGGAGCAAGGACTTGAAAGGCGTTTTGAGTTCGGGAGTTGCTAATTGCAAAGCACATTTCTAAGGGAAATGGTGGCGAGGGCCTGGAGTCTGTGCTGCCGCCCCGTGGTGGAGACGGCTGGCCCGGACGGTGTTGGAGCCATCACCGTGGCATCTCGCGTGGGCTTTCGACGCCTGTGGTCTCTGTAATGTCTTCCTTCGGGCGTTTGTGTGCTCAGCCGGCCTGGCAGCTGTGGGGCTGGCAAAGGGACAGGCGCCACGTGCCTGAGCACCAGGCTTTTCTCAGCTTCCCTGTGGAACGTACGGTTGAACAAAAGGAAACTTCCGAGCCCTGCACTTCAGCTTCTGACCTCAAACGCTCACCGGTCGCCACTTGTTCGGTGTAAGTTTGCATCGTCGTCAGCCGGCAGCACAGAGAGTTTGGAAGCCGGCGAGGGAGGCTCGCTAGTGCCAGGCTTGGAGGCTGAGGTCCCACTGGTTAAACATACAATGTGGCGCCCAGGGAAGACGGATTCTGGCACAGGGCCACCTCTGCCCACCCAGCCGGCGAGGGGCTGTGTCTCCCGTGGACCGTCCGCCTCCTGGCAAAGCTGCTTCATCCGCGGCAGGCTTCTCAACCTGTGAAACTGACAGGAGGACCAAGGCCACCGTGCAGCAGCGTGCCCCACACAGGGTCCCGGCCATGTGGCCCTGAGGGCCCCGCCATGCCCGGCTGTGCGGGTTTGCGTGCAGGACAGAGCGTTCCCGTGGCCTCTGAGTAGCTCTCCAGCCCACTGATTTCAGGCACTGCCCTGGGCCCTGTGGGTCCGTGACGCACGGGGCTCGCTCACAACTGTGGGTGCTGCCGTGAAACGCCATCGGCCTCGCCCTGCGGCCACTTCACTGTGGAGCGCTCCCTCCGCCCCCTCTGCCCCCTCTGCCCCCTCTGCCCCCTCTCCCCCGCCTCTGTCTGGGCTGCCTCTCATAGACCTTTCTGCCGCGGTTCCGAGGTGGCTCCCATTGCTCTCCAGCAAAGCCCCATGGGGACAGCAGGTGTGCGTGTGGGTGCAGACGGCCAGCGCCGCCGGCCCTTCCCAGCCCTGGTCACGGGTGCACGGTGTGCCCTTGGCAGTCTGCCCGAGCCTCCTTCTGGTTTCCTGATGTAGTGGGTCCTCTCTTCCTCCTCCTCCTCCGGCCCCCTCCCCACCACTGCAGGGTGTGTGTGCACTGAGCACACTTCTGGAAGTGTCCCCTCCCATCTGGGGACAAGCGACACATGGGATGGCTGTGCCCCTCGTCTGTTGGCTGCGAGCACCAGTAACTTCTCTGCTGATGTCCCGGGCGCACAGTTGGGCGGCTACCCTCACACCGCATCCTGCTACATGCTTCTTGCTAGAGCCACACATGCCCACAGAGCAGGGAGCCTGTTAGCAGCTCTGTGTGTGTGTGTGCATCTAGAGCCACGCATGTGTGTGTGTGTGTGTGTGTGTGTGTAGGGTGTCTAGAGCCACACATGCCCACAGAGCAGGGAGCCTGTTAGCAGCTGTGTGTGTGTCGGGGGGGGGGCGTCTAGAGCCACACACACATGTGTGTGTAGGGTGTCTAGAGCCACGCGTGCCCACAGAGCAGTGATTGTTAGCAGCTGTGTGTGTGTCTGTGGGGGGGAGGGTGTCTAGAGCCACACGTGCCCACAGAGCAGTGAGTGTTAGCAGCTGTGTGTGTGTCGGGGGGGGGCGTCTAGAGCCACACACACATGTGTGTGTAGGGTGTCTAGAGCCACGCGTGCCCACAGAGCAGTGAGTGTTAGCAGCTGTGTGTGTGTCTGTGGGGGGGAGGGTGTCTAGAGCCACGCGTGCCCACAGAGCAGTGAGTGTTAGCAGCTGTGTGTGTGTGGGGGGGGGGTGTCTAGAGCCATGCGTGCGCACGTATGTGCGTGTGTAGAGTGTCTAGAACCACACGTGCCCACAGAGCAGTGAGCCTGTTAGCAGCGGTGTGTGTGGGGGTTAGGGGGGTGTCTAGAGCCACGTGTGTGTGTGTGTGTGTGTGTGTGTGTAGTATGTCTAGAGCCACGCGTGCCCACAGAGCAGGGAGCCTGTTAGCAGCTGTGTGTGTGGGGGGAGGGTGTCTAGAGCCACGTGTGTGTGTGTGTGTATGTGTGTGTGTAGGGTGTCTAGAACCACGCGTGCCCACAGAGCAGCCAGCCTGTTAGCAGCGGTGTGTGGGGGGTGGGCTGGGGGTGTCTAGAGCCGTGTGTGTGTGTGTGTGAGTGTCTAGAGCCACGTGTGTGTGTGTGTGTGTGTGTGTGTAGGGTGTTTAGAACCACGCGTGCCCACAGAGCAGCCAGCCTGTTAGCAGCGGTGTGTGGGGGTGGGCTGGGGGGTGTCTAGAGCCACGCGTGTTTGTGTGTGTGTGTGTGTGTGTGTGTGTAGGGTGTCTAGAGCCGCTCTCTAAGAGGGTGTAACGGCCTCCACTTCATTTCTAAAAAGCCATCAGAATGGACCATGGCTCTGACTGTGTGTTCTTTTTTTCTCCTTTCTCCTTTCCTTTCAAAAGCCGCACGCAAAGGGTAAGATCTACGTCCAGAGTCAAGGTACGAACTCTAAAACGACGTGTGCAGGCAATTAAAGGATGCGTCTTTCCCTGGAGAGTCCGAGCCAAGGGACGAGGTGATACGGTTTCTGAGTTTAGGGAGCAATACTTAGCGAAACGGACGTTGCTTTCCTGGCTGTCTAGCGGAATAAGAGATGGGTAGGAGACGCCGTAACGTGCAGACCGCCGTGCTGCGCGCTCCCCACCGGCAGGGGCGTGGTGAGCTCGTCAGTGGAGGGTTCCACAGAGCAACACCCAAGGCCCAGCGAGTCCAAGCTGAGTTGACCCGGGACCTGGGGAGGCTGCCCCGCTGCCCTCCGGCTCCACCCTCCCTGCTCCAGTGCTGGCACCTGGCTCCCTCGCCAGAGTCCTGAGAGCTACACACACCTGTAAGCCACCGTCTACACAGCAGGGATGCAGGGGACTGAAGACCCAGTGTCTACACAGCAGGGATACAGGGCACAGAAGACCCAGTGTCTACACAGCAGGGATGCAGGGGACTGAAGACCCAGTGTCTACACAGCAGGGATACAGGGGACTGAAGACCCAGTGTCTACACAGCAGGGATACAGGGGACTGAAGACCCACCTGTCTACACAGCAGGGATACAGGGGACAGAAGACCCAGTGTCTACACAGCAGGGATACAGGAGACAGAAGACCCACCTGTCTACACAGCAGGGATACAGGGTACAGAAGACCCAGTGTCTACACAGCAGGGATACAGGGGACAGAAGACCCACCTGTCTACACAGCAGGGATACAGGGGACAGAAGACCCAGTGTCTACACAGCAGGGATACAGGGGACAGAAGACCCAGTGTCTACACAGCAGGGATACAGGGGACAGAAGACCCAGTGTCTACACAGCAGGGATACAGGGGACAGAAGACCCACCTGTCTACACAGCAGGGATACAGGGGACAGAAGTGTGAGCAAGTGGCCCACTGAGGCCCCCATGGCCGGGCGGCGTGGTGCTTCCCTGGGACTTAGCACGTGGCCCACAGAGGCCCCCGTGGCCGGGCGGCGTGTTGTCGTGGTAGACGTGTAGTGGCCGCAGTGATCTCTCAGAACAGAACCGTCTTTCAAAGCCCCCGTTGTCAGAAGGTGTGTGCCGACCCGGGTGGTGTCAGGGCAGGGCCTGGAGCGCCTGGCCACAGGCTGCTCTACACAGCAGGTGGGCGTGGACGCAGCCGGGTTGCCTGCACACTGTGCCCTGTGGCACACCCATTCAGCTCGTGGCGCCTGGGCTTCCAGGAACCCAGCAGGTCTTGAAGGGTCCTGGGAGTGTGGGGGAGGCACCTGCGCGCAGCCAGAGCCCGGGCAGGCACACGCGAGCAGCTGCTGCGCGGGAAGCCCAGAGGCAGGTTTCGGGTTCCGTTCTGTAAGCTTTCAAACTTTTCCTCTCACCACGAATTTCCGAGTCTTCGGCCTCTCGTGCTGCTCCCCCTTGTCAGGAAGGTTTAAAGGCAGCGAGCTGTGTAGGGAAGGATCGCAGACGGAGGGAGGCCGCGCCTGGCCTGGGAGGGCTGGCGTGTTGAGCGAAGATCTAGTTTTCACGGGGCTGCCAGAGCAGGTGGGGCCGTGTCAGGGTCCTGGGGCCCACGTGCACTTCTCAGGGTCTCACAGTCTGCGGGACCCCGAGGCTCGATCCAGTAGTGCACTGAGTGGCGGGTGGATCTGTCTCCTGTCTCATCAGGAACTGAAGGGCTCCCAGGAAAGCCCTGGGTGGGGCGGGGGCGGGGAAGGCAGTGCCTGGGCCCAGGCCCTGAGGGCTCTGGGTGGTGCCCCGGCGGGCGCAGGAGGGCACTGGTGTTTCTCAGTCTCAGCCGAGTGAGCTTCTCCTGTCTTTCTCCGGCCCAGGCATCACCACGACACCCAACGCAGCCTTTAACTGGAGCACCTTCCTTCAGCGCGCAGGTGAGCTCTGAGCGCTGGCACTCACCTGGAGCCATGTGGCGCCGTGGGAGGGGCTGGCGGGGCAGAACAAGGGAGGGAGTAGCGGGACCTGGGGTGCTGCCCGGCCAGGTGGGGAGACCAAGCCTCCTCTCCGGCCTGTGGCCTCCTTGGGGTCTCCGGACGGCGGGCAGAGGGGCAGCTGGCCCTGTCTGAGGTGCTCACACATCCTGGTGCAGTGTAAGTGTCGCTCCGTGTGTCGTCTTTTCTTTCCGCTTTGCTTTCACTGGGGCAGTGAGACAGTGGACTGGGAGGGATCCCATCTGCTGATTCACTCTGCGAACGCTGGCGATGTTTAGCTGGGCCAGGCTGAGTCCAGGAGCTGGGAACTCAATCGGGAGCTCCCACGTGGGTGGCAGTGACCCAACCACAGCCATCCTTGCTGCCTCCTGGGCTGGGGGGTGGGGCACTAGCAGGAAGCCGGAGTCAGGAGCTGCAGCCAGGCGCTCGGATGTGAGGTGGAGGCGCCCAAGCCAGCAGATGAACAGGTGGGCCAGGCGCCCACTCTAGACATTTGTCTTTTTTTTTTTTTTTTTTTTTTTTTTTTTTTTTTTTTACAGGCAGAGTTAGAGAGAGAGAGACAGAGAGAAAGGTATTCCTTCTGTGGGTTCACTCCCCAAATGGCCACTGCAGCCAGCGAACTGTGCTGATCTGAAGCCAGGAGCCAGGTGCTTCTCCTGGTCTCCCATGCGGGTGCAGGGCCCAAGCACCTGGGCCATCCTCCACTGCACTCCCGGGCCACAGCAGAGAGCTGGCCTGGAAGAGGGGCAACCGGGACAGAATCCGGCGCTCCAACCGGAACTAGAACCCGGGGTGCTGGCGCTGCAGGCAGAGGATTAGCCTAGTGAGCTGTGGCGCCAGCCGACATTTGTCTTTTAAGAATAACAAACTCATGGGTTCACTTTATTTTATGTTACGAATTACTTAATACACAGCCACTATAGAAAAATGAGAAAATATAGATCAGAAAAATTAAAAAAATGGAAATCCCTTGAAATCTCAGCACTGAATGGAACTGATGTCATCTTTCTCAACAATTACGTACACAAGGGTCTTCCAGGAAGTTCCAGGGAAATGCATAATGTGGTAAAACTGCATGGATTTAAATATTTATATTAAAATAAACTTAAAATTCTATTGTCCAGGTGTATCAATGATTTTAAAATACAAAAATCAAACTTTACTACTGTTCTAACCTGATTTATTTATTATATCAGTAAGAACAGGGCTAAGTCATCTCTTCTAATAATCAAAATCTAAACTGAGGGCTGATGGTGTGGCACTTCCGACATCCCACGTGGGTGCTGGTTCCTGTACTGGCTCCTCTGCTTCTGATCCAGCTCCCTGCTGTGGCCTGGGAAAGCAGCGAAGAACGGCCCAAGGGCTTGACCCCTCACCCACTGGAGACCTGGAAGAAGCTCCTGGCTCCTGGCTTCAGGTGGTCCATCTGTAGCTTATATGGCCATTTGGGGAGTGAACCAGCAGGTGGAAGACCTCTCTCTCTCTGTCTCTCTCTGTAACTCTGCCTCTCAAGTAAGCACATCTTTAAAAACAAACACTAAAAGTATCTAAACTGAGGTTTACATGCAGTGAAATGGAAGTCCCAGGTGGTGAGCGTGTGGTTCCAGGTGCAGCCACGCGACAGCCACCCTGATCAGGACGGAGACTCCCCGCTGCTCGGAGCACCCTCCTGCCCCTTCTGAGCCTAATTCCTGTCTGTCTCAGAGCGACTCCTCTCTGGTTTCTGTTGTTGGGAGGCGGCTTTCCCTGCTCATGGTCTAGGTGGGCTCACACACCAAGTGCTTGCTGTGGCCAGCTGTCTGTGAGAAGCCCCCTCTGCTGTGTCACCTGTGGCTCTCTCCCGCTGAGCGACGTCTCACTTTCTGGGTCTCCCACACCATGCTTATCCGTTCTCCAGCCTGTGGACTTCTGGGTTGTCTTCGTGAGAAGCGATCAAAATTCATTCATTTTTCTGTATGAATACCTTGTTTTTCTATCATCTATTGAAAATAAGCAAGCACCAATGGACCTGACCTGTCCCCCTGTCGGCACAGATTCCGTGCCACGCTGATCCGCGGTGACGCGAGCGCCGGGACCCCAGGCGTGTGTTCTCGGGAGGAGTCTCGGACACAGCGTTCGGTGTCGGGTTACGCGTTTCTGTCACAGCGCTCCTGAACTTGCCAGCCCGGCCCCTGGGAAAGTGGCGTCAGTGCCCATTTCCCCCGGCTGGCCCGGGAGCGCCGTCCTTCCTGCCTGTGCTGGAGGTACGAGGGTCTCGCCAGCATTTTCCTGGTGCGGTGTCACAGAGCGCAGCCATGCAGTTTGGGCAAAATCCGACTGTGCCGCGTCTCTAAATGCAGGAGGTGTGGCAGTGCACAAATCAGGCCACAGACGCGTGCTGGCTGGGGTGACGGCTCCCTGGCGGCTGTCCAGCCCCGCGGTCGTGGGGAAGGTGCCAGAGCAGCTAACCAGGCTGCACGGGTGCAGACTGCGGCTAAGACTGCTCGTGTCGTAGCCTGAGATGCTTCCGGGGACCCGGGAGAAGCTGCCGCTGGCGCTCTTGCCGGAAGCGTCCAGGAAGGGGCTAAAAGCAAACTCAACGCCCTTCCCTCGTGCAGGGCGCAGCCCCCCGCCCCCCGCACCGATTTTCCCTCCAGAAACTTGAGACAGAACCTCAGCCACCCACGGATTTGCACTGGGCTCCGTCGGGAAGAAGGATCTCGGTGTGTTTTACGAGAAATCATCTTCTGCAGCGTGTTCATCCATCTCAGCGACAGCGGTGCCGTGGGCTCAGCGTCACGGATGGGCCGGCGCGTCCCAGCCCTTCATCACGTCCGGCAGGCGTGCGTTTCTCACCAGCCGGCCCGTTTTCAGTCGCCTGCTGTGAGGTTGCTTCATCTCCAGTGTATCACGGATGCAACTGTGGGGCACCTAAGAGTCATCATTCCTGGAGGAGAATGATTTGTCGTCAAATGCCGGCCTCCCGGGCGTTGACTGCCGGTCCTGCTCGCGGGAGGTTAACAGAACGACCGCGGGACCTCACACACTGCTTAGACTGCGCCCCCCTCGGCTGCGGTCGAATCTGCATGTGTGCAATGAGGAGCTGCAGATGTGTGCAGACACGGGTGTGGGCACTGGGGGTGGGGCGCCGTGTCGCTCCCCGTCTTTGTGGAGGAACGACACAGGACCCTGCGCTGTTCTTTCGTCTGCTCGGCCCTCCCCGGGTTTGCTGCTGGTTCTTCCCGGGTTGGCTACCGTCCCTTCCACCTCCGTGGAGGGGCGGGCCCCCTGCCACATTCCCCACTTCCGCGGGGGAGCGGCACACCGCCGGCCGGCTCTCTCGGGGGCTGCTCAGATGTTCCTTCAGATAGATGTTCTTGGTGCATGTTGTCTCTCTCCTCCTTTATAGTCCTCTTCCACCAATCCCAACTCTGCTACCCACACGCTGAGTACGCTGCTCTCCTCCAATCAGGAGCAGGTCCTACAGTTTATTGGTTGAACTGGAGGCAGCTGTGTAGAAGCTGTTTCTCCCTTCTCAGCGCCATATTGTGGGAGAGCAGATGCATAGAATAAGTCTTAATTCCAGTAACTTAGTCTAGTCCGAGTTGCTCCCCACAGCGCCGGGGGGCGTGGGCACCAGGGGTGGGGCGCCGGGGGGGCGTGGGCACCAGGGGTGGGGCGCCGGGGGGGCGTGGGCACCGGGGGCGTGGGCACCGGGGGTGGGGCGCCGGGGGGGCGTGGGCACCGGGGGTGGGGCGCCGGGGGGGCGTGGGCACCGGGGGTGGGGCACCGGGGGGGCGTGGGCACCGGGGGCGTGGGCGCTGGGGGCGTGGGCACCGGGGGTGGGGCACCGGGGGTGGGACGCCGGGGGCGTGGGCACCGGGGGTGGGTGCTGGCTGCTGACGGGGCCGGATCCCAGCTCACACGCAGCTGGAGGGTTGATCTGCGTCTCTTCTGCTTTGTGCTGCTCTCATCTCGGGCAGACTTCAGGCCCTGGGGATGGCCTGCCCACATCATGCCCACTCTGTCTCACCAAGGCCTTGGAGCACCGGGAGCCCATGACTCATCGGCCACTTCCGCTGCGACCTCAGCAGTGAGAGCGGGAGACCCAGGGCCTTGCCGCGTCCCGCGGGTGACCGCTGCCTTCTAAAGTCTGACGAACGCTCACCCGGAAATGAGGGGGGTGGGCGAGAGGGGGGCTCACCCGGCGGCACCATGAACAGCCGGGTAGTAGATCATCAGCAGGTTCCCAGGACGCTTCCCAAAGGTCAGAGGTCAAGTTCACGCTGCATTCTCCTCTTGCATAGGTCACAGGTTTCTGGACGCTGTACAGTCATAGCTGGACAACCTGCTGAGTTCCCTACTTTAAAACACGCAGTCAGTTTCATGCCAGGCCGATTCCCCGTTCGAACAGGTCGATGGAAGGAACAACGCCGGAAGTGGGTGAAGGGCAGAGAGTGGCGGCGCTGTCATTTGCGGGGCGACGCGGCTGATGCCACCTGGAAGGGGTGGAAGGCGGAAGGTGTGGGTGCAGGCTCCGAGCAGGCGGCCGGCCTGAGGCTGGCGCTGCACTGCCGGGTGCTTTTCCTAGGTCGCTGCCACTCAGTGTTGCACGGTTTTTGCTTTGAGAGGCCAGTGACCAAACCCGCCTCACACGCTCTCAAACCCCAGACTGCGGAAGCGCACGCGGCCTCTGCCGCCTGTTTACCTTTCTCCATTCCATCTCAATGGCCCACCTGTTTAACCTTCTTGGAAAACCCTACCTGTGCATCTACATGGACACTCTCCTAGGCCTGACCGGCTACGCCTGTGCAAACTCACCGACTGTTCTAGGGAAAACTCCGTGTGTTGCAGGCTGCTTTCCTCTGCACAACCGCAAAAGCAGGTTTGTTTTTAGCTAAAACAGTGAGTCTCGCTTGCTCTGCTGACATCCTGAAATTCTCTCCTCGTGACGTGACGTGACCAACACGACAGGAGCTGCTGGGGTAGAAGTGGGCGGGCAGGGGTGCCTGGGGGTGGGTGGGGCTTCGAGGAGCCTGCCTGGGGAGCAGCCCCGGGTGCTGCACGGTGACACCGGCACACGCTGCCTTGGCGGTAAAGGTGCCCCTCTCCTGGAAGCAGTAACCGGGGGCATGGAGGGCGTGCGTTTGAATGATGAGTCCGACAGACTCGTGTGTGACCCGCGTACTGGGGGATTGGCAACGTGAATACGTGTTGAGTTAAGCCAGGACACAAAACTCGTTTAAAATTAGGCAGGTGCCTGCCTCGCCGCCAGGCCTCAGCAGGCCAGTCTGTGCTGGCTCCTCTTTAAAACCAGAGCCTGGTGGACACAATGCATTTCCTCGGGGCTGTCGGGAGCAACCGGGAGCCCCAAATCGCATTGCCCAGTTGGCGCTTCAGGGTGACGGGCTTGAGCCCTGGCTGGTGCGATCCGGGTGTTCCCGCCGGTGTCTGTATTTCCTTGAACACGGTGCTTCCGGTGTGGCAAGTGCACGTCCACCGCTGTGTCCAGGTGCTGCCTCTGCAGGTTATGAAAACCACCCAGGACCCAGGCGGCGTTCAGCCCTCCACCCACCCCCCTCGGTCAGCGTCCTAAGTCAGCCCTCCACCCCACCCCCCTCGGTCAGCGTCCTAAGTCAGCCCTCCACCCCACCCCCCTCGGTCTGCGTCCTAAGTCAGCCCTCCACCCCCTCTCGGTCAGCGTCCTAAGTCAGCCCTCCACCCCTTCTTGGCCAGCGTCCTAAGTCAGCCCTCCACCCCACCCCTCTCGGTCAGCGTCCTAAGTCAGCCCTCCACCCCACCCCCTCTCAGTCAGCGTCCTAAGTCAGCCCTCCACCCCCTCTCGGCCAGCGTCCTAAGTCAGCCCTCCACCCCACCCCCCTCGGTCAGCGTCCTAAGTGAGCCCTCCACCCCACCCCCCTCGGTCAGCGTCCTAAGTCAGCCCTCCACCCCTTCTCGGCCAGCGTCCTAAGTCAGCCCTCCACCCCACCCCCCTCGGTCAGCGTCCTAAGTCAGCCCTCCACCCCACCCCTCTCGGTCAGCGTCCTAAGTCAGCCCTCCACCCCACCCCCTCTCAGTCAGCGTCCTAAGTCAGCCTCCACCCCACCCCCCTCGGCCAGCGTCCTAAGTCAGCCTCCACCCCACCCCTCTCGGTCAGCGTCCTAAGTCAGCCCTTCACCCCACCCCCCTCGGCCAGCGTCCTAAGTCAGCCCTCCACCCCCTCTCGGCCAGCGTCCTAAGTCAGCCTCCCACGTCCTGTCATCGGCAGCCGACCCCGGAAGATGAGAGACACAGGGCACAGAGTCCAGGGCCACCCTGGCTCCCGCTGGGGTCTTCTAGGTCAGGATTCTCACGTGCAACTGAGCGTGTTGGTGCTGAGCACTTTAGACACGGAGGGGCCAGTGTTTGGCACAGTGGCTAGGCCTGCACGGACACCCACACCTTGCATCAGAGGGCCTGGGTTCGAGTCCCAGCTCTGCCTCTATTCCAGCTTCCTGCGGTGCACACCCTGGAAGGCAGCAGGTTCCTGGGTGAAGCCCCTGGCTCCTGACTTCAGCCTGGCCCAGGCACGGTTGCCGCGGGCATTTGGCGAGTGGACCAGCAGATGGGAGCCCCTGGCTCCTGACTTCAGCCTGGCCCAGGCACGGTTGCCGCGGGCATTTGGCGAGTGGACCAGCAGATGGGAGCCCCTGGCTCCTGACTTCAGCCTGGCCCAGGCACGGTTGCCGCGGGCATTTGGCGAGTGGACCAGCAGATGGGAGCCCTGTCAGATTCTCTCTCTCTCTCTCTCTCTCTCTCATAACGACCCCAAGGATATTTTCCCTAGCTGGGGCGCCATGTTCTCTCGGCCCTCTGGCTCCTATTTTGTCCGACCCAGGCCTCCTCCGCTCACGGCAGCAGAGGCAGATGCCGGCCAGCAGAGCGCAGGTCCACACCCAGGACAGGGGTGGCTTCAGAGCGAGGACACTGGGTGCAGTGGGCGAGGGGCCCCTGCTGGGCGGCCGGCCGGGGTCCGAGCCCTCCCCGACGCCCAGGCCGCCTGTGTTGCAGACATAAACCGGAGTGCTGACGACCTGCACGTGTTCCTGCTCATCTGCGGGCTTCGGCGAGTCAAGGACCCCCTGTACTTGGTGGACGCCTTCTCAGGTACGTCCTCCGTTCACGGGGCTCCCCGCGGGCGCTCGGGCCCGTCGCAGTGCCGAGAGAATTCTGGGGCGAAAGCGTTTCTATGAAGACTGTCACACGGGCCCCTTTGCTTGATGCGTCTGCGCCATTGCTTGAGGCAGCCCATGCTCTGCGGAATATTCTAGAATGTGTCCTTAGTTACGGTTGTGGAACAGTCAAGAAGTGCAGGTGATGCAGCGCCGTGGAAACGCTGCGCCCTCACACACAAGCGTGCAATGTGCGGGTTCCTGACGAGTGCGGGTTAAGTTGGCGGGGACCGAGTCGTTCATGCGGGGTTTGGATGCGTTGCAGCTGTGACCTGAAGCCTCGCGTTCTGGTTCCTCCCCCAGAGTGGCACCGGGAGGACCCGAGCGTTTTCTTCCTCATCGTGGGCCCTGAGGTGAGTCTGGCGAGCCCGCGCCCGCGTCCTGTCCGCGCCCTCAGCCACCTGCGAGGCCATGACGTCGCTTCGCCCGTCATGACGTCACGACCAGGTCCCGGGTCCTTCCGACCGCTCGCTCGGCGCCTCAGAGGAGGGCGGCCACTAGGACATGAGATACTTGGCAGCGGTGGGCGGTGCGGCCACGCAGGCTTGGAAACGCCCTTGGCCATCCTCCGGGCGGCGGGGCTAGGGGACCGTGCGGCCAGCCACGTGATGGCTGCTCCCATCTCAAGGACCAAACCCGCCCTGTGGCCACACTCAGGCCTGCGTCTCACGGGAGGGAATGTGCCGGAGACGCTGCGCAGTCACGTGGTCTGCGTTGCTGCACAGGGGCCCCGCCCAGCAGGAGTGCCTCCCACGGCCCGAGGAGCGGAGCAGTCACGTGGTCTTCGGATAGACTGCGCAGTCAGTGGTCTAGGAGCGCCCCCTAGCACTCTTTGCTTGTCTTGCCTGCTTCCCCGTGTGCTGGTCTCGGGTTCTGGTCCAGGAGGACAGCGAATCGCCCCTCAGACCTCGTGACACCGCACACCGTGTACATGCACTGACACACGCACAGTGTATGTGCAGTCACGTGCAGTGCTTGCTCAGACACGTGTGCACATGCAGCCACACACATGCACTCACATGCACAGCCCACACGTGTACACACACACACATCCGAGTCCATGCACTCACTTGCACGTGCACACAAAAGTACATGCACACAGCTTCACACGTACAAACGTGTAGGTGCTGGCATGCCCACACACTCACGAACACACACTTCTGCACGCACACACGCCGTTACATGAACGGAGGCACCTGCACATGTGTGCACACATACCTTCACACATACAACACATGCTCACATGTGTGCATGCGTTGCACACACACCTACACACACTCACAGCCAATACACCTTCTTGTGCAGTGGGCTGCACTAGTGCCAGTCTCTTGAAGATAAACACACAATCCTTGATGTACTAATTACCGTTAGGGTCCATAGTGGCAAAACCGCCATTAGTAGATGTTTGAATTCTCTTTCCGTCTGTTTAAGTGACACGGTTGTTTGAGAAACCAGGGGCTGGCGGCAGCGCTACCCAGGAGTCTGAAGATCTGGTTCTCTCTCGCCGGCGTTATTTTTATGGTCGTGTTCTGTCCGTAGCGTGTGATCCTGCCTTTGAAGGGGGACTGACTTCACAGAGGCGCCGGGGGGCCGCCGTGCACAGAGCACAAGCCGTGACAGCTTCCGCACGAGCAGGTTTGCGAGTTCACAAAGTGTGCGTGTGCACGGCAGACGGAGGACCACGGGAGCACCTTTCAGAGAAGAACACGAACGCCAGGCTGAGCTCGCCTGCCTTGTGAGATTTTCTCTGTTGTGAGCTCTTCAGGGACCTGCAGGCTGCTGGCAGCCCTGGAGACACAGACAGCCTGGAGCTGGGCGGATCCTGAGCCAGGAGACACGGACAGCCTGGAGCCGGGCCGATCCGGAGCAAGGAGACACACAGACAGCCTGGAGCCGGGCCGATCTGGAGCCAGGAGACACGGACAGCCTGGAGCCGGGCCGATCCGGAGCCAGGAGACACGGACAGCCTGGAGCCGGGCCGATCCGGAGCCAGGAGACACACAGACAGCCTGGAGCCGGGCCGGTCCGGAGCCAGGAGACACACAGACAGCCTGGAGCCGGGCCGGTCCGGAGCCAGGAGACACACAGACAGCCTGGAGCCGGGCCGATCCGGAGCCAGGAGACACACAGACAGCCTGGAGCCGGGCCGATCCGGAGCCAGGAGACACACAGACAGCCTGGAGCTGCGCCGATCCAGAGCCAGGAGACACAGACAGCCTGGAGCCTGGCCGATCCGGAGCCAGGAGACACACAGACAGCCTGGAGCTGGGCCAATCCGGAGCCAGGAGACACACAGACAGCCTGGAGCTGGGCCGATCCGGAGCCAGGAGACACAGACAGCCTGGAGCCGGGCTGATCCGGATCCAGGAGACACACAGACAGCCTGGAGCCAGGCCGGTCCTGAGCCAGGAGACACACAGACAGCCTGGAGCTGGACCGATCCAGAGCCAGGAGCTTCTTCCAGGTCTCCCACACAGGTGCAGGGGCCCGAGGACTTGGGCCATCTTCCACTGCTTTCCCAGGCCACATCAGAGAGCTGGGTCAGAAGAGGAGCAGCCGGGACTCCAACCTGTGCCCATATGGGATGCCGGCACTGCAGGCAGCGGCTTTACCCCTGTGCCACAGCGCCGGCCCCCATCTCTTTAAATTCTTGAAGGACAGACTTCCTAAGTGGTTCTGCCCCAGCGCTGCTGTGACCAGGCTCCGGCACTCCAGGAGCAGGGAGCAGGGTGGCTGGGAGTGGCACGAGGCCCAGCAGCTCATGGTGAGCACGGGTGGCCTGCCCTGGGGAGTGTCATGGCCTCTACTGTCCCCAGGGGGGCCCTGTCCTGCCCATTTGTAAGCTGGACCAATACACCTGCTGTGTGCCCAGCGACAGGTACTGGCTAGGCACACACAGGACCCCCTCCCCCGGGCAGACGGCTTCCCTGGGAGCCCACGGGCCAGCTCAGAGCTGCAGAGGCAGGTCTTCCGCAGAGCAGGGGCCGCCGCACAGGGTGAGCACCGGGGGGTCCCGGCACTTGTCAGGACCTTTAGGGTGCGCTGATGCTTGGCCGAGGTCGGGGCAAGCTTGGGTTTCCTTATTACTTCCTGGATCTCTGTCTCCATGCTTACCGTGTATCGGATCACGAGTGTATCCTGGTAGATGGACATTTGCGACTCTCCCGTACCTCGATCTTCCTTCTTGGATCGAGCCACATTGTCTACCTGTGTCTCCTCCTTATTCGTTCCTCCCAGAAGTATTTGGGTGCCACTGTGTTTTAGGCACGTGGATGTGTCCCTGTGCGTAGGATGGACGTGGTCCTGCCTTCGTGGGGCCTGTCCTGGGGCGGGGGCTGGGGTGTGGCCACACAGACCTTGGCTGCACTGTGGCCTTGGTCCCATCCAGAGGCGGTTCCCACGGGCGCCGGGGCCTTCTCTGAAGCTAAGCACCGTGCTCTTTGGTTAGTGTTTGTTCCGCCGGTCACTCCCCAAGCAGTGGGGCGGTATCCTTGCGCCGCCTGACTGACGGTGTCGTGTTTGGGCTCTGAGATGACATCCGTGTGCTTGTTTCTGTGGCCATTTGTAGCAAGACGTTTGAAAGACGCGAGGTCCTGGCCCCACATGGAGTTGGCGCCGTGATTCAGAGTGACTGCACACCTGCCGGCAGCCACATGCGTGGCGTGGACCACGGAGTGGCCTCCTGAACTGCTCTGTGCCTCAGTTTCTCCGTGTGCAGGCTGGCCGGGGCTTGCCGTGGCGGGCAGCAGCATGTGAGCGCCAGGTGACAGCTCCGCTGGCGCCGACGCCCGCCTCCCTCCTGCTTTGACCGCGCGGAGCTGGGCGGCTGCAGGATGCTGGAGCTCGGCTGTGGTTCCTGCGTGTGCCGGCTCGGCTGTCTCAAGGCAGCACGCAGGGGTGCATCCGTCTCCAGGCAGCACGCAGGGGTGCGTCCGTCTCCGGGCAGCACGCAGAGGGTGTGTCCTTCTGGGGTCTTTGTAGGGTCTGCGGTGTGAACACCTGCTAGGAGTGTGACGGCTTCATGACTTCCACGATCACCTCTTACATCAAAGGTGGCTTCCTTCAGCCGGGGAGTTGGAACAATCCAGAAGATAAATAAGCTTGGAAGGAAGCAACGAGAGCTCTCTTGTCTGATAGCAGTGCTCTGGCTTTAACAATTTGATGACATGGGATTCCATTAAATGGAAGTAGCCACCCTCCTTCCTTCCTTCCTTCCTTCCTTCCTTCCTTTCTTTTTTTTGTGACAGGCAGAGTGGACAGTGAGAGAGAGAGAGATACAGAGAGAAAGGTCTTCCTTTGCTGTTGGTTCACCCTCCAATGGCTGCTGCAGCTGGCGCACCACGTTGATCTGAAGCCAGGAGCCAGGTGCTTCTCCTGGTCTCCCATGCGGGTGCAGGGCCCAAGCACTTGGGCCATCCTCCACTGCCTTCCCAGGCCACAGCAGAGAGCTGGACTGGAAGAGGAGCAGCCGGGACAGAATCCGGCACCCCGACCGGGACTAGAATCCGGTGTGCCGGAGCCGCAGGCGGAGGATTAGCCTAGTGAGCTGCGGCGCCAGCCGAGAGTCACTCTTGTACCGTCAGTCAATTTCAGTGAGGCTGACAGGTGTCCCACAGAAAATCTGATTTTTTTCTTTGACAAATGATCTTTCCCTAAGTAGTTAATTGTGATGAAACGCTTCGGCGGAGACCAGAGGTGGCAGAGCGGGGCTGAAGGGGTCGGGCTGCAGAGTCGGAGCCAGAATATGAGTCCCGGTCCGTAAGGTTCTCTCTGCTTGGTCCTGGTGCAGTTGCACAACTTGAGTGAGTTTCGGGGTCCTCGTGGGAAAGGGGGTGACGGTGACAGGCTTGTCTGGAAAGGACCTGGTGAAGCTTTGGCACAGCAAGTGACTGATACGAGTTTCATCCTTAAAGAACTTCCTAGAAAGAACTTCAGATTTCTTTATGCATCCAAAGTTGATGAGGGCTAGACCAGAGATTCTATAACCTTGACCTTGTCAAGGCCTCGGGCTGAGCCTCAGGCGTTCCGGCAGATGGACACACATGTAGGAGACGTCTCCGTATGAAGACACACACGTATGAAGCCCCCGGAGGGCTGCACGGTGTCAGCATTGCAGGCGCTGGGACGTCCTCATCCTCTTCAAACCAGTTTGGCTTCTCATCCGGCTGCCTGCTGGTAAAGTGTGAATGAGAATAGAAATTGAGCCTGCTTCCCCCCGCCCAGCAGGAGCCACAGGAGAGACTGTGGACGCCGCGGCAGTGAAACGCATCACGCTCTCAGCCGCCAGGCTTTGAAGAAGTCTGGAATTTTATCTTACAGGTGCACAGATTTGATCATTATTTTTCAGTTATTTTAAAATTGTTACCTTCGCTGATGACACCAGTAGGGAGATTTTGAGAGGCGAGTCGTGGTCTGCTTTGTCCAAGCCTGAACCGGGTGTGCACACACACACACACACCTCGGCTGCGTCCGTCGCCGGCTCGGAGAGGGGGACGCAGCAGAGTGGCAGTCCCCGCCGAGTCGCGGTCACCGTGCAGACCTAGTGACGGCGGCGAGGTTTCCAGCGCTCCCATCTGCAGCCGGGCGGTCACTCTCGGGCGCTGGAGCGGCTGCCCCTCACTGTCAATCCTGGACGTCCGAGCGTGGTGGCGCCGCTGGGGTCGCCTGTACCTGAGTCCGGCGGTAGCTGCGTTTGCAGTGGCGGTGCGTCTGCGGCGCTTGTTCTTGGGTTTCGTCTGCTGCTGGTGTTAAGGTGCTGGTCTTCCTCCCCAGCTCCACACCGAGGCCCGCACACAGCTACCGGCTCAGGGGCTCCGAGTGCTGCCCGGGAGTCGACCCTGGAGCCGTCTCCAGGGCGTCCTCCGTCCGTCTCTGCTGCTTCCCGCCCACTTCCACCTCCACGCGCCTCTGCTTAAGGGCACGTGGCTTGTCTTCCAGGAGCAGAAGCTGATGATGGGGCACGCGAGACTCACAGCACTGCTGCTGATCTTTGCATTAATTCAACAATGTGCACCTGTCTCCAGGGAGGCACTGCGACCAAAGCCAGGCCCCGCCCCCAGCACAGATCCCCTCCAGAGGTGAGGGAGGAGTGGAATCGGATTTGGAGACGGCTGACAGTGACCCAAGGTCGCACGTGGCTTTTAAGAAAGTCGAGGCAGAATTCGAATGCTGGGCGCTTCCCCGTCTAATGTAGTCCCAAGGCGCGCAGCCCTCATCTCTGTCCACTTCCAGGAAGTGTCCTGGGCCCCGAGGGGCTGCTGGGTCCTGAGGCAGCCACTGCCCGTCCCCCCTTCCAGGAGACCCCAGTAGCTCCCTGGACCACGCGTCTACCTCTGCTCTCCATGGGTTTGCCTCTCCCTTCTCTTTCTTGTTCTCCACTCCCCTCCTCTCCTCCCCTCCCCTGCTCTCCTCTCCTCTCCCCTCCCCTCCCCTCCCCTCCCCTCCCCTCTCCGCTCCTCTCCTCCCTTCCCCTCCCTTCCCCTCCCCTCCCCTCCCCTCCCCTCTCCTCCTCTCAGGGATTGCCTGATTTGGGCACACGGCCGCACACGTTCCCCTGTGCGGGACAACGCTCCAGGTTTGCTCCCTCATTGGCTGTGGGGTTGGGGACAGCTCCCTGCTGTAACTGCATCCAGCCCCTTGTCTGGGGTCTGCACTGGCCCCCACAGCACTGGAGGCTTTTGTGGCCAAATCTGCCCACAGCGTGGACGAAGGCATGCTGGCCGCCAGTCCCGCCCACTGTCAGTGCCCCGTGGGTCAAGACCAGGGTTGCTGACGGGCCCTCAGCCCTGCAGCGGGGCCCCGGCAGGTGTGCCCCTGTGGAAGTGACAGGTGGCTGCCACTCGGTTCCTGCTCTTTCTGGCGGTCACCGTCTGGGCTGGCTGCGGGGCCTCGTGCGCCCCGGAGCCGGCTCTGTGGCCCGTGCCTGCCGTGCGCTCGGACTGAGACTCATCCCACGCCTTTGCTCAGGTTCGTCTTCATCTCTTCCCAGGTTGACCCCGTGTTCACCCAGGAAGTGAAGGCCGCCGTGCAGAGGTAAGGGCGGGAAGCCCACCGGGGTTACGCAGAAGAGGGCACTGGGCACCTGGTAGGCAATGCCCGTCCCTGCCTGTGCAGTCCCCGGTGCCGCTCCGGCTCCGACTCCCGTCCCCCAGGCCCCACGCCAGCTGGGCTCCGTCACTCCCCCACCTCCAGGAAACGGACACGCCGCACACACTGGGAGACGCTGGCCTTCCTCGTGGGCCGGGAACGGCCCTGGACGCCAGTTGAGGTCACTTTCACTGCGCCCACTGCTTGGCATTGCGAGGGCTTGGGGGATGCACGGCAGAGCCTCGGGGCATTGGCTGTGGGTCCCCTCAGGCAGGCTGACACCGAGGTTTCCCTGCCACCTGAAGCCGTCTGGGACATCGTCTGAGGGCCTTGGGCTCCTGTCTCTGCCCTCTGTTCCTGGTCTGTGCCCCCCCGCCCGAGATGAGGTGGCCTGGGACTCCATCCATCAAGTTCTGTGTTTTAAGTGGGCCATGAGGATCGGTCTCCAGTTCAGGTCAGGCCCGTGAGGGCCAGCACACAGCAGAGGGGTCAGACAGCACTGCCCTGATCCCTGGCCACACTCAGGGCCCTGGCCACTGCGTGCCTGAACCAGTGTAGCTCGTTCCCTAAAGGGTGACTCTCAAAGCCACGAGTGTGGTAGCCTGGACGGGTGGGGCTGGGGAACAACACCAAAGAGAGGCACTGAGACACCGTGGCAGGCGGCAGGACCCCCGCCACGTGTCCGCCCCGCGTGCTGGGGACCTGGCGCTCACCCTGCGGGCGTCTCCGCCGCGGGGTTTCTGTTGCTCTCCACACGGCCCCGTCTCCATCAGTTCTGAAACCAGGCTGGCTTCCGAGAAACCCCGCACGGGGAGAGGCCAGGGCCGGATCTCTGGGTCTCTCCTGGCTCTGGAGCCGTGTGCATGTCCCTGCAGGGAGGGCTGTGTGGGATCCCCTGGAGCCCTTGTCAGTCACGCGTCCCCTGGGACCCGGCTGTGGCTCCACAGTTGTCACCAGCGCGCCTCCTTGCCCCGTGTCATTGCAGGGCTCCGGGCGTGCGGCTGACCCGGGAGCTGCCGCAGGACGAGCTGCACGCCGCGGCGAGGAACTGCTGTGCCGTGGTGAACAGCTCCGTGTCGGAAGGCATGTCGGCCGCCATCCTCGAGGTAATCCACAGTCCCATGCCTGGCGCCCGCAGTGGGGCATAGCATCGCCCGCACGCTTTTCTCATTCCTGCTGATGTCTTGGTAACTTCGGCGCATCTCAGAGCTAAAACCCACCGAGCGGTTTTTCCTCTGGGGTCGAAGGGACCAAGTTTCAGGCTCTCTTGGGCCCCAAGGGCGTCATTTCTCTTCCCTGGCTAGCCGTTCTGTGGCTGGCCGTTCCGTGGCCGGCTGTCCTGTGGCTGGTCGTCCCGTGGCTGGTCGTCCTGTGGCTGGCTGCCCCGTGGCTGGCTGTTCTGTGGCTGGCCATGCCTGCAGGCTCCAGGGGCTGCTGCTCTGGCTGCCAGGTCTGTGGCAGGAGGCTGGGCGCTGTGAGGGGCTGTGGGGGCCCAAGATGGAAGTGTGTGTGAGACTCCGCTCTGTCCTCTGCATTCTCTATAACCCCGGGCCCTGGGAGACAGATGTGCACGTGGCGGTGGGGGTGGGGGCCGGGGTCATCTCTCCACCTGGCGCTCGCCCTGCCGTGGCCCCGTCCTGGCACAGCCTGTGTCCCGCCCCTGCCGTCCCTGTGCCCTGCAGGTGACGTGGGAAGGCTCTGCCCTGGAGTCCTGGCCACAGCTCCTCTGTGAACAGACACCGTGGACCCCTGTCCCGGCGCCGCGCGCACCTGAGCCGTCTCTGCTCTCTGCCCGATTTTCCTGAGACGGGCGATTGCCAGCCTGCCTTCACTGCACCCCACTCCCTCCTGCGGCCACTGCCAGCTGTGTCCAGCCCAGAAGGGTCTCCCTTGCCCTTGTCTTGTCATTCGTCACCTCCAGGACTCCGAGAGCTCGGTGTGCTCCCGAGGGGCTGGCTTTCGGTACTGGGTTTTTTCAGGCGCTTCACACGCAGACGGCTGCATGCGTAGCGTCACCCCCGGTTCTCCGCACGTGTGTTACACCCTGTAGACGTGGATGTGGCACACGTTCATCAGTGCACACGTGACCACTGCCCATGGACACAGCACCTGTGTTTGTTGGTGAGCGTGGGATCCAGCCTGCTGTAGAAACAGACCTGTTGGCCATCTGCCCAGCCTGTCTAGGGTCTCATTTCGCTTGGCACGTGGGGTTCTTCATTCTGGGTCTGCTGCGATCTGGGCTGTTGTTTCTTTTTTTTTTTTTTAAGATTTATTTTATTTATTTGAAAGAGTTACACAGAGAGAGAAGGGGAGGCAGAGAGACAGAGAGGTCTTCCATCCGCTGGTTCACTCCGCATTTGGCCGCAACGGCCAGAGCTGTGCCTATCTGAAGCCAGGAGCCAGGAGCTTCTTCCAGGGGTCCAGGGGCCCAAGGGCCATCTTCTACTGCTTTCCCAGGCCACAGCAGAGAGCTGGATCAGAAATGGAGCAGCCAGGACTTGAACCAGTGCCCATATGGGATGCCGGCACTGCAGGCAGTGGCTTTACCCGCTGTGCCACAGTGCCGGCCCCAGGCTGTTGTTTCATCAGCAGCATTTGTTCCTTTGGATACCCGCTGAACGTCCTGCATTCAGGACGAAAAGCAGCCTTGGAATCTTAGTGTCCAGAGGGTGCGGTCGGCAAAGCAGGAGAGCCGTCCTCACACAAGCAGCGGGGCTGGAGCCGCTCCGCGGCAGACGCACACCTGCTCCGCTGCTCGCGGGAAGGGGCGGGGCTGGGCGTGCTGGCCACGGCGCTCGCGGCGTTTCCACCGTGGACGGCTTGCGTTCAGACCTCCGCTGCTGCCGAGGAAGCCGGCCGTGAGCAGTTCCGACGGCTGCAATGTTGGTGTCCTGTTCCTTCTGCAAACTCCAGAATAACTCGGGCAAAGGGTTGGGGATGGATCTGATTTGGGAGGCAGGCAAGCGTGTGTTTCATTAGAACTGATTCAGACGACCAGCGCCGTGAGGCCTGGATAAACACATCGCCGTGCAAGGAAGCGGCCTTCTGAGCCACACGGCCCGTGGATGCAGATGAAAATGCCATTTGCTAAAATGCATTTCTTGCTGGTGGACTAAAAAAATCAGCCAGTAGCTAAAGGCGTGGGCAGCAGAGGGACCCGGCTTTGTCACTTGTAGCTTGAGCCGGAATTTAGTTCTGCGCTAATTGCACTAAAAGAACAGGGAGTGAGTTTTCTTTTCTCTGTCTTCTTCTTGGACTGCCCTCTCCACCCTAAAACACTCACTCAGACATGACTGTGCACACACTCGCGCACCCACAGGTGCGCATGGACACAAACACCCGCACAGTCTGTATGCATGCATGCACGTGCAAACACACGTGCAAACACACAAGCACCCATTCCTGTGTGTGCACAGCCACACGCAGCTCTTCAAGTCCAAGTGTTCAGTGCCTGGGAGTCAGGCAGGCTGTGCGTTGAAGCAGAGAGCAAGAAGGAGGTGACCGTTGGCCTCAGAGTCCGGCCTGCAGCCCTAGAGGTTGGGGGACCACAAGAGGGCTTTCCAAAGACAGTGGTGACTGTGCCACTCCGACCTGGGCTGTGTGTGTGCGCACGTGTGTGTACGTGTGTGTACATGTGTACATGCACGTGTGCATGTGTGTATGTGTGTGCACGTGTGTGTGTGTGCACATGTGTGTATGTACACACGTGTGTGACTGCTGCACTTCGCCCTCTTTGCAAAGCTGAGGGCTTTGTGAGCTGCCCTAATTAGGAAGCTGCTGCTGGCGTTCATTGAGGTGTGGAGGTGTGAGGTGGGGGAGGGAGAAGCTGCAGGGCACAGTTAATTTTTTTTGGAGAATTTATTTATTTTGGAAGTCAGAGAGAGAGTGAGTGCCAGATCTTCCATCTGCTAGTTCACTCCCCCAATGTCCATAATGGCCAGTGCTGGACTGGGCTGGAGCCAGGAGCTTCCTCCAGGTCTCCCACGTGGGTGCAGGGGCCCAGGCACTTGAGCCATCTTCCCCTGCTTTCCCAGGCCACAGCAGGGAGCTGGGTCAGAAAAGGAGCAGCCAGGACTGGGACTGGTGCCCGCATGGGAGGGATGCTGGCCGCGCAGGCCGTGGCTTTACCCACTGCGCCACCACGCAGGCCCCTGGGAAGTGGATGATTTTTCAAGGTGCCAGGCTGTCCTCTGCATCAAAGAATTGTACCCCAGTGCTGTCGCCGTCCCCACCGAGCAGCCTTCCCCAGTGGCGCAGGGTCCACGTGTGGGCGTGGACGCCAGGGCCGCGTCCAGAGCAGGTGCGTCACACACAGCAGCAGCGATCGCTCAGCTGGATGCCGCCCGTCAGGCCGCTGGGACCAAAGCCAAGGTCAGCAGCAGGGCCAGGCGGGCGGCCGTCAGCTACGGCGTGCGTCAGAATCACCTGGAAGCTTCCACAGCCGCGGTGCCGGTGCCGGTGGCCCTGCCTGGAAACGCTGGGCTGCTGTTGACTCGGATGAGGCGCTGGCAGCCTTAGCTGCTTGCCGGCTCCGCAGTGGGAATGAGATGCCAGCTGGGTCAGCTCTGCTGGACCGACCGCCGCCCACGCGGGCTCCTTAGGGTGTCTGGGCTGGGGGGGGAGGTCCCTCCCGCCTGAGCAGGGAGGGGTCGGTGTGAACATCAGGCTCGGCCCGGCCTGCTCCCGACCCTGCACTCCTCTTTGTCTGGCACCTGGCTCTGGTGCCGGGTCCTCAGCTTCCATCTCTGACCGTGAGCGCGCGTCTCCCCCGCCGTTCGCCCCAGGGCGGTGCTCTGTGAGCCAGTGCATTGCTGAGACGGCCCCGTTCGTGAAGACGCTGCCTTCCTGGGACGGGGACGCCTCCTCCAGGCAGCCCAGGGAAGCAGATCCACTGGGTGTGGGCAGTGAGCTGCACCGCTGGCTGAGGGGCCAGAGCAGACGGCCTCGGTCCCCCAGCAGCAGGAGCCAGGCAGTCAGAGGGGAGCACGAGGGGCAGGTGCTCCCTCGCCGCTCCTCTGGGATCCCTCAGCTGTTGCCTGGGGCCTGGATTACAGACTCAAAGTGCACTGGAAGACGCCATGGTGGAGCAGCGGAGGCCATGTGGGAAGGCACAGCGCCTTAGTCCCCGCCACTCCACGTGGGAGACCCGGATGGAGTCCCAGGCTCCAGCCCCAGCTAGTGTGGGAATCTGGGGAGTGAACCAGCAGATGGAAAATATGCATCTATCTATTTATATGTGTATCATCCACCCACCCACCCATCCCTCCACCCACCCACCCACCCATCTACCTACCCACCCACCCATCCATCCACCTACCCACCCATCCATCTACCCACCCACCCATCCACCCACCCATCTACCCACCCATCCATCCACCCATCCACCCACCCACCCACCCATCCACCCATCCACCCATCCCTCCACCCATCTATCCACCCATCCATCCACCCACCCACCCACCCACCCATCCACCCATCCCTCCACCCATCTACCCACCCATCCATCCACCCACCCACCCACCCATCCACCCATCCATCCATCTATCCACCTATCCATCCATCTATCCACCTATCCTCTGTCTCTCTCTTTCGATACATACAAACAAGTAAACATTGAAAAGAATCACCTGCAACGGGCTTGCATATTGTAAAAGTCACATGGTTGCTCTGCTGACTTGCAAGTCAGTTCTCTGGACCCGAGCGGGTGACCTGTTGGAGAGGCGCCTGCCATGGATTGGCCCCTGCAGGAGATTCCGCAGGAGGCTGAAGCAGACCTCTCGGAAGGGCTGGGCCAGGCTATGCCTTTCCAGGTTGGGCTTCCCCAGACTGCAGAAGGAGAGCCAGGGAACCCCACCCTCCCAGGCAGGTGGGACCACTTCTCACTGTGGATCCAGGGTGTCTTTGGTGGCTTCCCTGCCAGCTTTTGCTAGGGGGTGGGGGTCCTGTGCTGGCCCCAGACCCTTTGTGAGTCACGGAACCCCAGATCACGTTGCCTGTTCCGTGTGCTGCCAGCCAGACGCACCCAGCGTGTGCCTGTGCTGGAAGGAAGTCCCTGGAGAGGGAACAGGAGCCGGGCGAGACCCGTGCGCACGCCAGGCGGCCGCGGACATCTGCACGAGGGGTTTCCTTGTGACCTCGCAATGGTGACGTCAGATTGTGTGCTGTAGATTTTCTGAGCTCCCCCCAAGCAGCGATGAGAGTTCGTGTGCTCTGAGCACGCAGCGTGGGGGTGGGGCTGCCAGGGCTCGCACTGCCACTTACAGGCTCGACTTGTCCCAGGGGCCCACAGAGTGACCGTCTCCCCCGCCTCCTCTCCCGTCTCCTGCAGGCCATGGATTTGGAAGTCCCGGTGCTGGCCAGGAACATCCCCGGGAACGCCGCCATGGTGAAGCACGGCGTGACGGGGCTGCTGTTTTCGGACCCTCAGGTAAGGAGCGCCGAGCTCCGCCGTGCACCCTGTCTGAATGGCGTCACCGTGTCTGTCGAGTTCCATCTTCTGTCCTGTCGATCACGGCTGTGTCCGTGACCACGGGAACGGCTGTGTCCGTGACCACGGGGACGGCTGCTGGGCTGTGTGACCACGTGACACCTAGCGGGTGTCAGAGGAGGTAGTCCCGCCGCGGGCGTGAGCAGGGCTCTGATTTCTGGGCGCGGGTGCTCCTCAGGTGCCAATTTGTAACTGGACATCCGCTGGCCTTCAGCGTGGCGATCTCACTGGGACCACCGTGGGTCTCCCCAGCTGGAGGTGCAGAAAGGCTGGGCACCTGTGCAGGAGCACCCAGATGCGCCGGTGGGTGCTGGGTCTGGGGTCGGCCTGTGTCTGAAGCCCTGGGTCCCCTGTGCAGGGCGAGCCACCCTGCTGAGCTGCCTGCGTTTCTCAGCCCTGCTTTCCCCGCTGGACGGGGGAGCTGACGGGAGCTCCCGCCTCTGAGCCGCGCGGGGCTCTGGGAGTGGCTGTGTAGCACCTGCAGCGTGTGAGGCTCACGGTCAGGGCTCCGAGGCTTCCTGGTGTTTTGGGAGGGGAAGGCGTGGATGCTGCCTGTGATGTTGGTAGGTGGCAACAAACACAGATCGTAGCTTTTCGCTTTTTTAAGGATTTATTTATTTGAGAGGCAAAATTACAGACAAAGGCGGGGAGAGAGAGAGAGAGAGGTCTTCCATCTGCTGGTTCACTCCCCAAATGTCCACAATGGCCAGGGCCGAGCTGATCCGAGGCCAGGAGCCAGGAGCTTCTTCCAGGTCTCCCACGTGGGTGCAGGGACGCAAGCACTTGGGTCATCCTGCGCTGCTTTCCGAGGTGCGTTAGCAAGGAGCTGGATCAGAAGTGGATCAGCCGGGATATGAACCGGTGCCCATATGGGATGCCAGCACCGCAGGTGGAGGCTTAGCCCACTGCGCCACAGCACCGGCCCCACAGATCTCGGCTGGAAAAGTCAGGTTCTGAGGTGGGCACCGTGGTGCACCAGGTTAGGGCGCCACGTGGGACACCCCTGCCCCACATCAGAGTGCTTGGGACTGAGTCCAACTTCCGCTTCCCAGCCCGCCTCCTGCTGATGCGCACCCCAGAGGCAGCAGGGAGACCCAGATGGAGCTCCAGGCTCCTGGCTCTCGCCTGGCCCAGCCTCGAAGGCTGAGGGCATTTGGGCAGTGAACCAGTGGCACTCTGCCTTCCAAATAAATAAATAGAACTTAAAATCAGCCTCCACTCACAACCACCTTTATTAAGGAACATGGTGCATTGAGGAGTGTAGAAAGAGGTTACTGTAACTCAGAATACTTGAACATTTTCAGTTTAAAAATTTTCTAGTAGATCTCTCTCCTCCTCTCCTCCTCTTCCTCCTCCTTCCCCCTCCCCCCCCATCTCTGTCTTTCAAGTAAATACGCTCTTAAACTCCCGTCGTGGACGTCAAGTTGAAGGTCTGGTGTCAGCAGCACCGGTGGACGCCTGGGCAGCCTGGCTGGCCGAGGGCGGCCGAGTCGGGCTCTGATGCAGTTCCGGTGCCTCTGCTTCCTGCCGTGGTTCCTGGCAGCCCAGCCGCCAGGGTGTGACGAGCTCTCTGTGCCCTGAGCCGAGGCCTTTGCTCCCAATGATGGCTTTGCGGCTTTGTACTGTGTTCCGAGTCTCTGGGGAGCGAGCACAGCCGTGCTTGAGGTCGGAGAATGTCGTGTGCTCCTGGCAGAGTGACTGCCTCCTTCCTCGCCGTGCCCCGGAGTGCAGCATGCGTGCACCTTGTAGCTCGGTGCCAGGGCACTCGGACGTCTGAGCCAAGGATGCATTGGGCAGGACCGGGGATGGATGTGGGTCAGCCACGCTGATGGCAGGGAGCTGCACCTGTTCCTTCCGGTGTTGGGAGCCGCCCCCCTGTCTCGGACGTGCTCACGCCATCTCTGCTGCTGCCTGGCTTCTTGTGAGCCCTGACGTCCAGCACGGTCCTCGCGTCCTGGTGTCCTGGGCAGAGGCTGCGCTTGCTCTTACCCCAAAAGCCTGGGGCAGCCCGGATGAGGCGCAGCCCCACTCTGCTCTCGTCAGCCTCATGTGGGGCGATGCCTGCTGCTTTAAAATCAAGCGGGCACTTTCCGTATGTAAGGGACGATGGCTGTATCGATCCTGACCGAGAAACCCAGGGGACACAAGCCCCGGCGGCTGCCAGAGCTGTCAAGATTACTTCTCCCCGAGCCCGTGTCGTGGTCTAGCTGCTTCAGCCACTGCCTGCAACACTGGCAGCCCATATGGGCACCAGTCTGTGTCCCAGCGCTCCACTCCAATCCAGCTCCCTGCTACGGCCTGGGAGAGCAGTGGAAGATGGCCAAGTCCCTGGGCCCCTGCACCCACCTGGGAGACCTGGCGGAAGCTTCTGGCTCCTGGCTTTGGCCTGATCCAGCTCTGGCCATTGTGGCCACTTGGGGAGTGAATCAGCAAATAGATTTCTCTCTCTCTCTCTCTGTAATCTGCCTTTCAAATAAAAAAATAAACATTTTTAAAAATTACTTCTGCATTTGCCATCAAACAGGCATTGGAGTGGCTTTTCCCTTCCTGGGGAGGAGTGTGCACACCAGGGCCCGGCCCGCACAGCCGCATGCACACAGGTGGGCGCCTGGCGTTAGCAGCTCTGCTCCAGCTGCTGTTCCCAGCAGGGGCTATAAAGAGGCATGGCACAACAACACCGTGGCACAGCGCTCCGAGGTCATCAGTTGCCCAGCGCAGGAGGTCGCACGTTCAGTGCCCCGTATGCATGAAGGGCAGAGTTGGCTGTCGCATGTCACCCCATGGCCTCTTTGTTTTCTGCACTTTTTTTTAAAGTTCTTTTCCTTAAGATTTATTTACTTATTTGAAAGGCAGAGTTACAGAGAAGCAGAGGTGGAGAGAGAGAGAGAGAGAGAGAGAGAGAGAGAGAGAGAGAGAAGTCTTCCATCTGTTGGTTCACTCCCCAGAGGGCTGCAACAGCCAGAGCTGCCCTGATCTGAAGCCAGGAGCCAGGAGCCAGGAGCTTCTTCCTGGTCTCCCATGCAGGTGCGGGGGCCCAAGGACTTGGGCCATCTTCTACTGCTTTCCCAGGCCACAGCAAAGAGCTGGATCAGAAGAGGAGCAGCCAGGACTTGAACCAGCACCCATATGGGATGCTAGCGCTGCAGGCAGTGGCTTTACCCACTTCACCAGAGTGCCGTGCTCAGTTTTTTGCACCTTTTATAAAACTGCTCGGATCCGGGTTCCCTGGAGACGTGGAGCCAACAGGCCCGCAGCAAGGAGCCGCACTGCAGCCTGGGCTCCAGCAGCCGCTCCGTCCACCTTCTGCCGGCTGGAGGCCCAAGGAGGCCAGGAGTTGGTTCAGTCCAGGACCAAAGGCTCCAGCAGCCTTGGGCAGGGGACGGTGAGACTTGCTGAGGGGGTCTCCTGTGCTGGGTCCCCTGAGCCTAGCACCGGGATCTCTCAGAAACGCCTTCACAGATGCACAGGAATAAAGGTTACCAGCCTTTGGCGTCCGCACAGCCGGCCACCACAACAGGCGGAACCAGCCACTCGGAGGAAGCTGGCAGAGGGAGCAGAAACGAAAGCCCAGTGTGTGCCCAGCTTGGGCGTGTCAGGCAGTGTCTGCGGTCACCAGGGTCCCGGCCCCGCCTGCCCATCCCGGCCGTGTGTGCAGGCCAAGTACGTGGTGCCTTTGAGGGTGGGGTGGGCTGCATGTGTGTGGGGGTGCCATGGGGCCATTGTGTGTCTTGGCCTCTGGGCTCTCGGGGCAGGGTTTGTGTGCCAGCACGGTGGTCCCTAGACACCTCTGTACCCACCCACATCTCACCTGAGAAAGGGAGAGATCCCGGCCAGCAGGGGCCAGGGCTTCGGGGAGGGCAGGTGACAAAGTGCGGTGGGGACAGAGAGCAGGAAGCCTGGCCTGGGTGGTTCCAGGAGGTGGGAGACCTCAATGGAGACCCACGGCCCCCACCCCAATGAGGTGGCTTCAGGGAAGGCCATGGAGTTGAATACAGGAGTCTCTCTCTCTCTTTTTTTTTTTAAAAAGAGATTTATTTATTTATTTGAGAAGCAGAGAGAGAGAGGGTCTTCCATCTGCTGGTTCACTCCCCAGATGGTCACTACAGCTGGAGCTGTGCAATCCAAAGCCAGGAGCCAGGAGCTTCTTCTGGGTCTCCCACGTGGGTGCAGGGTCCCAAGGACTTGGCCATCTTCTGCTGCTTTCCCAGGCCACAGCAGAGAGCTGGATTGGAAGTGGAGCAGCCAGGACTCGAACCGGCATCCATATGGGATGCTGGACCTGAAGGCCCTGGCTGTAGCACACTACACCACAGGGCCGGGCCCTCATTTTAAATTTTTTTTTTTTTAAACAACAACAGAAAGGGATCGTTGACCGTGTTCAGTGGTGGGGGGTGGTAGTGGTGGTGGTGCAGAGGAGTCTCTGTTTCCGGTCCCTGCACCCTGGAAGACTTGTGCTGGGCTGAGCTTTGCAAGGCTCCGGCTGTGGGTTCTGTTTCTACAGCAATCCTGGTATTCCTCTTTTTAAGAAGAAAAGAGCGGAGCTGTTTTTGTAGGAATTTTAGAGCCTTGAAATTTAAACCCATTTGACATGTAATAGAAACCGTGAATGCGAATTCTCGCAGGTGGAGCCTGCACTGGGGTCCTGGCTCGTTTTGCCGGGAGGCTCTGTCTGTGCTCCAGCAGCGGGAGAGCACTCGGCGCGCGCTGGCGATGCGTGTAGCTGGGGCACGCGTGTTCCCGCCTCCGTCCTCTGAGTTCTGCCTCATTTTCATCTCCTTAATTCCTTTCTCTTTGAGTGGTCACGGCTTTCACAGTCAGCTGGTGGGTTCAGGCTTGCAAAAAAGAGGTGCGCTGGGAAAATTGCCGCCTCCGCACTTTTGGGGAGCAGGGCTTAGATCTAGAATTTTCTGCCGGACTCTGAGCAGCCTTGCATGCATGGAGAGTTCGGTGCAGCGCGGCCTCACTCTCACTTTGTGCTGGGGTCACTCCAGCTGGCAGATCCCCCCACTGCGTGGCAGCCAGGGAACCCCCATCTCACCCCCGTCCAGATCATGTTCCCCAGGCTGCAGCCAGGGCCTGGGACTCTGTCTGGGCCTCCTGTGTGGGCGGCAGGGGCCCAAGCAGTTGGGCCGGCATTTGCTGCCTTCCCAGGTGCATGAGCCGGGAGCAGATGGGAGTTGGAGCAGCTGGGACTTGAACTGGGGCTCTGATAGAGGATGCCAGCCGTGGCCCAGCCTGTGCAGCAGGCCACCCCCTACTAGCAACAGGCAACATTCCCATCAATAATCTTTTATTGAACTCGCCCCATCCAGACGTGTGCCGTCCTAAGCTGTCATTTTATACAGCGTTATTAATGAGGCAAGGCACCATTCTGTGCACACGGAGCCCCTGACACCCGGCGTGTGCTTTGTGCTCTGAGCATATCTCAGTCTGGAGATGAAATGTCTATCAGGGGCGTTGCTATGGCGCAGTGGGTTGTCTCCGCCTGCGGCCAGCATCCCACATGGGCGCCGGTTCTAGTCCTGGCTGCTCCTCTTCCTATCCAGCTCTTTGCTATGGCCTGGGAAAGCAGTGGAAGATGACCGAAATGCTTGGGCCCCTGCACCCATGTGGGAGACCTGGAAGAAGCTCCTGGCTCCTGGCTTCAGATCGGCACAGCTCCAGCTGTTGCGGCCATCTGGGGAGTGAACCAGCAGATGGAAGACCTCTCTCTGTCTCTCCCTCTCACTGTCTTTAACTCTGCCTCTCAAATTAATAAATAAATCTTTTAAAAAATGTTTATCAAGGCACAGCGGGCCACCACTATGCACGAATTCTGCACCCACAGATCTGGCTAACCTCGGATCGAAACTCTTTGTTTGCGTGTGCTGGGAGCGTCCAGGCTCCATGGTCCCCGTTCATGGCGATGTACACGGCAGTGCCTGCAGTGAAGCGTGGGGGTGCCCAGCTGTGCCGCGGTGTCTGTGGGAGTAAGTGCGTGGTGCTACGCAGTCTCCACACCGTCTCACCTTCAGCCATGCAGCATGGGGGCGGGTCCCTGCCCTTGTTCCCACGAGGTCCACGCAGGGCACAGTGGGAGACGTGGACGCACATGTCCACGTTGCTCCAGGAACACTTCAAGGCTTTGGAAAGCTGAGGGTCTCAGGCTTAACATTTACATTGAGATCAGTGAGATGTCAAGGACCAATGTGCAGTCAGGGTGGCCCCCAGGGGGGTCCTTGGGCAGGATGGCTGGGTACAGGCTCTGCCCACAGCCCCGGAGGGTAGTCCCAGGTCCCCCTCTGTGGCTGGGCACCCGGCCTAGTAACCATGGTGCCCTCAGCAGGCCATGGCTGTGGTCCAGGGGGCAGGTCACACGCTCGGGTCAGAGAGGCTGCTCTCCCTTCCTCTCTCCCTCCCTCCTTCCCTCCTTCCCTCCTTCCCGGTTCTGGGAGCAGAGGTGGCACCTGTGTGGGCACGGCCCTCTCCAGTGGTCCTTCTGTGTCCTCCTGTGGGTCCTGCCGTGGCCGACCTGGGCCTGGGCCTGGGCACCGTGTTAGCAAACCCTGGACCTGGATCGCCAGGCATGGTCCCACACATGGAGTGTGTGCTTAGCAAGCACTGGCCGATGCCCGGGGTCCCAGCTGGACTGTCTTGCCAGGCTCTTGGCCCAAGACTGCCCTCCCCGTTAGAAGCATTGAAGAGCACCTTGCACGGTGTGCAGCCGTCGCCTCCACCCAGTCAGGAGCACGGCGGACGCCCTCGGCTCTGCTCTCGCCGAATGCCTTCTTTGGCTCTGGTGCGCGCACCCCACTGCTGAGACTCAGGAGGGGTCCCCGCGCCTCCTGTGGGTCTCTGGGTCTCAGGTCAGGACTGGCCCTGTTTGGAAGCTGCTCAGGCGTTGTCTTGGGGGGGGGCTGGGGCCCGGCCCCTCCCTGGGTCGGTGTGAGCCACAGGGTCCATGCAGATGCCTTGGTGCTCAGGCTCAGACCCCCGCCCCCCAGCCTGGGGAGGCCCTGTCCACACCCAGCTGCCGCCACTCCGACAAGGGCGGCCTCCCTCGCCCCAGCGTCTTCTCCGGCTCTGCAGCCAGCGTTCGGCAAGGACACGGCTGCTCTACTGGGGTCATTGCCAGACCCACCCGCGTGGTGTCTCCTACTCAGCGACCAGCTGCAGCTGCCGTGGGTGTTTCAGGTGAGCCCCGGGTGCGGAGGAGGTGCGGGCACCAGCCCTCCCGCGTCGAGTACTGCGGCTGGGACCTGAGAACGCGGTGGACGCTCTGTGCCGACCATCCCGAGAACTTCCGCCTGTCCCTTGGAGTCACGGGGACAGCCAAGGACATGTGCCGACGGTCGGGGCGCTGTCGTGGCTGCGTAGACACACAGACACGCACATGCACACAAACGCGCACGCATGCACATCGGAGCGCCTGGTTGGAGTCCCGGCTCCACTTGCAGTTCCAGCTTCCTGTTAATGCACACCTGGGGGCCCGCAGGTGTTGGCGTAGGCCCCTGTCTCTCAGGTTAGAGACCCAGATGCAGTTCCAGGCTCCTGGCTTCGGCGGGCTCAGCTCTGGCTGTGGGGGATGTTTGGGGAGTGAAGCAGTGGGCGGAGGATCCCTCTTTGTCTCTGCCTTTCAAGTCAACTGAAAAGAGTGAGTAAAGATCTGTGCTGGGTTCAGTAACCTTGGAAACCAGGCAGGCACGCGGGCTTTGAGCTGGTGACCCCAGACTCACCGGGGGTGACGTGGAGAACACACACGCTCGACCCCTCCGCAGCCCCCCACCACTTGGGGCCGGGCTTTGGGAGTGGGCTTGTGTCACATGTGTGCGTGTCACAAGCCCCGGGAGAGACTCTTGCAGCCGGGTTTGAGAACCGAAGCCAACTCCAGGGGCCCCGCCAGAGCCGGGACCACAGCAGCATCTGCCGGTCTCAGGAGACCGCGGCACCGTCTCCTGTCAATCAGCTGGAGGCCGCTTCCGGTAATTCCTGTCTGAAGCCAGGCACCCAGAGTTCTCACGTGATTGACGGGAAGGTGGGACCTGACCCCCGCGAGGTCTCTCGTCCTGTGGTGCACCCAGAGCAGGCGTTTCCCACACGGCAGCCCCGCGTGGCCCTGCAGAGCCCCAGGGGTGGCCATGGCTCCCCGATGTGCGCTCCCGGGCTGTGAGGCGGCAGCACCCCGAGAGTGCCCGTGACACGGGTCTCTGCGGCTGACCTGTAAAGTCATACACGCGGCCTCACTTTCTCCCCCGCGGCCCTGGCAAAGCCACAGCTGGAAAGGATTCGTGGGAGAGGTTCCCACCAGCAGGTGCCACAGCCAGGGAAGGAGGAGCCCCCTGAGGACGCCCGGCTGCCGGCTGAACAGTTAAAACCCTGCCGTTTGTGCACTCGCATCGGGGCTTTGCAAGGGGTCGCCCGCGCCCGGCGTGTGCCTCCGCGGCCTCAGAGCGGTCTGGTTCGCTTGCGGGGCCTGAGGCTTGAACTGCTTGCTCATATTGACGAGGCGCATTTGTGCACAGATATCCAGAATTTAGGCTGAAATTTTAAATAAATGACAGGAATCGCCATGCCACACCTAGGCCTGCATCTGCCACCTCCCCCTCCACCTGCTGGGCCCTTGCGGGTCAGGGGTGGGGTTTCCTGGGCCGATTTCGAGCAGCGTCCAGACCGTAAGAGAATTTTTTTTTTAAGATTTATTTATTTATTTGAATGAGTTACAGAGAGAGAGGAGGAGAGAGGGAGGGAGGGAGAGAGAGGTCTTCCATCTGATGGTTCATTCCCCAGTTGGCCACAACAGCTGTAGCTATGCCGATCCGAAGCCAGGAGCCAGGAGCTTCTCCTGGGTCCCCCATGTGGGTGCAGGGGCCCAAGGCCCTGGGCCATCTTCTACTGCTTTCCCAGGCCACAGCAGGGAGCTGGATCAGAAGAGGAGCAGCCGGGACTCAAACCAGCGCCCATATGCAGGGGGCAGTTTTACCCACTATGCCACAGCGCCAGCTCCAACAGTTTTTTCTTAAGAGATGAGCTTGGGTGCTTGGTTCTTTTCTTTGTTCTCGTCTGTGCCCTTCATAGCTGTGTGATCTGATCTGTGGGTGATTTTCCACAGTCGATTGTTGCGTAGTTCAAGGTCCTTGGGGACCCTCGCCTCCGCCAGTGCACGTTTCACTCACAGCTGGCTCTGGGGGCTGTGGGGCTGTGGCCGGAAGGAGAAGGACCCGTCTGCACCTGTCTCATGGGACTCTCGCTGGGACTCAGGCTGCATCATTCTTCGTGGTGTCTGATACGGTGTCGCCTGTCCACACGCAGACGAGCCTGGGGCCGTGTGTCAGGGGGCATCTCTGGCTCTGTGGGCATCTCGGCCCTGCCTGAGGCGGGAGCAAGTGTGCCGCACAACCTGGCCGGCGTCAGGGGCGAAGGCGGCAGCCTCTCCCAGGGTCCTCTCCTTAGCCCCCTACCCCTGCCATGGGGGCAGTCGCTGGCAGAACAGCGCAGGGCCCCAGCCTCAGTGCCGCCGTCAGCTTGGATCTAAAGGAAGCGCCCAATGGGGGCCGGCGTTGTGGCACGGCCGGTGAAGCCACCTCCTGGGACACCAGCATCCCACACGGGATCACCAGCGCTGGGCCCGGCTGCTCCACTTCCAGCTCCCTGCTAAGGCGCCTGGGAAGGCGTGGAGACCTGGCTCTGGGCTTTGGGCTGGCCATTTGGGGAGTGAACCCGCGGATGGACGATCTCTCTCCCTCTGTCTCCCTCTCTGTCACTCTGCCTTTCAAATACATATATTTTAAAAAGCCCTCCTGCTGGGTGTCCCCCAGTTCTGTGGCTGGAGAAGCAGGCACGGCCGCCCACCTCGAGTGCATGGCTCCAGCAGGTGGGCGTCTCCTCCTGGCCCAGCGAGACCTGGCTTGCTTTATTAAAGTCTGTGGTTTTTGTTCCTTCCTCTATGCAGAAGGAGGGAAAAAGGGTATCCCATCACAACCCGCTCCCGGACACTGCTGTGCAGGGTTTTGTGTGACACAGCCGCGTGTTCCGTACAAGTGACCAGCAGGGGCTTGGCCTTCAGCCGCACTCCCTGTGTCACATAAACCCTGGCGCCGAGCAGTGTCGCAAAGCCAGGCCCGGGACTTCCCGTGGGGATGTCGCCCTGCAGAGAGGCGGGAACTGGCGTGTTGCCTGTTTAGTATGGAAGACACTGTTTCACTGTAAGGTGTGCGCACGATACACAGAACGATAATTCTACTCGGTCGTGAGCACTGGCGCTCCTGTCGCTGGCTGTAAAGGCATCCAACCTTTACTTACGGTCGCTCTGGGAGTGCGGGGCGGCTCCCAGTGTGGGCCTCGGGCACTGCTGCCTTCGTGGGGCTCCCGTGGCTGAGGGGGAACCACAGCGGTAGAGCGGACAGCCGTGGGCCGGCCGGCTCTGCCCCAAGTCGTCATCTGCAGGCACTCAGTTCATCTCAGCCCGCCGCGGGCACAGGCCATCACCGTTCACAGGAAGGAACTGGGATTGACCCCAGGCCACTCCCAGCGAGGCAGGAGTCTGAGCCGGCACCCGGGCCTCCCGGCTCCGCAGCGCTGCTCGGGGCATAGGCGCAAACGTAATGAATATCCATCCGTGCCCCCGCCTCTCCCCGGATTCTCCTCAACAGCCCAAAGCTCTCCCGTTTTGCTAATTAGGAAGGGTCTTGTATCAGAAACCAGCCAGCCGGAGCACCTCGCGACCGCGCTGTGCCTGCGAGCGTCAGTAAGCAATGAGCTTACGCAGATACACGGTCCGGAGCCCGGCCGCAGGAGCTGGGGAGAGGCGGGGGCATGCGGCGCCCGCTGGTGGGGTGCCAGGACGGGAGACCGCTCTCCTGGATCCTCACAGCTGAGCCGCGTTGCGTAGGGGGATTCGAACCCAGGTCTCCCATGGCGGCCAGATGCCGCCCATCGGCACAGCAGTGGGCCGGGGGCAGGTGCTGTGGTGCAGTGTGTGGGGCCCAGATTCTGGGGTGAGGCCCAGCTCACATGTTGGGGGACACTCAGAGAACAGGGAGAGGGCATGGCTCCCGAGAAACCACATAGAAACGCGGCAGCAGGCTCTGTGGGTCTGCGGAATGCCAGGGAGGGCTGCGCGGTGGCTCCTCATCACGGATGTTCACCCCAGCACGCGTGTGTGTGAGCGTATGTGTCTGTACAGATGTGCTCATACGTGTGCATGTGTGTTATGCACGTGTGCATGTATCCACTCGTGCGTGTGCGTGCATGTGTTCGTGTGTGTATGAGTGCCTGCACATGTATGTGTACATGCCTGTGCATGTGTGTTTATGTGTGTATGTAGCACACGTAAGTGTCAGTTCTCACTGAGTCCCGATGCTGTGTTAACTCCCATTCTTCCTCAAAGCCGTCTTCTCCAGGGTCAGGGAGGCGGACAGGGGCGAGGCCAGGAGCCCCTGGGGGCCGGGAGGTGGACAGGGTGAGGCCAGGAGCCCCCCAGGGGCCAGGAGGTGGACAGAGCGAGGCCAGGAGCCCCCCGGGGGTCGGGAGGCGGACGGGGCGAGGCCAGGAGCCCCCCAGGGGCCGGGAGGCGGAGGGGGCGAGGCCAGGAGCGCCCCGGGGGCTGGGAGGCAGACAGGGCGAGGCCAGGAGCCCCCCGGGGGCCAGGAGGCAGATGGGGTGAGGCCAGGAGCCCCCCAGGGGCCGGGAGGTGGATGGGGCGAGGCCAGGAGCCCCCCAGGGGCGGGGGCTTTTAGATGCGTTTGCAAAATCCTCTTCCCCAGTCCCCACCGTCGCTGCTTTTGCATGTCCTTTACTTGCAGGAGTTTGTTCGGTTGGCCAAGAGACTGATCCGTGATCCCGCGCTGGAACGGGAACTCGTGGCCAACGGGAAGGAGTACGTGCGGCTCAGTCACTCGTGGCAGGTGGAGCGAGACGTGTACCGTGACCTCATCGGGAAGCTGAAGGGGGGCAGCGAGGACTGAGCATGCAGCCCTGCTCCCGTCACCGGCCCCAGACGCCTGGGCAGACCGGGCGGCCGGCGCCAGGCCAGTCCACGCCAAGCCCGTCTCCTGCCACTCACGGAGTCCCCGGGACGCCACGCCCACCCCAGAGCTCTCTGCTTGGATTCCACCCGTGGTACCCGCTGCCCAGACCTGGTGCAGGTGCGCCAGCTGGCTGAACCCAGAGGGAAAGGGGCGTGGGGGGGTAGATGATCTGCGAGGACTGTTGTGTGGACAAGAGGCTCATTCTCGGGCCATGCCAGTGCAGACCGGCCGTGCCGGGTTCTGAGAAGGAGGGAGACGCCCATCATTGCCAGTTCAAAAAGCAAAACAAGAATCAGGAGTGGCAGCTGTTGGCGTTCTTGCTGGGACTGCGGGTGCTGATCACAGCAGCGTGTGTCTGGGTCCCACGTGGACCCTCCTGCCCTGCCGGGTGCGTGGCCAGCATGAGGTTGGGGCTGGAGCTGGGGCCAGAGCGGTGGGCGTGGACCGTCCTGCCCTGCCGGGTGCGTGGCCAGCATGAGGTTGGGGCTGGAGTGGGGGCCGGAGTGGTGGGCGTGGACCGTCCTGCCCTGCCTGCCGGGTGCGTGGCCAGCACGAGGTTGGGGCTGGAGTGGGGACCGGAGCGGTGGGTGTGGACCGTCCTGCCCTGCCTGCCGGGTGCGTGGCCAGCACGAGGTTGGGGCTGGAGTGGGGACCGGAGCGGTGGGCGTGGACCGTCCTGCCCTGCTGGGTGCGGGGCCAGCACGAGGTTGGGGCTGGAGCGGGGGCCGGAGCAGTGGGCACGGCAGAGACTCCTGTCAGGGGGTTGCTGTCCAGGGGCTTCTTTGCAGAGAGCAAACCCCTACACACTGGAGTCGCCCTCGTCACAGAGGTGGGACCACGAGCCAGTGGCTTCCGGCCCCGGGCCTTCCCAGGATAAAGGCCGCCCTGGGCTGCAGGCCACGGCTGTGCCTCTGGGGGCTGCAGAGGCGCTCCTGGTGAACGGGACGCGGGCGGGGTAGTCAGCCAGGACTGACACATCTCCATCTGCTCCGAGCTATTTTAGTGATGGTGCTACAACCTCCCTCTTCCTGCAGACCCATGCGTGGTCCTTAAACTCCCAGACGTAGGGCCATGTATTCCTGTTCTGCCGGCACAAAAGCCTTCTCCCAGGAGAGGAACGTGAGAACCAAGGTAGCCCTGCCTTTCTGGGCGGTGCCCTTGGCCGTGGCCGTGACCCAGGCCAGCTCTGTCTCCTTCAGCGCCGCAGATTTCATTTCCCCGCCTGACTTGGTTGGAGATGTGCTAACAGTGTCCCTGCATCGGAGGGCGCAGCACCTGGCCTCACGAGCCGGAGGCCGGCCCTGGCGGTGCTGCCGGGTTCCCGACTCGGAGCTTGGTGCCGATGCCTGGACAAACTGCAGGAGCCTGAAATCTGCAAGGCCGTTCTCGCCCGTCTGCTCCCAGGGGCTCCGAGCTGGCCGGGACAGCTCTCACGCGGGAGGTGGCTGCACACACCACTGCAGGGCCGGTCTGTCAATCACTGCGGGGCTGATTGAAGTCCCACTGTGCCAGGCGTGCGCTGGGCACGGAGGACCTGGAACCCCACCCAGCACCCAAGGCCCTGAAGGTTAAGGAAGCCCCCAGCTCTGTGCTCTAGAGACGGCCCCTGCACGGGGCTCCAGCGCCCCATACTTGCCTATGACAAGCCAGGCCTGGCGGCTCCAGGTTCCCAGTCTGCCCCTTCGGGGTGCAGCTGCCCCCGCCCCCCACCTGCAGCACAGCGCTTGGGGAATGCAGCTCCTGCCCCACAGCCTGAGCCCACACCCGGGAGCCACTGTCCGTCCAGCCTCCCACAGCCGTTCTCCCTGGAGAAGAAACATTTCCACAGAGCCTGAGACGCCTCAGACCGCGTGGCTGCACACCCACGCCCACAGCCCAACAGGCCCCACCCCCTCGGAAGCTTCTGTTAGAAGTCTGCGCTTCAAAGTCTGCGTCTGGGTCTGTTTGAGGGGGCCTTGTCCCCCGTGTCTCACTCAGCCCCCACAGCAACCCCACGAGTTCCCACGCAACGAAGCCAGGACTCGGCGTCCGTCCTGAGTCTCCTGGCTGGGCAGGGGTGGCGCCGGGCCACGTGGTCGCTGGGCTGGCTTGGGCTCTGTGCTCTGGGGCTGTGCCCTGCCTCCCTCGGGCTCTGTCTCCCCGCTCTCCCTCCTCGTCCTCTTTCTCCTCTCTCTCTCTGTCTTCTCTCTTTGTGGCTTTCTTCTCTCTCCCTGTCTCCTGCTGTCTGTCTGTCTCTCCGTCTTCTGTCTCCATCCTGCCCCCCATTTCTCCCTCTGTGGTCTCTCTCTCCCTCTCTCTTGCTGTCTCTCTCTGTCCTGTTTGTCCCCCATCTCTCCACCCTCTGTAGCCCCCGTCTCTCCCTCTGTATCCTCTCTCTGTCTCCCTGTCTCCTGTCTCCCTGTCTCTCTGTCCTGTCTCCCCCACCTCCTCTCTCTGTCTCTCTCTCTCCCTCTCTCTCTTCTGCTGTCTCTCTCTGTCCTGTTTCCCCCCATCTCTCCACCCTCTGAACCCCCTGTCTCTCTCCCTCTGTATCCTCTCTATCTCCTGTCTCTCTGTCCTATCTCCCCCCACCTCCTCTCTCTCCTTCCTTGTTCTCTCTCTCTCTCTCACTCCTCTCTCCCTGTTTCCTGCTGTCTGTCTGTCTCTCTGTCTTCTGTCTCCATCCTGCCCCCCGTCTCTCCCTCTGTGGCCTCTCTCTCTCCTGCTGTCTCTCTCTGTCCTGTTTCCCCCATCTCTCCACCCTCTGTACCCCCGTCTCTCTCCCTCTGTATCCTCTCTCTCTGTCTCCTGTATCCCTGTCTCTCCGTCCTGTCTCCCCACCCCCCCCACCCCCTCTCCCTCTCTCTCTCTCTCTCAGGTGCCGGCTCAGTGGTCAGGCTGGCGCTCAGCCCAGGTCAGAGGCACCGTGGCGACACCTGGCTTTGTTTGGGACGAGTCGCATGGCAGAGGGATCCCTGTTTGCTGAGGGAGTTTTTGTCTTGGGTCTCAGGCACAACAAGGCTGTTTTTTAAAGACTGTTTTGAAGTCCAGAAATAGCTGCTCTTTGAATAAACCCATAAGCTGCGATTCTGCTTCTAGGCAGAAACGCTTCCCATTTTTGGAGGCGCGCACAGACGCACCGCAGCCAGCGTCCCCACCGGGGCGGGGGTGGGCGTTGCCACCGCCAGCCTCAGGTAACAAAGGCGGCTTCTGCTGCAGTTTCTGGAGGCTTCTGAATGTCACGGGAGAGGAAACAACAATCCTGCAAGCTCAAGCCTTTGCATGGCAAAGCAGGTTTTTATTCTCTGGGAGGAAAGCTGGAGCCTTCACAAGGCGAGGTCTGGAAGCCAATCAGAGCCAAGTCCTGGGACGCTGGGCACAGTCTCTGTGCCCTGAGCAGCAGATGGGGAAGAGGATGGACAAGGGCCAGGTCACCTGGGGCCCGAGACCCTGGAGCAGGTGGGGGGCCCCGGACCCTGGTGTGGACGCATGGAGGCGGCAGGTGTGGGCGCCCCTCCTCTCCCTCCACGGGCCAAATCAGTGAACCCAGGTCCCAGAGGGGGTGGCCCAGGGACTGGGAGGGGGACAGGAGGCACTGCTGGAGCATCCTGCGTGGGTAGGACACAGGAGGGGCCCTTGGCTGGCGGCTGGCAGATAGTGACCATGGCCGTTATGGACCGGCGTCAGAGAGAGCCCAGGAAGTGGGAGCCCCCGCCAGCAGGGCCGCAGGGACAGACAGAAAATGCGGGCCAAAGCCTCTCTGTGGTTTCCAGGGGAAGGGAGGGCGAGGCGGGGAAACCTCCGTGGGGTCTGAGTGTGCAGGGCCCCTGGGCTCTGAGTCAGGGACCCTCCTGGGGCTCCGGGCCTGGCCCTGGGGTGCAGGGGCCCCACGGATGACAGCCCACAAGGGAGGGGGCTGTGGGAGTGCCAGGGGGCAGGAGTGTGTGGCCCAGGCTTGCAGGGCAGGTGTCCATGGGTGGTAGAAGCAAGGGTGCAACCGTGACAGAGACTGGGGGACAAGGAGAGAGGGGCGTGGACCTGGTCCACCAGCAGCAACAGTCACAGCAGATGCCCCCCTGGAGAGCACACGGCTGAGGCTTCAGCTTGATTTAACCCTGGCAACGAGGCTGAGGATGGACTGTGCTACTTAAAGAGGGCGGGGGGGTAGGGGGGGCGGGAGAAATCCACCCGCCCGTCCACTGGGGCTGGACCAGGCTGCCCCTGGAAGCCAGGAGTTCCATCCCAGGTGGGCGGCAGGGACCTGAGCATGGCAGAGCTGGGACTTGAACCTGGGCGCTCGGATGTGGGGGGGGGGTGTCCCCAGTGGTGGCTTAACCGCTGTGCCGAACGTCTGCGGCTGTGGTCTGTGTGATGTCACTGCCAGGCTCACAGCTGACTTTGAAACCCTGAGTCCTGAGTCGCGGTAGTGGGAGGCACTGGGACGCACTGGGAGGCACTGGGAGGCACTGGGAGGCACTGGGACGCTCTGGGAGGCACTGGGAGGCACTGGGATGCACTGGGAGGCACTGGGAGGCACTGGGATGCACTGGGAGGCACTGGGACGCACTGGGAAGCACTGGGAGGCAGGCACTGGGAGGCACTGGGAGGCACTGGGACGCACTGGGAGGCACTGGGACACACTGGGAAGCACTGGGAGGCACTGGGACGCACTGGGATGCACTGGAGGCACTGGGAGGCACTGGGATGCACTGGAGGCACTGGGAGGCACTGGGACGCACTGGGAGGCACTGGGATGCACTGGAGGCACTGGGATGCACTGGAGGCACTGGGAAGCACTGGGAAGCACTGGGATGCACTGGAGGCACTGGGAGGCATTGGGAGGCACTGGGAGGCACTGGGATGCACTGAGAGGCACTGGGACGCACTGGAGGCACTGGGAGGCATTGGGAGGCACTGGGAGGCACTGGGACGCACTGGAGGCACTGGGAGGCATTGGGAGGCACTGGGACGCACTGGGAGGCACTGGGACACACTGGGAGGCACTGGGAGGCACTGGGATGCACTGGGAGGTACTGGGAGGCAGGCACTGGGACGCACTGGGACACACTGGGAGGCACTGGGACACACTGGGAGGCACTGGGACACACTGGGAGGCACTGGGAGGCACTGGGAGGCACTAGGACACACTGGGAGGCACTGGGATGCACTGGGAGACACTGTGATGCACTGGGAGACACTGGGATGCACTGGGAGGCACTGGGAGGCACTGGGACACAGTGGGACACACTGGGAGGCACTGGGATGCACTGGGAGACACTGGGATGCACTGGGAGACACTGGGATGCACTGAGAGGCACTGGGACGCACTGGAGGCACTGGGAGGCATTGGGAGGCACTGGGAGGCACTGGGACGCACTGGAGGCACTGGGAGGCATTGGGAGGCACTGGGACGCACTGGGAGGCACGGGGACACACTGGGAGGCACTGGGAGGCACTGGGATGCACTGGGAGGTACTGGGAGGCAGGCACTGGGACGCACTGGGACACACTGGGAGGCACTGGGACACACTGGGAGGCACTGGGAGGCACTGGGAGGCACTAGGACACACTGGGAGGCACTGGGATGCACTGGGAGACACTGTGATGCACTGGGAGACACTGGGATGCACTGGGAGGCACTGGGAGGCACTGGGACACAGTGGGACACACTGGGAGGCACTGGGATGCACTGGGAGACACTGGGATGCACTGGGAGACACTGGGATGCACCGGGAGGCACTGGGACACAGTGGGACACACTGGGACGCACTGGGAGGCACTGGGAGGCACTGGGACGCACTGGGACACACTGGGAGGCACTGGGACACACTGGGATGCACTGGGAGGCACTGGGACACACTGGGATGCACTGGGAGGCACTGGGAGGCACTGGGACGCACTGGGAGGCACTGGGATGCACTGGGAGGCACTGGGATGCACTGGGAGACACTGGGATGCACTGGGAGACACTGGGACACAGTGGGACACACTGGGATGCACTGGGAGACACTGGGATGCACCGGGAGGCACTGGGACACAGTGGGACACACTGGGATGCACTGGGAGGCACTGGGAGGCACTGGGACGCACTGGGAGGCACTGGGACGCACTGGGACACACTGGGAGGCACTGGGACACACTGGGAGGCACTGGGACGCACTGGGAGGGTCTTGCTCCCCAGGGGGCTTTTGGGGAGGACCCTGCTGCCTCATCCAGCTCCGGCCGGCCCCTCCCTCCAGCGTCCGCCTCTGCCTGGCGTCTCCCTGCGTCAGTGCTACAGAAGCCTGGGGTGGGAAGACTCCCTCCGTTCACACAGGCACCGGAGGCAGTGGCGGGTCAGCAGTTTATTACGCCAGGGCCTCAGCTGGAATCATTTCCCGAGAACTGAGCCACAATCCAAGTGTCTTACAATGTTTGCAGGTTCGTCAGTGTCGCCCCTTAGCTGTTACAGCATCGGTGGGTTTAAATCGCAGCCCGTGTGAGCTAGGACCACACTTCAGTGGTCGGTAGGCTGGTATGTTTGTAAGAGATCCCGGGGCAGACTCCTTAGGGCAGATTTACGACAGGAGCTGCAGAAGCAGAGCTTAGGACGTCTTCCCTCCCCAGACAGGATCAGGGTGGCAGCTGCTTTTCAAGGTCTGTGCTGGGAGGAGGGGCCTGTTTTTCCTTCTGTCTCTGGTTGTGGCCGTATTTCCTCTACTTCTGTGTCTGCCACTTTCCCGTCTCACGGGACTGCTTGTCATCAGCTCGGGGCTCACGGGTCCCGGAGGTCTCGCCCCACAATCGTCCCCTCGGCTGCCCCTGACGTCAGGTCGCCTGCTTGGGTCCTGGTGCGCGCATGCGCTTGCTCGTGCAGGGAGATCCGTGTGCGGCTTCCTCCCCGCACTCATTGCCCTGAACTTGGAGCCGCCTCGGCTCACAGCCCCGCACCTGCGTCTGGGATGAGGCTGCGGCTGCCTTGAATTCCCCTGTGCAGTTTTTTTCCTGTAATCTTCAAGCTTTATTTTTTTTTAAGATTTATTTTATTTATTTGAAAGAGAGTTACAGAGAGAGGTAGAGACAGAGAGAGAGGTCTTCCATTTGCTGGTTCACTCTCCAGATGGCCGCAATGGCCAGAGCTGCGCCAATCTGAAGCCGGGAGCTTCCTCCAGGTCTCCCATGCGGGTGCAGGGGCCCAAGGACTTGGGCCATCTTCCACTGCTTTCCCAGGCCACAGCAGAGCTGGATTGGAAGAGGAGCAACCAGGACTAGAACTGGTGCCCATATGGGATGCCGGCACCTCAGGCCAGGGCCTCAACCCACTGTGCCACAGTGCCGGCCCCAAAATATCGATCACTTTAAATTCATGAAGGAAATGAAGGAGGAAAGCCTTCTTGAAGTCCTGAGCTCCTCCTACAGCAACGGTCTCCAGGCTGTCAGGGTGGTGGGCTGCGCCCCTGGGGGAGGGGCGGAGGAGGACGGGCAGTTCCCCTCCCTTTGTCTGTGGGTCCTGAAGTCTTCATCAAATGCCAAATCAGGTGTCCTTTAAGTATCTCACGGGCTTCTGGCTTCAGGCCGTGTTCCAGGAGATACTCCGGGACATGGCAGGGGAGCGGTGGCCGGACCTGCCACAGTGCCCAGGACTGAGGTGGAAGCGTCCCCGTGTCCCTGTGATGCTGCCCGTGGGGAGGCCCACGTTGGGGGCCAGTGAGCTCAGTGGAGCCGTTGCAGGTGTCGGCTGTGCCGCTCAGAGCTGATCACGTGCCCCGAGCCCCGGGGCCGGCCCAGGCCGTGAGTCCTCCAACGGCCTCCCCAGAGAGGCTCCACTTTGTTGGGTGCAAGGTGGCGGCGGCACGCTGGGAAAAGACCAGGGCTCCCTGTGTGGACGGCTTACAACTCCTAGTGCGTCATCACCACTGGAGTCAGTGGTGCCCAAGGGGCCTCTGTCCCCATCGTCATCCGTCGTGGGACCTCCCTGTCTGCCTCCGGCTGAGCCATCACCCGTGAGCCCCAAGGCCAGGCTGGAGTTGGGGGAGCTCCTTCCGGCCGAGAGAGAATAGAGGCGGACGTCGAGGGCTTGGATGTCGAGGGCTTGTCTCAGGGAGGGCGGTTCCACGGCGAATCCACGCTTCAGTGGCTCGGAGGGCAACGGGGGATTTTCCTCATTCTGGGCGCTTCCCAATCTCTGTGTTCCTCTGGGCCAGGCAGCCACAGGGAAGCCAGCAGCTCCGCCCTGGTACCTAGGGCGCCCAGGCCCCTGCCTCGTCACTCCCACCCGGGGCCTGGCCTGGCTTTCCCCACGTCTTGCCCCGGCTGGATGCTGTCTGTCTTCTGATCTCATCCAGGGTTGCCCCAAGCACAATTCGCTCACTCCTTACCTATTTGCTCCTCCCAGAAGTGACCTCTGAGCACCCGTGGGAGCCCAGCACAGGTGCAGACACGGGGAAATGACCCCCTGGGATGCCTGGTGAACAAGGCAAGTGTGGCGGAGACCAGCAGGTGGGGCTGCTGAGTCCCTGGGGACCTGGGTGGTGGGCTGGGCTGGGGGTCCACGGGAAAAGGCTTTGTGAGGAGGGGACGTCCCAGTGACGTGCATCGGGGGAGGACATAGGCGGAGCTGACCAGGTGGGGCCAGGGTGGGGCAGAGGGCACAGGCTTTGCTGTTGTGTGCAGAGTGGGCTCTAAGGGCAATGGCAGCATGGACGGGAGGCAGGGGTCGGGGGAACAGGTGAGGAGGACAGAGCTGGGGGTGTGTCTGCGGGCAGCGCCGGCCACCTCCTGTTAAGTGGGACATGCAGCAGGCCAGGGGTGGGTGGTGAGGGGCACTGGCCCTGGTGTTGGCTTCAGCGGCTGTCGGAGGGTGGCCCCGTTCAGGAGCTGAGGGACGGGGAAGGGTGCAGCCAGGGCTGCCGGCGCCCCGTCCTCCTCCTCTGCCACAGAGCCCTGGCCGTGTTACCAGCCCGCTGTTGGCTCAGGCGAAAGTCTGCGTGTTCTGCCTTCCCTCGCGGGCAGGTTTGCACGCGGACTTAGTCCCAGGCAAGCCGATAAAGGGGCAGCAGGGGAGGGACTTCCGGAAGGCCTGGGTAAGAGGCCCCAGCTTTGACCTGTTCCCGCCTCCTCCTTCACGCGTCCTGGAACGATGCTGGGGCTGCAGAGGTCATTCTGTGACCTGGAGGTGGAAGCAGCCAGGTCTCTGAGGACGTTGTGGAGTGTGTGTGTTCAGGACGAGCCACAGGAACCACGTGGACGTCCATGTAGAGACGTGGACTAGGCAGACGCTCAGGTGTGCACACAGGGGTTTAGGGTTTACTGACCCATCGTGAATCCCAAGGCTGCGCCTTGGAAAATTGTCGTCTTTTTCCTGTCCTGGGGAAATCCCTTCCCTGTTCCCATCACTAACCAAGGACAGGGGCCTGAGTCCTGCTGTCCCTGCTGGCAGGGCCATGGCTCCTGGGCAGTGTCCACACCGTCCTTCTACACGGTGCTGACCGGGCTGCAGGTGAGGGTGCAGGCAGAGGGCGGAGGGCAAGCCAGAGTCCGGCGCTGAGATGCGCCGGCCGGCACCCGCCGGATGCAGGGGGTCTTTGTCAGGAGCTTCTAGATCTTCGGTGGTCCGTCCTTCGGTGGTGCCGTCTGCTCCTTCCGTGAGATCTCTCTTCCTCCGGCAGCCGCTTCCCTAGACAACGCTCCTTGGCAGGGCAAGCTTAACCAACCAGGTTTCAGCAGCCACCCAACAGGTTCCAAACGCTTTGCAATTACTGGGGCGCTGGGGGAACCAAGTGGGGAGCGAAACCCTTCATGGCGCCCCAGTGATCTGGCCAAGTCCGCGCAGTGAGTGCCGGAGCTTCACTTCTTCCATTTCCCACTGAGCCCCGGGGATACACAAGGCAGGTACATCGCGCAAATACCACCTCCGCGCCCTCCCTCCCTCCACCCCCAAAGAGCTCATTGCTTGGCTAACTCTGGGGGATTCTAAAAGGGCGTCTTCACGGAGGCAGAAGTAGACGCAGTGGGGTCTGTCTTGTAGGGACAGTCGGCTGCCACAATGCTGCACCGCGGCTTGCTGTGTCCACTGAGGTCTCTCTCCACGTCAGTGTGCAGAGACAGAGCGTTTAGTTAACGTCCCGGGGGTGCTGTCACGTAATGTACTATTATTGGTGACGGTAAGGTTGTTTTCAGCCCTTTGCTGTCCCCAAAATGATGCTGCACTATTGTACACGTGCCGAGTGTGCGGGCGCAGGGTCGCCGGGTCGAAGGCACGTGGTCTGCAGTGCTGAGCGGGGCACGGAGCTCCTGTCGGTTTACATCCACACCTGCTCCGTGCCACAGCCCCTCCTCCCCACGGCTTCCTCTGCACAGGTGTTTCCACACCTTGGACTTTGTGCCGATCTGCCAGTTAAAGAATCGCGTCTCCGGTGGCTTCCACTTATTGCTCGTATGTTCAGGAGAACTATTCCCCCTGTGTGCTGAGCGTTCACGCGACAATGGCGTTTTCCAGTCTCTGTGGTCTTCACACCAAGTCTTTAACTACACACCTGTGTCTGCACTTTGCCTGGTGTAGTGCTCACTCCAAGCCCACCGGCAGGTGCAGGGGCTCCTGGAGAACACCCAGGTTTCAGCAGAGCTGTTGTGCTTGTGGTTCCAGTCCACCGAGCGAGTGCCCACCGCAGACTGAGAGCAGGTGGAAGAGGTGCACACCGCAGCCTGGGGTCAGTCGGACGGCGCTGGACCACTGCTGGCCAGCGGAGCGCGCCAGGCCTGGCTGTGCAGTTTCCCCTGAGCTGATGCTGTGGCTGTGGACGGCCACACTCATGGCTGGCCCAGGCCTCCAGCCCATTCAGAAGGAGGCCAAGGGCTCCCCGGAGAAGTCACGTTGACCATCTGGGCCGGCTAAGACCCTCTGATGGGCCGGGGCCAGAGCCCACTCTTCCTTTGTGCAAAGTTCACTCTTTCCCGAGGAGCTGCCGCTGAGGCCTGCACGCCTGGCCACAAGCACACACACGTGGACAAAAGTCTTCCTGGAGGGGCCGGTGCTGTGGCGTAGCGGGTGAGGCCGCCTCCTGCAGGACCAGCATCCCAGATGGGCGCCAGTTCAAGACCCGGCTGCTCCACTTCCAATCCAGCTCTCTGCTGTGGCCTGGGAGTGCAGTAGAAGATGCCCAAGTGCTTGGGCCCCTGCATCCACCTGGGAGACCCAGAGAAGCTCCTGGCTCCTGGCTTCAGATCGGCACAGCTCCGGCTGTTGCGGCCAACTGGGGAGTGAACCATCGGATAGAAGACCTAGCTCTCTCTCTCTCTCTCTCTCTCTCTCTCCCCCTCTCCCCACCTTTCCTTCTCTGTGTAACTCTGACTTTCAAGTATAAATAAATCTTTAAAAGAAAAGTCCTCCTGGATTCCCTCGAGGGTTGTGAGGAAAAGTTAATTTCCCATTTGCCAGGCTCTCAAGGTCTTGTGTGGGCGCTAAGGTGAACACCAGCCTTGAGCGCTGAGATATTTCGACATGCGCCATTGTTGTGATCATCCCATGGATTTTTTCCTAGCAAATAAATAAATAAAAAGAGCACCCCACCCCCACGCTCTCAGTGTAAAAATCTGGTTCTCTGATCGTAGCCTCCCCCTGCCCCCCATCCAGCTCCGGCTCCCTCCCTGTCATCTGCTCCCACAATTCCTTGGTGCACTGGGTCTGCAGGTTCAGCAGGAGGAGAGGTTGGGGTTCCGTCAGAGCACAAAGATCGCTCCCCCCCACCCCCCCACAGCTTAGCTGCCGTGCTCCAGGTAGTCCTCGGACTCTGTGCCCCGACTGCCCCCCAGGCCCGGCCACGCCTGCCCCAGCCGTGACGAAGCGGGGAGCACTCTGGGCTCCCTTTGTGTTTCTGACCAGCGAGCCTGGTGAATTCCCCCTCAGAGGTCCCTGGGCCGTTTTCTTCCTGCTCAGGGAGAAAAATGGAGGCAGGAAGGAGGCAATGCTGCCCACGCCCGCGTCACAGCTGCCAGCGCCCACGTCACAGCTGCCTGCGCCCACGTCACAGCTGCCCACACCCCCGTCACTGCTGCCCACGCCCGCGTCACAGCTGCCCACACCCGCGTCACTGCTGCCCACGCCCACGTCACAGCTGCCAGCGAGCCCCCACGTCAGCTGCCCACACCCGTGTCACAGCTGCCCACACCCCGTCACAGCTGCCCACACCTGCATCACAGCTGCCAGCAAGCCCCCATGTCAGCTGCCCATGCCTGCGTCACAGCTGCCCACACCCCGTCACAGCTGCCCACGCCCCCCGTCAGCTGCCCACACCCACGTCACAGCTGCCCACACCCCCCGTCAGCTGCCCACACCCCCGTCACTGCTGCCCACACCCGCATCACAGCTGCCAGCAAGCCCCCATGTCAGCTGCCCATGCCTGCGTCACAGCTGTCCACACCCCATCACAGCTGCCCACGCCCCCCGTCAGCTGCCCACACCCCGTCACAGCTGCCCACGCCCGCGTCACAGCTGCCCACACCCCCGTCACTGCTGCCTACACCCGCATCACAGCTGCCAGCGAGCCCCCATGTCAGCTGCCCATGCCTGCGTCACAGCTGCCAGCGCCCACGTCAGCTGCCCACGCCCGTGTCACAGCTGCCCACACCCACGTCAGCTGCCCACACCCACTTCACAGCTGCCAGCGCCCACGTCAGCTGCCCACGCCCGTGTCACAGCTGCCCACACCCCGTCACAGCTGCCCACGCCCCCGTCAGCTGCCCACGCCCACGTCACTGCTGCCAGCACCTGTGAGGCCCCGCTGGTTACCACGGCGGAGTTGTTTCCTCCTGACTGAACGTCCACCCTTCCTCCTGGACTTTGCGTCCCGCCCATCAGCTGCCCGGGACACGCCCCCAGAACTTGCTCCCTCGCCCCTGCGGTACTACCTTTCTTCTCCTGCATCAGTGTTACGCTGCGCTGGGGGATCTCGGATTTTACAGAAAGCCGCTCTGCCGCCCCCCGCACCCCCGCCCCTGAGCCCCGCCCCTCGGTGCTGCTTCTCCTTTGTGTCCAGCACTCAAGCAACACCACCTTTGTTCAGGTCTCCACCACGGAGCCCCGCTCTGCCTTTTTTTTTTTAATACTGGTCAGTGCCCTTTTCTTTTCTTTTCTTTTCTTTTCTCTTCTCTTCTCTTCTCTTCTCTTCTCTTCTCTTCTCTTCTCTTCTCTTCTCTTCTTTTCTTTTCTTTCTTCTTAAATATTTCTTTATTTATTTGAAAGGCAGAGTTACAAAGAGGCAGAGAGAGAGAGAGAGATTTTCCATCCGCTGGTTCGCTCCCCAAATGGCCGCAACGGCTGGCGCTGTGCCGATCCAAAGCCAGGAGCCAGGAGCTTTTTCCAAGTCTCCCACGTGGGTGCAGGGGCCAAGCACTTGGGCCATCTTCTGCTGCCCTCCCAGGCACATTAGCAGGGAGCTGGAGTGGAAGTGGAGCAGCCGGGACTCAAACCGGTGAGCTGCTCCTGGCTGTTTTGGTGGGGGAGCCCTGGGGATCTGAGCGAGGAGCCCCTCCCCCCATGAACACCCAAAGGTCAGTTCTGGTTTTGAAAGGTGCGGCAGCTGGGGAATGGACGCACTGGGTCTGCGGTGCTGGGACCTTGGGGAGACGCGGGGCTCCTGTCTGAACTGGGACTTGGAATGAGCGAGGAGGGCAAGGCTGCACCTGCACAGACCGCGCCCCAGCGCCTCTGGGGGCCTTGAGCTTCCTTGTGTGAAGTTGTCCTTGAACGTCCTTGGGGTTCTGCACCCGCCATTCACAGCGCTCACCTCACCATCCGTAGCAGCCCCGCCTCCCCACGGGCCCCCCCACCCCGGCTCACGCCTCTCCCACCCACACCCACAAAGCACCTGTGCCGTGGCCCCGCCGAGAGCTGCTCATGGCATTGCCAGCGAAGTTCCAGCTCCTGCAAACACCGCCGAGGCCCTCACGCCACCCAGCCCTGCCCACGGCCCCACAGATGTCCCAGCTTCGCCCTCCCGGCCTCTGCCTCCCCTACTGGCCTCCCCCTGCCCGTGGACAGCTGCCCTGGGCCTGCAGTCCTGACTCCCTGGGGCGCCCCATCTCTCCCTGCCCACAAGACTGGCCCCAGTGTCCACCGTCTGTGCTCGACCGTCCTCTCTCAACGGCCTTTGACCCCGGGACCCTCCCTCCATGGTATCACCCGGCTTTACGACCGTCACAGCGCCTGGCCCACGAGGGTGACCTCGTGAGCTCACTCCTGGCCTTGTCCACGTCTGTGCTCCGCCCTTACCCCCACCTCCCGCCAGGCGACCCTGGTGCTCGCGGCTGTCGTTTGTCCTCCAAAAGTCCAAGTCAATGGAGTTACAGGGGCGGGGACTTAGCCGGGAGGCATCTGGGAGCTCAGCTCCACGGGGTGGCCCCTGGCTGGGTGCTGGCTGTGTTACAAGCAGAGGGACAGAGAGGCACATGTGTCCTCACCATGACACCACACAGGCCAGGGACCCACACCCCCCACAGCGGCCGTCCAGGCCCACAGCGGCACCTGCTCCCGCTGGATGGGCCGCATCTGCAGCTGCCCGCGGCCAAGCCCCTGGTGAGGTCACCTTCCCTGTCCCTGAGAGCACCTGGGGTTCAAGGTGGGGGTGTGTGGCCATCACAGCAGGTGCCTGGAGTCCCGGGCCCGGTTCTGGGGCTGGGGGCTGCAGTAAATCCCAGCTCCCCGCCCCGTTGCCCCCAGCAGCCTCAGCCGTTTCGGGGCCTCCAGGCCTGGGCCGCAGAGCAGGCGTCTCCAGCTGCTCCCTACCATGAGCGTGCGGACGCGGCTCATATGTCTGCCGGGGGACGTGGGCTGGACGCTTGCCCGTCCAGGGAGCCAGCCCCCGCCAGCTCTCCGCACCTGTGCTGTCAGCAAGATGGAGCCCGCCCTTCCTCCGGCTCTCGGGCCCGGAGGTCTCGCCGCCAGTGATGAGGCAGCAGCCCACGCTGACATCCAGGTCAGCGCTGAAGACAAATCCGGGTCTGACTCGGGGCAGCCGAGCGCCGAGAAGCCCCGGGCATCGCCGCTGGCCAGCAGCTGTAACCAGGACTCATCACTCCCTCAGAACACCAGAGACCCCTGTGTGAGTCCCAGCCCGGACTGCCACCTCCCCTCACAGGGGCAAACCGGTCTCTTGCCGAACAATGGCCATGGCCGTTCCAGGCGCGGGCGATTTACAGTCCCTGGGCTGAGCCGGCGGAGGCCCTGTCCAAGCAGGAGTGGACTGCAGAGCAGTTAGAGTGAGGGCGTGCCGTCTGCGTGGGCCGCGAGGCCGCCGTGGGGAGGACTCATGGGGCTGCAGGACGCCGCGTGCCCACGGCTGGCACAGGGGAGCTCGCCCGGAGAACAGGGCGGCTCTGCTGGGGTTCACCCTGCCCCCCGGAGAGCAGACAGGCAGGGCGAGGGCTGTGTGGCTCTGACCCTGAGCCTCAGGGTCGAGGGAGGAAAGTCTGGAACGTCGTCAATCACTGTCGCTTGTGGATATTCCCCTTTCCACACAGGATGTAATGGCACAGACACAGACACACGTGTGTACACATATGCACATGGACACACAGACACACGTGAGCACAGACACAGATACGCATGCTTGTGCACACATGGGCACATGAACACACAGACACGTGCACACGGACACAGACACGCATGCACACACAGACACCTGTGTGCACACATGCACATGGACACACACAGACACACATGAGCACAGACACAGATACGCATGCATGTGCACACATGCGCACACAAACACACAGACACGTGCACACAGACACACATGCACACACAGACACATATGTGCACACATGCACATGGACACACAGAGGCTCACATGCACACACACGCACACATGTGCACACATGCACATGGACACACAGAGGCTCACATGCACACACAGGCACACATGTGCGCCGCTCAGTGCCAGGCGACTCCAGGGCAAGCACTTGTCCGTGAGATGGCGTGCAGCCTGGCAGGTTTGCGGTGCAGGGTTTCTGTTTTTCTGTGTCAGTCTCAGACTGGAGTCTACCTGGCCTGCTTCCGAGTGTGAACACCACCAGGCTGTGGGCCAGGCTCCTGGCATCCACGCCTCACCATTTCCTGGTCTGCCCAGGCTTGCCCAGTCTCTCAGGGACTGAACACGCTCCCCTCAAGGTCACGGCCACCCAGAGCCTGGGACCTCATTTGAAATCGGTCCTCGGCGGATTAATTGGCTGTGATCCACCGATGAAGCACTTGGACTCTGAGCGGGCCCTCAGTCCTCTGACTCTGTGTCCTGATGGAAAGAAGACTGGGGGAGATGCGGGGGGGGGGCAGACGGAGGCTGGCGTGGGGTGTCAGGACAGCAAGCCCAGGTGCGGCCCCCTCGGGAGGGCCCACATCCCAGCGACATCCGGGTTTCCAGCTCTAGAAGCGGGAGGGAGCACACTTCCGTCATGCAGCCATCTCGTCCGTGAGGCTTGTTCTGGAAACCCCCGGAGGTGACAGAATGTCTCAGGGATGTGAGAAGGCCGTTAGCTGACCAGCCTGGGTCACAACTCCTGGCCTGCTCCCGTCTGAACCCCTCCAGGCTCTGGTCAAGGGGGGAACTTGGCGAGAGTCTTGGGAGTGAACAGGAGGGCGGGGATGGGGGCACCTGGCCCAAGGCCATTGCGAGAGCAGACCCTCAGGGCTGGCCTGGAGGTCCCTGGTCCCTGCCACCCAAGCGTCAGCACAGCGGTGCTCTTGCCGGACGGTGAATGTCCACAGGCAGCCGGTAAAGCGCAGCCTGTGACTCCAGCATCCGAATGAGTGCCGGTCGGAGACCCAGCTGCTCTGCCTTCCACAGTCTCCCCACTAATGCACCTTGGCAAGCAGCGGAAGACGGCCCAAGTGCATGGGCCCCTGCACCCACAGATGGAGCTCCTGGATCCTGGCTGCAGCCTGGCCCAGCCCTGGCCATTGGGGCCATTTGGGGAGTGAACCAGCAGGTGGGAGATCTCTCTCTCTCTCTCTCTCTCTCTCTCTCTCTCTCTTTCTCATTTTCTCTCTCCCCTTCTCTCTGTAATTAAATAAATGAAACTTCAGAAAAACCCACCGTGGTCTTCCCTCTCAGTGTCTTCATCTGGGGCTGAGTTGGCACCAGGCTGTCTTGCGGGACAGCCAGTCGTCTCAGCCCGTCCAAGGACGCACAGCCGTCACGGCCCCACGCCTTCTACAAGGGGCCCCACTGCCTTGTATCCGTCTCCGCTTTCCACCGCAACCCCAGGGCCCCAGACTCCACGTCCCCCTGCGTCCACTTCAGTTTCCAAAGATCCCGCCTGCCTCGCGTCTCTCAGCAGCGAGCGATAAACTCACTCGTGGCAAGAAGGAGACGGCTCCTGAAGACGGAGAGGCCGGGCACCCGGGGCGTGGGGCACCGCCTCTCACGCGGGTGGGTGGCAAGCGCACTGTTCGTGCTTCCTCTCAGAGCCAGGGCGAGACCACCCACAGGGCCACGGCGGAGAACAGCTCTGTGTCACCCGCCGCTTAGTAGCCAGGGGCATCGCCGGGCTACCGGTGAGATGCTCCGTGCTATTCGGATCCTTTGAGGGAAGAACTAAAAAAGCATCGCTCACCGCCATCTATAAATCAAGTTAAATCTCCCCTGTTCCCCTCCACAGGAAATCGCCCCTCCCTGCGTTTTGCATTATCTGCGAGCAACAGATGCAGGCAGAGGGAGGGATGACAGGACCCCCTGAGCAAACTGAATGACGTGGCTCCAACTATCGTATCAGATGAAGTGAATAACACAGGCGCCCTCTGCAGTCTCTCCCGACAGCATCAGCATTGTGTGAGCCAGAGGCGGCTCAGCCAGACGGCTGCGTCCCAGGTGCCACCGGGATGCTTGTGCGAGGTTTAATTCCAGTAATTCTTCAAGTCCAGAATGGGGAGGAAAGGCGAGAGGAGGCGAGAAAGCTGACAACGCTTCCACGCGCAAATGTCGCCTTGCAGGTCGTCAGCTGGCAGAGGTCTTGGGTCTTCCCTCTCTGACAGGGGTCCGGGTGCACTTGGGGCAAAGTCGTTCAAGGGCTCCCAATGTGGTGGACTGTGGCCATTTCTGCAAGTTCTTTTATTAATGAGAGAGGGAGAGAGAGAGAGCGAGCGAGCGAGCTCCATCTGCTGGTTCACTCCCCAGATGCCTCCCGGAACGAGGGCTGTATCAGGCTGAAGCCGGCGGCCAGGAACTCAGTCCAAGTCTTCCACATGGGTGCTCAGGGCCCTGTATCGTACTAGTGGGAAGCTGGAGTTGGGGGCAGGGCTGGGACTCACGCCCAGGCACTCTGACATGGGGTGCGCGTGCCCTGTGTGGCATCTTAACTCCTGTGCTGAACGCCCGCCCCTGGCCTTTGTCACCATTTGGCAGAATGCCACCAGCTGCCCTCTTAGGAGAGCCCTCACTGCGTGTGGGTCCTTCGAGAGGGCGCTGAGGGCCTAGGATCCTCCTGGCGCAGCTAGATGTCAGCAGGTGGCCCGGGCTTGGCTGGCCCGGAAATTCCAAGTCTTGGACTAGAGGGGTTGAGAGGAGGGGCGTAGGAGGGCACACGTGTTCCCTCTGCCGTGGCTTCCGTATCTCCTTGCTGCAGTTTCCTGGGTGCTATGGCTTGAGTCTGGTATGCTCCCCCAAGTCATGCTGGGATTATTCCCCCAAGGCACGTCCTCCTGGAGTTAGGAAGCAGAAACGATCCAACTGCGGGGTTGGGAGGCAGAGCCGTGTGAGGGATCAGGGCTAGACAAGGGCATTAGGATGGAGCCTCCGTAGCCGAACCCTGGTGGCTTCATAGCAGAGGGAGGCGCATGCGTGCACACACACACACACACTTCCTGTTCCCCTCCTGTTCTGCACCACCTCGGGACATCGGCAGGTACCGCACTAGACCCTGTGATAGCCTGCTTCAGGAAGACGGACAATGTCGGGGTTCCCATTCGTCCCCATGCATTTATTCCCATTGATCCTCTGAGTCCCTGACGTCTTCCCAGGGATGAGTCCGTTTCTGTTGCTTGCAACCGAGGCAGCCGATCCCCTGCAGCAAGCCGCGTGGCAGCAAAGGCCGCTCTCCTGGCTGTCTGACTCCCGGTCCCGAGTCTGTGCTGTGAGCTCTGTGACCCTGGGCAGGTTCCTGGTCTCCCAGACCCCGAGCACTGTCATGCACAGATGAGGGAGGTAGAAGCAGCCGCCCAGCACACTGCTGTGAGGACACACCCCGAGCTGGTGCCCGGCACGCATTAGGTGCCCAGTGCACTGCTGTCTGTCCGGCTCAGGTACTTATTAGCATCCTGTTCTTTATAGTCTCTGTCATTTACAGTTACTGAATTGATAGAAGTGACTGAGGTCTCCACTGACCTCCTCTGATCTGAGTCTTCTTCTACTCCTGGGGCCTCTCTGGGGTTCTGGGAATCTGGGGCGACTTCCTGTGCCCAGAGCAAACACCATGGACAACTGCACAGCCTCCGGTTTCCCACGGGATAAGTAGAAGCCGCACGGACTGTCTGGGGGTCAAGGCAGCATCACGGCCCCGCCCCGGGTGTCGGCTTGCACAGGGTCCAAGCACAGAACCCAGCGGCTCAGACTAGCACACGCTTGTTCCCCGTGTGGCTGGGTGGTTGTGGTCCCGGCTGGGCTTTCTGTCGGCTTTGCTGATTCTGCACGGGCTCTCACATGTGGGCCTGGACGCCAGCAAGTACTGTCCATGACCCATTCTTCGGCGAGCCGGCCTGGGTTTGTTGAATCAGAGCAGAAAGTTCTGGAAGATGAGCAGGTGCCTTCAAGGGTTGTTGGCCTCTGGTTGTGGAACTGGTACAAGAGCCCCTTCTGCCGTGCATTGTGGCTTACAGCAGGTGACAAACCTGACTCGGAGGCCGGGGGAAGGCACAGCAGGTGACAAACCTGACTCGGAGGCCGGGGGAAGGCACGCCAGCACGCAAGAGGACTGGTGGGGGTGGGGGTTACAGTGAGAATCCGCACACGCCGAGCACACGGATTGAATCACCACATTGCACATCTTGAGTATGCACCATCTTTATTTGTCAGTTAAATATTTTTACTTAAAAAGTAAAAGTGGTGGGGGCCGGCGCTGTGGTGCAGTGGGTTAAAGTCCTGGCCTGTAGCGCCAGCTTCTCATATGGGTGCCAGTTCTAGTCCTGGCTGCTCCACTTCCGAGTCAGCTCTCTGCTGTGGCCTGGGAAAGCAGAAGATGGCCAAGTCCTTGGGAACCTGCTCGCACGTGGGAGACCCAGAGGAAGCTCCTGGCTTTGGATCAGCACAGCTCCGGCGGTTGCAGCCAACTGGGGAGTGAACCAGCGGATGGAAGACCTCTCTCTCTATCTCTACCTCTCTCTGTAACTCTTTCAAATAAATGAAACAAATCTTTAAAAAAATAGAAGTGGTGTGCACGTATGAATGACTGGAGCGCATTTGCTGAGCACCCATCACACCCACACATTTAGAAGCTTGGAGCCACTTGGAGCACGTGCAGAGAGCCCTAGGGGCCCATGCCCACTGCAAGAGCCCCGGGCACCTGTGCCGAGCGGCTGCTCACGGAGCTGGCGAGTGACAGAGCCTGCGGCCTCTGGACTGGGCTCCCAGGTGAGGGACGTCCAGTTTGCGCCTGGTGCTTTGTCCCTGCCATGGGTCCCGCCGACAACTTCCCCATGAGTCCGTCTGGCTCTGTGCACACGTGCAGGCCGGGATGCTGGACAAGCACCCAGCGCACCTTGAAGATGGACCCCTCGTGGCTTCTGTGGGTGTCGCCCGAGCCCCCAGGGGTGTCTGAGTGACTGCACCCAGGCTCCTGGGGGCTCACTCCTTGTCACGGAGGCTGCCCACTGCGCTGGATCCGTTGGCTTCTCACCCTCGGCGGCGCTCAGCACCGCCGTTCCCAGCAGAGCCGCGCAGTGCGGCTCCACGTCTCCCTCTGCCGCACACAGCAAGCAAGGCGCCGCGCTCCGGAACACAGAACCCCGCAGGGCAGTGCACGGCTCAAGAAAATCCCTTGCCCTCCCTGACCTTGGGAGCCTGCCTGGCACGCGCCGTGGAGGCCAGGTCCTCAGGGGGCCCCAGCCAGGGGTCAGGATGGAAGCAGAAGGCGGCTGGGACCCGGGAATGCTTGTTAAGGGCTGTGGAAGGGACGGAAGCCGGGTTTTTGGCACAAAGACAGACGGACAAGGGAGAAGCCAAAGCACTGGACTTAAAGTCCTTGAGCGGGAAGGCACTGCCCCAGCACGGATGCACATCGGAACCGTGGGCGCGGGGGCGGGGCTTTGGCAAGCACGGCCCCCGGGTCAGAGTCTCGGAGGCGCCTGCTTCCAACCACCTGTAGGAAAAGCTCTCTGGGTGGATTTTAGGAAGCGCGGCCCTGGGCCGTGACCCCTCCCCGACCCCTCCCCACGCCCCATGTGGACCTAGTGTGGGCTGCAGCCACGGGAAGTCTTGCCTGGAGGGCTCCCTCTAGCCAGCAGCCTCATGTCCTCCTCACAGCCTAGGGCACGTGTGCTGATGCGATGCCCATTTGACTTACAAGATAACTGACGAGGTAAACAGGGCGTTCAGCCAGCGAGGGGCAGAGCGGAGCTTTCAAACCAGAGCCCCTCCAAGCCCGGAGCCTCTGCTCGCGGGGGCCCTCATGGCTTCTGCTGTGGAATGGGTCAGCAGTGCTGGCCAGCTCAGATCTCATCCCCACAGCCCTGGGGCCCCGGTCTGAACCTACCCCCCAGCACAGCACTGGTTCAACTCCCGGCTGCTCCACTTCCGCTCCAGTGCCCTGCTGATGGCCTGGGAAAGCAGCCGGGGATGGCCCAAGTGCTTGGGTCCCTGCACCCACGTGGGAGAGCCGGCTGCCGTTCCTGGCTCCTGGCTTCGGCCTGGCACAGCACCAGTGTAGCCACCTGGGGACTGAACCAGCAAATGGAAGACCTCTCGCTCTCTCTGACTCTCCCTCCTCGGACTCTGCCTTTAAAATAAACAAACAAGTCTTCAAAGAATCAAAGACTTCTCCGGCCTCACAGGCCACAGGGCTGCAAATGACCTCGGTGACCTGAGCCACCAGCAGGCCACGCCCAGCCTTGCGCTCCTGTCCACGCCGTGGCTTGAGCTAGAAACGAACCTCACTGTGACCCTTTGCGGGAGCTTGGCTTGCACCTGTCTGACACTGGCTTCATCCAGGTGTGGGGGCGTCCGACAGTCCCAGGGGCCTGTGGTTGGGACGCCCACCATGGGGGGGATCAGACAGGCCCTCGACGCCCACAGAGGCAAGAGCGGCTTTGCAAGGCGGGACATTTGGTTGTGAGCCAGGGACCGGCTCCAGTGACTATGAGTGCAAGATAATTTCCTGGGAGGTCACGGGGAGTTCACGGCCTCCTGGGGTGGTGGGGAGGAAACAGGGAGCAGGGTGGCACTCAGAACCCAGGAAGGGGCCGGAGCAGCAGCTCCTGGGGACGGACGCACTTCTGTGTCTTCCATCCGTGGGGCGTGTCCATGGGCGCGTGTCCGAGGGTCAGCTGTCCAGGAGGGAGTGTCTGCCTGGTTAAGGAGCCTGCCCAGGCCGGCCCTCAGGGGACCCGGCGTTCACAGCCTGGGGGCCTTGAGCTCGCTGTCCGGCTCCCACAGCCCATGGTCAGCCACCGCCTCTGTGTCCTGCTGAGGACGCACAGGACGGGGTGTGGCCGTGAGCAGGCAAGGGGGCTGGGTGCCGTGGCCCTAAGCAACCATCCACGGCCCGCGAGTCAGCATGACTGGCACCAGACGGCTAGACTTTGTCGCTTGTTATCCATGGGACTCGGAGAAAATCCGAGACTTCCTGGGGGCTGGAGGTGAAGCTGGAACCTCGAGTGGACAGAGCACCCCTTGCCCCGAGAGCTGCCGAGACAGCTGCACACGGCTCTGCCGTGGTGAGCACCGCCGGCAGCAGGTTGCCCTCCTTGCCAGGATCTGTGGATCCGCACACTCAGGGTGGGCTGCGATGGACAGCCAATCACAGGCCGGCAGCGGAAGGTTGTCCCTGCCTACACTGATCCTCTCTGGGTTTCCTGAGGGGTAGAGAGACGGGCTTGACTTGATTTCCGGAAACCTTTGAACATTTTCAAGTGTCTCAATGCTCAGGAGGGACAGAGCGGGCTTCTGTGCTGTGGAGAGAGATCCTGCTCCCCAGAGAGGCAGGGCTGGGGTCTCACAGCCTGGCTCAGCCGCGGCTCCCGGACCTCGTGGGCTCAGGCCCCCCGCGGCTCCCGGACCTCGTGGGCTCAGCCCCCCTGCGGCTCCCGGACCTCGTGGGCTCAGCCCCCCTGCGGCTCCTGGACCTCGTGGGAGCAGAGCCTCACTGAGAGCTGCAGGCTGACTCCCTCCAGCCGGTCCCCACAGGTCCTCGCCTGTCACCGCAGGGCAGCCCCACAGGGAAGTGGCTCACCCCAGCCCTCCGCACACCCCACCTCGCCCTTCCCTGTGGCTGGACGGGTAACGAGGGCTGTGGTTGACGCCGGTTCACTTTCTCTGCATCCATCCATCTCCCTCCCCTTTGGGAATAAGAAAGCCCAACCTTCCCCCAGGAAGTGCCCCTCCCCAGCCCCGGGGCTGCGCTGGGGAGGGTTCTGACGGCGCCGGGTGGCGGGACCGAAGGGATGGGGCCGGTGTTGTGATGCAGGGGCCAGGCCGCTGTGTCAGAGCGGGTGCTCACTGTGATTCCCAGCCTGCCTTTCAGGTCACGTGGCAGGTTCTGTGATGGTTACGGTGGGAGGGCAGGCACCATTCAGAGGGGGTCCGGGTGCCCGAGTCTCTGCAGGGAGGGGCGTGGCCCTGCAGCGCCCCCGCCCCTGTCAGACCCTCCCTGACGAGAGCCCTCCTTGCCCTGTCGCTTTACGGACGTGATGGACGCTTTGTCACTGTGGCAGCGCGACCCCGGTGTGGTTAACGCACTTGCTGCGACGTGCGCTGCTTGTTCTGTTGAGTGGCTGATTCCCAAGAGCAGGTCTCCATGTTCAAGTGGGCTCTCGGGGACCGCAGCGGGCAGCCAGGCTCTTACCAAACCAGGCTAAGCATCTGCCTGACCTGGGCACCATGCGGGCTGCGCCTGAAGGAGCCGAGCAAACACAGCCCGGGAGAGGAGGTCTCCTGGGGCCTCATTGTGGCTCTTGTTATCGACTAGAGAACAGCGGCGAGGGACTGCCGCGCTCCTCTCTCCCGGCAGGTGGGAGCTCATTAGTCGGCCGGGAGCCCTGTCTGTGGCGCTGCTGCCCAGGCACCTGCCCACCCCACAAGGGGGACCGCGAGCCGACCGGTTCTCCAGCCGCTGTGCGGAGCGTGCTCCCGCCAAGGGCCTTGCCGCGGCTCTGCAGAGCCCTGTTCTGCTCGGCTCCTCCCGCCTGCACCTGCCAGGCTGCCTTGCAAAGTCAGGAAGCAGCAGGCCCGGGCTCAGCGCCAGCTCCCTCCCCGAGAGTGCTGGACGTGGCAGCCGTCCAGCTCGGACCTCGGAGAGAAGCCGTCCCTTCTTGTCTTGGAAGGTTTTCTTCTGTTATTGTTGTGTTGTGTTGATCTCTCAGTGCTGAGATTTCACTCTGTGATGGAGCCAGGAAGCCAGCTCGAGTCGCCTCTCCCTGAGCCCCAAGCGCATCTCCTGGAATAAACCGGAGCCCGGCCCGGGCGCCTCCGGAGCCTTTATGATGGCCGCCGACCTCCCCCAGGGCCCGCCATGCCACATGCCCCACGTGGCCCACGCCCTGTGCTTCAACAGGGTTTGCGCTGTCTTCCATACATGCCCTCTTCCCATCTGAACACCCAAGGCTCTCCCAGACCCCCTCCCCTGGCCCCAGCTAAGCCCCCAGGTTGAGTCTGGCTGCTCTGCTTTGCAAACCAGGCCCCTGCCAGGGCAGAGGAGGGACCAGGCCTCTCGGGAAGACGGCTGGCGCCCTGGGAGCTGCGCCAACAGGAAGGCTCCTCCTAGTTGGGTACAGGAAGAGCTGTGGAAGTCCCGTCGCACGCAGCCACAGTGGCTGACTTGGGTGGGCTGTGGAGGGCATCTGGTGGCCTGATTCAGTGGCCCTTTTCCTGGGCTTGTGAGACAGACAGGGGATGTCCATTTGCCAGTAGATGGGATTCTGGCTGTACAGAGTAAGGTTAGTCTGGGAGAGGGAGGCTTCACGCATGCCCTGCTCCACTCACGGGGAGTTGGCCCCTGGGAGTGCGGCAGCAGGGCTCCCACGGGAGGGAGGGGCAGCCCTTGTCTCCACGGCTCCCGAGGGGAGGAGCTGCACACAGCTCATTTTCTTTCTTTCCTGAAGTGACTGACACAGAGACGATGACGCTGGTCCCAGTGAAGGTGCCGTCTCCCGTCCCTGGGCAGAGCAGCCAGGGTGCGTGTCCATTCCTCCAGCAGCAGGTCAGCTTCCTGGTTCCCTTTAGGCGACCAAGTGAAACAGCAGACTGGGGCCTCATCATTCAGCCCATAAACTATTGATTGTCTCTGTTCACCCATCCGTCCACCCACCTGTCAGTTCTCCCATCCACCCTTTTATCTGTTCATCCATCCATCCAACCATCTGTCCCTCCACCAACCCATAAAATCATCCATCTATCCATGTATTCACCTATCCAACGCTTCATCCACTCACCCACCCACCCACTCATCCATCAATGCATCCACGTGCCAACAACCCATCCACTCATCCACCCACCCACACAATTCATCCAACTGGCCACTCATCCATCTACCAATCCATACAATCACCCATCTGTCCATGCATTCACCTACCCAACAATTCTTCCACTCACCCAGACACTCATCTATCCACTCACCCACTCATCCATCAATAGATCAACCAACCCAACAATCCATTCACTAATCCATCAACTCATCCATCCATCCATCCACCTACCCATCAATGCTTCCACCTTCCAACAATCCACCCACTCACCCACTCATCCACCCACCACCTACTCATCCACCCACCCATCCACTCCCCACCCACCCATCCACCCACCCATCCACTCCCCACCCACCCATCCACCCACCACCCAGTCAATCCATCCATGCATCCGCCCGCCCACCCACCTGCCCAACGCATCAATGCATCACCTACCCAACAGTCCATCTCCTCATCCGTTCAAACGTCCATCCACCAACCACTCCTCTATCCACTCAAACATCCATGCATTGATCCATTCCATTACCCAGACATCCAAACATTCATTCAGTCATTCATGCAGAAGGGAGTTGATTGACTGCTTAGTCCTATAGGATGGCTGTAACCGTGAAGCATAAGGAAGAGAACAGGGTGGCCGCATTCTTCACTCTTCTGTGCCTTGGACTCCACCAGAAAAGAAACACAACAAGCAAGCCGGCCAAGACTCAGGCAGGCCAAGCCCAGAGCGCCCCAGGAGCTACGGAGGAGGGCTGGGGTGACCAGAGCAGGAGGGGAGTGGCGGCCGCTCCGAGGTCATCCCCTCGGGGACCTGCAGGAGGAGGAGGGGTGAAGCCTGGGGAATCTGGGAGAGCAGCAGCAGCCAGCGCAGAGCCCTGGGCAAGGGTGACCTTGTTTCGCTTGAGGAGTAGAGAGAGGGAAGCCGTGAGGCTGGTGCTTCCCCAGCAGGAGGGTGGCTGGTGGGTGACGAGGGTGGAGAGGGGACGGTCCCATCTGCACAGGAACTTCAGGACAGGACAGAGTCTCCTACTTCATTCTAGAAACGGTGGGCATCTGTTGGTTGTGGTGCAGGAGTGACACCACTTGAATCGTGTCTCGGAAAGGTCGCCGTAGATTTTCACTGAGCAAACACTGCCTGCGTGGTGAATTTACCCAGGAGCCACAGACGTTGCAGCTACAGAAGCCAAGAAGTGCAAACTGCGGGACGGTCCTTGGCCACTTGGCTTCCCCTGGTGCAGTTGAGGTCCGGCTCCATTGAACACCAGGGAGACCCATGCCTGTCCACGACAGCGGGGTCCTGCCCACAGCGTGCTGCCCTCGGTGGCTCTCCCAGGGCCACTCCTCAGCCCGGGCCTCGCTATCCTGGTTCAGAGTCTTCCTGATTATTTAAAAAGAAAAACTCATGGGACTGGAAGTGGAGTTGGGGAGCCAGAAAGCAGCAACGGAAGGCAATGGTGGGAGACCCACGTCCAGTCTCCCGGATCTTGGTGTGGCCTTGTGGCTCCGCCCCCCCTCCCTCTGCGTCCCTGTCCTGCGTGTGGCTCAGTGATGACATCGTGCCTCCTCCCAGTTTCCAGAGCTGAAGAAGACACCCAGGGCCGAGGCCTGCACCGTGGCGTCTTGCCAGGGACAGCTCTGCACTCCGGCCTGACCACAGGTATTGGGACGCCCACTGGGCTTACTCTGGGATGGCTAACTGTGGAACTCGCAAGTCTAGGATTTCCGGAGGCCGCCACGTGGCGTGGCTGTGCCTGAGAAGGGTGCTTGGGGCCGATGCAGAGACGAGAGGAGGGGAGAAGAGCGTGCGGGCGCGGGCCCGCCCAGGGCATCCACTTCAGAAGCCGAGTGACCCTGCTTGTGCCGTCCCAGGAGCCACAACATCCTGCCCTCTGCTGGCCCCAGTTGTGTCCTCGTCCGTTTAAAGATGCCTTGAAGATTCTCTCCACAGCAAACAGCAGAACAGGACACCTGCCCTGCCCTGCCCTGGGCCTCGCGCCCCAGACACAGAATGGGCTCCCTGGCAGCACCGCTGCCGCCCAACCCTGCACAGCCCGGGACGAGGCCTCGGCTGAAGAGTCAGGCTGAGGTCTCGCTGGATCGGGGTGGACCCTGACCTGGTGGCCTGCGTCTTAGGACAAGAGGACCCATTTGGACACAGATACATGGCCTAGAAGCCTCATGAAGATGGGCAGCGGGTGGAGGGTTACAGCAACGCGTCCACCAGGCCGACAGGAGCTGCGGAAATAAGGGGAGGGGCGTGGGGCTGTCTGCCACCCTGCCCGCAGCCCGGCATCAGCCTGCAGCCTCCAGCCCTCTGCGAGAACCAGTTCCCCTGTTGTAAGCAGCCCAGCAGTGGTGATCTGCCATGGCCGCCCTGGGAGAAGGCCACACCTCCCTAAGTACGTGGGCCTCTGTACCCAGTGCTAGCGTTCCCTGTTCCTACCTACTGCTCACTGGCAAACAGCCCGCACGTCCCTACACAGGTGTCAGCCGGGCCAGGTGCAAGGAAGGGGCTGGATCCCGACCGGGCCCTGCAGGCACCAGCTCCGGCTGAGTCTGGGCCCCTGGCCTGCGGGACCTGTCCCCACGCCACCCCTCGAGGGCCCATCCAGACCTGCAAATGGCCAGTCCATTGCAGACTGCTGGCCGGGGGACCTGAGGGTCCCTGGGCGACTTCCTTGGTCTGCTCACATGTGTGTGGCGGCTCCGTGGCTCGCTGCAGTGACGGCTACAGGGACGGCGGGAGCGAGAGACTGCGCCCAGGCAGCACCACATCAGTGACTAAGTCTCAGTTCTGAGCTTCCCAGAGGGAACGAGAACAGCTCTGCCCCTCGCGCGCCCCGGGAGTAAAGTGGGTGTGACACTGAAGGTGACACAGGCTGTGCCGTGGGTGGACGTTCCGGGGAGGCCCCGGGCTGGTGCACACTGTGGCAGCTGTCCAGGCCCTGCAGGACCAGAGGCTGGAACTGACATGTGGGTGTCCTGACCCCAGAGCTAGGCTGTGGCTGTGTTTGGAAACAGGGGCTTTAACGAATTAGGACAAGGCCACTCCGGAGCTGGCCGACCCTGATCCAAGGTGCCTGACGTCCTTAAAGAGAACGCGTGCCCGCCGGGGGCAGGCAGAGACAGGGATGGCAGCCAGGGAGGACGGCCAGCCAACAGCAGGTGCTGGCAGAGGCTCAGGTCAGATGCCCGTGCTAAAAGCTCCCAAATGGGGCCGACCTGCTGAGGCCGCGACCTCAGATCGGTGAGAACACGCTTCTGCTGCCCGGAGGTTGGTGGCTGCTATGTCTGAGGTCCAGGGCCCGGCCAGGGAGCAGCAGGAGAAGCAGCGAGAGTGGGGGCTGCACACGAGGGGCGTTTCCTGCCGAGCGTGGGAGCAAGCCGCGGCCATGGGGGCGGACAGCTGGCGTGGATGAGTGGACGTGGCAGGTGTGCGGTTCCATGGTCAGAGGCATGCCCGGCAGGGGTCTCGCAATGCATTGCTTAGCGGGGGACAAGGGGACACACAGATTGAACTGTCCCCAACCACGCAGCACCCCCTCCTGTCCCCCACTTGTGGGCAGAGCAGTGAGATGGGGGGTGGGACTGGGACTTCAAGCCGGCGGCCCCGGTGGGGGAGGGGACCCCGCCCTCAGCCCCATGGGCAGCCCTGTTCCACCCACATGCGTGGGTGTCCAGGGGACAGGAAAAATCCGAGTCTTCCAGGGGCGCTCTCTGAAGTGCTACCGCCGGCTCCAGCTCTCTTGGGCCACCTGGAAGTGATCTTGTTTGTTGCCCGCTCCCAGGGCCGTGAGTAAGGCCTCTGAGGGAGGCGCGGCTGCTGCTCCCCGCTCTCCCTCGTCCCTCGCAGTGGCTCTAGGCACACAGGGGCCCCGACGCTCGCCGCTGTTTCCACGAACAGGAGGACCCAGGGGCTTCTCCTCAGGTGGAAGTGCCTGGGGCTGCTGCGGAGATCAGCCGTGGACCCCAGCCCAGTCTGTGCGCAGGGACCGTGAGGCCCCAGGGAGAGACAGGGCGCCGTCCTCGCTCGCATCTGGAGGGTGGCTGGGGTGCACCAGCCCACCACCAGTCAGGATTTTAGGAGAGGACTGCACATGCGATGCATTTGCAAATAAATGCCTTCCTGTCCTGCAGGACAGACCCGGTGCACAGTGCACTTTGCCACGATGAGCCAACATTGCCTCCATGCACCGCCATGCACCCAGCCCCCACGCAGAGCGGCACTGCACCGTGTCGGGGTCTGACTGGATTGGGCTGGGGTCCTCTGATGTCGTCCTGGCCATGGCAGAGCCTTGGCCATGGACGCCAGCCCCGAGGAGGGGTCTCCGTGCAGAAAGACAAAGCACAACCAGTGAGGCCCTGAATGCAAACTTTGTATTTACAGCCCACGAGTTTATAAATATCTGTTACATTCTTACAATCTACAGTAGCTCTGCAGCTGGCCGGGGAGCCACTCCGAATGGAATGGAATATCGTAGGGGTCAGAATGGGACCATGAGGGGACCACTGGACGCCAACGACTATCCCTTGAGAGGAGTGACAAGTTGGTCACCCAGCCGGCCAAAGTGGGTGAACGTGGGGAAGGCAGCAGGTCACTGGTGCACCGCATCTCGGAGCCAGCAGGTGGCACCGAGGGTGGAGGGCAGAGCCTGTGGTGGGAAGGGGAACCAGGGTAATTTGTGCACCCTCAGGATTCAGCTGGAGAGAGGTGGAGGGGAGGAAACAGAAGGGGAGGAAGAGGGAGAGGATATGGCGGACAGACAGGTTCAGACAGAGACACAGAGACAGAGAAATTAGAAAGGAGATCTAAGGAGCAGAAGAGAAAGAAAATGACACAGAGGAAAAGCAGAAACGGAGACAGGCTCAGCAGCACGGCCCCGGCCCCGGCCCCCACCTTTCCCAGGGGCGCCTGGAGCTGACCGTCAGCCGGCCCTGCACCCTGCCTGGCAAGACTCCCGGGAACCCTCCCGTCTTTCCTCCCCTCCGGCTCTGCCGGCTCTGCGCCTGGGGAAGTGCATACCCGTCCGTGAGCCCCCATGTGAAGCGAGGCTCAGCTTCCCGGGGCGGACTGTGGGCCCAGGGCTGTGTCCGCTGCCTCCCACCACAGTCGCTGGTATAGCGCCTTCCTCCATGTCTCCAAGGTGGAGATGCCCGTCTTGTCCACGCAATGGGGGCAGGCTGTCTGCTGCCGGCCTCTCACACCCCCAGAGCCCCAGCTCTGTGCCCCTGCCGTGCCCTGCAGGACACCCCGGTTTGTCTCAAGAGCCCGACAGACAGGAGAGCTGGCCAGGGTGGCCCCAGCCCTGCTGCACACCGGCCATCCTCGTCCCGGACAAGCCAGGGGAGCTTGGTGCTGACTTTGTGGTGAATTCTGCTGACTCAAAGTCAAGTCCACCAGCGCTGGCGTCTGCCGACGGTCCCCTGGGAGTGGACACAAACCCTGGAGGGAGGAAGGGGCTCAGGGGAGGCTGGACACCGCCCACCCTCGCCCCTGCCTGCTGGCTCTGGGAGGTGGCAGCGGAGGGGAGGCTGGTGCACTTCACGCAGGGGGTGTGTGCTGCACGGAGCCTGGTTCTTGGAACCGATGGAACTCTGCCCTTCCTCTCTCCAGGGAGTGGCGAGTTCTGGGTGTGTGGTTACAAAGATTCTGGCGACCCTCCCAGTCCCCGCTCTGCCCCTCGGTGACCCCCATGATGGGGAGTCGGAAGCTGACAACCCGCCTCTCCAGCTGACCCTGGAGCCCCAGCCCTGCCTCTGACCACACTCTCGCTGGGCAAGGGGCCGCTCCCATACCCAGGACGCTCCCCCCCGCCCCGAGCCCCGCCTTCTTCCCTCGTCTGCAGCCCCCTGGGAGCACCCATAGGGCGGATTCAAGAGAGGGACAGTGGGCTCTTCCAGGCAGCTCCCAGGAACCCAGGGGCTCCGAGCTCGCCCTGCTGCAAGTCTGAGCGATCTTGCCACCACACAGGTTGAGCCTTGAACCTCTGGGCAAGACGCTGGACGTCCAGTCTGCACCCCCGGGCTTGTCTCTGGGGCTCAGCCGACAGTGCCACCCGCGTCACGTCCTGTCACTCCACGTCTCTCCTGCGAGTACCCCGGCTACACGTCCCGGGAGTCAAGGCCCCAAGGTGAACGAGAAGGAGCGTCCACACGTGTGCAGCTCACACGGCCTCCCGTGGTCTCGCCGGGCTGTCGCCGGGACCCAGGGCCTGGCACGCCCACTTCAGGTCGTCCTCGCTCCCCGTACCCGGAGCGCTCGGCGGGGTGAGGGCAGTGAACGTGCTGAACCTCACTCTTTTCCTCCTGGAGGCCGGGGATGCGAGGGGCTCCCCTGGCCCCGTCCCGTCGCCGCCGCCGGCTGCCGGGGGCTGCAGCAGCTGCCCGTTGAGGCCCCCCTTCTGGGGGTCCGTGCTGAGCAGGTACTTGCTCTCCTCCAGGTCCAGGCCCTGGTCCAGGCAAGTCACCTGCTCCAACTGGGGGCTGGCGAAGTGCACGTGGCTCCCGAGCGGCTCGGTGCGGTGGCTCAGGCCCAGCCAGGCGTGCGAGTGGCTCAGGCCCTCCTGCTCCTCCACGGGCACCTGCTTGTGCCTGTACCTGAGGGCGAAGGTGGCGCAGTTGGCGAGGAAGACGACGATGGCCAGGCAGAAGACGCCCAGCAGCGCGTACATGCCGATCTCCAGGTCGCTCAGCCCCTTGGACGCCTGCAGGGGGTCGCTGTCGTCCACCTCCGCGCCGCCCCCGGGGGGCTCCCCTTGGTCTGGGGAGCTGGCCAGGTCCGTGGGGAAGGCCTGCCAGTGGCCGCTGTTGCCGTCCGTGGGGCTCCCCTGACCCCTCCCCCTCCAGAAGGTGGCCCGCTCGGTGGTGGCGCCCCTGCCTTCCGTGAGCCCCCGGGAAGAGCTGCCGTGGTGCTGCCCCTCCGGCCGCCCCCACTCCTGCTGGGGTCTCCTGGGTCTTCGGTCACTGATGCCGGTTTCTAGGCGAGCCCCTGGCCCCGGCTGTCCGCTGTTGCTTGTGTTGGGGGTGGCGTCGTTTTGGCCGAACTTGACCCTGACGCTGGCGGTCCCCACGGCCAGGATGCTCTTGCGCTTGGACTTCTGGCACGACTCGCTGATGGCCATCTCCACTTTCACCAGGGCGCCCTGGCCTTCCGTCTCGGCCGTGATGACCGGCCACTGGGCCTTGGGGTCTTGGCGGATGGAGACCACCTTCTCGTCCAAGGACGTGACCAGCAGGGAGAAGTCTTTTCCATCGTAAATGTCCAAGGGGGTGACGGAGCCGTCGCTGAACTGAACCCAGCAACTGATGGCTGCTTCCTGTTGGGTGAGATTGATGGGTCAGTCAAAGTGGGCGGGACCCAAGTGAGCACCAGGTCTCAATAGAACAGGCGGACGGCGGCAGAAAGCACGGCTCAGGAGCCAAGGGGGGCGTCCACACAGCGTGCAGACAGGAGCCAAGGAGGACCAGGGGCAGAGAATTCTCAGTGACATACGCGGCTGCAGTGCAGCGCCAGCGCCCCCTAGCGGGAGCTGCCGTCTTCCCTGGCGGTGTGAGAGCAGCCCCAGGCGGGCAGGGCCCACTCTGCACAGCCAGCAGCTGCGTGTCTGAGGCCATCGCTGGCCAGCGGGGCTGCTTACGAACTCTACGTCTGCAAACGAAAAATCCGTGATCCCTTATTCTCGGGTGGCCTGAACCCCAAGTCCCGCTTCCGTATCACTGATTGAAGACCCTCGATTCGACCAGGACGCCCTGGGTGTCCCTCCCAGGGGATTTGGCTATCCTGGGTCTGCAGGGAGGGGCTCGTTCTGAGCCGGGGTACAGCTTGGCTTGGGGGTGAGGAGCTCAGGCAGCCGGGCGCAGAGCAGGGTCCTGGTTGGGGCTCTGTGGGTCTGCCTGCACCTGCACACCCCGTCCCACCCGCGGGAGGATTTGGGAGCTGGAAAGGTGGCTGGGCCCAGGGGTGCTGCAGCCCCCAACCTCCTGGCTTCTGACTTTGCTGCTGCAACCAGCTTGCTCTGTGAGCCCCTGGAGACGGACCCCAGTCTAACACAAGTGAAGACGTCACCTTGCCAGGCAGTCAACTGCGGGCCTGCTGCTTCCGCCCTCTGCCCGCCCTCCTGGAGAACCTGCCTCACCCTGAACCCAGATCAAGGAGCCAGGCAGACAGCTGCTATGGGAGCGTTCATCTCCACAGCGCCGAGCCTGCCTCTGCTCGCTCCCTCTCTCGCTCCCTCTCTCGCTCTCTCTCGCTCTCCCTCTCATTTGAAAGAAGAAATGCATCAGGGAAGTCCTACGTGGGAGCAGCTGTGCGACCACATATGGGGAAGAGCCTGGGCTTGGCTGGTGAGCACCTGTGCCACTGGGCCGTGGCTGGGGCCGGCTGCTGACCGGAACACCCCGTGGGGACACGGTGCAGAAGCCAAGGGACGGGACACGTGTGCAGGGAACTCCAATGTGTTCTGGGTGCTACGAAGCCACACAGGGGGTGGCGCCACGCAGGCCCGCGAGGGAGCAGGGCTCGGGGCCGGGCGCTGAGTAGCTCTGCGTGCCAGGAAGGGGGTTGCTCTCTGGCCTTGGCCTGGCTGTGTCTCACGTGGTCACCTGACTTTGTCACCCCGCTGAGACGGGAGGAGGCCTCCGCTGACTGCCCCGTGCCGTCTGAAGCGCACATCCTGGCTGGCCCCGTTCCTGGAGAGACAGAGGCTTGCGCTCCTGAGCCCCTCGCTTTCGGGGGTCTCCGAACCCCAGGTAAGGGGACGGGGCCTCGGCGGCAGGGACAGGCAGGGGCCGGGGGGCTCTGTGCCCCGCGCTGCTCTGGATGAGCACACACGAGTTTCTGTGAGGAAGGGGCGATGGGGGCCAGCACTGTGGGTGCCTGGCTTGTGCCTGGAGCCAATCACGGGTGTGGCGACGCGTTCCTCTGCTCCCTCCCCGTCCCCGACCTGCTGTCAGGGCCCCCAGGACTTGGCCTCACTGTCAGCCTCCAGGCACAGCAGGGCCAGGGCCAGGGCCAGGGCCGTCTGCACGGTGCAGGGAGGGAGTGCGCACGGCCAGGGCCAGCCTGCGGCACCGCCAGTGTGGCGCACGGGACGGGTGCCGGGCTGCTGGCTGCGGTCTCCTGCGGCCTGTCATGGTTCACCTAGCGCAGGACTGTTTCTCTTTTGCATCTCGATCTGGGGGAGCCGGCAGGCGTGGGGCCGAGCTGCCGCCTGTTTCTGAAGCCCCCTGGGAGACAGAAACACTCCCGTGGGAGCTCACCGCCTGGGAGGCCACCGTGGTTTGCCTGTCCTCAGTGTCCACGTCCCGGGGGTCACGGGGAGGGCTGGAACACCCCCCGTTTCCACGTCGCGGCCCCCTCACCTGCTTGGGCCTCTGCAGCAGCTCCTGGGCCACGGCCGTGGCAAAGATGGCTCTGTTGCTGCCTGGGCTGAGCTGCAGGGCCAGCGACAGCCCCGTCACCAGCTGCACCCCGAGGTCCGTGATGGTCACCCTCTCGTCCAGCACGGTGACGGTCTTCTCAGCCAGGATGGCGTCCGACAGAGGCGACAGGATCTAGGGGCAGGACAAGGGGAGGTTTCGCGCGGGCCCCGCGGTCCACGGGCGATGCTGTGTGCCTGGGTGGAGACCCGGTCTCACCCGCTGCCTCCTGAGCTGCAGACTCTGCCCCGGGGTGGGGTGGGTGGGGCTCGTTGCCCCTCACTCAGCCCACAGCTGAGTAGACCTTGCCCTGCAGCTCCTCCTCGACGGGGGGCGTTGGGATTTCCATGCATTTCACACCTAACCTTAGGCTGCTTCTACGGCACCAACTGGCAGCCTGCTCCTTCGCCGGAGTCCTCGCCGCTCCCTGCCGCTGGCCTCCTGGGAAGGAGCTGGGTCGGCTGCCCCGTTCAGCCCCCACCACCTGCTCCCCTCCCAGCTGTGCCTCTGGGCTCCTGGGCTCCTGTGCAGGTCACTCCTGGCCCACAGCCCCGACACACGCGGACTTTCCTCCCAGATGAAGCCTCCTGCTTCCCACGCCTGCCGGCTTTCCAGAGTGGCTCTGCTCCACACCTGCCACCGCCCCACGGGGCTCCAGCCTCGAGGACCCCTCACGCCAGCTGCCCGAGCGACCTCAGACCTCGTAGGGCAGGGCGTTGGCAACAGACGCCCTCCTCGTTCTCAGACCCAGCTGAGTGGCCCCAGATGAGAATGGGGTTAGAAGGCGCTGGTTTCCACCGGGGGTGGCACACTGTCCCCCAGCGGCCGTGCCACCCGGCCAGCAGAGCTGTGACTTCCTCCCGCCCTCAGCCGATTCCTGGAGGCACCAGTTCTCGTCCTGCCTGAGGCAGAGGTGGCACAGACTTCCGCCCCTGGAGGCTGTGTGGGGACGGCCATCAGTGAGCTGGGGCGCCGAGGAGCAGGTGGCCCAGGAGGGCAGCTTACTTCCCGTGACAGCGGCTGCTTAGGGGGCAGAGGGTGTGGGAGTGAGCAGCCAGAGGAGCCGGCCTGGGGCTCCTGGCGTGGAGCAGCACGCGCTGGGTGCAGCATCCTGGCTTGCCCTCGCGCCTTCACCCGAGTCCTCACCCCGTCCCAAGCGACGACAGACAGCTGCCTTCCGGCCCTCCTACCTGGAGGGTGGTCATCCCCAGCTCCTGCCCGACCAGGATCTGGCCTCCCTGCAGCGTGGCGACCCTGGGCTCCTCCACCTGCATGAAGTCTCGGACGAGCTCCGTGATGTCCACTTGCCAGTCCGAGCCCAGCAGGTGGGCCAGGTGCCCCCCGGGGCCAGCCGCCTCGGCCACAAACTGCGTCAGGACCCGCACCATGGCGTGCTGGTACTGCAGGGTGCAGCCGCGGCCCCTCCGCTCCTCGTCTTCCTCTTCCTCGCTGTCCCGGACCGGCCTGTCGAACAGTCAGCACGTTAGCAGCCGTCCACTACCTGGACCAGCTGCCTGGAGCTTCAAACCGCGAACCCGCCTCCGCGGAGCAGCCGGCGTGGCACAGGCATAGGCAGCACAAGGTGCTGGGCCACCGTGGGGCGCCAGTGCCGGCCAGTGGGATGGGTCGGGGTGAGCGACAAGCACAGGTGCACTCTTCCTAGTGGCCGCACCTCCTGGCCGTTCCTCTGTGCCATGTTCTTTTCTCGGCACGGGCTGGCCCTGGTGACGTCACTGCGGCTTCCACCCCGGTTCTATTTCCTTGGTTCTGGGTAGCCTGCCTATGGAGGCGCCACATGATGGAGCATTGGCTCGACCAACAGCCAGAGAGGATCCACAGCTCTCCGCCCAATAGCCAGTGAGGAGGCGGGGCCCTCAGCCTGACAGCCAATGAGGAGGCAGGGCTCTCAGCCAGTGAGGAGGCGGGGCCCTGAGCCCTCAGCCAGTGAGGAGACGGGGCCCTGAGCCCTCAGCCAGTGAGGAGGCAGGGCCCTCAGCCCTCAGCCAGTGAGGAGCTGCCCCCTGCCAGCAGCCCTGGGAGTGCAGTGACAGTGGCTGCTTCCCCACCTGGGTCCTCAGGTGAGACCACTGCCTGCAGGAGCCCTGGCTCCGAGGCCATGCCTGGGTTCCTGACCCCGGCTGCTCCCTGGTGAGTGGCCCGGGTTCCTGACCCTCAGCTCAGCCATGCCTGGGTTCCTGAGCCCAGCTGCTCCCTGGTGAGTGGCCCGGGTTCCTGACCCCGGCTGCTCCCTGGTGAGTGGCCCGGGTTCCTGACCCCGGCTGCTCCCTGGTGAGTGGCCCGGGTTCCTGACCCCGGCTGCTCCCTGGTGAGTGGCCCGGGTTCCTGACCCCCGGCTGCTCCCTGGTGAGTGGCCCGGGTTCCTGACCCCGGCTGCTCCCTGGTGAGTGGCCTGGGTTCCTGACCCCCAGCTCAGCCATGCCTGGGTTCCTGACCCTGGCTGCTCTCTGGTGAGTGGCCTGGGTTCCTGACCCCGCTGCTCCCTGGTGAGTGGCTGGGTTCCTGACCCCCGGCTCAGCCATGCCTGGGTTCCTGACCCTGGCTGCTCTCTGGTGAGTGGCCTGGGTTCCTGACCCCGGCTACTCCCTGGTGAGTGGCCCGGGTTCCTGACCCCGGCTGCTCCCTGGTGAGTGGCCCGGGTTCCTGACCCCCGGCTGCTCCCTGGTGAGTGGCCCGGGTTCCTGACCCCGGCTGCTCCCTGGTGAGTGGCCTGGGTTCCTGACCCCCAGCTCAGCCATGCCTGGGTTCCTGACCCTGGCTGCTCTCTGGTGAGTGGCCTGGGTTCCTGACCCCGGCTGCTCCCTGGTGAGTGGCCTGGGTTCCTGACCCCCAGCTCAGCCATGCCTGGGTTCCTGACCCTGGCTGCTCTCTGGTGAGTGGCCTGGGTTCCTGACCCCGGCTGCTCCCTGGTGAGTGGCCTGGGTTCCTGACCCCCGGCTCAGCCATGCCTGGGTTCCTGACCCTGGCTGCTCTCTGGTGAGTGGCCTGGGTTCCTGACCCCGGCTGCTCCCTGGTGAGTAGCATGGGTTCCTGACCCCGGCTGCTCCCTGGTGAGTGGCGTGAAGCTCCGGGGCTGTTTCAGAGCACGGGGGTTTGCCGCAAGCTGAGGGTGGCTCCCTCGCGGGGGCTGTGGGCGACTGGCACAGCCCTGCACAGGCACCCCCGGGGGCTGTGAGTGTCCAACCCCGAGTGAGGTGGGCAGGATCAGGAGGGGTCTCAGTGGGCCCTCATCCCCTCCTCTGCTCCTGACCCGGCTCAGCTCACTCCCCACCCCCCCTCTGCTCTTGACCCTGCTCAGCTCACTCCCCACCCCCCCTCTGCTCCTGACCCCACTCAGCTCACTACCCACCCCCCCTCTGCTCCTGACCCTGCTCAGCTCACTCCCCACCCCCCTCTGCTCCTGACCCTGCTCAGCTCACTCCCCACCCCCCCTCTGCTCCTGACCCCGCTCAGCTCACTCCCCACCCCCCTCTGCTCCTGACCCCCTTAGCTCACTCCCCACCCCCCTCTGCTCCTGACCCCCTCAGCTCACTCCCCACCCCCTCTGCTCCTGACCCGCTCAGCTCACTCCCCACCCCTCCCTCTGCTCCTGACCCTGCTCAGCTCACTCCCCACCCCCCTCTGCTCCTGACCCCACTCAGCTCACTACCCACCACCCCTCTGCTCCTGACCCTGCTCAGCTCACTCCCCACCCCCCTCTGCTCCTGACCCTGCTCAGCTCACTCCCCACCCCCCCTCTGCTCCTGACCCCGCTCAGCTCACTCCCCACCCCCCTCTGCTCCTGACCCCCTTAGCTCACTCCCCACCCCCCTCTGCTCCTGACCCCCTCAGCTCACTCCCCACCCCCTCTGCTCCTGACCCGCTCAGCTCACTCCCCACCCCTCCCTCTGCTCCTGACCCGCTCAGCTCACTCCCCACCCCCCCTGCTCCTGACCCCCTCAGCTCACTCCCCACCCCCCCTCTGCTCCTGACCCGCTCAGCTCACTCCCCACCCCCCCTGCTCCTGACCCCTCAGCTCACTCCCCACCCCCCCTCTGCTCCTGACCCCGCTCAGCTCACTCCCCACCCCCCCTCTGCTCCTGACCCCCTCAGCTCACTCCCCACCCCCCCTCTGCTCCTGACCCGCTCAGCTCACTCCCCACCCCCCCTCTGCTCCTGACCCCCTCAGCTCACTCCCCACCCCTCCCTCTGCTCCTGACCCCCTCAGCTCACTCCCCACCCCCCTCTGCTCCTGACCCCCTCAGCTCACTCCCCACCCCCCCTCTGCTCCTGACCCCCTCAGCTCACTCCCCACCCCCCCTCTGCTCCTGACCCCGCTCAGCTCACTCCCCACCCCCCCTCTGCTCCTGACCCCGCTCAGCTCACTCCCCACCCCCCTCTGCTCCTGACCCCCTCAGCTCACTCCCCACCCCCCTCTGCTCCTGACCCCGCTCAGCTCACTCCCCACCCCCCCTCTGCTCCTGACCCCCTCAGCTCACTCTCCACCCCTCCTCTGCTCCTGACCCCCTCAGCTCACTCCCCACCCCTCCCTCTGCTCCTGACCCCCTCAGCTCACTCCCCACCTGGACATCTGCTCTTCTGAGCCAGAGAGCTGCCGTGCCCTCCACCACCGGTGCCGTGGCCAGTCCATCCCTGTGGGCTCTCCTGGACCCCGCCCTCCCAGCTTGGCCGGAGAATCCCCTGTGGCGCAGCCTTCATCCTGGAAGCCCCTCCTCCTCCCAGGGCCTCTAAGACTACAGGGGATGGGACGGGAAAGTGATCTGTCTGGTGAGATCCGGGAGTACCTCCCTGTCTGAGATCCGGGAGTACCTCCCTGTCTGAGATCTGGGAATACCTCCCTGTCCATGCGATCCGGGAGTATCTCCCTGCCTGGATGAGCTGGGCACACAGCCCAAGGCGGGCAGGGTCTGTCCCATGCTTGGGTGGACATTGCCCTCCTCCTGGTGTCCATTCTGTGCTCGGGTGGACACTGCCCTCCTCCTGGTGTCCATGCTGTGCTCGGGTGGACACTGCCCTCCTCCTGGTGTCCATCCTGTGCTCGGGTGGACACTGCCCTCCTCCTGGTGTCCATGCTGTGCTCGGGTAGACACTGCCCTCCTCCTGGTTTCCATCCTGTGCTCCGCAGGACTGCCCTCTTCCCCTAGGGGCCCCAGCTGCAGCTGGGCGCCATGGCAGAGACCTGGGCAGCGCCCCGGTGTGTTCTGTCCACGCGGCCGCAGCGAGTAGACCAGGAGTGGGCACTGGTGTCAAGGCAGGGCTCCCGGCCAGGTCTCTCCCTGCAGGGGTGGGAGCAGGGTGGGGGCTGCACTTGCTGCTGGAGTTGCAGTGGGGGTAGGAGGGAAGTGGGGGACCTCATGAGGAAGCCGGGCTGAGAGATGGGGGAGACTCCGGTCCTCCGTGCACCACGTTGAGTCCTGGGGTCCGGGCCTGAGGCGAGCCAGCCTGGAGACGCCCCTCACCTCAGCGGGCCGACACGGACGAGCCACCCACCTTTTGCTGGAGACGACGGGCACCCTCCAGCCCTTGATCTGATTGAGCTCGGTGTCGGAGACCTCGATGTGCAGCGGGAGCCGGGGCGCCCACACCGTCATCCGCAGGGGGCTGCTCAGGTGCTGGTAGGTGAAGCTCACCTCCACGCCCACCTTGCCTTTCATCTCCTTCCCGTTGACGAACACGAAGTCACATCTGTCGGAGACCTGGGAGGGGGCGGAGACGGGGAGGGGCCGCTCAGATCCCCGCTGACCCCGCAGCCCGAGGGGCGGGGCCCAGAGGAGGGAGGCGGGCCTGGTGCCAGTCGGCAACGGTGTCCCAACAGGGCACGTCTGGGACTCTGTCGGCGTGACCGGCTAAGGAGCCGCAGCCGGCCAGCCGTGATGGCAAGTCACCGGAAAAGGAAAAGCTTTGACATTTCAGAGGCGCCTGCTGGGAGATAATGGCCACAATCAAGGCAGGTCACAGGTGCAGCAGCTCGCACCGTTACCATGAGTACATGTGTGCACGCACGTGTGTGCATGTGTGTGTGCATGCATGTGCATGTGCACACATGTGTGTGCATGTATGTAGTGCATGTGTGTGCATGTGTGCATATGTGCGTGCGTGTAGTGGGAGCCCTGAGCAGCAGGCACCCAGAGCTGGGATTCCCAGCAGTCACCAGGCCGACCTCGAGTGTGCACGCACCCCCGTAGTGGGACTGTGTGCACTTGGACCGGCGTCTCCGTCTCCCCCGACCTGGCCCCCGGCCTCCTGCCCTCTGTTTCTATGAGTGCGGCTCTCAGAGTTCACGTGTGAGTGAGATCACACGGCATCTGTCCGTGGGGGCCACTGTAGGCAACCTCAGGCCCACCAGGCTCATCCGTCCTGCGTCACACAGTGACTTCCTTCTCTGTGAAGGCGGAACACCAGGCCGCCATGTGTGTGTGTGTGTGTGTGTGTGTGTGCACGCACACGTATGCACACCACGCTATCACCACATGGGTGTTCACAGATGTGGGTGGTTTTCAGGTCATGCTGTTGGGGAATCACTGCCTTAGGGACCGAGAGATGTGGCGATGACCCTGGTCCCACGTGCACCGCACCCGTCCTCGCGGCAGAGAGGCAGAGGGGCCAGGGCGAGGTTCGGGGCTCCCAGAGGCAGGGGCTGTGCTGCCGGCTCTGATGGTGTGAATGCCCAGGGCTCTGGAAGCGGTGCAGCCCTGCCGGCCTCCACGTCGGCCCAGGGAACCTGCCTCGGGACTTCCGACCTCCAGACTGGGAGAGGAGAACCGGACTCCCCTTCGTCGCCAAGCCTGCGGCGGTAGCAGCAGGAAGCTAACGGGGGAGGGGGGCAGCTGCAGAGCCAGGACAGCGGCCTCTCGCCCTGGGGCTTCACGGGGAGGGGCAAGGAAGCCACATACAGAGCACCCAGTGTGTGCCCACTCGGCTCGAGACCACCCACACGCAGGCGCTGTGGCTGTCTCACACCAGGGATGGGGACGGGAGGCCTGACGATCTTCAATCACCTTTTCCAAGGACAATGGCGGGCAGGGGGCAGGGATGGGCTCAGCGCTGGGCGGGTGGCTGCCTCCCCCATGGCAGGTGCGTTGGCCTGCAGTCTTTTCAATGGCCGCCGGGCTCCCTCTGGCACTTGAAGGGGCGTGAAGAAAAGCAGAGCCGCGATGGCCAGGCTGCTCGGACGTCAGAGCAGGCCTCTCCCAGGAAGGTCCCTCTTATCTGCGACGAGGCAGCCAGGACATGGGATACACAAGGGGCTATTGTGAGGCCTGGCCCTGGGGCTGGGGATCAATAACGGAAGAGAACGAGGTCCATTTATGAGCCGGAGGACTCTGTCACCATCACAACCCGCCAGTAATGGGAGCACTTGCGTGCGACTGAACAGCCCGGGGCGACAAGCTCAGCCCCATTATCAGGCCATGTGGCCCGGCCACGGCTCTCCTCGCTGCACAGGCCAGAGAGTCTGCACCGACCCGTGTCCTCTTCCAAGTCTTCCCTGCTACCCTCGGCTGCACCGGCACAGGCCAGTGCCGTGGACAGAAAGAAAGGAGGGGAGGGGCCGGTGTTGTGGCGCAGTAGGTTAAGCCACCGTCTGTGGTGCCGGCATCCCCTATGGACACTGGTTCTAGTCCCGGCTGCTCCACTTCTGATCCAGCTCTCTGCTATGGCCTGGGAAAGCAGTGGAAGACGGCCCAAGTCCTTGGGCCCCTGCACCTTGCGGGAGACCCAGAAAATGCTCCTGGCTCCTGGCTTTGGATCGGCCCAGCTCTGGCTGTTTTGGCCATCTGGGGAGTGAACCAGCGGATGGAGGATCTTTCTCTCTGTCTCCCTCTCACTGTCTGTAACGCTACCTCTCAAATAAATAAAAATGTTAAAAAAAAAAGAAAGGAGGGGAGGGGTAAGAAAGTGGGTGGACTGAGATGAACAATGAAAAGGAGAGAGAGAGAGAGAGAGAGAGAGAGAAGGAGTGAGAAAACGAAGGAGACAGGGATGGGGGAAGGAGGCAGAGGAGGAAGGGGGAAAGAAAGGCAGAAATGCTGAAGCAGGTAGCTGAGACTGTAGAGAGTGGCTCAGGCCTTCAAAGGTTTATTTAATGAAAAGGCAGAGTGACAGAGAGAGGCAGACACAGCAAGAGAGAGACCTCCCATGTGCTGGTTCACTCTCTGAAAGCCTGCAACAGCCCGGGCTGGGCCGGGTCAAAGGCAGGAGCCAGATCCCTTCCCGGTCTTCCACGTGGGTGGCAGGGACCCAAGCCCCTGAGCCACCCCTGCTGTCTCCCAGGGTGTGCACTAGCAGGAGGCTGGACCAAGAGTGGAGCAGCCAAGACTGGAAGCAGAAACTCTGACACAGGACGAAGGCATCTCAGGCGGCGGCTTAACCCCCGGTGCACGACACCTGCTTCTCCTCCCTGAATGACTGTTCTCGGACTTTTGGCTAAAGCAGGTGTTCCAAGGAGCCTGGAGGTCATTCTGGGCAACCCAGCCAGCGGACCCCCTTTCCAGGGAGGGAACCAGGGGCCTGGGTGTGCTGGGCAGCCACGTGTGGAAACCACTTCATGTCGTCTGTAGCTCAGGGTTCAATCTGTGAGATGGCGGCAGACACTGGTGCAGAGGTAGGGAGGTTGCACAGAGATGCACTGGGGTGGGGGTGGTCGGGGCCTGCGGTCTTGTGCGTCCAGGCAGCTGGCAGGCCCTCTGCTGGTGGCCTCTGGCTCCTCCTCCTGGAAGGACCGTGGTGGGTCCGTCCCTCCAGGGGCCTGTTGCTGGGCGGGGATGTGACCTCTTGGCCTGTGGGTTGTGAACAGGTGTGGCAGGTGTCATTTTCTCACTGGAACAATTAGTTTCTGACCAGGTGCCGTCCAGAGCTGGCTTTCTCCCCAGCATGGCGCCTTCTGTGTCCGAGACACAGTGGCTGCCGTCAGCCTGGCTCCTGGTGCCTGTAGTACACAGGGTGTCCTTGCAGAGATGGGCACAAACCGCGGTTCTCTTGTGTGGAGTCGCCGAGGCTTCCTGGCGTGGGTTCCCTCGTGTCAGCCAGCTTAACGTGACCGTCACAGCTGCGGGAGCAGCATGCAACATATACTGATCACCTCATTAATAAAAAGGGAGCCTTGCGAATGAACGGCTTTTGAAGGCGAGGTCTGTGTGAGGAGATAGAGGAGGGCGGATCAGGTAACCGGAGGCCGCTGTAAGATTCTGATTCTTCCAAAGGCGCCAGGAGCCAAAAACATAATTGGGGTTTGCAGCCTGGGGCTGAGGTCCCTGTCACACCTGTCACACCTGTGCACCTGTGTCCTTCCTGATGGCCCAGATGAGGAGATGCCCCGCCTCCAGCTACTGACGCCCTGATGACGGACACTGCAGGCAGACGGGGCCGGCAAGGACGCGGGAGGACCACACGGGGCCGTGCACTTCATCTTGGCAGGGAAGGGACTTTTGGGGTGTCAGAGAAGGATTTGAGCAGCACACAGAGATGAAGGTCTCTTTGGGGAAAGGCTTTGGGGTCGGCCAAAGGGGTTGTGCACAGTCGGGGTGTGGGTGCGTGCCGGCGGCGCCAGCGCCCAGGAATCACACTCTTTCTCTGGGTCTAGTTATCTATTTGAAAAGCAGAGACGGAGGGCTCCCACCTGCTGGTGCACTCCCCAGTGTTGGGACCCAGACGCCCACTCTGGCGCAGCAGGGGCCCTGTCCACCGCCTCTCATAGGTACTGGAGGGTCTCCTTTGTGGCAGGAGCTGCCCAAGCCTACTCCTGTAGCCAGAGTCCCACACACGGCCCGAGTTTCCTCCCTATACCGGGGTCTCCGAAAAGTTCATGGAAAACGTGTATCATTGAAAGGCTATGCATGTATCTCAAGGGTTTTGGCACCGAGATGAAGCTGCCTTTTGGGCCTCGTTTTCCGTGAACATTTGAGGCCGCCCGTTCCTCCTGCTGTGCAGTCCCATCCTGCCCTTGCTCGTCTCTGCACCTGCTGACCCGCAGCCCCTGCCGGCCGCTCCCACACTCCCCCCGGGAACCCCCGGGTGGCCCAGCTGTGTGGTACCACGGTTCCCTGTGGATGGCGCCAGCAGGGGAGGTGCCGGCTCTTTTCCGGGGGGCCCACGGGACCCAGCCCAGGGGCTGCAAGTCATGGCCGCGGCTGTCTGGAGCGCACCCTGCTCCTTGTTGCTGCCAAGGGTGCTCCGGGGCAGACGGGGTGGGGCACTGCAGCCCCTGGGGAAAAATCCCCTCTTCTGCGCTTCAGCAGGTGCGGCCCAAGCCGGGCCCGTGCCAGCCTCGAAGGGACGTCCAATGCAGGCCGTGGAAGGTGTCCCGTTCTAGAAGGTCCGGGTTTGGATAGGACCCCCTCCGCGTGGAGAGGCTGAGATCGCAGCCCATACAGCACAAGGAGCTACTGGCACGGCGCCCCGGCCTGCAGACGCCACCTCAGCGCTGGGACCCAGCTGTGTCCGGAGCCGGGTCCCTCACGTTTCCACGAGCCCCCCACGTCCTTTCTTGTTTAGCCTAGGGGAGGCATCGGTCAGCGTCCCAGTGTCCGCGTGCAGTGCAGGTCACAGGCCAGGCCCAGGGACGCTCGTGGCTGGGACGCCAGCAGGGCGGGCACTGAGCTCTGCTGTGCGTGCCTGTGCTGCCCCCCGACCTGGAGTGGGGACTTCATCGGAGCCCAGTTATGCAGCCGTGCGGACCCCTGCCCAAGGCCCAGTGGTCAGCAGTAACGGGGACGGACCAGGCTCGGGGAAGAGGCTGCCCAGCGCGGGGACACCTGCTGCTGAGGACGCTGGAGGCCATCAGCTGGGGAAGGCACCTCTCCTTGGAGGACTTCCCTGGACTGACGGAGCTGCCTCGTCCAGAGACACCCGCAGGTTCTGGCCCCTCTCCCGGGGCTGGGCAGCCAGTCCCCAGACACTGACAGCCCCGGGCACATTAAGGCAGCACTCCACACTGGAGCATTCCACACTCCAGAGCTGCCTGCAGGGGGTCAGGGGCTATGAGGTCTGCACGCCTCCTGCACCCCTACCCACCGTGGCGGGCTGAAACCTCTCCCCCACAGACGTCCGTCCCGAGTCCCTGGAACCCAGGGATGTGACCGGGGACAGGAAAGGGCCTTGGAAGGTGACTAAGGTAAGGATTTAGAGACCGATCACCCTGGGGGCGCCCACCGCGCCCTCAGGAGACAGCGGCACGGGGAGATTGGCACAGGTCGGGAGCGGGGGTCAGGGAGAAAGTGGTGGATGGACCGAGGCGGGGGAGGGGTGTGCCCCGGTTCTGGGGCAGCTGGCCACTGCGCGAGGCAGGGGAGACACCCTGCAGCCTGCAGAGGTGGACTGGAGACTTCTGGCCTCTGGGGTCACGGCCTGAAGACCTCTGCTGAGCCCCCGTGGATGAGTGCCCATCCCAAGCTCTGCTCCGGGACCCCTACCCGAGTGCACAGAGACTCCAGGGCGGGGGTGGCAGAAGGGGGCCTGACCCGCACTCACCTGGGCCTGAGGAGCCTCCTGCGGGGAGGACACAGCCGACCTCCCCAGCCGGAAGGGCTGCCCGGGGCTGACCGCGGGCTGCAGGAACCAGCTGTGGGCTCTGCTCCCACGGTGCCCGCTGGGGAGGCCGGTACTTCTCCCTAGGAGATGCCTAAGTGGGAGTGGTACGCGCACGCTGCCTCAATACCGCGTCCTCCCGCCGGCGGCCGCGGGCAAGACCAGCTCTCGCCCCCGACCCGGTTCCGAATCCGCCGGCGGCCGCGGACCCGCTCCATTACGGGGGCGCAGTCCACGCTTCTGCTTGTTCTGTGCATAACCCAGCTCTTATGTGGAGTTAGTGCCGTTCCTTCTTTTCTGTTTAAGTGCTGAATGGATTTAAATCTTATGTAAATATCACCGGCATTCCTGGTAAAATGTGTGTTCTGATATTTTCCCTAAGAGCTCAAGCTGAGGGTATTGAAATTCTGTTTCCTCTTTTTCTCCCTCAAACCTGGCAGAGGAGGGGTCCTGCGGGGACGCCTGTCTCCAGTGCTTGGACCAGGCTGAGCCGTTCCGGGGCTGCTCTTTGTCCTGGGCTCAAATGCCGACAGCAGTGACAGAAGCCACGGCCAGAGCCGTGCCTGGTGCCTGTTGGTCCTGTGGTCGGCGTGGGGACCTCAGTCCACTGAGTGCAGGAATCCATCAGCTGGGTTCATCACCCCACTTCCCAGATGAGAACACTGAGGCTCGGTCAGCTCATCAGAGGAGGAGTTCGGTCCTCCCCTGGGCTGCTTTACTGGGAAGCGGCTTGGCCTGGAAAACTCTGTTCTGCCAACAGAGGAGCGGACTTTCCGCGAAGTCACTGCTGTGGCAGGGGGCGGGGCGGACAGGCCCGGAGGGCTGGGGCCGCTGCTCCTGCTCGGAGCCCGAGCGAGCTGAGCCGCGTCCCTCTCACACTCGTCCGCTGCGGTCCTCGGGCCCAGGACCTCAGAACGGGGCTGCATTTGCCGACCGGGCCTCTAAAGGTCCGGCTAAGGTCCAGTGCGGTCCCTGGGGCAGGCTGACCCCGTGACCACTGTCCCTAAAAGAGAAGAGGCCCACGCCGATGCACCAGGGCTGTGCACAGGAGGAACCAGGCGCCCGGCGCCCGGCCCTTGACTTCAGCCTCCAGAACTGCGTGGCAGGGATCCTGTTGCTGCAGCCAGTGCTGTGGCAGCCGGGGGAAGACTATGCAGTCAGCCCCACAGCGAGCAGGGGCACCTGCTCCATCCCTGAGTTGTGGGGAGCCAGCTCTGAGAGCGGGGCTCTCGTGTCTGTGCCGGGAGAGCCGGCTTCCGGGACCACCCCCCCTTCTCTCCTCTCCCCCTGCACCCCATCTTCTCCAGTGCTCACGGGTACTGGCTGGTTTGGTTCTGACAATGACCCAGCAAGGTAGGAATTATTATGACACCCATCGTACAGACGAGAAAGCTGAGGCACCGTGAGATCCAGCCTGTGCAGCTAGGGTGGGTGGGCTCTGAGCCTGCGCTCCTGTTCCCTGCGTGACCGAGGGGCTCTGTGGGCGCTGACGCAGCACGGAGGGTGCATCTGGGAGAAGGAGAAAGGGAAGGGTGTGTGGGGGGCTCTCGGATCGAGGAGAGGACCCGACCACACCTCTGCCAGTCCAGCGGGTGGACCACAAGGAAAGCCGGGTGCCCAGGAGCAGAAATGGACAGGCGTGCATGTCAGCGTCTCAGTCACCCACGGGGCGTGGCTCAGACCCAACTCAGGAACCCCCAGGAGCTGACAGCCAGGGGCTGTCCCCCCCAGAGCGCAGGCTGGAAGGGGCCTGCGTGGCTCACTCGGCGTCTGCGACACGGGCCTCTTGTGCACGCTGGCACCGCCTGCTCCCCTGAGACCATCACTCCCACTCCCGGCGGTGCTGTGAGCGTCACACAGAAGCGGGCCACCTTCCTCCCAGCCCGGACTCCCACCCTCAGTCCTCTCCTGTGTCGGGAGGAACAGTGCATTCTGGGACTGTCCTCAGATTCACGCAGGGCACGGCCCGCGCCGCAGGTCTCTGGATGGTCACCTCCTCTTGCCAGCACCCTGATAGGAAGCGGCTTGAACAGCAGCCGACTCGCAGCCGTCCGCTCGGCCGGGCACCGCTGCAGGCACCGCCCGGACCCTCTCCAGCTGGGTCCTTTGTGGAGGGGACTGACTTGGCCTCTACCCAGAAGGCACCAGGAGCCCCCCAGCCACCACTACTGCTGTGTGACAGCTGGACAAATACTGTCCCCAGACACTGCCCAAGGACCCGTGGGAGGAAAACCACTCCTGGTTAGGAACCACTACCCTGAGCACTTTTGAAAATGTATGCATTTAAGCTTCAGTCACCCGGCGACACTCTGATGCCTGCCTGCACTCACAGCTTCCCACACTCTGCCCCTTACATGGTGTAGAACCCACGTCCTGTGCCCGAGGGCGCCTGGCAGAGATGGAAGCTGCTCCCCCTTCCACGGCTCCCTTTGATGCCCCGAGGGTCCCCAGAGCACCGTGTCCTCACAGCTCCTTCTTCTCAAAGGAGAGTCTCGAGACGCAGGGGAGGGAACGGACGTGGCCAACCGCTCTTTGCAAACACAGCGGCAGCCACCTCTCCCCAGCCCGTCTCCCGTCCCCCCTCCACAGCCAGCGGGAAACGCGTCTCGCGTCTGCACAGCTGAGAATGCTGCAGAAACATCTCCACCTGTGATCACGCGCACAAGCCACATCGAACATCCATGCACACACATGCAGTCCATGCACACATGTGCACACACATGCAATGCACACATCCATGTGCACACACAACACACATGCACATACGAACATCCATGTACACACGCGAACACCCATGCACACATATGCATGCACACCCATGCACACATATGCACATGCAGCCCACGCACACATGTGCACACATATGCAATACACATGCACCTCCATGTGCACGCACAATGCACACACACATGTGCACATGTGAACATTCATGCGCACACGTGCACATGCATATATGCAGTGCACACATCCATGTGCACACACACAGTACACATGCACGCACCCACACAGAGTATACAGAGGGAAACCTGGAAGTCCCAGCAGATCTCTAAGTGCACAGATTCTATTCTGCCGTCAGCTGTTGATGTAACTTTGCTATAACTCTCCCTAAATAACGTTCTTATTCAGAGACAGAACACTCCCATCCCCTGATTCACTCTCCAAATGCTTGATGCTTCCAGGGCTGGGCCAGGCCAGGAGCCTGGAACTCAGGGGCTCCCAAGTGACCGGCAGGGACCCAGCTGAGTCACCGCTGCGGCCTGCCAGGGTGTGCAAGGAGCCGACCCAGAAGCACTGCTAGGGCCTAGTGGCCCCTCCCCGAGTAACCTCTGCAGCGCTGGGAAGCAGAGGCTGAGGGAGGTCCTTTTCTTTCCTCTGGTCATAGATGGGCTGGACGTGAAGGTGAGGTCAACCCTGGACGTGAAGGTGAGGTCGATGCGCACTGCCTGTCTGGCGCTGACGCCTGCCGCATACTCCTGCGGCACCGAGGGTGCAGTGGGAAGGCAGGGGCCTGCCGCTCGCGGCACATGCATCACAGCTCAGAGGAGCGCGCTCCCGCAGCACACCCGCGTGGCAGAGACACCATCCAGCCGGCCTGGAAACCAACGCCGCGGAAGGCGTCCTTGTCTCAGCCCCAGGCTCCCCGACTGCGCTGCTCTGTGACCTACAGTGCGGGAGACCTCCAGGCCACAGGAGGGGGTGGCGTTGGCTCCACCCTCCATCTCCTCCGGGACTCCTGGGAGCCCCACCCAGCCCGGCTTCCCCTGCGACTCCAGGCCTTCCCAGAGCAGCAGCCGAGCCGGGTTCGTGGGTTCCCAGGCATCACAGAACCTGCCTCTTCTTGCCCCCAAGGCCGGAGCGCCAGCCAGCCAGTGCCCACCTCGGTGTTGGGTTCCAAGCCCAGGGTTGCTCCTTGCCCTGCACAGGGGCCAGCTGAGCAGCAGCTGATCCTGAGAGCACCCCCAGGCCCCCAGGCCCCCAGGCCAGCTCCCGCCTGCTTCCCTAGTGTGCTGGCTCCAGTCTGTTCTTCACTCCTCAGCACTGGCGTGCGGGCTGCTTCCTGCCCTCCAGGGCACTGCCAGCTCTCCTGCCGGCTCTGTGCCTGGGGAGGTGCTCCCCGCTCAGAGCCCTGGTGCAGACTTTGACCGATGCCACAGAAGCGGAGGCAGCTGTGCTCTCCCGGTGCAGCCTTGGAGACGGCTGAGCGTCACGGAACGCGGGAGTCCTCCCACCTCCGGGAGGGGCTGCCCCCACGTCCCAGGGGAGGTGCAGAGTGTCAGTCCTGGGTGCCACTGCCCCTGCTGGTGCTGGAGCCTGGAGACGCGGGGACACTGCTGCGCGGAGGGCACCCACGGCGGCCGGGCAGGGGGCAAGAACGAAGGTGCTGGCAAGGGGCCGTGAGTCCGTGCCTTGTGTGACGTCGGCATCCTGACCTCCTGAGAGGGCAGGAAGAGTTCGCCTGTTTTCTTCGTCCTCTGAGGCTAGAACCGGGCCCGGCACACAGCAGAGACACACTACAGAGCTGTCGGTGCGATGGGGTAGAAGAGGAATTGCTGTGCCGGAAGCTAAAGCAGAGAAGTGGCACCTCCCCCTCCCCCCCCCACCAGCCATTGCCGCCCTGTCCTGTCGGGCATATTCCTTAGACTTCTCCATTGACGGGGCCGGCGCTGTGCGGTAGCCTGCGATGCTGGCATCCCACAAGGGTGCAGGTTCAAGTCCCGGCTGCTCCACTGCCAGTCCAGTTCCCTGCAGATGGCCTGGAAAGGCAGCAGAGGGTGGCCCAGGTGCTTGGGCCCCTGCCACCCACGTGGAAGACCCGGAAGGAGCTCCTGGCTCCTGGCTCCAGCCTGGCCCAGCCCCAGGGAGTGACCCAGTGGAGGGGAGACCTCTCTCTGTCTCTCCTTCTCTCTCTGTATTCTAATAACTGAGTAAGTCTTACAGGTGAGTTCTCACTACAACACTCAGATTCAGAGTTAAGTGGACCTGCCCACGGTGCTGCGAGCAGCGCTCAGTGAAGGCAAATGAGCGCCTGACGGGAGGAAGCCATTGCCTTTCAGGAGGCCCCCACGAGTGTGGCCGAAGACAGCTCTTCACGGGCGGCTGGGGGCAGCCCGCCCCGCCGGGGCCGCTCTGACCACGCGAGTCTCCTGGGCAGCAGGGTGGTGGCCGCAGAGACTTTCCGGCATGGGCACAAACTCTCGGTGGAGCTGCAGACACACCCGCATCACGAGGTCCTTGGTTTCCCCGCGTTCGTGTCCCTGCGAGGCCCAGTGCTCTCTGCGTGGAGCCACAGGTGTGCCTGACCTCAGCCTCTTCCTGCGCTGGGTGGGCCATTTCCCCGTCGTCAAGGACGTGGAGAATTCTTCGTGGTTCCGGGGGTCCTGGATGTCGCAGGACCCCAGCACCTCTGGCTTCCCCCACTCAAGGCCTGGTATACCCCCCCTCTCCCGGTCCTCACAAAGAAGGCATTCCACCTGCGTCCCGCACGGGCGCGCCTGGGTTGACTCCTGTTCCCGGCTCCAGCTTCCTGCCGGCGTGCACCCTGGGAGGCCGCAGGTGACGGCTCGAGTAGTCGTCCCTGCGGGAGACCCGGCTGGAGTTCCTGGCTCTTGGCGTCTGTCCTGGCTGGGGTGGGGGAGGCCGCTGTGAGCCCCCGGGGGAGCACGCCAGTGGACGGGAGCTCTGTCTCTCTGGTTCTCACATAAACAACAAAAAATCACTGCTGAGACTTTGCCAGCCCCGCCAGGGGAAGCTGTGTCCCTGCTGGGGTCCTTGGCTCTGACAGAATGTTCTCTCCAGGGTCCTCATGCCACACACGCCAAGCACGGCCACCAGCCAAGCTCGGTCCAGCCAGGACGGCCAAGAACCCAGCGTGGCCCCGCTGCTGCCTCCTCGTGCTGGAGGGCGAGAATCGCGGGTTCCGGCTGTGACGGCTGGGGCAGCGGTGCCTTTCGCTCCCCCAGGCAAGGTGCACCCACCTCCCGAGTGCCCAGTGCCCGGGGGCGGGGACAGAAGGAAGAAGACGCTCTGGGGAGCGCGGAGATGAGGTTTCCTCCCCCCTTGGAGGAGTCCAAGCCTTCCAGGGGGTGGCTTCCCTCTCTGCCCCGCCCTGACCGCCTGTCTCTGTGAGTCCGACAGCCTGAGGCAGCCACAGGAGGGTCCCCCAACACTCAGGAGGTCAGCCATGCCCTCCGTGTGCTCATCACGTCCTCGGTCACAGGAAATGACCCTGTGCATCCCAGGGCAGTGGGTGCCCACATCTTGACACAGTTCACTGCTGCCACAGGTTCTTCGTCAGGAAGGCCTGGGGGCTCCTCCCAGGCTGAGGTGCCTGTGGTGCAGTGCACAGCCTGTGGAACCACCCATGGTGGTCCTGGAAGCCGGGTCCTGACTTGGGAACCAGGCAAAACACAGACCCTGTTATCCTACCCTTACCCAACCCTCATTCCTTCCCCAAGGTCCCGCCCCCAAACACCACTGGGCTGGTTTCTCACCCTCTTAACCCCTCCCCAAGGGCAGGCGCTGGGCTGCAGCAGGAGTCCTGGAGGGGACAAAGCCACGGCCGCGAGCAGAGGCCCAGGAGACCCCGCAGTCCTGGGCCGCAGCCGAGCGGAGACCCCGCAGTCCTGGGCCGCAGCCGAGCGGAGACCCCGCAACCCTGGGCCGCAGCCGAGCGGAGACCCCGCAGCCCTGGGTGCAGCCGAGTGCGCTGACCGCTCTGGATCTTAGGTCTCTCATGTGTAACACGGGCAGCAGCCCTGCCCTGGAGGGAGGCTGTGGGGTTAAATGACTTAGCGTGGTTGGAACATCTTTAGCACACAATAAACTGCCATTAATAAGCACATTGGGTACGGTGCGATTTCTGTTTCACTAGGTAAGGATTCGTGTTTCGCTAGAACAATGCCCTAGCTAGCATCAAAGCCATGATTTCAAGGACATTAGTGCTGCTGGCAGGCCGCAGCCAGGAATCAGGAGAGCTGATGCAGATGTAAATAGCATTAGCCACGTTGTGGCCTGCGGATCTGGCCACCGGCAGATGGCTGGGGTTCTGGAAGAGGGACCCAGGGCTGCCTGGCCCTGGCAGCTGCGTGCAGATGGCTGGGCAGGTTCACCCGACAGCATCTTGCCCACGCCTGTGTTTGCTGACTGCAGGGCAGTTTGCTTTCTTTTTTTTTTTTTTAAAGATTTATTTATTTATTTGAAAGGCAGAGTTACAGAGAGGCAGAGAGAGAGGGAAAGGAAGAGGGAGAGGGAGAGAGAGAGAGAGAGAAAGAGGTCTTCCATTCACTGGTTCACTCCCCAAATGGCTGCAATGGCCGAAGCCGGGCTGATCAGAAGCCAGAAGCCAGGAGCCTCTTCCAGGTCTCCCACGTGGATGCAGGGGCCCAGGAACTTGGACCATGGTCTGCTGCTTCCCCAGGCACATTAGCAAGGAGTTGGATCAGAAGTGGAGCAGCTGGGACTGGAACCGGCGCCCATATGGGATGCCGGCACTGCAGATGGTGGCTTTACCTGTTACGCCATGGCACCGGCCCCCAGTTTGCTGCAAAACATGGTCGCCTTGCAGCAGTGCCCCCCCAGGCCCTCTGGGGACCGCCCACCGGCCTTTCCTCCATGGCCCTGGTCCCAGGCCTGGGACTCCCTGGCGAGGACGGCAGGGTCCTGTTCGAACAAAGGCCTCCAGAGGAGCCCACGCGGGAGCAATGCCCCTCGGGGAGCAGGAAGAGGAGGCCTGGGGGGCGAGCCCAGGGACGCTAGCACCCCCACAAGCAGAGGCCCCCAGCAGCCCATGGGAGGAGTGCAGCGGCGCCAGCCTCTTGGCATGGGATTTCCACCGTCCATGGTGCAAGGGTCCCAGCAGCACCCGGCCGTGCACATCCACCAGTCAGAGGCCTCCCGTGGGCCCAGGCACCTGCAATCTGACAGGCTGCCCTCCGTGCACGGAGCTGGGAGCCGCCCACAGGGAGCCCTGGCCCAGGGAAGGGGGTGCTCCCTCACCCGCCTGCTCCTCCAAGGGCGTCCAGAATCACTGCTGAAATCCATCACTGTTCCTGCCTGCTCTGCTGGCCACTGCATCCCCTGTGGTGCAGAGAAACCTCCCCGTCCTGTCTCTCCCAGGGCAGCCCAGCTCTGCCCCCGTCCACGCCTGCTCAGCCCCCCCGTCCACGCCTGCTCAGCCCCGTCCACGCCTGCTCAGCCCCCGTCCACGCCTGCTCACCCCCCCGTCCATGCCTGCTCACCCCCGTCCACGCCTGCTCACCCCCGTCCATGCCTGCTCACCCCCCCATCCACGCCTGCTCAGCCCCCGTCCACGCCTGCTCAGCCCCATCCACGCCTGCCCAACCCCCGTCCACGCCTGCTCAGCACCCCCGTCCACACCTGCCCAGCCCCCGTCCACGCCTGCTCACCCCCATCCACACCTGCCCAGCCCCCGTCCACGCCTGCCCAGCCCCCGTCCACGCCTGCTCAGCCCCCCGTCCACGCCTGCTCAGCCCCGTCCACACCTGCCCAGCCCCCGTCCACGCCTGCTCACCCCCATCCACGCCTGCTCACCCCCGTCCACGCCTGCCCAGCCCCCGTCCACGCCTGCTCAGCCCCCCGTCCACGCCTGCTCACCCCCGTCCACGCCTGCTCACCCCCGTCCACGCCTGCTCAGCCCCCCCATCCACGCCTGCTCACCCCCGTCCACGCCTGCTCACCCCCGTCCACGCCTGCTCAGCCCCCCGTCCACGCCTGCTCACCCCCGTCCACGCCTGCTCACCCCCGTCCACGCCTGCTCAGCCCCCCGTCCACGCCTGCTCACCCCCGTCCACGCCTGCTCACCCCCGTCCACGCCTGCTCAGCCCCCCCATCCACGCCTGCTCACCCCTGTCCACGCCTGCTCACCCCCCGGTCCACGCCTGCTCAGCCCCCGTCCACGCCTGCGCTGCCCCCCCAGTCCATGCCTGCACTGCCCCCGTCCACGCCTGCTCAGCCCCCGTCCACGCCTGCCCTCTGCTGTCCTCCAGCTACGTGTGCGGTCAGGGGGCGGAGGGCTTGCGTGCACCCCTCGTCTATTTATGCACAGACAACGAATGCCGTGAGGTGCAGGGAGGGGCAGCGTCCAGCCCAGCAGCTGGGACCCATCCCGCAGTGCAGAATGTTCTGGGTTCCAGAACTCGGTGTGGCTCTGCACACCAGCTTTCTGCTACTGCAGACTCTGGGGGCCAGTGCTGACAGCTCAAGTACTCGGGCCCCTGCCACCCACGCAGTGCCCTGAATGGAGCTCCTGGCTCCTGGCTCCAGCCTGGCCCATTCTGGCCATTGCAGGCATCTGGGAATGAACCCAGGAATGGGAGTTCTGTGTGGGTCTGTCTGTCTCTGTCTCTGTCTCATGCAGGGGTGTGGTCACTGTGCAGGCCTCGGGTGAACCCTCCAGGAAACCAAGGGCTCCAGCAAGCAACGAGGGAACAGCGTGGGCTCCACCCAAGCTCGCATCTGTGCAGGGTCTCCCGCGTCCCAGGGACCGGTCTGAGCTGATGTATTGGATATTCGTAACAACCCGGGAAGCAAAGTACTCTTAGGGCAGCCATGTGAGGGGCGAGGCCTCCAGGGCAGGGAGGCCTGGAGGGGACGGCGGGATGGGTGTGGGGATGGGAGCCCCTGCTGGGGGGGCCCTGCTCACCCCCTCCACTCTCCCTCAGCACCACCGAACCGCCCCTCCCCTCCCCCCAGGCCGGCCCCGTCTCAGGCTCTGCTGTGACGGAAGCAGTCAGGGGCACACACCGCCCTCTTTACTCTGCAAAGCTTTGTCAGACTTTATGACTGTTTGAGATCAGCTTTCAAAGTCATGTTGGAGATTTCCTTTTTAATGTTTTTTTTTTTTTTCTTGCCACAGAAACAGGAAGTCGATATTGGCTCCCGATGAGAACGCCCACTGGCACAGAAAGGAGCAGGTGCAGGCCCGGGGCCTCCAGCGTCAGCCGCGTCCGGTGCCGCCTTCCAGCAGGAGCCGTGCACACACAGGCACGGAAGCAAACCTTCCTGACTTTTATCCTAACAGCAGGCTTCCTGGGGTCCCGGGGCCTGCCCTGCAGACGTAGCTCAGCCAGGGTTTCACCCCTCCTCGGGGAGTGCCAGGTTTCTAATACGCCAGCGACTAGGCATCAAAGCCACAGGCTGCACAGTGAGCATTGGATAAACGGAAAATGGATGCCAATTTGCCTTTAAGCACAGGGGCTGGAAATGGGGAGGCGGTGTTTTGGAATTGCGATGAGACCTCTCTCACGGCTGGAAGCTGCAGCGCGCAGGGCGGCCTCCCTGTGGCCCAGGGACAGGGTCTCCCTCGCAGCCCAGGCCAGGACGCACCCCCACCAGCCCAGCGCCCCGGAAGCCAGGGCCGGACTTGGGACGTGGCTCAGCGCTGCAGCTCACAGGGCAGGGCCCCCGCGGCCCTCGGAGGAAAGCGCTCCCCGCAAACTGGGTGGCCCCGCCCATGGCCACCTGCCCACGCCTCCCATGGCTCCGGGCGCCCTCTGCTCCCCCAGGGCGGGCCGGCTGCTCTGGGCCACGCGCTGCCATCAGCGGGGCTGCCCAGGAGAAGGGCAGAGAAGCCCCGTGTCCCCGTGGGTCACGCTCACGCCCTGGGCTGGTCCACGAGGGGAGTGAAGTGCTGACAGCCGCAGAGGAGAGCGGACCAGTGCATCCGGAGAGCGCCAGCTGGGACGCGGTCTGTGGCTGGGTTTTTTCTCTGATGGAGTGAATTTTTTTATGTACAATGTATTCCTGGGGTAGGCATGGCACCGAGCCACAGACGCTGCTCGGGTCCCCTTCACGCCAACTGCGGTGCAGGGCGCCAGTTCTGGCTCCCTCTCAGCTCCAGCTTCCGGGCACCCCTGGGAGGCCGCAGGCAGGGGTGCGGGCACAGGCGTCCCTGCCCCCACTGTGGGAGCCTGGGACTGAGCTCCAGGCTCCAGGCTTCAGCTCCGCCCTGCCTGCTGTGACAACTGGGGAGTGAACCAGTGCATGGGAGATCCGTCTGTCCGTCTGTCTCTTTCTCTGTCTGCCTTCCACATAAAAAAAAGTGAGATAACAAAATATATTATTATTTTTGATGGACGGGTCATAACTGTATACACTGTGGGGTACGAGGTGATGTCTCTCTCTCCCCCCCTCCCTTACACACACACACACACACACACGCACACACACACACACACACTGCAGCTCGAGCAAACCTGGCAGACCAACACATCCATCAGGAAATGCTGCCTTTTGACCAGGTTTCATTCCACGGACCTTCGTGCCAAGCCCGGAGGTGCTAGAATTAGGAGCCAGCTTGGATCTGAAAAACGTCACACCAGTGAGATTCGGCGTCATTTGACCCCACAGGGACCCGACACGTGCAGCAGCACCCAGAGAACTCAGCCAGTCCAACCAACGTGCGGCGAGCCCCTCGGGTGAGCCAGGTGCTGTCCGTGACCCCGCCAAAGCCAGGAGCCAGGAGCGTCGTCCTGGTCCCCCACGTGTGCGCAGGGGTCCAAGCACTTGGGCCGTCTTCCGCTGCTTCCCCAGACACATGAGCAGGGAGCTGGATTGGAAGTGGAGCAGCCGGGACTCGAAGCGGTGCTTAGGACTTGAAGGCCAATGTGAGCGCGAGCCACGCACGTCCTCTCCAAACCAAACAGGAGAATCTGACACCCAGAGGCTGGGTGGGGGGAGAAGAGGGAGGCGGGGAGTCCATCAGAGGGGACCTGAGGCAGGGAGAGGGGCCCCAGGGACGCCATGCAGGAAGGACCCCAGCTGCCATCGCTGGCTTTGAAGATGGAAGTGGGGCCTCGGACGGGGAACGCCAAGGGAACGGCTGCAGACGGAGGAAGACCAATGCAGCCCCAGGCCCACGTGGACCTCCGTGGTCAGGTGGGTTCAGGCGGGGTCTGTGCAGCTGGGACGGGAGGGGAGGATGAGCAGGAGTCGGTATTGCCAGAGTCGGGGCCAACAGAATGGTACCGAGGGTGGGGGGCGGGGATTCCAGATGGAGCTTTGGGTGTGGGGCTTCAGGACCTGGGGGTGCAGGGGGTGGTGGGGCCGTGCGGCGTCCGGCCCTGGCCTTTCCGGGGTCCCGCATCGCCACGGCCTCCGTCACCACCGTGTGACCCCACGCAGACGCCCCTAAGTGTGGAGGGTTTCAGTTGGCGTCCTGGTTGTAAGTTCAGCCTCTGGGTGACACGGCCCCCTGCTCTCCGGAAGGGAAATAAAAGGCTGAACGCATTTCTGAGTCCGCTAGGTGAGGACACCCTGGGGAGTCACAGCACGCGCCCCCCGGGGCCCCTGGTGGCTTCGGAACCTGTGACAACCCCGAGGGCCAGGAGGCTGCCTTATCTATCACGGTTTCTCTGCTCCCTGTATACAGTAGGTGCTCCATAGATGTCTGCTGCACCATCTGGTCAAGGCTTCATCTGAACACGCCCTCCGCCCCTGCAGTCCTCCAGGGAGGTGCAGGTGTGGAGAGGCGGGGCCTGTGGGGAGGCGGTGCGGGGCTCTGCACTTCCCTGCGGCGGCCTCTGGCAGTGCCCCGGCTCCCGCACCAGCCACACCAGCGCTGCGGCCAAGGACGCGGGTGCAGGCAGCACTCGGGCGCCACCTGGGCAGTGGTCAGGCCCTCCGCGTCGCTGCCCTGACCTTGGCCCTCCCAGGCCCCCACGCTGCTGCGGGAGCTGAAGCTGCCCGCTCTGCGGTGTTCTGTTAGGACAGAACTCAGAGAAACCCAGCCAGTCACGTGACACGGGGAGTGGGGGGCTCAGTTCTCATCCACCATTGAGAGACATAAATCCCTGTCCCGAGGTTTACCTGAGAACCTGCCAAGTGCACTCCCCATGGCTGCTTTTGAGTGGGATCAGGCAGAATAGCTTTTATCAGAATTTCTGTATTTTAACATCTTGCTCATTTGATGTGAATGAAGTACTGAGTGATAAAGATAATGAAGCAACATTCTCTCTCCCTCTCTCTCTCTCTCCCTCTCTCTCTCTCTCTCTCTCACACACACACACACACACACACCACAGCCTGGTTCTAGCTAACGACGGCCAGGTTGGAAGAGCGTTGAAGATTAGGAACGCGTGGGAAACGGAAACGGGTGAGAAACACACGTCGATGGGTTCTCTCCCAAACTGCAGAACAATCAAAACGTCCACGACATTAGGAAAGCCAGACTCTTCTCAACTATCAGTAATAAGATCAAGTTGTGATTTACTGTGCTCAGATAAAGAACGGGGTCACTGTGAGTCCCGCAGTCAGTAATGCAGAATGAAATCACTGTCGCGATTTTCCGAGCGGATGCAGCCGAAATGGTGCAGAGAGAGGCAGACGCCTAACAGACGCATTGTATCCAAGAACTCCTGCGATATCTGTAGGATTTTCCAGCATTTTCTTTTAAATGAGAGAGAGAGAGAGAGAGAGAGAGAGAGAGAGAGAGAGATGGGAGCTCCTATTTGCTGGTCCACTCCCCAAATGCTTGCAACAGCCCACGATGGGCCAGGCCGAAGCCCGGAGCTGGGAACTCAGCCTCGGTCTCTTGCGGGTGGCAGGGGCCCGGGGACGTCTCCGGGGGAGACGGGAGGAGGGGCAGAGCCGAGACGCAGACCTCGCTCCTCCGGCGGGGCCACAGGGGTCCCAGGAAGCACCTTAACCGCAGCACCCCGTTCATCAGTCATAATTCCATTCACCTTTGGTGTCTGAAGACCGGGCCAGCTACGGAGCCGGCTTCCGGGGCACACTCTGCTCGTGGAAACCGTGTGCCAGCTGACCATGGGCTCCGCCCACCTTGCAGAACTCAGCGGAACTGAACCACCCAGCACCAGCCCACGACTCCCCTAGCTCGGGCTGCTCGTCTTTCCGTCTCGGGGCGGGCGTTTGGCGCAGGGGCACGCCACTCCCTGAGATGTCTGCATCCCTACCAGGGGCCTGGGCTCGAGTCGCAGGTCTGTCCTGAGTCCAGCGGCTGCTGACGCACACCTGGGAGGCAGAGGTGGTGGCTCCATGCTCAGGCCCCTCCCCCGCTGTGGGACACCTGGATTGAGTGCCTGGCTCCTGGCTTTTGGCCCATGCTGAGCTGTCACAGACACCTGGGGAGTGAACCAGAAGACGGGAGATCCCCGTCTTTGTCTCTCTCGTCTTGCGAGGAAATAAAAATGAGTAAAACGTAAAGAGTGAATTATCATCGGTGTTGTGTGGACGTCTAACCGGTGTAGACCAGCACCACCGAGGCACGCGGTGAAGTGTGGTGACGACTTCCGCCTGGATCGCTCAGTGCTTGCCCTTGGCTCCGTCCCTTGTCAGGTTGAAGGTCAGCGGCCGAGCGCTCAGGCCGGGCAGGTGCCGGCGCCCGGCCCTGCCCATGGTGCAGACACAGTGCGGGAGCTGGCGCTTTGCTGGGGCGGCCCCCAGCCCCCCGCCGCTCACTCCTGTCACTCAACTCCGGTGAGGAGCACACAATATTTGCTCTTGGAAACTTGAACTGAAATGCCCAGAATTAAAAGCTAACATTTTCTTAATGTTTTCCGAATTTTTACATGAGGAGAACTCGTACTGAATTTTTCCCAGAGCTCCACCTGGGTGGTTTTAAGATTTAGACGAACTAAATGGCTGAAATCCAGGCCGCCAAGATTCAGAGGGGGCAAAGCAGTCACCTTCTATTTACAGAGACTTGGATTTCGAGTTTCGTCCTCTACGTCACTGTCATTTTTATTTGCAATAAGTAATTTAAAAAGGCGTTTTAAAGAAGTAACTACTCTAGACAGGAAGAAGGTGCCTGTCCCTTTAAATCTGCTTGTTGGTGACCCAACGATCTATCATCTGTCAATCATCCGCCATCCATCTCTGTCATCAAGGGATCTACTGTCTGTCATCTCGCTCCCACCTGCCTGACATCTGCCCTCCTACATTCCTAAAGGTGCCAGAGAGCTTGTGTTGAGGACAGGGGAGCGCGGTCCTTATGCGCCAGGGAGTACGAAGGGGTGACATGACGAGTAACCGTCTCTGGCAAGTACACAGCTGAACAGGTGCCACTTCCAGAGCCCTTTCACAGGGACTGCGGGAGGTCCGGCCTGGTCACCTCTGGGGCTGCATCAGGGGCCGGGGGTGGGGTCTGCCGGGCCGAGGACTCTCTCAGTGTCTGTCCAGGGCGCGATCCCTTGCTACCCGCTGTGGCCTCCACGCAGGATGCTGGGCCCCCGGGGCTCATTCCTTGTGTGACCGTCGGTTCCTTGGGGCACCAGCCACCCTGCCCCAGCCCCAGCCCGGTAAGCCCTCCTGCTCCCTGCTTTGACTTCGGCCATGCGGGCAGCTGGGAGCACTAACTGGCCTCATTGTGCCAATCCTTTGGTCACGTACATCATAGCAAAACATCCACGGCCCCATCGGCAGTACACGAACCCTCTGTTTGTCAACCACAAGTCAGGAACCCTGTGGAGCAGGCAGGGCAACACCGCTGGGTGGCAGCGTGAGGCTGTGGTGGCCACGGAGCCTCGTGGGCTGGGTGTCCCGTCCTGAGGGGCTGCTGTACCCACAGCTGTGGCCGTGGCTATGGATCTGCTGTGATACCCGCGCCGGTCCTGCCGCAACCACCACGCGCCAGCATCCAGTGTCCAAAACCACGGACTTTGACCAGGAGCCCCTGTGCTCCTAGATCATGCTCAGGGATGTTACTAGACTGAGGACAGGAGCCCTGTGGACACTCGGAGATGTTACTCAGCACACGGGCACAGGAGCCCTGTGCACACTCGGGGATGTTACTCAGCACACGGGCACAGGAGCCCTGTGCATACTCAGGGATGTTACTCTGCACACGGGCACAGGAGCCCTGGGCACACTCGGGGTTGACACTCAGCACACGGGCACAGGAGCCCTGGGCACACTCGGGGATGTTACTCAGCACAGGGACACAGGAACCCTGTGCATACTCGGAGATGTTACTCAGCACACGGGCACAGGAGCCCTGTGCACACTCGGGGTTGACACTCAGCAAAGGGGCACAGGGGCCCTGTGCACACTTGGGGTTGACACTCAGCACACTGGCACAGGAGCCCTGTGCACACTCAGGGATGTTACTCAGCACACGGGCACTGGGGGGGGCCTGGCATCTGTGCACACTCAGGGATGTTACTCAGCACATGGGCACAGGAGCCCTGTGCACACTCAGGGTTGACACTCAGCACACGGGCACAGGAGCCCTGGGCACACTCAGGGATATTACTCAGCACACGGGCACAGGAGCCCTGCACACACTAGGGGATGTTACTCAGCTCTGGGGCACAGGAACCCTGCACTCTCGGGTATGTTACTCAGCTCTGGGGCACAGAAGCCCTGCACTCTCGGGGATGTACTTAGCACTCAGGCACTGGGGGGGGGCCTGGCATCTGTGCCCTAACTGAAAAGCATTCAGGGAGCAGCATCTTGTTCTACGATGCCCCTGCCTGCACCCGCCCCCTCTGCTCCATTCTCCCAGGAAGATGGCTGAACCCCCAGCTCCATCCTGCACCTGCTTCCTGGAGGCCCCATGGCTGGATTCAAGTGGGACAGTGGCAGTGGCCCTCAAGGGCTCTGGGCCAGCATCATCCCCACTTCTCCCCATGTACACCTGCTCTTCCCCACTCTGCCCAGAAGGTGCAGTGGGGTGGACCCTCGGCCCCCACATGGGTTCTTGGATCCAGCCTCACTGAGCAGAGAACTTCCTTGCTGTCTCCAGTTGGCCTGAGGATGAGCTAGGGTGCAGGTCGGGACAAGCCAAGTTATCCCGGTCATGCCGTGGAGCTGTGGGCATGAGGCATGAGGTCCGTCTGAGGTTCTGGCGCTGACAGAATGCAAGCCTGCAGCTGCTGGGCCTCACCCTTGCCACCTCGCGTGTGAAAGAAGCTGGCACACAGGAAACTCAGCCAAGAGGTATAGATCCCTGGGGACAGTCCTTGAACCCCAGCTCCAGCAGAACCAAAGCTCACAGACTGTAGGATTCATAGGAATCAATACAGTATTTTCCACGGGCAGACAAGTTGGAGCCGGGTTTCTGTCATTTGCAGAAGGCACAATTCTGAAAGCCCAGATGACGGCCGACACAGTGACAGCTGACACGTGACTTTCTTCTTCTGCTGCTGCTAGTGCGGAGGACGTGGTAACAAATGGTGTGGACTGGGACGGCTCCCGGCCCACTGGGCAGCTATTGGCTGGCTCCTTGGCCTTCTGGTGCTGGTGCCTCATCTCCGTAGACCGTGCTTCTCTGGTCTGGACCGCGGGCGGGAACGTGGAGAGCCCGCTTGCACCAGGCACTGCTCCAAGGACCGTGCCCGCGTTCTCTCCCGGGGGCCAGCGGTGAGGTGCATATCATTACATCTTCCCATCTGACAGTCTACAAAACGAGCTCCAGAACAACTCACCCAGTGTTATTCAGACAGCAACTGGTAGAATCTGGCTTCAGCAGGCAGAGCGAGTTTGAGGCCCAGTGTCACCGCCGGTAGAGTGGTGCAGCTGGGCAGGGAGCAAACCCCCGGCGTGCCTGTCTCTGCTTTTCCTACTTCCTCCGGGGCAAGCACCTCCCTGAGCTTCCCAGGTGGCACACGGCCCGGGCGGGGCCAGTCCCAGCACCAGGAGCCAGGGATTGGCCTACAGTGTGCCCACCCCCCAGCTGAACCAATCCCAGTCCTTCCCTGATATTCTGTTTCAAGCTAAAGCTTCCAAAGAGATGCTCTTTGCACTCTCTCTTCTCGAGGACGAATGGAAGAGAGAAAGGGATTGCTGGTGGCGCTGCTCTCCCGGCTGTGGGGAAAGGGTCCTGGCTGTGGGAGGCGGTCCTGTGACCAGCGGCGGGGGAGGCTTGCTCCGAGCATTTTGGCTCAGATCATGTCACCTCTTTCGGGATCAAGGGAGCTCTGTGTGTTACTTTCTCTGGGTTGCTGAGACAAAGCACCATGAACCAGGCACCTGAGAACAGAGGGCTCCGTCTCTCACAGTGCAGGGAGCTGGAAGCCTGAAATGATAACACAGGCCGGTGATGCTGTGAGAGCCTGTTCCCAGGGAGGCAGGTGACACTGTGAGAGCCTGTTCCCAGGGTAGACAGGTGATGCTGTGGGAGCCTGTTCCCAGGGTAGACAGGTGACACTGTGGGAGCCTGTTCCCAGGGTAGACAGGTGACACTGTGGGAGCCTGTTCCCAGGGAGGCAGGTGACACTGTGGGAGCCTGTTCCTGGGGAGGCAGGTGACACTGTGGGAGCCTGTTCCCGGGGAGGCGGGTGACACTGTGGGAGCCTGTTCCCAGGGTAGACAGGTGACACTGTGGGAGCCTGTTCCCAGGGAGGCAGGTGGGATTGTGGGAGCCTGTTCCCAGGGTAGGCAGGTGACACTGTGGGAGCCTGTTCCCAGGGTAGACAGGTGACACTGTGGGAGCCTGTTCCCAGGGTAGGCAGGTGACACTGTGGGAGCCTGTTCCCAGGGTAGACAGGTGACACTGTGGGAGTCTGTTCCCAGGGTGACAGGTGACACTGTGGGAGCCTGTTCCCAGGTAGGCAGGTGACACTTTGGGAGCCTGTTTCCAGGGTAGACAGGTGGGGCTGTGGGAGCCTGTTCCCAGGGTAGACAGGTGACACTGTGGGAGCCTGTTTCCAGGGTAGACAGGTGGGGCTGTGGGAGCCTGTTCCCAGGGTAGGCAGGTGACACTGTGGGAGCCTGTTCCCGGGGAGGCAGGTGACACTGTGGGAGCCTGTTCCCAGGGTAGACAGGTGACACTGTGGGAGCCTGTTTCCAGGGTAGACAGGTGGGGCTGTGGGAGCCTGTTCCCAGGGTAGACAGGTGACACTGTGGGAGCCTGTTCCCAGGGTAGACAGGTGACACTGTGGGAGCCTGTTCCCAGGGTAGACAGGTGACACTGTGGGAGCCTGTTCCCAGGGAGGCAGGTGACACTGTGGGAGCCTGTTCCTGGGGAGGCAGGTGACACTGTGGGAGCCTGTTCCCGGGGAGGCAGGTGACACTGTGGGAGCCTGTTCCCAGGGTAGACAGGTGACACTGTGGGAGCCTGTTCCCAGGGAGGCAGGTGGGGCTGTGGGAGCCTGTTCCCAGGGTAGGCAGGTGACACTGTGGGAGCCTGTTCCCAGGGTAGACAGGTGACACTGTGGGAGCCTGTTCCCAGGGTAGGCAGGTGACACTGTGGGAGCCTGTTCCCAGGGTAGACAGGTGACACTGTGGGAGCCTGTTCCCAGGGAGACAGGTGACACTGTGGGAGCCTGTTCCCAGGTAGGCAGGTGACACTTTGGGAGCCTGTTCCCAGGGAGGCAGGAGACACTCTGGGAGCCTATTCCCAGGGAGGCAGGTGACACTGTGGGAGCCTGTTCCCAGGTAGGCAGGTGACACTGTGGGAGCCTGTTCCCAGGGTAGACAGGTGACACTGTGGGAGCCTGTTCCCAGGGAGGCAGGTGACACTGTGGGAGCCTGTTCCCAGGGAGGCAGGTGGGGCTGTGGGAGCCTGTTCCCAGGTAGGCAAGTGACACTGTGAGAGCCTGTCCCCAGGGTAGACAGGTGACACTGTGGGAGTCTGTTCCAGGGTAGACAGGTGGGGCTGTGGGAGCCTGTTCCCAGGGAGGCAGGTGACACTGTGGGAACCTGTTCCCAGGTAGGCAGGTGACACTGTGGGAGCCTGTTCCCAGGGTAGACAGGTGGCACTGTGAGAGCCTGTTCCCAGGGTAGACAGGTGGCACTGTGGGAGCCTGTTCCCAGGGAGGCAGGTGGGGCTGTGGGAGCCTGTTCCCAGGGAGGCAGGTGACACTGTGGGAACCTGTTCCCAGGTAGGCAGGTGACACTGTGGGAGCCTGTTCCCGGGGAGGCAGGTGACACTATGGGAGCCTGTTCCCAGGGTAGACAGGTGACACTGTGGGAGCCTGTTCCCAGGGAGGCAGGTGGGGCTGTGGGAGCCTGTTCCCAGGGTAGACAGGTGACACTGTGGGAGCCTGTTCCCAGGGAGGCAGGTGACACTTTGGGAGCCTGTTCCCAGGGTAGACAGGTGACACTGTGGAAGTCTGTTCCCAGGGAGGCAGGTGACACTTTGGGAGCCTGTTCCCAGGGAGGCAGGAGACACTGTGGGAGCCTGTTCCCAGGGTAGACAGGTGGCAGTGTGAGAGCCTGTTCCCAGGGTAGACAGGTGGCACTGTGGGAGCCTGTTCCCAGGTAGGCAGGTGACACTGTGGGAGCCTGTTCCTAGGGAGGCAGGTGGGGCTGTGGGAGCCTGTTCCCGGGGAGGCAGGTGACACTGTGGGAGCCTGTTCCCAGGGTAGACAGGTGACACTGTGGGAGCCTGTTCCCAGGGAGGCAGGTGACACTGTGGGAGCCTGTTCCCGGGGAGGCAGGTGACACTGTGGGAGCCTGTTCCCAGGGTAGACAGGTGACACTGTGGGAGCCTGTTCCCAGGGTAGACAGGTGGGGCTGTGAGAGCCTGTCCCCAGCGTAGACAGGTGACACTGTGGGAGCCTGTTCCCAGGTAGGCAGGTGACACTGTGGGAGCCTGTCCCCAGGGTAGACAGGTGACACTGTGGGAGCCTGTTCCCAGGCAGGCAGGTGACACTGTGGGAGCCTGTTCCCAGGGAGGCAGGTGGGGCTGTGGGAGCCTGTTCCCAGGGTAGACAGGTGACACTGTGGGAGCCTGTTCCCAGGGTAGACAGGTGACACTGTGGGAGTCTGTTCCCAGGGAGGCAGGTGACACTGTGGGAGCTTGTTCCCAGGGTAGGCAGGTGACACTGTGGGAGCCTGTTCCCAGGGTAGACAGGTGACACTGTGGGAGCCTGTTCCCAGGGTAGACAGGTGACACTGTGGGAGCCTGTTCCCAGGGAGGCAGGTGGGGCTGTGGGAGCCTGTTCCCAGGGTAGGCAGGTGACACTGTGGGAGCCTGTTCCCAGGTAGACAGGTGACACTGTGGGAGCCTGTTCCCAGGGAGGCAGGTGACACTGTGGGAGCCTGTTCCCAGGGTAGACAGGTGACACTGTGGGAGTCTGTTCCCAGGGAGGCAGGTGATACTTTGGGAGCCTGTTCCCAGGGAGGCAGGAGACACTGTGGGAGCCTGTTCCCAGGGAGGCAGGTGACACTGTGGGAGCCTGTTCCCAGGTATACAGGTGACACTGTGGGAGCCTGTTCCCAGGGTAGACAGGTGACACTGTGGGAGCCTGTTCCCAGGGAGGCAGGTGGGGCTGTGGGAGCCTGTTCCCGGGGAGGCAGGTGACACTGTGGGAGCCTGTTCCCGGGGAGGCAGGTGACACTGTGGGAGCCTGTTCCCAGGGTAGACAGGTGACACTGTGGGAGCCTGTTCCCAGGGTAGACAGGTGGGGCTGTGAGAGCCTGTCCCCAGCGTAGACAGGTGACACTGTGGGAGCCTGTTCCCAGGTAGGCAGGTGACACTGTGGGAGCCTGTCCCCAGGGTAGACAGGTGACACTGTGGGAGCCTGTTCCCAGGTAGGCAGGTGACACTGTGGGAGCCTGTTCCCAGGGAGGCAGGTGACACTGTGGGAGCCTGTTCCCAGGGAGGCAGGTGGGGCTGTGAGAGCCTGTTCCCAGGGTAGACAGGTGACACTGTGGGAGTCTGTTCCCAGGGAGGCAGGTGACACTGTGGGAGCCTGTTCCCAGGGTAGACAGGTGACACTGTGAGAGCCTGTTCCCAGGGAGGCAGGTGGGATTGTGGGAGCCTGTTCCCAGGGAGGCAGGTGGGGCTGTGGGTGGGAACTTGTCTTCAATTTGTGTCTTCCTGCCCACGTGGGCAGAGACAGCTTCTCAGTAAGGTCACGCCCCATGTTCCTCCAGTTCATCACATCTGCAAGGGAGCCCTTCCCAGGGAGGGTCACACTCGGACATGCCGGGGATTAGGGCTTTAAGCACGAATTTTGGGGTGACATAATTAACCCTGAGAGGTGGCGCTTTACAAACTCCCTCGGAGTGCCCGAGGGCCGGGAAATGCCACGAGCCATTTTTATTAGCATTGCACTTGGCTCCATTATAATTTTAAACGTTTTATCTTGAGATATTTCAGACTTCAAGAGAGCTGCGCAGGCGGCACGAACAGCTGCTCTCTAACTGTCCTCAGCTCCCGACTTGACGTATTCTACTCACAGCGCATTAATTAGAAGTCATCAAACCCAGAGAATCTAACACACAGGCCGAGCTGCAGACGCGATGCCCGTGCCGTGAGCCCCCCCACCTTCTCTGACCCAGGATCCAGCCCAGAACACCGGGTCCCTGCCTGGCGGTGTCTGCAGCCTCCGCCAGCCCGGGACGTCCCTGCGTCTCCTCGGATGCCTCCTGAGCTGGATGGATGGACAAGCACTTTGAGGAACGCCCCCTGGCTGGGTTTGTCCAGTTTCCCTCATGATTAGCGTGAGATTCGCCCTATCCAGGAACAGCACCAGCGGTGCCGTGTCCTGTCAGCTTCCAGTATCACTGGAACGACACTCAATTTATGTGGAAAACCTGTAGCTTCCACTTGATGAAATTAAACCATCGCTATCATCATCATCACCACCGCGTAATCACCATCACCACCGCCACCATCACCATCACCTTCATCACTACCAATACCATCACCACTGTTACCATCACCACCGTCACCCTCATCATCATCACAACCATCAACATAGCCATCACCACCGTCGTCATCTTCATCATCACCACTGTCATCCTCATCACTGTCACATAATCACCACCATCGCCATCACCACCATCGCCATCACACCATAACCATCACCACCATCGCCATCACCACCATCACCATCACCACCATCACCACCAGCATCACTGTCACGAACATCACAATAGCCATCGCCATCGTCATCACCTTCGTCGTCACCATCACCTCCTCTGATCACCTGTGTCTCTGCCTGTCCCTAGGTGGCTATGTGGTGTCTTCAGGGAAGCAGGAAGTAAGCTGATGGTATCTGGGAACGTTTGCTTTCCTGACACAGCCGTTGTTTCCTCCTGTTTCATTTGCCCTGCTTGGAATGCCGATGTGTGGCTGGAGGCATGGCAGCTATCTTGCAAACATGAAGCAACAAATATAAGCAGTAAAATACGGCAAAGGTGGTCTCTAGGGAGAGAGAAATGGCCTGGCCACAAGGGCCTGGCACTGCTGAGTGGCCTCAACAGCCCCGATTCCCTGTCATGAGCTGAAAACGCGATGTTTCCGGCTTCTTTTGCTCGTCAGATGTTATGACAAACGTTTTGTCACTTTCAGCAACAGCCGATCTGACTGGAGCCGTAAACAAATCAAACACCCGTCTGCTTGGCTGGGAAAGTCTCTTTTTCCCCCAAGATTTTAGCTGTGTGCTGGGGTCACGGGCTCCAACGCCCGAGGGCAAACGGCAGGAGTGAACGAGGTGGCCCCCGTGGGCAGAGGCTCGGCACGGCCACTTCTGAGTGCGTGGACGGACGCAGGGCTGTGTGCTCAGAGCAGCCGCAGAGCCCATTGGGTGCACGTGTTCGTGCAGGGACACCTGATTGGTTTCTCAGTGCCTGCCCCGCCCACAGCCTTCGAGGCCTCGGGACGCCCGTGCCCAGTGCTGACCCGGGACTCCAGTGTGCAGCCTCCGGCCTAGAGGAAGACGCCAACTCCCAGCTCGGCGCTGTTCCCTCTTCACCGTGAAAGGCAAAGGATCGCGGTGCAAGGACGCGGCTACGACTTCCCTGCCCCTTGACCTGGTGATGAAAGCAAACTGCAGACAACCTGACACCCAGGCTCTCCTTGCCCCGCGCCGTGCACCACCGCAGGCTGGAGAGCGCGACACCCAGGGGCAGGGCGCCCCCCAGGCTGGAGAGCGCGACACCCAGGGGCAGGGCACCCCCCCAGGCCCCCAGGCCACTCCGCCTCCCTCCAGGATGAGCTCAGCCCCGGCGTCCTGACTCTCACTCCGCACGGCCCGGGACCCCCTGCAGCCACTGCTGGGGGAGGCACGGGAGGCTCGCGGCGAGCAGCCCTGAGCCCCGCGTCCAGCGCAGACGGGAGTGAGGCGAGGGTGGAGACGGACGCCCAGCTGCCTGCGTGTGTGCGTGCACGGGAGCACGCGTGTGTGTGTGTGTGAGTGTGTGAGCACGAGTGTGTGTGTGCATTTGTGTGCATGGATGAGTACATGAATGTGTGTGTGCATCTGTGTGCATGAGATCATGAATGTGTGTGAGCATGTGTGTACGTGTACATGTGTGTGACTATCTGTGTGAGTATATGTGAGTGTGTGTACATGTGTGAGTATGCACATGTGAGCGTGTTTAAGTGAATACGTGTGTGTGCATGGGATTGTGTGTACGTGAGTGAGCATGTGCGTGCATGTATGTATGAGCGTGTGTGCGCATGTGTGTGCGTGTACTGAGTATATGAATGTGTGTGTATGAGTGTGTGTATGAGTGTATGAATGTGCATGTAAGCATGCATGCAAGTGCAGTGTGTGTGTACTGGGGTCTCAGCTATCGTCTCATTCCGTGGAGAGTTTTGAATGCTGGCTGTGAGCACAGCAGTGGCTGCCCTGGCACTGCTGCCCACGGGGAAAGCCCGGGAGCCAGGGCAGCCTCCTGTCCCCGACAGCGTCCACTCCCAGCTGGGAGAGCAGAGCAAAGGGCCAGCCCGCACCCAGACCCGGCCGAGCGAGCCCCAGGGCCAGCCTGCACCCAGACCCGGCCGAGTGAGCCCCAGGGCCAGCCCACACCCAGACCTGGCCGAGCGGCCCCAGCTGCCCTCTTGCCATGCCCCCTCCCCCATTTATTTCATTTAATTTAATTTTCCTTTTTCTTATATTTTAATCAACAAATCATTGCATACACTGCACTCAGCGCCGAGTGAGATCTGACGTCTGAATCTATATTTACGCTCTGGAGCGATTAAATCCAGGAGATTCACAGACACACCGCCTCACGTGGACCATTTCTGTGTGGTGACAAAATTTAAAACCTTGCCTGTTAGCCATTTTGCAATATACATTAATCGTACATATTTACAGGCACAGCGTGATGCTTTGATAATGTGTGATTTAGGGACAATTAAATCAAGATAATTCTCATTCCTTATCTCACAGACGTGTGTGTGTGTGTGTGTGTGTGTGTGTGGTGGGAACGTCTCAAATGCGCTCCCCGAGATGTTGGGATGCTGGCTCCTGTTAGCAACTGCAGCCAGCGCGCCTCTTCTGCTGCCTTTTAAAGCTCAGGACACATGCATTTTCCCTTCTGCTCAGGAGGGCGTCGTTCGCAAGGATAAAATCCAGCACGTTCAGTGAGCATTCTGGTGAGTTCCGGTCACTCCATGACGGTCCTGTGTGCTCACACGTGCTCAGCACTGTGACCGCCCACTCCCCGTGTGCGAGGCTGTGGAAACACAGATGAGCTTGTGTGGCGGCCACACACCTGGCACGCACACAGTGAAGACGTCTCCCGAAGGCTTCCTCTGTGCCCTGCACCTGACACCTCCCAGCCCACCTCACCCAGAGCACACCTGACACCTCCCAGCACACCTCACCCAGAGCACCTGACACCTCCCAGCACACCTCACGCAGAGCACCTGACACCTCCCAGCCCACCTCACCCAGAGCTCACCTGATACCTCCCAGCACACCTCACCCAGAGCACCTGACACCTCCCAGCCCACCTCACCCAGAGCACCTGACACCTCCCAGCATGGCCTCAGGCCAGAGCACCTGACACCTCCCAGCCCACCTCACCCAGAGCTCACCTGACACCTCCCAGCCCACCTCACCCAGAGCACCTGACACCTCCCAGCATGGCCTCAGGCCAGAGCACCTGACACCTCCCAGCCCACCTCACCCAGAGCACCTGACACCTCCCAGCCCACCTCACCCAGAGCTCACCTGACACCTCCCAGCATGGCCTCAGGCCAGAGCGCAGGTGTCTCTGGAATCCCCCCGCCCCTTCTAGAACCTCCTGCGGACGGGATCTGGCGCTGGACGTCTCGGCAGCAGCATGGGAGCGCTGCCCCATCTCACCACGCTGTTGGAGGCTTCCCCTTGGCTGAGAAGCAGCACCCTATGCACGCCTGGGCTGGGAGCTGTCTCCCCGCCCACGTTATCCCACACCTGGGCCGGCTCTGGGTTTGGTTACTGTGAGTAGCTGCAGGCCCTGCAGCGGGGCTCGGTTTCAGTGTGACACAGTGTGCAGGGGGCTGGGCTTCAGTGTGACACAGAGTGCAGACGACCCTGAAGTGGTTGGCGTGTGCTGGGTAGAGACGGACTAGAAGGAACTTGCCGGGTCCTGAACGGGCTCCTCGTGGGCTGGAACTTCCCACCGCCAGGTAGCTCATTCCTCGGCCTCTCCGAGCCTGCCCTGGCTCCCTGGCTGCCATCATAGTCCAGGAAATCACCCAGCGTCATCACCCGGGACATCACCCAGCGTCATCACCCGGGACATCACCCAGCGTCATCACCCAGCGTCATCACCCAGAGTTATCACCCAGGAAATCACCCAGCGTCATCACCCAGGACTTCACCCAGCGTCATCACCCGGGACATCACCCAGCGTCATCACCCAGCGTCATCACCCAGCGTCATCACCCGGGACATCACCCAGCGTCATCACCCGGGACATCACCCAGCGTCATCACCCGGGACATCACCCAGCGTCATCACCCAGCGTCATCACCCAGCGTCATCACCCGGGACATCACCCAGCGTCATCACCCAGCGTCATCACCCAGCGTCATCACCCGGGACATCACCCAGCGTCATCACCCGGGACATCACCCAGCGTCATCACCCAGCGTCATCACCCGGGACATCACCCAGCGTCATCACCCAGCGTCATCACCCAGCATCATCACCCGGGACATCACCCAGCATCATCACCCGGGACTTCACCCAGCGTCATCACCCAGCGTCATCACCCAGCGTCATCACCCGGGACATCACCCAGCGTCATCACCCAGCGTCATCACCCAGCGTCATCACCCGGGACATCACCCAGCGTTATCACCCGGGACATCACCCAGCGTCATCACCCAGCATCATCACCCAGCGTCATCACCCGGGACATCACCTGGCATCATCACCCGGGAAATCACCCAGCATCATCACCCGGGAAATCACCCAGCGTCATCACCCGGGACGTCACCCAGCGTCATCACCCGGGACATCACCCAGCGTCATCACCCAGCGTCATCACCCGGGACATCACCCAGCGTCATCACCCAGCGTCATCACCTGGGACATCACCCAGCGTCATCACCTGGGACATCACCCAGCGTCATCACCCGGGACTTCACCCAGCCGCCAGGGCATGTCAGGCCCCGATCTAGAACTCGAGGACACCGTTGTGAGTGAGACAACGAAGTCTTCGTCCTTTTGCTTACAAGCTAACAGCAGGTGCACGGAGTGCAGAAGGAAAGGCGGGTTCTCCGTGTTTTCGGTGTTCCGTGCACCGAGGGAAATGCAAGCCCCTTGGAGGGGGGGTGGCAGGACGAACACGGTGTTGATGCTCCCGAAATCCTTTCCTGTGGACTGAGGCCGACGGGCGCTGCCCAGAACAAGAGATTCAAACAGGCTTCCACGGGCCTGCAACCTCCTACTCGCAAAACCGGAACCAGCCTGCTGGGGAAGAAGCGGCTGGCGAGATGGGCCACGGGCAGTGTACCGGCGACCACTGCCTGGTGCGACTGCAGAGAGCCCGGCCGGCCCAGCCCTGAGCGGGGTGCACCCGGCCTCCCGCCCCAGTCTGCAGGCAGGGACCCCCCCCACGTCTGTCGGGGACACTGATCCCTTAGGTGGGGTGAGCAGCACCACATCCCCCAAAGAGACTCGCAGGAATAGGAGACGGAGAGCCCATCTCCAGCCGGGGACTGGAGCTCTCCTGTCCGGCTGTGGCGCAGCCTCTGGATCAGCTCTGTAGTCTTTGCTGTGCAGCTCATCTGCTCGTTCAAGTGGTTAAAGCTCTTACGAGGATACATCAGACTTGTGATTTTAATCACATGCCTAGAAAATTATGATTAAGTTTGTAATCAGCACTTAAATCTATCTAATTTATTGTAGTTAAACTTGTTTAAAAGTTTTGAACTTCTTTGTTGTGTGAACAGTTTAATTGCTTAGAGGAACGCTCATTACCCCAGCCTGGTCAGCTGGGCCGGGACACCGTGTGGGCGCCTGGAAACACGGGTTTCTCACCCACACTCCCACGGTTCCGTGTGACTTACAGAGAGCACGGTGGTAACTGAACAAAACCTAACAATTACAGCGCAGCACACTGCGACCTCAGCCACGCAACCGCGTGAACTGCTGATTTCTGGAATTTCCCATTTGATGTCTTTGGGCCGCAGGCAGAAGTGCAGACGGGGGGGGGGGGGGGGTGGGTGGCGCATGAGATTAAGTTCCTGAGCTCTGACATTGTTATCCACCCCCCCTCCCCCGAAGGTCAGCATCATCTGAGATCTCAAATTACTCCCTTCAGAATGAGGCGAGCAGATGGGCTGCAGGCCCACGGTGATCCCGCCCGGGGTGGCCCCGCCCACGGTGACCTTGCCCACAGTGACCCCGCCCACAGTGGTCCCTCCCACAGTGACCCTGCCCAGGGTGGCCCCGCCTAGGGTGGCCCCGCCCACAGCGAGCCCTCCCACAGTGATCCCGCCCAGGGTGGCCCCTCCCACAGCGACCATGCCCACAGTGGCCCCGCCCACAGTTGTCCCTGCCCAAGGTGACCCTACACATGGTGGCCCCGCCCACAGTGACCCCCACCAGGGGACCCTCTGGAGCGCCCAGAGGAAGTGCTCTGAGCGTTCCTGGGCAGCTCCTGGGGCTGTCGGGTGACAGCTGGGCGACAGCCGTGATTGGCCTTCATCTGCTCCCGTGGCTGGCAGTGGTCCAAGGGCTGAGATGGCCCGCCCCCAGCACCGTGGTTCATCTGCAGATTCTCCACAGGGGAGGCAGGGGTCGTGGGGAGACGCCCGGGAGGCAGGCGCGACCCCAGGGTGAAGGGCAAGGCCCACGCTCCAGCACAGCAGAACACGGCCCCGAGAGGCCGGGCGCACCGTGCTCCGCCCTCTGTGGAGGTTAAGGCACCGACTCCCAGGGGCCAGCCCCTCCCGCGGCCCTTCAGCCTGACTCTGGGCTCAAGGTAACAGGGTGAATTCCAGCTTGCCCCTGCCAAATGGACGCGATCAGAGGCTCAGCCAGCGCATGTCCACCAGCACACGCAGTGTGTGTGGTGTGTGTGGCACAGGCTCGCCACGGGGCCTGGACAGGTGACCCAGAAGTAGATTCGGTTTCCCCGGCCCCTGGGCTCGCCCTGTCTCCTGCCCGCCCCATCCCAGGAGGGCGCCTCCCGCTGGGGCTGCCCTCCGCCTCTCCAGGCGTCTGCAGACGGGTGTCTGTCCCTTGGAGGGAGCCCATAACCCCAGGGCCAGCGCGGTGTCCACGGCATGCTCAGCTCACATCACCTCTCAGGGAGAGCAAGGTGCCGCCCCGTTCCTTAGCCTCATCGGCGGCACCCACAGGAGAGCCAGGAGCAGATGCCAGCGCCACGGTTTCCCTCAGGACCCAGGGCGCTACTTTGATAAGCAAGTGAGAGAAAGACGGGGCACTCACACCCGCACCCTGGCTGTGCGCCACCTGCCTTAGCTCTGGTTCTTCTGGGCTCCTCGGGCACCACCGTTCATTGTTTGTAGGTCGCTGTCAGGACTCTCATTTGGTTAACAGGCACCTGTGACAGCTCACGTTGAAACTGAAACAGCCAACACGCCCAGGCCAGGGCTGACACTGGGCCACTGGCTGTGACGACAGGGCGTCGGCCCACACCTCTGCCAACCTGAGAGGTCTGCCCGCCAAAGTTTCAGCAGTGAAGAACCCCAGCCCGCGTCGCCTCCCATGAGTCTACTGGCGGGGGGCGGGGAGGGAAGCTCCCAGGGGTGACCCAAGGACTCCGCTTGGGTTGAAGGCATTTTCCCAGCGAGCGGCTTGCAGCAGCCCCCAGCCCCCCTTGCCTGGTGCCTGGCTCGGGGGTGGAGAGAGAGAGGGCTCCTAGACACGGAGCCAGGAGCACCCCACGGAACCGACGCATTTCTGGGTGTGGCCCCTTTCTCTCTCCTCACTCAGAAACCATTCCCGGTGTCTGGCAGGCTGGCATCTGCCCCCACGTCCAGCAGGACAACATAATCGATCCTGCATTTAAAGTTTGCGGGAGGGGGCAAGTCATCTCATTTTCTCGGGCGGCAGGGAACAGGGGGGGTTGATGGTGCTACGGGCAGGCCCACAGTTCGAGGTCTTCTGGGGCCCAGGGACCAGGAGTGAAGGGCAGAAAGTGTTCGGTGGGATCGGTGCAGTGGCAGGTGGGGCCGCCAGGGACCAGAAGCCGAGGCCACGAGCGCTGTTCACCATGAAGACAGCTGCCGCCGTCTGTAGCTTCAGGAACCATGGAAAGTATACTCAGGTTTTCCCAACCACGCAACTCGTGCTGGGGAGCGAGGCCGACACGACACTGATTCTTTCATTAACTGCATAAATACTGTCTCATCATCACCCGTCACAAAGCGAGGTTTCCGGGGTCGTGTAGCGGACGGATCCTGCTCTCGGGCACTGCCTCCCCGACACTTGGCACTCCCAGGCCACTTGGCGGCTGTGCACTGTGCCCCAGGCATGCGTTACAGCCCATCGTAAAACACGATAATGACGGGGCTGCCATTACCACGAAGGATCACGCTGTGTGTGACAGCGGCCTGGCACGTCTCTGTCTCTCTCTGAAACAGATGGCCAGCGCCCGAGCCTCCTCTCTCCTCCCTGCTTCCTTCTCTTGTTCTTGGAAGCAGATCTTCCTGACTCACTGGCGACGGAGCGCGCGTTTGCCGGTGCTAAGAGCCCTGCGCTTCTGAGATGTCCTCGGGCCCAGAGCTCCGTGCCATCTGCTTTCTCCAGCTCTGCCTGACTGCCCGTGTCTCGGCCCGCCCCACGGCAGAGGCGCGTGCTCCGTCGGTCTGTGATGGTTTCGCTGCTGGTCTGGTAGCAGAGGCACCACCAGCCGGCAAGGCGCTGACCACAGCGTCGGGAACAGAACCTGGAGCCACCTAGCGCGTGTCCCTGCACCATGCCGCAGTCGCCACGAGAGCTGGCACATGCACCTCTGATGGCTCACAATCGCACGGCGACGTCTGTGAGAACACACGGGTACAGTGGCTGCTCTCCCACATAGAAGGCCACTGACGAGGGCCCCGGCCGCCACGCTGCGCCGTCTCTCCGAGCCCATCTGGGCAGTGACTGTGCCAGGCTCTGCGGGCTCGTCCCTGCTCAGTTTGCACTCAGGTGACGTTGCGAGGGGGACGCACGTCTTGGATGGCGAGTACGTAGTGTGGCTTTCTAACCTTTAACTGCAGTGTCTGTTTGGAGTAAAAATCAGTATTTTGTTCGCATTGTATGGGTTTATCACAGAGGTACTGCCTTTGAAATGGCAGAAGGATTTCCCGGCTTTAGGTCAGGTTAATGAAATCCAGCTTCCTGGGGGTCGCCGTCATGCTTCCTGGTCCCTCCTGGCTTCCTCAGGCCCGATGTCACGCTCGCAGGCCCCCTTCCTCCGTAGTCTGGTTTTCAGTTGAGACTTGTCCACTGTTCGTGCTGATGTCCTCGCTCTAGATATGGTGCTGATGCTACCATCTTAACCACGGAGTTTTACACTTCGGTTAACCTGTGTTAAAGCCACTGACTCATTTTTATGAATTGGGAATATGATTTCAACACAACAGAAACAACAGACATTGCAAACTTAACAAATGCAAATCAAACACGCAAGTTTTATAAAAATACATTAGCTGATACTAATTCTATGCCAATAACTGAATGTTAGCTGAAAATAAAACCCCAGACCATCTGGTCTATGGAATGCCTACATAATTTTGAACTTGTAATGATTATTAGGAACATAATGTGGTTTCTTTGATAATCATAATTAATCTTATATTTAAAATTTATGACATGTCTAATTTCATTGCGTTTTCCTATGCAGCTGCTAAATTACTTGCTAGACTGCTTGATGGTGTTAGGGAGTGGGGGACCGGCGAGGTGGAGTGGACGTGTCCACAAGGCGTGCCCGCAGGAGGGCAGCTCAGTCTGGCCGGGAAGTGAACAGGACAGGGGAGTGGGATGGGGTGAGACAGCTGGGGAGGCAGAGGCCGGACTGTGCAGCACTCGGGCCTGGGAGGCCGTGGGCCAGGCTGACACGTGGAGGAGGCCCACTGCGTGGGACGTGGTTTGCAGACCACAAGGTGACGCAGTGGAGATGGCAGCTGCATGACAGTCAGGTGGGGGAACTGGTTCCACTGCACTACGGCACAGCAGCAGAACCGTGGCCTACAGCAAGTTATACACCACATGACAGCTGGAGAACTTGGACGGCTCCCAGTGTATAGAAATAATGCTATCTGGGAGACGGGGGTGCGTCATGCCTGTGTTATGAGCTGTGTCCCATCAAAGCACACATGTCTTACGTCTATTAACAGCTGGCCCTGAGGGAGACGGAGGGAGTCAGGTGGGAGACACCAGGGGTGTGGCTCAGCGTGGGGAGAAGGGAGTGCTTTGAGACACCCGTGGTAATGACATCTATGACGACTGAATGACGGACCCCATGTTGGCACGCACACGTGTGTGCTCTGCAGAGAACGAGGCGAGATGTGAAGAGGGAGGGAGCCAGGAAGACGCCTTGCTTCAGGTAGAAAACACACATGGGCAAGCAGGCTCTTAGGGAGAGACGATGCTTGTGGCTTTGGCTATCCCGGGTCAACGTCCTCTGTGCAGTAACCGAGCCGGAGTGAGGCACAGCCAGGGGAGGCTCAGGACACCAGAGGCTGGAGAATCCGTTCTGGGAGAGTGCAGCTCTGAACCGGCAGAACCAGGGGCGTCCTGAGAGGTGCAGAGGCAGAGGGCGGGGCCTAGGAGGCGCTGTCCTCAAGCCTTGGCCCATGGGAGCAGTAGGGAGCCAGACCGCGCGCGTGTGCTGAACGTGGACATCCAGCCTCCGGAGCCGAGAGACACACATTTCTGTTGTGTAACACGCAGTTCCTGGCTGTCGGAGCTGACGGGTACAGGGCGCACGCGAGAGTGCAGGCAGTGAACACCACCACGCAGGTGTGTCAAGGACCTGGGCTCACACCCGGACATCTACCATGTGGTCACGGGGCCCATGGGGCCGGCCTCCACAGGGACACCCTGGGACCCACATCGGCAACCGTGTCCCCCTGTCCTCACCCGCACTGTGCGAGCCCCTGGAGCTCCTGGACAACACAGAGTGGCGGGCGCTGCGCGGCAGGTTCCGGACGCCCCGACGGTAAGGCAGGCGTGTTCCTAAGGAGTTCGTTTCCAGCAGCGCGAGAGGCATCTCAGCTGGTGAGGCCATGCGCGAGCTCCCAGTGCAGAGCAGGGGAGGAGCTGCCCTGCGCGCAAACAGCAGCGTCCGCTCACACAAGACCGCGCTCTTCTGTCCCCTACTTTGGCCCTTTGACTCGTTCTCTCCCTTCTTCCCCAGAAAGTGGACCGAACCCTCAGGCCGGGCCTCTGCTGGCGGCTCAGCTGCCCCTGCCCGCTGCTCCACCATCCCCGCAGCCCTTGGAAAAGCCGCTCCCTTAAGCTCCTCCTAGGCCCCCCCCAGCTTCCCGCTGATCCACACCAGGAGCGGCAATGGGCTCCAGCTCCAGCCCGCTGCACATCCAGATCCGATCGCGGCACCCTTGCCCCACTCCTCGCTCCCCACCACCCAGCTGCTACTGGGAGGGAGAATGAGTTGTTCAGGTGCCCCGCTGGGGGGGAGATGGGCTTGGAGGCACCACCTGTGCTCTGTGTGTGTGCAACACGTGTGAGACAACGCACACCTGTGCGAGGATCGGAACACCAGGGCCTCCTCCGGACCCCGTAAGTTGCCCCGTGGGCAGTTCAGTGTACATGAAAAGCCTTGCGACAAAACCCACAACACAGTCTCGGGGCCGGAAGCTGGGGCGAGCTGAGTGCATCTGCCAGCACGGTGCTGCGCGGTCAGTGAGCACTCGGGCTGGGCACGACGACACCAGCTCAGAACTGAGTCAAGGTTGGCATCGCCAGTGCCTGCAGCTCTGCACTGGCCAGGAGTGGCTAGAACAGGGTTGCCCCAGTAATAAGATAAGGGCACACTCTGCATCCCGCATCCCCCGGAATGGCTGCAGCTGACGTGGCTAAAAGCGTCAAACACTAGCAGAACGGGGAGCATCAGCCTTTGATGGCAGGAGTCCTTGCCGTTTCTCATAAAGTTAAGCATATCCCTCGCCGATGACCCAGAACCTCTACCCGCAGGTATCTACGGAAGAGGAATGAATATACGTGTACACACAAGGGCACACAGGAGAGCTCAGCGCAGTGGTATTCATGGGCGGGAAACACTGGGAACACTCAGATGTCCGTCAACAGGAACACAGGCAGTGGATCCACGCCATGAAGGCCGCTTGGCGCGGGGGAGGAAGAGCCGTCTGCTCACGTGAGCCCCTGAGCGACTCAGAAACGCGCCTTGAGCTACGAAGCCTTCGGGCGGGCTCGGTGGTTCCACTATGGGAGACGTCGAGTCGCTGCGGCTCCAGGGAGGGCAGCAGGCTGGGAAGAGGACCCGCGGGTGTTGCGGAGCCACGGAATGCCCTGCGTCTGGCCAGGCGTAGGGCGCCCAGAGGCACGCATGCCTCAAAACTCATCCCACGGCACGACCACCGTCTGTGCACGCCAAGGACAAACATGGAAATCTGGTTGCTAACAGAGCAACTGAAGTGTGCAGGTGCAGTGCGCAGTGTCAGCAGCCAAGGGAAACACACGGGGCGGGTCTCTGGCTGCAGCGGTGCTGGGCGGACCTGCGATAAAGCAAGCGCGGGGCCGCACTAACGGCACAAAGTCCGCAGACCTTACCCTGTTGGTCCGCGTGCACCCTCCCCCTGCCCCACACTGGACACCCACTGGTGTTGGGAGGAGAGACCTGGCATCAGCTAAAGCTGGAAGCCGATGCTTACTGCCCTGCGCTGGAGAGGCCCCCTGCCCAGGCTCGGACATTGAAGTCCAAACCCTCGCTGCGAGGGCGTGCGCAGGGGGAGCCTGGGAGGCACTTAGGATGGGGTGAGGTTAGGAGGGTGGGGCCCCTGTGGGGATCAGTGTCCTTGTAAGGAGAGGAGCAGGGGTCCAAGCACTCTTCTCTCGTGCCCCCACCCCCACTGCTGCAGGCAGACACAGCAAGGGGGAGCCCTCACCAGGGACCCAATCTGCCAGCATCTTGACCTTGGACTTTTTAAGATTTATTTGAGGGGCTGGTGCCATGGCTCACTTGGTTAATCCTCCACCTGTGGCGCCAGCATCCCATGTGGGCACCGGGTTCTAGTTTCGGCTGCTCCTCTTCCAGGCCAGCTCTCTGCTGTGGCCCCGGAAGGCAGAGGAGGATGGCCCAAGTGCTTGGGCCCTGCACCCACCTGGGAGTCCAGGAGAAGCACCTGGCTCCTGGCTTCAGATTGGTGCAGCGCCGGCCGTAGCGGCCATTTGGGGAGTGAACCAATGGAAGGGAGACCTTTCTCTGTGTGTCTCTCTCTCACTATCTATAACTCTATCTGTCAAATAAATTAAAAATAAGATTTACCTGAAAGGCAGAGAGAGAGAGAGAGAGAGAGAGAGATAGCTTCCATCCTTTGGTTCAACTTCCCAAATGGCAGCAATGACCAGGATTGGGCCAGGCCAAAGTCAGGAGCCAGGCGCATCATCTGGGTCTTCCATGTGGGTGGCAGGGGCGCAAGCACTTGGGCCATCTTCTGCTGGTTTCCCAGGAGCCTTAGCAGGGAGCCGGACTGGACATGGAGCGGCTGAGACTCAAACCCGCGCCCACATGGGATGCCGGGGTTGCCGACGGCAGCTGAACCTGCTGCACCACAGCGCCGGCCCCAACCTTGGACTTGTAGCCCGCAGAGCTCTGAGCAGTGGGGGTCAGGTTTAGGCTCCCCAGCATGGGGGACTTTGCTGTGAGAGCCCGAGATGACTAAGACACATCAATAGTGGGGCTAGTAAGCCCTGCTACGCGAGGACACGGAGTTGTCATATCTGCACGTATCTGTTAAAAGTCTCTGAGTCCCATTTGAAGTCGCTGCTGCTCCTACTGTCTGTGGGTGCTGGGCCCAGGGGCCCTGCAGATTCTGAAGTCTGGGGACGCTCAAATACCTTAGGGAAGATGGCGCCGTGCTTGGACAGAACCCAACACCTTCTCCTCTCCATCACATTTAAGTCGTCTCTCGGTGACGCATAACTCCTGATGCAGTGCAGACGCTGTGTGGGTAGCGGCTACACCACATTGTTTCGGGAGTAATCGCAAGACGGCGGGCACGATGTCTGCTTTTGAACATTTGTGATCTGTGCACGGGGCCCATGGCTGCACGGAGACGGCAGCGGCGGCTCACTCCCCATCAAAGCATCACGAATTGGCCGCTGCACGTAACACGGAGCCTCTGAGGGGACGCCTGCGCTGTGTAACAGAAGCAACGCCTGTCTGAGCTCTGAGAGGCGAGCTGCTGGGCCACCCCAGGACCAGGCACAGGCCCAGACGCTGCCTTCTGTTCGCAGCTGTCAGCTCCAGGCGCAGGGCTACTGTCTGGGCTCGCTCTGCATCTCGTGAGCCACAGCAGTGCCGGCAGGGGTAACAAGCACTGGAGCTCGGCACGGCCTTCCTGGACAGCGGACTTTTGGGACAGCGAGGACCGCGAGCTCAGCGCTGTACGGGATCCGTGCCCCACTCACCCTCGTGGGAGGCTCAACAGCTTCCCTCTCGCCCACAGTCCCGAGCCACTCAGCTGCAGGCTTCCCAGACTGAGGCCAGCAGCTCCATCCACGACCAGACTGCCGGTCCGGGGCAGCCTGCTGGGCTCCCAGCGACGGGGCTGCTTTTGCACCTGCACAAACCCACAGCAGCCCAGGAGCCGGGGCCTCTGGGACATCAGACCCCCGCTCACCTCTTTACGGAACAACGGGAGAGTAGGGGACTCCATCCTCTCCTGTTGCGTCCTGGTTCCCAACTCCCTCAGGACAGCCCATTCCTTAATGCCTATGCCGTACACTGTGGAATTCTCCTTGGCTCAGTACCAGAGCAGACGTTGCTCAGGGCTACAGGGTGTGCATCGCTTTAACGTCAAAATCAACTAATTTCAACTCAAACGGCAGAGAGCTGAATTCCCGCGGCAGCCAAGCCCTGGAGTCAGTGTTTCTAGGACCGGGGAGCCCTGGGAAGTGCGAACAAACACCTTTCATCCAGAATGCAGCAGGACACTGCCTGCCGGGCCTCCGTCCAGGAAGTGTTGGTGGGAGCAGGGGTCTGGCCAGTGGTTAACAGGCTGCTTGGGACATCTGCCTGGGGTCAAGTCCTTGGCTTCGGATCCCAGCTTCCTGCTGCTGCACACCCTGGGAGGGGGCAGGCGACGGCTCAAATGCTCAGGTCCCTGCCGCCCACATGAGAGGTCCCTGAGCTCCAGGCTCTCGCTTCAGTGGGCCCAGCCCTGGCCATCGCAGGCATTGGGGAGCGAATGGGTGGGCCCCTCTGCCCATCCCCCCAAATAAATGAATAAAAATTAGAAAAAGAGAAATGTTTGTGGGGCGGTGATGTGAGCCCTCCAGAAGGGGAGGCTGTGAGCGAGGCGTCTGCTCTGCTCCCTGAACAGTCAGCTTCAGCCACGGGTAAAGGCGACAGCAGTCCCCTGAGCTGGAGCCACCCACGGCGCAGACGCGACGACTCTTGGACGACGCGTTTCCTTGTGACACAGCGAAGGCCTCAGATCTCTCCTGTGTTCATGACCTCGACGGCCACTCGGCGGGGGGCGGGTCTTCCATTCAGGCTCCTCCCTCCAGACCCTGTTCTTATTTTACCACACCCGTCACCCCCTTGATGCGGCACAACCAGACCCAGAGAGCTGTGCAGCCGTCACCACCACCGAAAAGAAACCCAGCCCCGGCAGCCCTCCTGGTCCCGCCTCCTGCCTGCCCGGGGCTCTCCTCTGCTGGCTGTCCCTATGGATTGTTCTAGACTCTTCCCAGCAGTGCCTCCGTTTCGCCTGCTTCTCCTGATGACGCATCTTCAAGGATCTTGTGCGTGAGAGCTTTCCTGGAGCTGAGCTGTGCCCGAGTCCCTCTCACTCACGGTTCTTCAACCTGAACGTGGTGGGCGTTGGGGCTGGGGGGGTCTTTGCGTTGGGCCTGTGGGCTGTAGGCGGCTCAGCACCAACCCAGTCCCCTGCCCAGCAGATGCCAGTCCTAGCTCCTCCCATTTTGGTGGCAACCAAATGTGTGTCCAGACACTGGGAGACCCCCTAGTGGGGAGCTGCCCTTGGCTGGGAACCACAGATGTAGCCACACCTCGCCCCGAGCCGGCCCCACCCATGCGCGTAGCCTGGGAAGGTGAGTTTCCCTCCTGAATCAGAGCCACTCGACACCTGCTGCTTTCATTTCGGCACCTGCTTTTCACACGGAGCCACCCTGAAGTCAGGGGCTCTCCCCCCGGCAGCGTGCCACGTGTCAGCGTGCACCCTGAAGTCAGGGGCTCTCCCCCCAGCAGCGTGCCATGTGTCAGCGTGCACCCTGAAGTCAGGGGCTCTCCCCCCGGCAGCGTGCCACGTGACAGCGTGCACCCTGAAGTCAGGGGCTCTCCCCCCGGCAGCGTGCCACGTGTCAGCGTGCACCCTGAAGTCAGGGGCTCTCCCCCCAGCAGCGTGCCATGTGTCAGTGTGCCACGTGTCAGTGTGCCACGTGTCAGCGTGCCGCGTGTCAGCGTACACCTGCTCAGCCCCAGGGCTGTTACAAGAGAGCGCTGAGCCCCAGCCCTGGTTTCTGACTCAGTAGGTCTGAGGTGGGGCCGGGGAATCTGCACTTCCATCAGGTTCCCAGGGGATGCCAATGCTGCCTGTTGGTGTGGGGGTCCCACCTTGAGAACCAGGGTCCGTCTGAGAGCAGCCAGCTGGCACATTGGCTGCTGTGCCCAGGTAGGAAACCTCACTGTGAGACTGGAATGGAGGATGCCATGGATGGAGCTATGGCAGCCTCGATGTGGCTGTGAGTATGGAGTGAGTGACTGCTGGGACTCGGAACCCAGACAGCACAGGGGCAACCCCACAGCCGTGCCTGGACCTTGGCCGTCCCTGAACTTGATGCTGTAACTCCTATCAGCAACCTCGGGTCTGTCACCTTATTTTCACCTAATCATGTCCTTATTGACACCTTCCCCCTCTTGGAATTCAAATACAATGAGAGCAGTGACTTTGCTTATCTAGAAGTGGGGCGACATACAGCAGGGACCCTGGAAATGAATGAATGAATGTCTCAGGTCTTGTCAAGTTTGTCATCTGTGTTTACCATTTCCATATTTTTAGGCCAAAAGTCTAAACCTCATTTCTACTATTCTACCATTTTATTTCATTTTACAGAACTGTCCTTAACCTTCTTTAAGCAAACCATTTGTAAGCTCAGTTTAAACATGCCGTTTCTGTCTTCCCAACACATTCAATAAGATTCATGACAAGGTCCATCTGCGCCTGCGCCCCCATGCTTGCTGCGGTGTGGCCGGGTCCTGGCACTGGAGCGCAGCCAGCTCTTAATTAGGGATCCAGGATTCCCACGAGGAATCAGGAGGCCTCCAGGCCCTTTCCCAGTCACAGCGGCTGCCTGGGTCAAGGGTGAGGAAAGGGGGGGGAGCTGCTCCCAAGCACTCCCGCCCCTGAGAAGGGCGAGGAGGTAACAGGTGCTGAGACCCGAGGCAGGCAGGCCTGAGGCTCAGCAGCAGCCCCGAGGTGGGCTACGGGCGGGCAGCAGGCCGACAGGCCCGGCCAACATGTCCTGGTCCTAGAGTCCTAGGCTGGGCTCCGGCACAAGTCTTCAGCTCAGCTGTGGTCAGAACTCCTTTTGCGGTGAGGGACGGGGTGCCCTGCTCCCAGACCTGTCCCTGTATCGCAGCTGAGGCCTGTGACCCCGCCGCTCCCTGGAGAGGGCTCCTCCCGAGGCCTCGGGCCCTCATCTGGCCGGCCGGCTCTTGGGTTCAAAGCCTGGCGTCCCCTCAGCAAAGCTTCCCAGCCTCAGAGCGGGGACCTGAGCCCCTCTGTTCCCGGCCCTCAGGTGCACTACAGCAACCCCCTGGGACGGACATCGGTGCCCACGCTCAGTGCTGTCCCTGCCTCCCACGGCTCTCGGTTTCCTCTCTCACTCTCTCCGTCCTGATGACACCATTCCCGGGGCTGAGGTGTTGGCCGTCGCTTCCCAGTTGCGAGCTGAGACATGACTTTTGTGAATGTCCATGGTGACTCACGCACTGATCGCAGCTTCGGGAAGGAGTCTAGGGGCTGCTTCCCCCGCCGAACACGTGGCTTTTTCTTTTTTCTTTTTCATCAATTTGTGTGTGTGCTGAAGAAGCAATGGACACTTTTAATCCCTTTGCAGGTTTCGGACGTTCTGAGAGACGGCGAGACTGTAAACCGCCTGAATTCCGGGTAATTCTAAGCTGATTCAGGAGCAGAGGGAAGTAGACGCGCATTTAATAAAAAAATCGTCACTGACCCATCTGAGAAGCGGACGTTCTGCTTGTTGGAGCCAAAGGAGCTGGGACTTGGTATCCAGAGAGGTTTTGCTGCTGCCATTACCTTCCCGTCTGGCGGGGAATGTTAGCATTCCGAACCTTAAACGCCCTATCCATCCTGTAGAATTGTGAAGGACAAGAGCTCATGGGGGGACCATCCGGACATGTGACGCGCTCCACAATGACAGCGTCGTCACGAGGGGATGCCACCGTCTGCGCTCAGCCCCCAGGAGCCCGCGTGGCCAAGGCCCCAGACTTCTGTCTGCTTCAGTTCTTGAAGTCTGCACCCTTCGCTTCCTTTTCCTTTATGTTGATTTTAAAATGAGTTAAAGGTGTATGTATTTATCACATTCAAATGGTATTCTGAAGTACGCTACCCTGGGGAAGAGCTCCCTCTGCCGCACACCGATCTGCGGAGGGGCCCGCGTCCCAGGACGCGCAGCCCGGGGCTTGGGGGGCGTCCCGGTGCACACGGATCTGTGGAGGGGCCCGCGTCCCAGGACGCGCAGCCCGGGGCTTGGGGGGCGTCCCGGTGCACACCGATCTGTGGAGGGGCCCGTGTCCCAGGACGCGCAGCCCGGGGCTTGGGGGGCGTCCCGGTGCACACCGATCTGTGGAGGGGCCCGTGTCCCAGGACACGCAGCCCGGGGCTTGGGGGGCGTCCCGGTGCCAGCCGCATGTGCGCTCGCGCCCACAGGGGACTGCAGAGGTTTCCGGAGGACAGAGGAGTCCGCGGCTCCCCTCCTGCCTCGGCCAGGAGGCCGATCCTCACTGTACAAACAGGGTGAAACCCTGCTCATCGTGCTGCGATTTCTTGTCTCTGGATCCTCCCGCTAAGCTGGATTCCATGACAAACACACACACCGTGACTCCACTCCACTGTTCGGAGGACACTTATCCTGCAGGACAGAGGGGAGCGGTCACCACCGGGCTTCAGCAGGCCGCCAGCACGACCCATGATCGGGCTCCAGGTGGCCCAGACAATCTCCCCCCGACTGGCCAGGGCCATGGAGAAGGCGGGCCTCCAGGCGATATCAGAGTGTCAGGAACACAGTCTTGCCTACCCTGCCGACCGGAGACTCCAGGCCTCCCGGGGCTGGCGCCATCCTGGCCACATGGACGACTGCCACACAGCACTGCAGAGGCCGCGCTGCCTGCCATCGCAGCGAAGCGAAATCCGTTCTGAGACCTATTCCGTGGCCTCTGGGAGAATGTGTGGGACCTCCCTGCGTCAGCTGTGCTGAGGGGCAGACGACGGGGGCCCGGCACTGCTCAGCACACGCACACGGACCAGAGTCAGGGACGCCTTCTACGAAACACCGCAACTCCTCCCCCGCCACTGCCCAGTCGCAGCTGGTGGAAGCAGGGCGCCCACGCGGGGGCGCACTGTATGAACCCTAACCTGGGAGGTGCCACGTGGGGCGTGCTGAGTGGGAAAAGGCAGAGCCGCCGAGGGTCTGAGTGCACGTGGTGGCCAAGCCCTCCCTCCCACGTGGTGCATGGCTTGCAGACGCCTCACTAGCAGAGGCGTTGTAGTCCCGAGAAGTCCCAGGCTGGCAAAGCTCCAAGTGGCGAGATTAGAGTTTCAGGAAACGGGGATTACGGGGACAGAAGGAAAAACGGCACTGAGTGCTGACAAGTGAATTTCCAAGAGCGTGCCACCGTCACTCCCGAGTCACTCACTCATTTTGTAAAAAATGGGCCCACTAAGTGCTCGATGAGCTATACCCCTGTGTCGGCTCCGCCAGTCCACAGGGCGAGCCTGCCCACTCTGAGTCGCCGGAGAGACAACAAGCAGTCACCCCAAGCAGTCTGTCCTTCCGTCCCTGTTGGCTGCTACTGGAGGGTTTGGAAAACAAGGCAGGGTAAGGGAACTGAGAGCGTTCGGATGTTCGGAAGCCCAGTGGGTTTCAGGTAAGGTGAGAAGCACAGGTCTCCTTGATGTGGTATTTGAACGAAGGCTGGAAGAGGTTGAAAGTGAGTGTAGCCAAAATTGCTGTTGAAGATCCTGAAACTGCTTTTACAAATTACAGCGTGCACGGGGCGTTTGGTGGGAAAAACAGCCTCAAGTTCTCCCATGCCTGTGTGTACACAGTCGTGCTGGGGACAGGCTTGTGGATCCTCCCCCCCGAGGTGAGGTCTGCGTCTCTGCCCTTGAACCTGGTGTGGGTCAGGCGTCGGGCTTCGACCAGCACACGTCACACGAGCAGAGGTTTGCAACGTGCATGCAGTGGGGCTGTCCCTGCTGCTGCACCTGCAACCCCAGGACACTTCCCTGAGGATCGAGGGCACTTCCACAAGTCACAGCCACACCAGAGGGGACACTGACCCCAGCGCCAGAGGCGTGAAGAGCGCCCCGACAGGAAACACAGAGGGCAGCTCCTGCATCCCCGCTCGTGTCTCCTCGATCGTCGAGGTTGGCCTGCGGGAGGACTGTGAAGATGACCAGGATCACCGCGGACATCATGGCAGTGTTTGAGCAAGGGGACTGTGGTGACAGGCCGGGGAGAGGGCCAGGGCCCAGGGGCTGGGGCCTTGTGGCTACGGGAGCCTGTTTTTTTTGTGTGTTTGTGTGGGATGAGAAGACTTTAGAGGTTTCCTCAGAGGGAGTTCATGATTTGCTGGTGATTAAGCGTGAGGAGAGGGGACGTGGAGACCAGTCATAAGGGTGTGTAACCGTCCAGGTAGAGGTGACGGTGGCTAGACTCAGATCCAATGGAGATGGGGACAGTGGACAGCACTGGGGATGCTGTGGGTACCTCAGCCCCAATCCAAACTAAACCCAGTTCAATCTTTCTCTCCAGATTTGTTTCCTCTCTTGCCAAATGGCAGGTCTCTTCTCATTCCACCTCCCAGGCCTGACTCTGGAAGGCACCTGACATCCCGTCTCTTCAGGTCCAGCACCCAACGTCATCAGAGCCTGCAGGTGCACCGTGTGGCCACCTCCCTGAGGCCCAACACACAGGAGCCTTCAAAGAGAGTGTGGAGAACGGAATTAAAACACAGTGCGGATTTTCCAAAGCTCCCTCGTGTGCACCCTTCTCCCCACCTCTGCCTTAGCACCTCCTGATCAGACGATTACAAGAACGTGCAAGTCGGTCTCCCGGCTGAGCTGCATCGATTCACTCCCCGAGAGCAGAGACTTGGAGATGCGGAACTCCGGAGCTGTGATGCCACTGCTTAGAATCACTCCGTGGCTCCCCAGTGCCACAGGACACAACTCAGACCTCAGGGTGCTCTCTGTAGGGTGCCTCCTGCCACTCCCACCCTACCTCCTCCCCAGGCCCCACCCCAGGCATTTCCCCTGTCTGCTTTGCAACGCTGTCCACTCCCCCAGGAGGATGCAGGATCAGGACTCGTCTAATCTCTGGAAATGGAGCTCCCAGGTCATCTTCCCTGTGACATTTCTCTTCCCCAGTGGAGAGGTGCTCATCCCATCCTGTGTGGTCCTCTTTCCATCACCTCCCATGTAACACTGTACCGTTTCCTTCAGTAGAGACAGATCTCCGTCCTCTCACCACCACAGCTGGGCCGCGTTCATTTCGGTGTCCCTAGCAGTGAGCAAGGCATCTGACAGCATCGAGCACGGCCAAACAGAATCAGAGAGGCTGCAGGCAGCAGCGAGGGCATGAAGGGTTGATCTGCACCGACACGCATAGCACGGGGAGCAGAGTGTGGCTAAGCTTCCAGTGGAATGATCCCTGCCACAGCCAGGATGTGGGCAAGCCCCAACCACCCACACTGCAGGACCCCTCTTCCTTGGGGAGAGCCAATCTTTTATTCTGTGAAGGCTTTTGTGTGATTGGATAAAGCAAACCATATTTTGGAGGGTAATCTGTTTAGCTCAAAGTCTACTGATTTCACGTTCAACTCACCTAAATGAGTGCCTTCACAGAAACACCTAGACTAATCTTTGACCAGCGATCCGGGTAACCTGGCCCTCCAGGCGGGAACATAAAGTCACCTGCCTCAAGGAGACGCTACCCCAGCTGCTGGCTCCTGCGCTGCTGTGGTGTAGTCGTTCACACCACTGCCACCATGCTGCTTCTCAGGATCATGTGGGTTGGACGGGGCTCTGCATGGCGGTTTTGTGCAGTCGTCCTCAGAGGCCACTCACCACGGCATAGTAGGGAGTGTGGAGGGGCTGAGCTCTCTCTCTCTCTCTCTCTCTCTCTCTCTCTCTCTCTCTGAAGGCTTCTTTCTGTAGCAGCCAGGCTGTAAGGACACGTGCTCTAAGAGCAAGCTCCCAGGAGCAGTCACTTGGCAAATCTTGGGTTGCATCACTCTTGTTTCAAATGGTCAAAGACAGGTCAAGGCCAGGGTGGGTATAGGAGGTGAATACCCAAGGGCAGAACCCCAGGAGGCCGGGTCCAGGGAACTCAGAATCACCACAGTAACAATCTACCACACCAGTGAACACTAGGCTGAGCCACAGGTGCCTTACGGGTGGCAGTGGTGCCCTCTTGGGTTGCTCAGGAAAGGAGGGCCGTCGTCACCTGCTGCTACCTTCTCCCCTGGTGGGAGTTCTCAGTGCCCACAGGCTGCCGCCACCCATGGTTCCCACCACTGTCCTGTTGTGAGAGCGCCACTCATCCTCACCTGCACCTTGGGTACGCTTCCACCTCTGCAGTGCCCGAGCTCCTGACTCCAGGGTTTCTAACGGGGGATTCTGCGGGTGTTTAAGCCGAAGGTTGCACGCTGGTGGCCATGGAGCCAAATCTGGCTCATGGGACTTGTTTGGTTTTAAAAACCACAACTTACAAGATGAGAGATTTTGCCTAAAAAATCCGGTTTCTGGTCTCTCTGGAAGTGCCAGCACTGGACAGTATGTGACCACAGGGATGCTTCTTTGGAGCTGAGTGACAACTTCCCCCAGTGAGAACAGGCTCTTGGCTCCATGGAAACCCCGTTACTCCCTGCTGTCTCTCTCAGCCTAGGACCCCCTTCCACGTCCCTCATCTCTGAGCTAAAGCAGATTTCCTCAGGACCACGGTTTTATCACAAGTGAGACAACAAAAACCAGGCTGAGAGAACAGTGTGCTCCCCATGCACACCCCAGGGAAACCACTTCTTCATCTGCTTCCTCTGCGACTGTAAAGCAGTCCCCAGGCTGGCTCATGGCCAGGGCAGGCAGGAGCTGGGAGTGGGGAGCGTCTCCTGTCTCATGCCTGTTGCTGTCAGAAGTCTCTGCCTCTTACAAACAGCCAATATGTCTCAACAGCATCCTTAAACAGAAGATGGGGTTTGCCACGGACACCCTCACCCACAGGCTGTCCTCACTGTGGGCTATTTACAAGCCAAAGAGAAAGCACCTGCTTTCGCGAGTTTGCTGGCTGCGGAGCCACCTGTCTGACCTCTGAGTCCCATCACTGCTGGGTCCAGTGCAGGACATTCCTGTCACTTGCATGAACCAGCCTGGGAGAGATGTGGATGGGGATTTCAGGCTGGGGTGTGCAGCCTGCACTGGGTTTAGCCTGGCTGTGGCTGCGGCAGTAGAAGCCCAAGCTCTCCCAGCCTCAAGTGCAGTGGGCTCTGAGACGACACACGGTGACCCCACAGCTGAGGCTGGGACTTCTCCGGCTCCCTGCTCCCTCATCTGGGGATGGTACCTGAGCTCTGCTAGGACCAGCCATGCCTCCTCTTTCTTATACAACCACCTGTGCCTGCTGGGCCAGCACTGTGACGTGCTGGGTTCCCGGGGACACAGGGTGGGTGTCTGGGGTGCAGGTGGGGAAGGAGTGTGTGTTTCTGCTGCAGGCTCTGGGCCTGAGAACCACGGTGACGCCAGCTGACCCAGGGCTGAGCCTGCACGAGGAGAGATGACAGCAATCGGCTAAACAAGCCAAACTGCACCCAGGTGGGGGGTGGGGGGCTCTCGCTGACTGCAGGTCTAAAAGCAATTAACACGAGCTGGGTTGAAGCTGGCCGAGCCTGTTCGTTTTCTAAAATTGTGGAAGAGCCCCTGAATTGAACTGGAAGCCAAACTTGGAGGTTACAACTCCGGCTCCACCTGCAGGGGGGGCGGCTGTGGGAGTTCAGTAGCGCCGCCTGCAGGTGTGGGCACGGCTCTGACCTCGTCCACGCATCTGACCGGTGGACGATTTGTAGCAAAGGTGACGCAAGCCGAGATGTGCTCAGTGACTGCTCGTGGGAGCTTGCTCTTGGAGCACGTGTCCTTACAGCCTGGCTGCCACAGAAGGGTGTGCAAGGGAGCAACCTGTCTGCTGTCCCCGCCACCAGGTCACCAGCAGTCAAGGCAGGGCCGCACATTTTCAACTCAACACTGGTAAAATTCAACAAAAAACGGTGAAAATAAGTGAATGGATGTTAAATTGCTGATTAATTTGTCCACCTAGAAAGTGAATGTTTGTCCTGTTCTCTTCACGGCTATCAGCAATGGATAATTTATAATATCTAATAATCTAAAATGATTTCTCGGAACTGGTTAAAGTTTATCTTCCTATCTACCTATCTTCTACATATTATTTATCCATTTATCTGTTTATGAGCTATCTCTACATCCACCATCTCTGTATTGTCTGTCACTTCTCTATCTACCTACCTACCTGTCTACCTGTATCTCTCTATACGTACCCCCTCCCTCCTTTCTTTCCCCTCCTTCCTTCCACCCGCCCACCTAAGTAACTCTGTATCTATCTATCCCCTCCCATCCATCCATCACCTGATCACCTATCTATAACCCGTGTACCCACCGAGCCACCTGCCTATCTAATCCATCGTTTATATTTCTTTATCCTCCCCTGCCCCACATCCATCCTCTTTCTCCTTGCCACCGAATTTAAGCAACTTTGCGCTGAAATGTGCCATGTTCGGATCTTGTGATACCAGCCAGAGGACCTGTGATGTTCCTGGCTTCTTGCAGCCAGTTCGCTCCAGCAGGACCCTGGAAACGCACTGAGCTGCCCGCCCGGAGGGTGGCAGGGAGGACACAGTAACTCCTGCTGACGGCAGAGCGCGGGCTCGACGTCTGCCAGACCCTGCCCTTGGGAGCCCTGGCTGTCCCTCGGAGGAGTCTGCCCTCACCCAGCGAGAGCCCAGAAGCCTCTGCACACTCAGACTGGGATGAGAGAAAGGCTCCCTCGTGCATCTCCAGCCCACGTTCGGCACCTTGAGGTTGGCACCGCTCTGTGTGGCCTGAGCAGAGCCCTCAAGCGCACGCCACCTGCTGGCCAGCTGCACCTGCTCTGCCTCGGCTGGACGGGGCCGCCGACTCCCACTCCTCCAGGCTCTCCTGAGCTCCGGCAGACAGAGGTGCAGCCATCCTCCGTGGAGTCTGCGTCCGCCAGCCCCACGTCCGGGCTCAGCAGGACTCGTGCTTATTTGTGACGGGCAGTCTGGGTTCAGACTTGGCCCGTGACTTCCCCTCTGTGCCTCGGCTTCCTCCTCTGTAACCTAGAACTTCGCTGGGACCAGAAAAGCCCGAAGCAGCAGGCAGCGTTCTGATTGGTACTTGCGAAACCACCAGAGTGACTGCAATTCCCTGTGAAAACGGCAATTTCATTTTCTCAGGATTGATTTTGTAGAATACTAATTTTTGAATGTTTAAGATTTGTAAAATTAAAATTAAACATTCAATATATTTTAGATGCCAAAAACACACATGAGCAAATTATAAATTTATAACCTGGTGCATATTGAACGACGGCTGCCAATTTCATATAAATAATTAGCTGCTGCAGGCTCCCTCCCACTTCTTGCATTTCAATCCCCTGCACCCAAGAGTGCCTCTCAGCCGCATCTGTTCTCGGTCCAGGGCCAGCCTTGATTTCCCAGCCTCCCTTGCAGTTAAGTAAGACCATGTGACTGTGTCCAGCCAATGGGCTGTGAGCAGCAGGGCATCCCTTTCAGGCCTGGGTGCCGATTTTCCACACCTTCCCCAGGCCCACCAGCTGGTGATGGAGGAGTTCCGGGGGAGTCACCGTGTGGAAGACAAGGACACTGTGCTGGACCGATGGTGGGTTGCTACAGCACCGGGTCTCGCCCCAGCAGATGCAGTGGGAGAAGTGCAGATGGGCGGTACCCGGGGCACCAAGCAAGACCTGGGATGCAGCCGGGGCAGGGAGGATGTGGCCGAGGTAGCGGGGGCGTGGCAGCCGTCGCAGAACGGGGAAGAGCTGCGGTGAACGTCTGGGGTGTTTGGGCTCGAGCCCCAGCCCCGGCTCCAGCTTCCTGCTGCGCCTCCTGGGAGGTAGCAGTCGTGACTCAAGTACTCAGGTCCCTGCTGTCAGCGGGGGAGACCTGGGCTGGGTGCCCGGCTCCTGGTGTTCTCTTTTTCTGTCGCTCTGTGTCCTCCTTACAAATAAATACGTAAGTAAGTAAAAAATGAAAGTTACTTAAAAACCCGCACAGGTTAGCAACCTGGATTAGACGCATCAAACCAGAGGAACTCAGCTTTTCCAGACAGCCACAGACGGAGCTGTGCAGAGCACGTTTCTTCTCCGAGCCGCTGTGCCGTGGGAGTGATGCCCACATCACCTGTGGGGCCGGACTCGCCCTCGTCCCTTGTTCTGTAGACGCACATGTCCACCTGGTACCAAATCGTGGCCACCTGTCTCCATGGGAGGGCTGCCTGTGCTCGTTCCCATGGCAGCAGTCTCTCCACTCTGACGGAGAGACAGCGTAGGGCAGTACTGTGCCACCTGCCACAGGTCGGCGTAGGGCAGACCCTGTTCCACCCTGCCACAGGTCAGCGTAGGGCAGAACCTGTGCCACCCTGCCACAGGTCAGCGTAGGGCAGAACCTGTGCCACCCTGCCACAGGTCAGCGTAGGGCAGTACCTGTGCCACACCACCGCAGGTCAGCGTAGGGCAGTACCTGTGCCACACCACCACAGGTCGGCGTAGGGCAGTACCTGTGCCACACCACCACAGGTCCACGTAGGGCAGTACCTGTGCCACCTGCCACAGGTCAGCGTAGGGCAGTACCTGTGCCACCTGCCACAGAGCACCTGTGTTTTTATCTACTAACATGTTTCTCTGCACCAACTACTTCTTAAGTTTCATCTTCTCAGAAGAATGGAGGCCCACCAACTCACAGCTGGGAACGTCAGATGTACGATGTTCTAGTGCACACTACAATACTATAAATGCACTAGTGTCAAAATCTCACCACCTGAAGAGCTGCTGCATGGTGTGTCTTAGAGAACACAGCATCTAAGTACCCAGCGTCCTGACGTGATGTTTCCTCAGACCATACAGTCTATGTGCCAGCCCTGGGGGCCCTCCCAAAACACGGCCGAGTCCTTCCTAAGGTTCGTCGTGGAGGTAAACTTCCTTGGGAAACTGCGTTAAATTCAGATTACTGTTCAGGGAGACACCACTTCAGGGTCCCTGGACTGTAGAAACACACACACACACACGTGCACACACACACACATGCATGCACACACAGGTACCTCGATGCCCACTGTTTACTCTGGACTGCAGAAACATACACACATGTACACAAATGTGCACACACATACACACATGCACACACATGTACCCTGATGCCCACTGCTTACCCTGGATTGCAGGAACACACGTGTGTATACATATGTGCACATATGTGTACACATGTGCACGTGCATACATGCACACACATGTACATCGATGCCCACTGCTTACCCTGGATCGCAGGAACACACATGTGTATACATATGTGCACACATATGTACACATGCACACATGTGAACACACATACATGCACACACATGTACCTCGATGCCCACTGTTTACCCTGGACTGCAGAAACACATGTGCACACACACATGCACACATACATACACACACACACACACCCCGATGCCCACCGTTCACAGCTCCCTGTGCACAGACATCCGCCTGCATTTTAGACCCAGGGCTGCCCAGGGGAGCAGCTCTGACCTGTCCTCGGGGACTGCACACCCTGGCTTCCCCGGATGGGGCAGTTTCACACCTGTGAACACGGAGGCGTACCCTTTCACTGTCAAAAGTGACCCACGGGAAGAAACACTCCAGGCACAAGCAGCGCGGTGGCCGTGCCCATCAGAGGGGTCCCCCGCACGTCCGCTCCTGGGCCCTGAGCCTGCTGTCGCATTTGAGGTCCAGCACTGTGGTGAGCTGGCTGGGTGGGCAGCACCGTGAGCGCCTGTGCCCTTCTGCTGCCCCGCCCACCCCTGGCTGCAGGGGGCAGCAGTGCACGCCGTCCGCGTGGCTAGAGGCCTCTCCCTGGGCCTCTGCCGTTTTCGTCTGTGCCGCATCTGCCCACGACTACGTAACACCTTCCCTTGACACCTGGCTCCTTTGTCGTCCGTTCTCCGTGCTGTGGCCGGAGGGATGCCCCCGAACACTGACCCAACCTTGGCACTCACTAAGCCCCTCACCCACAGGATGAACCCCAGACGGCCCCCGTCCCAGCATGCCTTGCGGAATGGCCACAACACCGGCTGCAGTTCCAGCACCCGCTCTCCCATGCTCCTGGTGCAAGCCTCAGGCTCCGTGGTCAGCGCCACCAGCTCTGTCGTGGCACCGGCAGCAGCTGCACGTGAGAAGGTGGCCCACGCGTTTGTGAGCTTGTCTCCAGGCCAGCGGTTTCCAGGAAGGGGTGACCGTGGCCTGTTCCAGTCTCAGGCCAGACGCTCACTAACTCCTACTGCAGTGACCTCTCTGCTCACGACCATCACGTGGTGAGGAGAGGGACTTGCCCCACAGGGGGCTGCTGCAGCCACAGCTGGACATGGGGGTCACTGTGGCCCAGAGCGCTGCCCACGCGTCCTGGACTCCACGCTGTCTGCAGGAGGCCCATGCTTTCCCAGGGGGGCGTGTCCGGGGGACTTCCGGGAGTGTGTCCAGGGGGCGTGTCAGGGGTGTGTCCGGGGAGCGTCGGGGCGCGTCCTGGGGGCGTGTCTGGGGCGTGTCTGGGGCGTGTCCCATACCCCCTCTGGGCTCTCCACCAATGCCATGGCTGCACCTCTAGGTTTCCTGTGTCTGCACCTGCTGCGGGGTGGGGGGTGGGCTTGTGTGGAACAGACCCTGTGGGGCTCCAGCCTTCTGCTTTGTCGTGAGAAATGTCACTCGGGATTGTGGAAGTCCAAAGAGAAGCCTGAGTTTGGGGTTCAAATGCGGGGCGCTCCTGGTTGAGTGTGACCATCACCTCCAGCGAGGGACCCATGCTCAGACGTGTAGCAGAGGGCCTCACTCTGCTCACTGTCAGGGTCATAAACACGCGTGGCTCCTCCAGGGGCTCCTCTCCCTTCCTGGATCATGGACCCCCTGAAGGCGGCGATGCCAGGACCTCCTACACTCACTCACCCCAGGACTCAAATCAAGACTCTCGGGCGAGCCCTCCTCAGACAAGACATTTATGGCCCGAGAGATGAGCAGTGAAAACTGCCCTTTGGGACAGCTCTGATCCCTACTTTAGGGCTGCACACGCAGTGTCACCATCGTCTTCTGCTAATTTTAGCTCTGCTGTGTCGGAGGTCGGGTGCTAAGTATGTTCCGTGTCTGCACTGAGGTGGGTTTGGGTCACGCCCCTACGCTACGCGTGCAGACACCTCTCAGACGCGACGCAGGGTGGAGCTGCGAGCCTCGTTTTGGCACCAGCGGCACCGACTCCTAAATCATCACCAAAACCCCCAATGCTGGCTGAAAACCAAAGTCACAGCAGCTCTGCGCCGATCGCATGCACCCTGCACATGCTACGTGGGGTTCACTGTCTGCAGTTTTTAGATGACTTATGGCAGGCGCCTCATGCCTTACCACACCCATCGTCATGTTTGCCTTCTGTGTGTAACAGTGGCTTTTGCTTTCTTCTGTGGGGTAGTCGCAAAGCTATAAATCAAACACAGAATCTCTTCACAGAAACGGCGGAGACCGAGCCAGACCCAGCAGGCCGGTTCTATGCCTGTAATTCAGGCTGCACCAACAGGGGGCACCCATCAGGAGGCCCTGCCCCACAGAGCATGCCTCAGAATTTAGCAGCTGATGTACATCCAAAATACAGCCTCGCTAAAGCAGCCCATTAAGCATAAAAGGCGAGTGCGCTGGCGAAGCTGGTTCACCTAGAAACACCGCAGAAGAGATGGAGGGTCTGGCACTCGAGCCCTCCTTGGTATTTGTCACTCTTTGACAGGACGCTGGACTTGTCACTCATGCGGTCCACAAAGAGCTGTGTGTCACCAACCACCACGTGCCGGGTCTTCTGCCAGGCGTGGGGCACAGCAAGCGGAAGAGCACGCCTCCCGGCTCGCGCCCTGCAGCTGTGCGACGCCCCGCAGGTGCACCATGACTGCTCCCGGCTCGTGCCCTGCAACTGTGCGACGCCCCGCAGGTGCACCGTGACAGGGCGCCTCCCGGCTTGCACCCTGCAGCTGTGCAATGCCCCACAGGTGCACCGTGACAGGGCGCCTCCCAGCTCGCGCCCTGCAGCTGTGCAACGCCCCACAGGTGCACCGTGACAGCACGCCTCCCGGCTTGCACCCTGCAGCTGTGTGACGCCCCACAGGTGCACCGTGATGCTCCCGGCTCGCGCCCTGCAGCTGTGTGACGCCCCACAGGTGCACCATGACTGCGTGCATCCCGGCTCGCGCCCTGCAGCTGTGTGACGCCCCGCAGGTGCACCGTGACAGCACACCTCCCGGCTCGCACCCTGCAGCTGTGTGACGCCCCGCAGGTGCACCGTGACAGAGCGCCTCCCGGCTCGCGCCCTGCAGCTGTGTGATGCCCCGCAGGTGCACCGTGACTGCTCCCGGCTCGCGCCCTGCAGCTGTGAGACGCCCCACAGGTGCACCGTGACAGGGCGCCGTGTCGAAGCAGGAAGCCACGTCTCCCCTAAGCTGAGGTCCACAAAAGGCAAGAGCCGCCTACAGTGGAAATCGCTCCGGAAATCTCTGACGCTCCAGTTCCCTTGACCCAGTCTACGGGTTGACTTGGAAAGCTCGCCCTGGCCATGCTAACCCGCAGGGCTCTGGGAGGCAACCGTCCACAGTCCCCAGGCCTGTGCAGGCGCCCCAGGAAGGGGCTGTCGGTCGGCGGCTTCCTGCTGTCTGAACGCCCCAGAACCCTGCTGGTGGGTCCACGAAGAGACGGGGAGTGGAGGAGGGGCGCCAGCGTGAGCGTTGCTTGCCGACTGTGGGGACCTGGGTCAGGACCTGCAGGAAGCCAGGCAGCGCGGCTGCCTGTGCAGGCTGCGGGAGAGGCAGGCGCGTGCCTGGGAAGTCCAGGGGCTGCTGGGAGCCAGCGTGGCTGCAGGGAGAGCATCAGGCACGAGCGAGGGGCTGTGGAGATAGGTGGGCCTTAGGGGCCACTTGCAGAATTCCTCTTTGACGTGGAGGGACTCTCGGTGGGAAGTGGTGGGATGAGACCCGCATTTTAAAAGGCTCACGCTGCCTCCAGGGTTGAGAACAGATTTTGGAGTGAGGGACAAGGTCCAAAGCCAACAACGCCAGGGAGAGACTCACGGAAAATTCATGTTGCCTCCCAAGCTTGGCCCCACTCCTACAGTTCTAAATAATGACACCTGGGAAGGGTTTGTGCAGAGATTCTTGAAATTGAGAATACAGCTACAGGCATGTTCCTGCGTAGAAGTCCATGTGCAAGTGATTGAAGTGACAGGTTAATTTCCCAACACAACGCACTGCAGAAACATGTCGCACGCTCAGATCCACTTTGCAACGGAAGATCCTAAGGAACTGAGTTCGAGTGTCTCGATCTGGCTCTCTGTTCATAAATATCAGAGCCGGGCAATCTGACAGAGAGCTGTGACTCTCAGGCACCGGCCTGTACTCTCCACAGGGCAGCAGGCAGGCAGGCGGGTGCTCCGCTCGCCGCAGTCCCCACCACTCCCTATCGTCTGTACTCATTACATCGTCTCCTGGCTCGTGTGCCCTTCCAGTCTTGCGAGCTCCAGGATCCTTTATGAAAAGTGAGGGAGGCCTGGGCAGGGCGCATGGTCCCTGTCTAGGTCCAAGATGACAAGGAGGCTCCATCCCTTATTCCCAGGTGACAGGGTTTAGAAAGATGGCCAGGCCGAGGTCAGCAGAGCCAGAGCTGTGCTGTGTTTGACTGATGATGTCTGCCATGGGCAGGAGTAGGAGAGTGTGTAAGGTCTGTGTGCTGATGCTGCTAGAGGCTAACGTGGGAGACAGGGCAATGCCTGTCCGTGCACTGGGGCAGCAAGGGAGAGCCTGCAAGTGGTGTGGCTGCAGCAGGCACAGGTGCAGCAGGGGACAGCCTGCTGGGGACGCCTGTGCCTCACATCAACGCGCCTCGGTCTCCGCCTCGGCCCCACTTCCAATCCAGCTTCCTGCGGATGAGCACCCTGGAGGGAGCGTGATGGCTCAAGCACCTGGGTCCCTGCCGCCCACGGGGAGACCCGGACTGAGTTCCAGGCTCCTGGCTTCAAGCCTGCACTTGTGAGCGTTTGCAGAATGAACCAGCGGGTGGTAAACCAGGTTTCCGTCTGTCTGTTTCTCACTCTGCGTCTCTCTGCCTTCCAGATAGAGTGAAAATAAATAATAAACAAAAACTGTAGAAGGGGATGGGTTCCAATGTGAGGTCACAGAGTCACTGGGCCTCTGGCCTTGGAAGGGAGAGATGAGGCGCTTGTGCAACTATGGTTAGTTCTTGCAACTAACTAACTAAGTATGATTAGTTCTTGCAAGTTAGCACAGACCAGTGGAACAGAACAGACACCCTGGAAGTAAAGCCACACAGCAGCAGCCATGTGATCTTTGACAAACATGCTAAGAACACGCAGATACGGCCGGCGCCGCGGCTCACTAGGCTAATCCTCCGCCTTGCGGCGCCGGCACACCGGGTTCTAGTCCTGGTCGGGGCGCCGGATTCTGTCCCAGTTGCCCCTCTTCCAGGCCAGCTCTCTGCTGTGGCCAGGGAGTGCAGTGGAGGATGGCCCAAGTGCTTGGGCCCTGCACCCCATGGGAGACCAGGAGAAGCACCTGGCTCCTGCCATCCGATCAGTGCGGTGCGCTGGCCGCAGCGGCCATTGGAGGGTGAACCAACGGCAAAAGGAAGACCTTTCTCTCTGTCTCTCTCTCTCTCACTGTCCACTCTGCCTGTTAAAAAAAAAAAAAAAAGAGCACACAGACAGAGGATGGTCTGTTTAATAAATGGGGCTGGGAAAATGGGAAAATGGGAGATCTACCTGTAGAAGGATAAAACCAGACCTGACCTCTCACTACGCTGAAAAATCAACTCACAATGAAGTAAGGACCGAAACGGGAGACCGAAACTTTCAAACTACGAGAAGACAACACTTCAGGGTGCTGGAATGGGCGAGGGTTTTCTGGATCAGACCCCAAACGCACGGGGAATAAAAGCAAAAATAGACAGATGGGATTTCATGCACCCAGAAGCCTTTGCCCACGAAAGGAACCGGCAGTGAAGAGACAGTCCCCGGAACGGGAGACACGTCTGCAGGCCGCGCGGCTAAGACGCCAGCACCGGGACACACAGGCACTCGGCAGCTGAAAGCCAAGGAGCGAGCAGGGCAGCGGAGCCGTGGGGAGGCACCAGGGGACCGGCAGTGACACGGAAGACAGCGCCACACCACGAGTCAGCAGGGAAAAGCAAGCCAAACCCACAGCGAGGTGTCACCCCACTGCAGCCAGACTGGCTTTTCTCGGAAAGAGACCAAGCACTGGCAAGGATGTGCAGAGGGTGACGCGCACGTTGTCGGTGGGAGTGTGATTTAGTGCGGCTGTGGTGGGAGCCAGTGCGCAGGCTCCTCAGGACGCTAAAGCTAGCCCCACCGCGGATCCAGCAGTCCCAGCCCGCGTGCACGGCCACAGGGGATGAAGAGGGATCTGCTGGCCCGCGCGGCGGCTCACTAGGTTAATCCTCCGCCTGTGAGCCGACATCCATATAGGCACCGGATTCTGCCCCGGTTGCTCCTCTTTCAGGCCAGCTCTCTGCTGTGGCCAGGGAGTGCAGTGGAGCATGGCCCAAGTGCTTGGGCCCTGCACCCCATGGGAGACCAGGAGAAGCACCTGGCTCCTGGCTTCGGATCACCGCAGTTCGCCAGCTGCAGTGGCCATTTAGGGGGTGAACCAATGGAAGGAAGACCTTTCTCTCTGTCTCTCTCTCTCTCACTGTCTATCTGCCATGAGGTGCAGACGACCAAGACGTCCGCCCATGGGGGCAGGATAAAGAGAACGCAGCGCACATACACACTGGAACACTACCAGCCACGGAAGGACGCCATCTGCCATGTGTAACCACAGGTGAGGACTGCGGGTCATATGAGCCACGTGCAGAACATGGGCTGTCTGGGCCTCGTGCCGTGGGAGGACACAGTCCGTATCAGCTTTGTAGCTCCACATAACCTACAGCGACTTCACAGACCCGCATCGGCTCCACGCTTACAGACACACATCCACGAAACAGGTCTCAGTCCAAACCCGTAACGACGGGGAGGGGAAGGGAGGGCGGGCGGGGAGAGGACTGGCCGTCAGGTCCAGGCAGGTAGGGGTGAGAAGTGCTGGGCTTCGACTGCCCGGTAGCGAGACCGCAGGTGCTGTGACTGTTTCCCTACTAGGTAAAGCCAGGCAATCCCCTGTAGAGAAGCGTTGTTGTGGAGGCCGGAGCCGGCTGGCGCTGCTCTCCGGTGCTCACCGTGATGGCCCAGAGCTGTCCCCGCTGTTGGCACGTCCCAGCCCGGCGGCCGGAGCTACACCAGACTCTCCTCATGCAGTCCCCCGTCTCCCGTGTTTCCTAGCAGTCACCGGAAGTGGATTAAAACGAATGCAGCAGCGTGGGTGCGTATGCGAGTACACGTATGAACATCCGTGATACGTACAACACACACAGGCAGGCACACGCACGTACATAAGGGAACTTCGCAAAGTTCACGGGAAGCGAAATCTCAAATCTCAATGGCAGCCCCGCAGAAGAGGGGTCTGCCACGCTCAGGAACAACGCGCAGAACCAAAGCCGCGTGGCTGCCACCCTCCTCCCACCAGAACAGCCTTGTCCTCCGACTGCTGCCCAGAACGGGAAGTGCCGGGTGTAGACGGATCGACAACCGCGCGAGCTCTCGGCCAGGCGCAGGGGAGAAGCCACCGAGGCCCCAGGGGAAGACCCGCGGCAGAGGCCCCGGCCAGGCGAGCGGGGAGGGCGCGGGCGGCCGCTGCTGGGCGGGGACCAGGTCACTGCACCTGCCGCTGTGAGCTCCGCCCACTCCGCCCGGGGGGGCTGGGGACCCCCTCCCCCGCATCTGCCAGCTGTCAATCACGAGAGGACGAGGAGGCCAGGAGCAAAGCAGGTGGTGCAAGTGGTTCATCCACCCCTCTGCGAAAGGAAAGCCAGTGGAGACGGCGCCCTCCCGCCGCGCTGACGTCACAGGTGCCCCTTCCGCCGCGCTGATGTCACACAGAGCCATCCCTTCCCGCCCGCGGTGACGTCACAGGCACCTCTTCCTACCGCGCTGTTGTCACACACAGCCCTTCTGTGCATGCTGACGTCACAGTCAGCATGCCTCGTGCACTGTGACGTCACAACTCCTCCCGCGCCCGCCCGCCCTGCACGCCCTCCGCAGGGCACCTGGCGGCCGAGACAGCCCGGCCTCCCGTGGCGGGGACGCGCTGACCACTTGCCTTGACCACGTCCTCATCCGACGAGCGGCACTCCACGGACTCCCGCAGCTCGGCCACGGCGCCGTCCTCCGCCACAGACACCACCTTCACGGGCACGGCCACCGTCTTCCCCGTCAGGATGGCCGTGTTCAGGATCTCCGCCTCCTGCAAGACCCAACACACCGTCCGTCACACCCTCTGCCGGCGGCAGAGTCCGGCCCGTCAGCCCAGGATCTCCCGGGCTGCGTGACAGGGACGGAGGCCGGGAGCGCAGAGGGGCGAATGGGCGGGCCCGGAGGTCACGTGACGGACACCGCCCCGATTCATTGGCTGGCAGCACTGGGAGGCGGGGCTTCTGGGAGGCCGCGAGGGCAACAGCGGCTTTACGGGTAGAGGAGACCGAGTGTGCCCTCGTTCTCGCCACGTGACCCCTTGGCAATGCCCGGATGCCGGGGCCCGGATGTTGGACTTCCCGCCTCCGGGCCCTCCGGAAGTGCCTCTCCTTTCTGAGTCATCCAATCGCCGCCGAGGGGCTGCCGCGACACGACAGGCCGAGGCAGAACCGAGAGGATGTCGGACCCAACGCACCTAGTCCCGCCGCGTGCCGGACCCCGCCCCAGCCGCCCGCGCGGTCCCCTGACTGCACGGCACTGCTGCTGTCCCCGGCTCACCTCGGCGTCACCCGGCTCGCGGGCACCGAAGGGGGGACTCGAACGTGGGGCGGCCAGCCGCCAGGCAGGGCGCAGCTGGGAGGAAGTGACCCCTGCCGGGGCGGGGTTCTCGACCGCTCCTGCCCCGTGTGGTCACACGTGCCGGCCTCTGCAGCCTGTGCAGCCCGGCCTGGCCCCGTGACACCGCTGGACACCTGCCGCACACACACGCACACATACACATGCACACACACGCACACACCCCACTGACCGCCCAGCGCGGCCTGGCCCCGTGACACCCGCTGGACACCTGCCGCACACGCGTGCAGCATGCATGCACACACACACACACACCCCACCGACCGCCCAGCGCGGCCTGGCCCCGTGACACCTGCTGGACACCTGCCACGCACGCGTGCAGCATGCACGTACACACACGCACGCACACGCACACATACACACACACACGCACACACCCCGCTGACCGCCCAGCGCAGCCTGGCCCCGTGACACCTGCTGGACACCTGCCGCACACGCGTGCAGCATGCACATACACACACACACCCCACCGACCACCCAGCGCGGCCTGGCCCTGTGACACTGCTGGACACCTGCCGCACACACATACACATGCACACATACACACACACACACCCCGCTGACCGCCCAGCGCGGCCTGGCCCCGTGACACCCGCTGGACACCTGCCGCACACGCATGCAGCATGCACACACACACACGCACACACACCATCCAGCGGGGCTGGCCACAGGGCACGCCCTCAAGGAGGTCCCGTGGCCCTGGCCTGGCCCTGGGCACAGAAGGGCCCCAGGCTCGCTCTCTCTAAGGGTTTATCTATTTCAAAGGCAGAGAGACACAGAGACAGAGGAAGAGACCGTCCATCTGTTCACGCCCCATGGCCGCGTGGGCTTCCTCGGCTTTCCCAGGAGCGTTTGCAGGGAGCTGGACCGGAAGTGGAGCAGCCGGGGCTCAAGCTGGCGCCCACATGGCCTGGCGTTGTGGCAGGCATGGCTCTACCCACTGCGCCACAGTGCTGCTCCTCACCCCACCCCCCGACCCCTTGCGCACAGTTGCTCAGCCACTGTGTCCCCGGCCCACCCACACCCAGCAGTGCCTCTCCAGAGTGCCGGGGGGACCTGGCTCAGCTCACACACACCAGGACCCACCCGGCCGCCTCCCCTCCTCTGCCAGGCCCGTGCCCCCACGGCTCCTCCCAGACACCGCAGCAGAAGGCCGTGGCAGGTGTCTCTGTCCAGCTCAGCCCACCTGCCCCCGGTCACTCTCCCAGAATTCTTGTGGTTGGGGACTTGCGCACACCAGCTCCCCTGCCAGCACTGCCTGGAAGGTCACGCGAGCCCGATGTTCCGATGGAGAACACTCAGCCCCAAGACCCTGGAAGCAGTGAAGGTCCCATCCTGGGACAGGGCTGCGTCCAGCCCCGCCCTGACCCTCTGCTCAGTGCCTGCAGCGAGGCCTGTCGCCCTGTCACACAGCATTCTTCTGCCGAGTCAGCCCTGGTGGTGCGGGAGCCGGTTGGAGAGCACCTAGCGCAGTGGCTATCAGTTAGTTATTGTCATCAACCACAGGTCCTTCGTCTACACTGCAAGATGCAAAGGGCTTTGTCTACGCCCCTCTGGGAGATGGGCTGCAGAGCTGCCCATGGCTCGGTTCCTGCGTGGAGTGTGACTGCCTCTCTAGCCGGCAGGAGGGATGGAAGTTTATCAGCCTCAAATTGCATCACTGTTCCCTTATGCTGACTTTCCATTGCCTACATCAGCTCCTGTGTTTCCTTTATAGGATGAGGCTCATCTTACAGCAGGCTCATTTGCTTTAGCCTTTGGATATGATAATACAGTTTTTTTTTTTTTTCATTATTTTAAGTCTAAAAGACAAGACTCCAGTTTGGAATGCTCCTGAATTTAAAAGACTCTGCCTTAGACTGTTTGCATATGCATAGGCCCCCAGACACTCTGCTGCCTGCATGCTTGTTCCTCTCCCCTCTCTGAGCTCCCAGCCTGCTGCCATTTTAACCTGGGCAAAAACATCGGGAGAAACAGAGGCCAAGTCAGAAGACCATGCTGCTGTCTGCCCCCATGCACGGCCTGCTGCCCCAAGGCAGAGGCCTTTAGAACCCAGCGGACAAAAGCGCTCCAGCCCTCTGGCCCAAACTGGCCTGCAGCAGAGGACAGACACGGGTGGGGGACCGTGTCTGTGTTCCTGACACCGGGCCTGGGGTCCTGAGCCTGCACTGCGTGTGGGCAGTGCAGAGCCTGCCTCCTCCAGCGACACACACGCAAAGGCCACGCGTGCCTCTGCACACGCAGGTCGGCCTCTGCACACAGCAGACACGGCGCTGGCAGGAGCTGGCAAGCAGCTGTGCGCCATATGCCTGGGCTGTCGCCTCAGCCTCTGAATAGCTCACGTCCCTCTGCCACCAGGACCGCGGTGGGGGGCGGAGCTCCCAGGCTTGCTACTTCCCTGGTGCTCTGCATTTGCAGTTCTGAGACTTAAGGAATGTTCTCCATCACACAGCTTTGCTGTTTTCCAGGGAGGCAACGGGTATGCAGGTGACCCGTGGACACAGGGGGCCTTGCTGGGGGTGGAGGCCCTGCGTGGTCTTGGACTTGGTGGGGACGTTGGTTGGCACTCACTTGGCTGCCGACTGCGCAGGCTCCCTGCTCATGGCCCTCTGAGCCCAGGGTTTCAGAATCGACTGAAAAGATGAGACACACAGCGAGGAGCCATCGACGCGTGCGGAGGACAGCCGGGCAGCTGCCGCCAAGCGCTTCCCGCTCCGTCCACCGGCACTGCAAGCTCTGGCAAGGCCCGACCTGGAACTCCTGGGAAGTCCCTTCCACGACTTGGTCACTGTCCTCTCACCGCCCACCTGCCCTTGGTAGGCAGCTTTGTCCACTGCAGGCTGAGTCCCAGGAATCAGATGTTGAAGGGACACAGGAAGTGAGGCTTTAGGCTAAATCGTGGCAGCACACTGCTTAACGAAGCCGGCCTGCATCAGGCATAGTGTTTTTTCTCCCGTCTTAAGAGAGTCTGTTCAGAGACAATATCTAAAAATGAAGAAAAAAAAAAAAACCCGGGGGTGGACACTGTGGTGCAGTGACAGGCTGCTGCGTGGGACGCCGCATCCCAGCTGCCCGGGGGAGGCCCTGCGGCTCCGCTTCCAGCCCACCTTTCTGTTAGCGCGCCGGAGCTTGGGCCCCTGACCCCACTGGGAGACCCAGCTGCAGTCCCAGGCTCCTGGCTCTGGCCGCGCTCAGGCCTGGGCGCTGCAAGCACGGGGAGTGAATCAGCGATAAAGGGCCCCTGTCCCATCCCTTCCCCCTTCTGTCACTCTGCCTTCAGATGAATTTTTTTTTGGACAGGCAGAGTTAGACAATGAGCAAGAGAGGCAGAGAGAAAGGTCTTCCTTTCATTGGTTCACCCCCCAAATGGCTGTCACGGCCGGTGTTGTGCTGATCCGAAGCCAGGAGCCAGGTGCTTCTCCTGGTCTCCCATGTGGGTGCAGGGCCCAAGCACTTGGGCCATCCCGCCCTGCCTTCCTGGGCCACAGCAGAGAGTTGGCCTGGAAGAGGAGCAACCAGGACAGAACCGGCGCCCCGACTGGGACTAGAACCCAGGGTGTCGGCACCACAGGCGGATTAGCCTAGTGAGCCACTGTGCCGGCCTGCATGATTTTTTTTTTTAAATGAAAAAAATGAAAAAGCTACACCTGGTAAGGCACGGGGCCTGGCCCACATGGATGGATGCCGGGCAGCTGAAGGCAGCCCCTCCCTGCCTGCAGGTCCCCGTGGTCGTGGTCGGGAGCAGCCACTGGGGTGTGAGGGCCACGTTGTCTGTGACTTGTGGGCCGAGGCCACGGAGCTTTCATGCTGGGATGCCCGTCCCCTCTCACACCCGCGTGGTGCGGAGCAGCCTGCGTATTCCTGGTGCAGCTGCAAGATGGCCCAGTCTGTTAGCCCCGAGCCCTGGGTCACTGTGCTACCGACCTGCGTAGCACGGGCGGCGGGAGGGAGAAGCAGGACCAGCTCCCATCTTCAGGCAGCGTGCTCTCACGGCAACACCATCTACCCATGTGCACTCAGCTCTCCGCAGCGTCAGCTCCGACAGGAATCTGGAGTCTCCCCAGGCTGAAGGAGGCTGGGCAGGCGTGACGCCACCACACGCCTTGCCTGGCCACCCGCGTTTCTGCTGTCTCAAGCTGAGGCAGCTGCGGCACGAGTCAGAAGGGAGCCCTCCCACTCCTCTGCCGCCACGGCTTTGCCTCGCCAAGAAGGACTTCTGCAATCCCGGCCGACCATGTGACACGCGGAATGACGACTCAGCCCCCGGCCTGCCTCCCCCCTCAGTAAACAGCAAACCCTGCCCACGAGGGGATGCGTTTTCCATCCCTGCCACGTGAGCCACGTGGACCACGTGGGACCATACCTGATTGGCAGTAATGCTGTGTCACCATAAATAACCCCCACGGCTGTGAACCAGCAGGCAGCACCATCACCCGGCACCTGCACCGCACACACACACACGGCGAGGACCAAAAATAACCATGCAACGGGTGCCTGAGATTTGCCAAGAGAGGACATCTTAAATGGTGTCACTACAAAAGAAGCTACGTCTATGACGCGATAGACAGTGGGGCCGTTTCCCGATGCCTGTATCCGTATGGAACCATCACACTGTACGACTTGCACACACTCTCTGTTGGTCAGTTACACCTTTGTAGAGAGGCAGAGGCAGGGGGAGAGAGAGAGAGAGAGAGAGAGAGAGAGAGAGAGGTCTTTCATCTGCTGGTTCACTCCCCAGATAACCACAATGGCCAGAGCTGTGCTGATCTGAAGCCAGGAGCCAGGAGCTTCTTCCTGGTCTCCCATGTGGGTGCAGGGGCCCAAACACTTGGGCCATCTTCCACTGCTTTCCCAGGCCACAGCAGAGAGCTGGATCAGAAGGGGAGCAGCTGGGACTTGAACCAGTGCCCATATGGGATGCCGGCACTGCAGGAGGTGGCTTTACCCTCTGCCCCACAGCGCCGACCCCCACCATTTTCCTTTGTCAAGTTCTTTGCTGCCGGGACATTTTCTTGGGGACTGACTCATCAGACCCCTCCACGCTTGGTTTTTCATCTGATACGTCTGTAGGTCAAATACATGGATGGATCAGGGACTTTCCTTGACTGATGCTGCATTTGTTTTAATAAACACATAAACCAGAGAATGGGAAATTAAACTGCAAAATGAAATGGAAAGTCTTTTTCCCACAGAAACCTCTTACTTCGTGCATTTCGTAAGTGTAAATTCAGGAACACGGCGACTCTAGCTGCCTGGCTGCCCTCCTCCCCTCACTCCACACTTCGTCCTCCTCCCTCTCCAATCCCATTCTTATTTTTTACTAATAACTATTTTCAATTAACTTTGTATACATAAGATTAACCCTATACTAAGTAAAGAATTCAACAAATAGTATAGGAAAAAAAACCATTCCTCAACAGTCAAGACAAGGGCTGTCAAAGTCCTTGCTTCTCAAAGTTCCATACCCTTCAGGTACTCTGTTAGTTATCACAGAGCAGGGAGAACATATGGTATTTGTCCTTTGGGGACTGGCTTATTCCACTAAGTTTAATGTTTTCCAGTTGCATACATTTTGTTGCAAATGACAGGATTTCATTTTTTATCACTGTGTAGTATTCCATGGTGTGCATATCCCATAATTTCTTTATCCAGTCTTGAGTCGATGGGCATTTGGGTTGATTCCGTGTCTTAGTTAATGTGACTTGAGCTGCAGTCACGTCAGGGTGCGGACGGCTCTTCCATGTGCTGATCTCATTTCCCTGGGGTAGATGCCCAGGGTGGGTGGCGGGGGCACCGGGCAGGTCTGCATTCAGGTTTCTCAGGAATCTCCACACTGTCTCCACAGCGGCAGTGCCAGTTTCCATTCCCAGGAAAATCCGGATTTTTCTTCAGGTCAGCGGTATGGAGGCAGTGTGTACAGGATTTTGTGCAACTAGAACGGGCTTTATGTAATAGACTTACTCTTGGAAATAGAACATAATTTTAAAAATCATATTTTATTGTAAAGTGGAGCTTGCTATTAAAAGCTGTCCCCAAATAGCATGCTCAAGTCCCAACTCAAACACTGCCTCTCTCCAAGTCTCCTCGCGTGGAGAGAGTACACACGCCGCTGATGGTTTATGACAGACATTATATAAACTGGCTACAGAAGAGGAGCGCACTCATCCAAGAGCCCGGCTCCGGAGCCAGACCGCCTGGCTTTGGGCCCTGTCTCCTGTGTGTGCGTGGTCCGGGACTCCTGGGGAGTCAGTGGTGTGGGGACCGCACGGGAGAAGGCTCCTAGAACCGCTAGGGTCTCTGAGAACCACAAGTATGTGCCCGCTGTTGTTATCATCGTCTTGCAGCCACGCCAGGCCCCTCTGGGGCAGGAGTGGGCCACGGGAGCTTGGGCTGAAGGAGTTGAGCCCCAGGTGCACATGGCCTTGGCCCTGTGGCCCTGACCAACTTAGAGAAGCCCACGGAGCCAGGCTGCCACCTAAAGCAGGGGACGGGGAGAGGCCTGGTCACGTGCTAGGTGCACTCCGGACCCTGTGTTCCAGTCCCCGCAGTGCCACTGCCCGCTGCTTGACTGTGCAAGCCACAGAAAGCCCGTTCTCCTCGTCTGGGAAGCGCTGACTCGCAGTCCTGGTGAGCGAGTGCACAGTAACACAGGCCTCGGCAGAACCGGTGTTTCATCATTAGCAGCGTCAGTACACACACTGAGTTACGCGGATTCACTGTGTTCTTGGCAAGTGGAAAAGACGCTCAAGAGAACAGGGTGGGGGAGCTGCCACACCCTTCCTTCCGTGCACGCGGGTTCGGTCCTGGAGGCTCCCGGGGCGGGAGGCAGGGCGTTGCGGCCTCAGCGGCTCTCAGCACGCACAGCCCCTATCGGGGAGCCTCCCACTGCCCTGTAGTGACAATCGATTAGACACACGGTTTTCAGAGGACAAGGCAGCAACCGCACTGGGTGCTCGACTGAGGAAAAGCGACGTTTTGATAGGGAAGGGCTGGGGTTTGGGCCGCATGGGTCAACCTGGTGGGAGGGCCGAAGGGTTTTCAAGCGTGATGTTGATTGTGTGTTAGTTCTGCATCTTGTTCATACTAGAACCAAGGCTGTCCAGTGGGAGCGCTCCACGGTCGTGCACAGTAAGTGCTCTCGGAAGCTCCCAGTAAAAACGGTCAAAGGAAGCAAGTCACCTGCACGTCCTGCACTTTGCATCAGGGTTACCTCTGGGGGGATCACCTGGGCGGGGCTACAGGGGTCCAGGTGGGCATGGCCTTGGGCACCTTCCCCTCTTCCACCTTCCCCGTGGGGGGTTCAGAGCCTCCACGGAAGGGCTGACGAGGCATTTATCACGCTCATACTTCGCAGTGGCCCCTGACCTGGGCCCAGACGAATGTCCCCACGGGGCCAAGTCTGGCTTCACCGCGGGCCGTGGAGAAGGTGAAGGGAGCCTGGCTGGCACGGAGTGGGTGCTTCCAAGGCTGACTGGGCGCTGCCGTCCGGGAACAGGGCCATCAGCCCCTCTGAACCCCCAGCTAACTGCAGCACAACTCACAGTAGCTAAGACACAGGCACAGCCCAGATGTCCCTCGGCTGACGGCTGCATGGAGAAAACGTGGCGCACATACACTGTGGAATACTACTCAGCCACGAAGAAGAATGAAATCCTGTCCTGTGCAACAAAGTGGAGGCGACTGGGAACCATCGTGCTTAGTGGAGTAAGCCAGTCCCCCGACACGCAGCGCGTGTTCTCTGAGACGCGGTAGTGAGTACACGATCCATCAAAGTGCGGAGTGAAGCAGACATCGTGCGGTTGCGCTGCCCTTTTCCGCTCCCGCGGTCTCTGCTTCTTACTTTCAGAATATTAGGGTGAGTGGAGCACGAAGCCTGATTACACAGTCGATTGCATTTAGGTTTTTGCAAAAATTAAAGAGAAAAAGGAAGGCAGGAGGGGACCTGGGGGAGGGAACTGTGGTTGTCCTGGAACTTCCCAAGGTGACCCATGGAGTCTGCTCTCTAAGAACAATCGCAGAGGAGGACCACGGACGCGTTTTGCCTGTGTCCCGGGTTCTCCACAGAGCTGAGGGGCGACACGCGGGTGACATCTGACTCTGCCTTCGGGGAAGGTTACAGCTTGCGCTGGCCTGTGGCTGCCAACGCTCGATTCCATCCTAACGGGAGCAGCGGGAGACGATGAGCACCCGCCCGGTCATCTGCTCAGGGAAGGCCAGCGCCTGCCCAGGCCCCCAGGTTCTCTCTCCGGTCACCCCACAGCCCTGCTGTCCGAGAATAAGGCCTCCTTGATCCTGCGTGCACCAAAGACATCTTCCGGTATCACAAAAGCACTCCTTGGTTTTGCATAAGTAATTCCAAATCTTATTTAGCATCAAGTTTCAGAATTGAGAAGCTAAGTGACAGCCGTTTAATTAACTCTTTAAGCTGATTAGCCGGCATTACCGAAATCCCCTCCAGGAGGAATTCCAAGTGCGGGGAGACCCTGGGCCACCGGTTACCTGTTCCCCAGTGAGGGTTCAGGAAGCCGCCAGCCAATTGAGGGTGCCTTCTTGGCCTCCTCGAGGGCGGGGTCGAGTGAGGATTTGTGTTTATTGTTTTAACTGCTTCAGGGGACGCCAGTGACAGGAAGAACTCCTCTGGACTTGCTAGGAAGACACGGCCTGCATTTGGAATAAACACAGCCAGCTCCGAGGGGGAGCTCCCCGCCAGGCACCGGCCGTGTGTGCACCCGAGCGGTCAGCACTGGGAGAGCTGTCCACCCTCCTCCTGCTGAGTCAGATGAAGGCCTATGAAGGAGCCGAGGACTTTAAGCCGGTTTTGCCCCTGCAAGGACTGTGTCAAGTGGGATTTCTGAGGAGGGGGAAGCAGCAAACCCGGCAGGGTTAAGTGGGAGGCGGAGGCCGGACTTGCCAGATGCCAGCCCGGGGGCGGGGTGGGGTGGGGGCGGGGCGGGTGGCTCTTTCCTTCCTGGCCCTCAGCTGGGCAGCACTGGGTGGATGCAAATAAAACGTGGGGTGGACAAGGAAGAACCTGGGCTCTGGGCTCTCGGGGAGTCGGCCCCAGGCCCAGAGCTTCCACACACAGGACAGCAGCTTGGGGAAGGGCTAAGGGGCAGGGCAGCCCGTCAGGTGCTGTGGGCTGGTTTTGTTTTTTTTTTTTCTTTTTTTGCCAGGGGGCCAGTTTTTTAATAGGCAATTCACAGAGCACGCGATGCAGTCACGAGTCTCCATACATTCACAGAGACACACAGCCCGGCCAGCCTTGGGGCATTTCTGTCACCTGTGCCCTGTGTGCCGGGCACTCCCTCCTGCCCCACCCCGGCAGTCACTAACCTCCCTCCAGTCTCTGGCCATTGTCTGCAGGTGGGATCTGATGGTGCGTGGTCTCAGCCCCTGCCTGGACATCCTGGGGTGCCCACCCGTGCTTCATCCCTTTCTGGACAGTCATGGTCGCCCAGCCACTGAGTCCTAACGTCTTCCAGTGCTTCTGAGGCCACCGAGGTCCTGGGCTGTGGGCCAGAGACGCGGCACAGCAGGCGGGGCTGCTGTCTGTGTCGCTAGAATCCCGCATGAGCACCGCTTGTGTCCGACTGCTCTCCTTCAGGTCCAGCTCCATGCTCATGTGCCCGGGGAGCGCCGTGGAGGGTGGCCACATGCCGGGTCCCCACCGCCCACACGGTGACCTGGATGAAGTCCCAGGCTCCGGACTTTGACCGGGCCCAGCTCTGGTCATGCGGCCATTTTGGGGGTGAGTCAGTGGGTGGGAGATCTGTCACTGTCTCTCCCTCTCTCTGCCTTTCAAGTAAATCAAAATAAATAGTTTTAAAAAGAAATCACAGTTTATAACCTAGGCTTCTGTGGACTGAGCCACGGATATGTTTTGGTTGGCCCTAAGTGATTTAATAATTTTTCAATGAATTGCGATGTATCAAGACTGGGAAACATGCAGAAATCTAGACTTCAGGTTTGTCCTGTTGGGTCAGACATTCAGGCAATTCTGGGGCCTCAACCAGTGGGAGGCGGCGGCCCCTCCGTCCCATCACCGTCTGCTTCGTGAACTCGGAGACGCCTCCAGGAGCCTTCACACCCGGGGCGGTCGGCCTGGGTGCGTCTGCACTGGCAGCACAGGAAACACGGCTTGTCCAGGGACACCGTCGAGTGCAATGCACAGGGAACAAGGGGGTCGTACAGCAAGCCCGGGCGTTCATCCACATCACTTCAAAGGAGATGAAGACGCTCTGCGTCAGAAACGCTAAGTCCAGGGGCTCCTGGGCCCCCCCCGCACACTGCAGAAAGTGCTGCTGTGCACGCCCAGTGCATGAGAGGCGGGCCCCACGCCACGGCCCCCGGCGCTGCGTCCTGGGACAAGCCAAGCGGAGGCTTCCTCCACAGCCCCACCCGCATCCGTGACACTCGGCGGGAATGGATGGAGCGTAGTGTCTGCTCTTCCAAACGGGGGGAGGTCTTGCCTGGTGTCCGGAGCTAAACGGGCTCTTATCCCCTCCTCCAGGGCTGCAGAGAGACGCATGTCAAATCGTCAAAGGCGACAGAACTTCCCGCAGGCTGCGCGCAGTCCAGCCGTCCCGCGGTCCGTGGAACTAATTCAATTGGTACGGAACCGACACACAATTAACCAACATCAAAGGCTGCTCCACACGTGGGCCTGGAAGTGCGCCTCGCTCAGGTCTCCCCGCTTCGAGGGCCCGTGGGGTCAGGAGCCCTCTTCCGACCTGCAAGCTGCCAGGATTCAGCGAGACTTCCTGGGGGGCTGAGCCAGGCCTTGAGGATGCCCGCCGCCGAGGGGGCAGCGGCGTGGCTGACGCCCCCAGCGGCGAGTCCACAGGTCGTCTCAGCTGCCCCAAATGCATTATGTGCCTTTCCTCTCCTGCACCAGACAACTTCTCAATTACGTGTTTCTTGGGCTCCTATAAAAACAAATTTGTGTGTCTTCAGTCCGTGCTAACTAGGCCAAAGGTGGCTGCAATGCAGAGGATCCTGGGAGGCACAGTGCCGTCGGGCTGGCACGGCACGCGCTGGCGCGGGCACCACACACCCCGGCCCAGGGATGTGCTTCTGCCCAGGGCTCCCACTCTCGTGGTAGGGGCTCCCTGGGGGAGGAACAAATTCTGTGTCCTTTGCTGCTGTCCCTGCCCAGTCCATGGCGTTCCTCAGGCCCTCGTGGGCTTAGCAGGTCGGTCGAGTGGCTTGTCCTCACACCGCAGGGAGCGCAGGGCAGGGCTTGAAGAAGACGAAGCTGGCGCTCAGATCCCAGCTCTGTGAGCAACTTAGGGACGCTGCTCTCGCCCCCAGCTGTCTTGTTACGGAGAAATTGGTGCCACTGCAAAGCGGCTCTGCTCGGAGGGTGTCCGTGGGTGCTGGGGCCACACTGCCAGCAGCCTCACGCCCTGGAAGATGATGTCATCTGGCCTCGGCAGCAGGGCGAGGTGGGGGAGGGGTTCTGTTCCCTTCCAGATTTCTCTCTTCCCCGAGCTCCCCCCCAGCTCCAGACTCACACATCCCACTGCCCGCCTGACGCCTCCACGGGGCTGTCCCGGGCTCGCGGGGTTTAAGGTGAACCCCCAGCCCCTCCCTCTGACCTGCTCCTCCCGAGAACGTGCCAAACTCCGGACCTGGCCCCAGCAGTGCCCTGGCTGCTCCGGCCCAGACCCAGGGATCCTCGATTACTTTCTCCTTCTGCTCGGCCCAGCATCGGGCCCCTAGGAGCACCCGTCAGCGCCATCTCCCCCTGGGCAGCAGCCCCGGCCGCTAACCTCCAGTCCGTCACCACAGGTCAGGCCCGGGGATGCAGCCGGGGTGCGGGGGCCTTGGAAACCACCGCTTCTTCACTTACTCTGCGCAGGAGAAAACGGCAAAGGCTCACGGGAAATGGACAGAGAGATCCCTCCATGTTGCTGAAAACAGGTTTTCACGATCCCACGCTGAGCATGCATTTCTGAGAACTTTCTGGAGCCTCTTCACGACTGCCACTCAGGACTCTCCCTTGGAATGCACTGCGAGGCTGACCACACAGGTGGTGAGCCGGAAGGGCCGGCTGCGCCTGACGCTCCCCTCCGCCCCCGAGCTCGGCTCAGAGGCAGCGAGGACACCGACTGCCACGCCAGACTGAAGGCCGACCTTGTGCCTGACACGCGCCCGTCAGTCTCCATCTTGAACTGATGATTCGCACGTGGACCCGGCCCTGGGGTCCTCTGCTCCACGCGGGAAGCTACATACAGCACGCATGGGTCCCCATGGATGCTGACAGCTCTCCGCATCTCCTAGACACGACTGGGGGCCTCGTCTCATGAACAGTGTTTGAGGTGCAACGCGAATCGCAAGTTGACAGCAGCCAAAATTCCTTGACTTTGGTTCATAAAGGACATCAAGAGGCTATTGTTTCCTTCCCTGGGCCGTCAAAGCCCCATCGTCTGTGTTGCCGTCACTATGTTTTTTTTTTTTTTTTTAATGATTTATTTATTTATTTGAAAGACAGAGTTAGAGGCAGAGAGAGAGAGAGAGGGAGAGAGAGAGAGAGAGAGAGAGGTCTTCCATTGCTGGTTCACTCCCCAGATGGCTGCAATGGCCGGAGCCACACTGATCTGAAGCCAGGAGCCAGGAGCTTCCTTCAGGTCTCCCATGCAGGTGCAGGGGCCCAAGCCTTGGACCATGTTCTACTGCTTTCCCAGGCCACAGCAGAAAATGGAGCAGCCGGGACTTGAATCGGCCGCCCATATGAGATGTCGGCACTGCAGGTGGCAGCTCTACCGGCTATGCCACAGCGCCGGCCCCTGTCACTATGTTTTTATTTAATTAATCTGGGTTTTGGCAGGAACCACACAACCTACGTGCAGCCAAGGAAGCGTCTGCTGCTGATGAGCTCAGCCAGCAGGCAGGGCACTGTGTTAACAAGCCCAAGGTCAAGGGTCCAGCTCCTACCTGGCTGCAGGTCTGTGCGAAATTAGAGACTGAGATGGTGACCCAATAACTCCATCACCGAGAAAGTGAGAACAGACACACCAGAGCCAAATGGCCTTGACTTCTGAGATCTGTGTCTCCTGAGGTCAAGGCCAAAGGGGTGATGCCCCAGCATGGCTGCCACAGGCCATCCACATCAACGGCTGGGACCCGCCCTCCAATTACTTCAGATCTTCTGGGGAGCAGGACCCCCGTCAGGACTTTTCTATCTTCCCAAGTGATCTGAACCCAGAGGCTCCCAGACCTAGCTGCTCATGGGATTACGTGGGGATTCGATGACAGTGGTGCTGGGCCCACACTCACATCCTGAATCTCTTGTTAAGGGCTGGAGCTTGGCCGCAGGGGGGGCGGGTGTTGAAAATCTTCCTAGGTGACGCTCATAGGCAGCGAAGTTTGAGAGCCGTGGGCAGTGATCTGTCCACAGATGGTGGTCACTTTCCTGTGCGGGATCCATAAACACAGGCAACACCCCGCCCCCCCCACACACACCCCCACAGCCCTGAGGCAGACACTGGACAGAGGGAAATGTGCAAATCTACCAGGCACTGAGAGGCAGGAGGCCCGCTGCCCCACGCCCAAGCAATGTGGAACGGGAGTGACGGCGTCATCAACACAGAAGCAAGGAAACTGCCCGGTGCTAAGTTCAGGAAGCAGCACGCAGACAGGGGAGACGGGACACCCATGTGAGGCGTGGCCTCGCCGTGGCAGCTCAGCATCCCCGCGGCAGCCCACAGACCGCGTCGTCTCCCGGTCTGTTCTCAAACCTAGGCCACAACCGCCCACTCCAGGCCTGTAACTGCCCCGACCCCATCCAGTCCTTACAACACCTCCCGCTCAGATTCCCGGTCCCTAGTGGTTGAGAGTGACCGTCCTTTCTGTCCCTCGGTTATTCTTTTCAGACTGCCTGCCCCTGCTCCGGATTGCAAGGTCAAGGGTGGCCACGTGGTGTGTCTGAGCGCCGCTACGTCCGGCACACGGGACACATGCTTGGCTTCGGTGGCTGAATGTTAGCGTGGGCTTTACAGCAAAGCGTCTACTCCCACACTCACTCCTCTTCCCCTCCCCACACTCTAACCACCCCAGGGATCATTCATTTTCTTAGGATTATGCTCTAGGTGGGGGCTTGGGATGCTCCCAGCTCCTACTCAATACAGGCATGCTTTTGGCAAGGACAGGATTAATTCTATAAAATCCGCTCCCTGGTTTGTTGGAGAAACTGAAAGGAACAAGATGATAAATGTCACTGTCCCAAGGGAGTGTGGTATGCAATCAGAAACCGCTGCTAATTACGCTTGCCACCACCGGGTCTCCATGGTCCCAAGGATCACTGGGTTCACATTTCAACACGTACACATTTATAAAGTTACAAGCCGATCAATTTTTGGAACGGGCGTTCTGAGCAAAATCGCCAGAAAATTGCGTGGAATGGGAAAGCGCGTGGACTTTCAAGTCGAGCGCTTTAATGAGTGTGAAGATTATTTTGTTTATTTTCTCATTGAGTTTGAGACGGGCGCAGGCACAGGTTTTGAAGTGTAAATTCTCCTTGACTCGAGGCACAATGTTGACGAGGAGTCTGGTTATTTAGAAAGAAATTTATGAAAGTGATTGCATTCAAGACGGAAACACGCCCTGCAGCTTCTTGCAGGAGTGCAGGGGGAAGCTGGGGAACTGAAGAACGGAAATTAAGGGAAGAGAGCGGGCAGAGGCTGCTGGTGGCTCGTGGGTGCAGGGGGTCCGGCCTCTGGAAGGCAGGAAGCTCTTAGGGGCAGACCTCCAAGTTCCGAGCATCTCGGAGTCCAGGATTTCTTCCCCGCAGCCTGGAGGGCCCCGCGGCCAGTGTCCAGCAGCTCCGCTTCCCAGACTGAACCCAGAGAATTTATGTCAATGCCCACTCTGAGTGTACAAGGAGATAAATCCGGGCTGGCCTGGTGTTCACCGCCCGTGCCTCTCCCGGGGCTGATGTATACCGAGCCACAGGCTCCTTCTCACCTGCCCCAACGCGGAACCACAGCCGCTTTTTCTGCTGCTTTACAAAATGAAGTCCATGTCAAGAAACTTCCCGTTTTGTCTAAATTTCTTTAAAATATTGCAGACACACGAGCTCACAAATCCAGCAGAATGCTGATAGTAAGGACTGAGGTAGGCTGCTCGGATAGGCGTCTAATAGCTGATAGAGATATAAGTACTGTCATTGAGGGAGAATGTAATGATTTTTACTCACAAAGACGATCTGTGTGGGTGAAATCCATTATCTTAAAAGTACTTTGATAAGGATAAATCGACGGAGAACAGGCTATGCAGCTCGTATGCAATTGTTAAACCCCATTAAACATGCTTAATAATTAGCTGGCCAAAGAATCTCATTAGATGTACATTAAATGTGCATTTGAGCCACATTTGAGCCACTTCATTAAGAGTGACATGGTGAGCTTTACCGAATAACTTGCAGAGAAATTCTAGTCAAATTAAACCCAGATTTCTGTGCCTTTCATTCTGTCTTTGAGAACAGACCAACGCACTGGAATTTTTCCAAAAGACACCAACATGTACCGTGATAAGCACTTCACAGCTTCTATGTTTGGGTGTGATTTACATATGATAACTTAACCCATATAACGAGTTATCTTACTGGAAAGGCAGTGAGACAGAGACACAGAGACAGAGAGATCCTCCATCTGCTGGTTCACTCCCCAGATGCCTGCAAGGCCGGGACTGGCCGTGCGGAAGCCAGCCCAGGCCTGCCATGCGGGTGCCGGGGGCCCAGCCACTGTGCCCCAGCCTGTGGTTTCCTAGGGTGCGTTAGCAGGAAGCAGCAACAGAGCGGAGCTGAGACTTGAACGCAGGCGCCCTCACACGGGATGGGACGCCGTCCGAGTGGCAGCCTCACCTGCTGTCCCAACACCCACCCCATTGGCCCGGTAAGTAGATAATTCAGTGAGTTTTGTTAAATTCACACAGTTGTTCAACCATCACCACAATTTAATTTCAGAACGTTCTACTCCTCCAATAAAGGTTCCTCAGGCTCCTTGTAAATTCTCACTCCTAACCCCAACCCAGGCTTTTCCCACGTAGCTTTACATTTCTGGAAGTTTCTTACACCTGTAATCAAGCAGTGCAGTGTCTTTTGTGACTAGCTTCCCTCACTTAGAGACAATTTTTTATTTTTTATTTTTTTTTTTGACAGGCAGAGTGGACAATGAGAGAGAGAGAGACAGAGAGAAAGGTCTTCCTTTTCCATTGGTTCACCCTCCAATGGCCACTGCGGCCGGCGCACCGCACTGATCCGATGGCAGGAGCTAGGTGCTTCTCCTGGTCTCCCATGGGGTGCAGGGCCCAAGCACTTGGGCCATCCTCCACTGCACTCCCGGGCCACAGCAGAGAGCTGGCCTGGAAGAGGGGTAACCGGGACAGAATCTGGCGCCCCGACCGGGATTAGAACCCAGGGTGCCAGCGCCGCAGGCGGAGGATTAGCCTATTGAGCCACGGCGCTGGCCAGAGATGACTTTTGTAACTTAGTTTCTCTCACTTAGATGATGGGTTGGGGCTTGATTTTTGTTGTATCAACTTATTTCTTATAATTGCTGAGTGATATTTATTTCATGGATACATCCTAATTCTGTCATATGTTGAACCAGTGATAGACACGTGGGCTATTCCTGTACACACCTGTGTGTGGACATCCATCTTTATGTCTTCTGGTGGGTGGGCTTGGTGGGTCCTGTGGAAGTTTACAGAACTTTTAAAATGTGACCCTGTTAGGCGGTGCAAGGCCTGCAACTACGTTCTTTTTGCTCGAGTTTTCTTTAGCTATTGGTGTCTCCTATGGTTTCACACGAGTCTTAAACATTTCTGTGAAAAATCGCTATTGGGATTTCTATAGGGATTGCACTGAATCTGTAGATTGCTTTTGGTAGGGCGAACATTTTAACAATATTAACATTGTAGTTCATGAACATGAGATGTCTTTGCATCCATTTATGTCACCTTCCATTTCGTTCAGCAATGTCTTACAAGTTTCAGTGTACAGAGTTTTCACCTCCTTACCTCTATCATGAGACAGTGTATCGTTTTTGAGAGTATTGTAGATGGGATTATCTCTCAGAGAGTTCACTGTGAGTAGATGTGCACCTGACTTCTCTCTGTGCTGGTTTCGTATTCTGCAACATTGCTACTTTGTTGATTAGCTCTAGGGAGTTTTTGTTTCATTGGCGTCTTTAGGATTTCCCTATACTTAAAATCATGCCACCTGCAAACTGCCAGTTCTCTCTCTCTCCCCCTCTCTCCTTCCTCCCCTGGTCCTTCCCGACGTGGACGCCTTCTGTTCTTTCTCTCGTCCAGCTGCTCTGGCTGGGACTGCCACTTTCGTGTTGGGTAAGACGGCAGGAGTGGGTGTCCCAGTATTGTTCCTGGGCCTAGAGGAAGATCTTCCAGCTTTCTCCCATTGGATAGCAACTTGGCCGTGGGTTTGTTAGGCACATCATTCAATTTATTGACAATTTGTTGAGTTTTTATCATGAGAGGATGGCGAGTTTAGTCAAACAGTTCTCCTGAATTTATTGAGATGATCGTGTTTTTGTCTGTCACACTGTTAACATGGTGCACCATATTCAGCGATGTGCACGTGCTGACCTGTCCTGGCTTCCCAGGGATAAATCACACTCGGGCAGGCTCAGTGATCCTTCTAATATGCTACTGAGTCTGACAGTTTGCCGAGGATTTTTGGATCTGTGTGTGTCGTTTTCCTTTTCACGCGTGTCTGCCGTGCGTGGTTGATGCTGTGTGGCTGTGTGCTGACCAGCGAAGGCATCGCGGCCACCAGTGGACAGACCCAGCAGCTCCAACGGTTTCCTCGTGAGCCTCGCTGACCCTCACTTCCCGCTTCGCCCTCCTGATCTGCACTCTGTCACCACAGCTGGTGGCATTTTCTGGATTTTCACAGAGACAGAATCATTCACAGTGCCCTAGATCTGGCTGACTTTCACCGACTCAGAGGACGGCGCTGTTGTGACATGCTCCACGCCGTATCGGCCCCTCCTCACTGCTGCGTGGCACTGCTGCACAGCTGCACCGACGGGCACTCAGCTGTCCACACACACCTGTGGCCGTGAGGACGCAAGCTGACGTGAACACTGTGCACAGCGGATTTCCTGGCTGGGTCACACGGTAGCTGTTGGCCCAACGGCTTCAGAAATTGCCAAATCCTTCCTCAAAGCGGCCATTTCATTTCACATTCCAGCGCACGTTTCTGGAAATCACAATTCCTACGCATTCTTGCTGATCACGGTCTCTCAGCCAGTCTTCCTGTGAGGGTGTTCCAACGAGTTTCTGCTGACTCATGCTGTTGAACGTTTCTGCTGACTCATGTTGAACGCTACCTTGTGTGCTTCACTACCGTCTGTATCTTTGGTGAAGGGGTCATCGGAAAATTTCCCCGACTTTTTAAAACCTGGCTTCTCATTTGCTGTATCATTGAGAACTCCGTCTGCACTCTGTGTAAGTCTTTCACTGGATTCCGTGGCTCAGACACACCTGCTGTTCTGTGGCCACGTCGCATCTGCAAAATGTAGGGCTTCTTGGTTTTGGTGACGGCCACTTTGTTATCTTTTTTTTTTTAAATCACAGTTTTTGATGCCATAAAAAATTTAAGCCACATCACAAAGTTTTCTATGTTTTCTTCTAGAAGTTTTATAGCTTCAAATTTCAAATGTGGGTCTAGGAATGAGTCGGAGTTCATTTTTATATACGCTATAAATTTCCCTCTGAAGTCTGCTTAATCCCATAAAAACTCACGACGTTTTCCAACCTCCGTTGTGATTTCTTCTGATTTGGAAGTGTGCTGCTTAATTCCCACACGGAGGCTTCCCAGAGCACACGAATGCAATTATGCTGCCATTGATGATGTACTTTGTAGGACTAGAATCTTTTTGAAAGAGATCTTTCATCTGCTGGTTCACTCCCCAGATGACCCCAGTGGCATCTCCCGGGCCAGGACAAAGCCCGGAGGCTGGAACTCCGTCGGAGCCTCCCGCACAGGTGCAGGGGCCCGGTTAATCGTGCCAGCATCCACTGCTTTCCCAGGCGCATTGGCAGGAGGCTGGATCAGAAGCCGAGCAGCTGGGACTTAAACTGGTGCCCTCCCACGCTGCAGGCTGCGGTCTAACCTGCTGTACCACGATGCCGGCCCCAGCATTAGAGCCTTTTACAAGCACATATTGAGATCTGTCCCATGGTCTAGTACGTTGTCTGTTTGGGTAAGTGTCCCATGTGGGCACCTGTTAAAACACGCCTTCGCTGAGATTCAGTAAAGCCTTCTAAATGTGTGAGTTGGGCCAGGATGGCGTGACAGCGCTCAGAGGAGCCGGCCACCTCTGGCTGCCGAAGGCGCCGGTCTCAGCTCTGGGCCCCGGCGTCCTGCACGAGTTCCCTCTCACTGCCCGAGCGATGCGCTCTTCCCTCAGCAGGGGACGGGGCAGGCGAGGCCGGCTGCCTCCTGCTTACTGTGCAGCACCTGCAGGACGCACGGAAGCACAGAGGACAAGCTGGAGGCGAGCAGGAACCCCGAGTCCAGGCAGGACCTCGGCCGAGGCTGGGTGCCCTCCAGCAGCCTCCCAGCTCCTCCGTAACTGCGGCCTTGTGTATAAGACGCCTCCCTGCCGTCCCTCAGCGAGGGTGTCTGTCCAGCGCAGGTCTCTGTGGAGTCCCCCGGGGTGCGATCGTGGTGACGGACGATAGGCCGATGCAGCTGGAATAAACGCCCAGGAAAACACTGCAGGGCAAGGGGAGAAACTTACGCTTGTCCCAGACGACGATGTGTCCACCTGGCCTGTACACGGCGTCCGAGCTGCCACTCCGCACAGCCGTGGGAAGGAAGCTGTCGGCAGCAGCAGCCGAATGGCGTCTGGCGCTCTAAAAACCGTTGGAAACAGCTCTGCAACTTTGAGTGTTCAGTTCACACTTCCCCATCGCTGTCTCCTCCCCTAGACGGGAGTCTCCGAGGTCGAGGCACTGGGACCCGACACCCACGGTTGGAGGCCGCGCAGGCCTGCCGCCAGGGTCCCCCATCACAAGGTGTGTGCTGGCCCCATCTGCTCCAAGCGCAGAGGCTTCTTGGATGAGGCCTTCAGTCCCGAGCTGGCTGGTTTTTCTTCCCCTTTGAACGCCCCCCTTTCTCTCCACCTCCATCGGGTCTACCCACTCGCCCAGGCTGTCAGCTCCTGCCACCGTGCCGTGTCAGGGAACTTGCTTTCTTGTCGGCCTCCCTAGCTCCACTTCCCGCACCTGCTGATCTACGCGAGCCAGGGGCATCCTTTCCCGTCTCCTGGTCCTTCCTCCTTCAGTGGCCTCCGTCAAGCTCTGGGAAAGGCCAGACCCTTCCAGCCGGCCCCTGTGGCTTCCCCCAGCGCACTGGGTGAGGCTCCTCCCTGCTCTCTCTCTGCTCGCCCCCCATCCCCCCTGCATCTCTGCATGTGCGCGCCCTCGCTCCCTGTACCCTCAAACCTGGCAGAGCCCCACTCCTTGGAGAAGGCGTCTCTTTTTCTTCTTCTTCTTCTTCTTCTTCTTCTTCTTCTTCTTCTTTTTTTTTTTTTTTTGACAGGCAGAGTGGACAGTGAGAGAGAAAGACAGAGAGAAAGGTCTTCCTTTTCCATTGGTTCATCCCCCAATGGCCGCTGCAGCCGGCGCACTGCACTGATCTGAAGCCAGGAGCCAGGTGCTTCCTCTTGGTCTCCCATGCAGGTGCAGGGCCCAAGGACCTGGGCCATCCTCCACTGCACTCCCGGGCCACAGCAGAAAGCTGGATTGGAAGAGGAGCAACTGGGAAAGAACCGGTGCCCCGACCGGAACTAGAACCCGGTGTGCCGGCGCCGCAGGTGGAGGATTAGCCTAGTGAGCCGTGGCACCGGCCGGAGAAGGCGCCTCCTCCCCACTCCCAGGAGCTCCTTGGGCTGGTGGTCCTCTCCTCTCTCACTTGTCCTAACTTTACGTTTATCCATGTTAATTATTTGATTCCAGTCTTTCTTCCTCACTGGCCTCCACACTCCCCTGGGGGAGAAGCCATCATTTTATCTCCAGCTCCTAACAAAGTGCTCGGAGGAGAGCAAACAAGCAAACATCCTGCCAGGGGGTGGCCCGTCTGAGGTGCCCACAGTGAGGAGGACGCGTGGAGGGGACTTAACTGAGCAGGAGGAGGAAAGAACAGGGCTCCTATAACCTCATTGATCTCCAGGCTCTGATAAGAAAGAGGCCCCTTGAAGACTGACCGCGTCCCTTGAAGACTGACCGCGTCCCTTGAAGACTGATGCGTCCCTTGGAGACTGACTGTGTCCCTGGGCGTTTGGCCAAGGAGGGCTTAGCTGCATCGTTCAAGTGTCCCCTGGGGTCCCCAGGGGCCAAGATGCCACCCCTGGACCTGTTTCAGACTTCGGGAGAATGGGCCTCCTGTCCGTTCTACACCTGAGCCTGCACAGCCAACGGACCTCCCCAGGTCTCACCAGGTAGGAGGAATGCTTCAGACGTGCGTATGTTTGGCTCAGTGTCACTGCGCTCAGATGCCGAGGGGGTGGCACATCTCAGGTGCCCAGGGTTGTACGCAGCAGGTGCAGAGAGCATGCGTAGGAACAGGCAGCACAGAGACTAGAAAATGGCCACTCTGGTATCTGCTCACATGGTTGCCTTTAAGTCTACTTTGTTTGATAGTTCTGTGTCCACACCAGCTTTCTTTTGGTTGGGATTTGACTCGTATATAATTTTTTTTTTCATTTGACAGAGTTATAGACAGTGAGAGAGAGAGAGACAGAGAGAAAGGTTCTCCCTCTGTTGGTTCACTCCCCAAATGGCCACTACGGCCAGTGCTGCGCTGATCTGAAGCCAGGAGCCAGGTGCTTCTCCTGGTCTCCTATGTAGGTGCAGGGCCCAAGCACTTGGGCCATCCTCCACTGCACTCCTGGACCACAGCAGAGAGCTGGCCTGGAAGAGGGGCAACCGGGACAGAATCCAGTGCCCCAACCGGGACTAGAACCTGGTGTGCCGGCACCACAGGTGGAGGATTAGCTTAGTGAGCCACAGCGCCGGCCCCTCATATATAATTTTCTAACCTTTCAGTTTAGCATTTTCATGGCCTCCTGTTTGATGAATTTCCCTTTTCCTCCTGGCAACATTGGTCTGAACTGCGGAATTTAGTTCATTTTGTTGGTTGTCATCGCTTGTATATTTGAATACATTGCTTTTGTGCGTTAGTGTTTTCGGCTTTCTGTTGGCCCAGGCTTTTCAGCTGAGTTTATTCTCTTTCTTGCTTTTGGTCAATGAGATTTTCTCCTTCATTTCTTCTGCCTCTTTTATTTTTAGAAGTTGTGCACAATTTCCCCCTCATTTTCGGTCATTATCCCAGAGGTTTTATTTTTGGGGAAGTCTACAGCCGATCTTTGATGACTGCTATTGAGCTGTTACAAACGCAAGGGACAGAGAATATGAAACTGGCAAAGCCACGTGCTTGGGGAGAGAGGCGTGTGCCCCTGTGGCCTGTAAGTAGCCCGCCCCGCAGAGGCGTGACCGCCGGACCCCATTGTCCTGTCCAAAAACAGTGGTGGGAGGTGGCCCTCATGACAGCAAGGCAAAGTAGGGCGAGCACAGGCCACACCCTGCTGCCATCTCACGTTGAAACACAGTGACGGGCAGACGCCGTCGAGTGTCCCCCCAGACGCGGGATTAGCAGTGGCACTGTCTGTCCCACTTCCCTGCCATTCAGCTGGCTCCGGGGTTCCTGACTCCGCTTGCCGCCACCCAGCTCCCTCCCTCCCAGTCACCCCCGGCTGTGCTGTTCCCGACTCCGCTCTCCGGTGGAGGTGGCTCAGGTCTGTGTTACTGGAGAGTGGACCTGGGGTCTCTGATCGAGGGCAGTGGTCTTCCTACTGCACCACGGGAAGCCGGCTGCGTCTGCATGTGTTTGTAAACGTGGCATGGTCTGGGGCTGGGAGTGCACCAGAGTCCAGGGACCAGGACTGCAGGTGGGGAGCAGGGGCCGGCCCAGCCTGTGCCATTCCCTGGCGTGCACACGACTGCCGAATGAGTCAACACCTGCTGGCCAGGTCGCAGCAGCTGGGAGCCTGGCCCCGGACGGCCTCCTTCCAGACGCGGGGCCGCATCGCCACGGTTGATCTGCCGCGCGCACTATCTGAAAAGGTTTCATCTCAGTGCTCACGACGGTGAGTCTGAGGCAGAGTAAATTAGGTTCTCTAATGGGATTTTCTTGATCATGAATGAGAAATATAAAATGTCAATATCAAGTAGCAAATTATTGATTAATTTTACGGGTTTAGCTAACAACTCACTGAGCCCATCTTAGATAATTACTTCCACTAATGCCCATTTTGGAACTCTGATGAGCTGTTGAACCGTTCTCACTCTGCTTGAGGAAATGAAGTAGGTGGCTGGCTTAGGCGTCCCCTGGCATTCGACACCTCTCGGGGGCGCAGGTGCATGGGGGCACCCTACGTAGACAATGAGCCCGGGAGGGGCCGGGAGCTGAGGGCCGTGGCCCGTCACTCACCCAGAACAAGGCCTGTGTCTCTGGCCTTCTAGCGTTGGGGTTAGAGGGGGTGAGACTCGAAAATGAGGGAATAAGAGGGGCGAGCTTGAGGCCGATTTATTTGTTGTTGTTGTTGTTGTTATTATTATTATTATTTAGGAAATGAGAACCTCAGGAACAGCGTGAGCGTGGGACCGGGTGACGCATTCGTTCCCACATCCCTTCAGCAAGTTTCTCCGTGACTCCGAGTGGCGCAGATGGGCACGGTCCCGGCAGAGAGACAAGGCGGAAAGTCTGAACGTCATCGGATCCTCACGAGATGGCCGGGCCTCGAGGGACAGCAGGTGAGGTTGCTGCTCCGGCTCCCACAGCCCACCGCAGGCTTCCAGCTAAGTCCTGGCTCCTGTTTCCCAGCCGGCCACCTGTTAGTGCCCTGGGTACCTGGGAGATCCAGATGGGGTTCCTGGCTCCAGGCTTTGAGCTGGCCTAAGCCCGGCTGTGTGCGCATCTGAGGAGTGAACCAGCAGATGGAAGCTCTCTCCCTCTCTCTCTCTCCCTCCCTCTCTCTCTCTCTCTCCCTCCCTCTCTCTCTCTTTCTGCATCCCTCCCTCTCTGTCACTCTGTCTTTCAAATAAAGTAAAATCTCTTTGCAAAAAGGCTCATGTGAGTATTAGGTACCCAGAAAACCACACCATAGGGGGTGATAGTCTTTCATTGGCAACAATAAAGTTCACAATCTCTAGGTAGAACATAGTGTTTTTATTTTTTTTTTTAAGATAAGGTTGTCCTCTCTCTCTCTCTCTCTCTCTCTCTGTCTTAAAGATCCATTTGTTTTTCTGAAAGGCAGAGTTACAGAGAGAGAAAGGGAGAGAGAGATCTCCCATCCGTTGGTTCAGTGGCCACAACAGCTGGGTTGGGCTGGGCCAGAGGAGAGCAGCAGCCAGGAGCTTCTTCCAGTCTCCCGCATCAAGGCGGGGGCTCAGGCGCTTGGGCCGTCTTCCACTGGTTTCCCAGGAGCATTAGCAGGGAGCTGGACTGGAAGCAGAGGGGCTGGGATCTGAACAGGTGCTCCTGGGATTCTGGCACGGCGGGCGGGGGCTTAGCCTGCTGTGCCACTGCGCCAGCCCCGAGCATGTCTGCTTAAATGCTGAGCCTAGATTCTATTTTAAGAGTAATGCTCTAGGGGCCAACGCCGTGGCTCACTTGGTTAATCCTCTGCCTGCGGTGCCGGCATCCCATATGGGCTCTGGTTCTAGTCCCAGCTGCTCCTCTTCCAATCCAGCTCTCTGCTGTGGCCTGGGAAAGCAGTGTAAGATGGCCCAAGTGCTTGGGCCCCCACACCCGTGTGGGAGACCGGGAAGAAGCACTTGGCTCCTGGCTTCGGATCAGCGCAGCTCTGGCCGTTGCGACCATCTGGGGAGTGAACCAGTGGACGGAAGACCTCTCTCTCTGTCTCTCACCTCTCACTGTCTGTAACTCTACCTCTCAAATAAATAAATAAAATCTTAAAAAAAAGAGTAATGCTTCATTTTAGAGCCGTTTGGGGTTTACAGAGAAACTGCTCAGGACCCAGTGATTGTTGGTGGGAGCCCGTAACTCACACCGACTCCTTCTCTGTGTGCTCAGGCCCATGCCTGCGACAGACGCACGGTGTCTGGCAGAACACCCTGTCCTAGAAACACCGCTCTGCGCCTTCATTGGCCTCCTAACCCCTCCCTGACCCGGGCAGCCCTGAGCTCTGTGCCCTCCCCGCGGTGTCCCTTCCCGGAAGTCAGCCGGCTGGAGCCGTCAGCGCGTGGCCCTGGCGTTCCCTGTGCCTCCAGGTTTGATGGTTCAGTTCCTGCTGTGGCTGCTGCACAACTCATCACCGAAGGCCATCTTGGTTGCCACCGGGTGTTGACAACAGCAACGGGCATGGCTATCAACAACTGGGTGCAGCCTGATACGCCTCTTACCATGTGCAGAAACTTCTAGGCTCAAAACAGATTTCTCCCTTGGAGGAACCAATAATGCGCGTTCCCCGGCTTTGGAGGGCAGGGCTGTGGTTAGAGGGGAGGGCAGTGAGTGGTAGGGAGGGGCAGCATCGCTGTGGCTAAATGATAAAGGGGAGGAGACGCCGGGGCCGAAGCAGACACAGTGCAGAGCAGAGCGAGAGACTGGCAGCCCCCAGCCAGATCTGCCCGGCAGATGTCTCTTTGTTTAGCCTGCCTGGTGTGTGTGGTTTTTTAAACAGACTTAGTTGTCAGCGTCTCAGAATCAAGACATGCACAGGAAAGTACAAATTACGGTTCCATCAAAACACAGGGCATCTGCTGGCCCGTGCAGCGCCCCCCGAGCTGAGACGCGGCTGCCCCGCCGAGCCGGGGAACGGATTTGCCTGCCGGTCGGCCTCTCCCAGCACCGGGTCTGCTCGCGCCTCCCAGTGGCTCCCATGAGCACCTGAGTTTTCAGCTCACAAAGTCAGCCACCGCAGCCTCGGAGGAGCCGTCCCAGACACCACTGTCACTGAATCTTGCGGGCACTGAGTCGCTGGGGTGGGACCCACTTCGTCCACGACAGTCCCACGCCGCACGTGTGTGAGGTGAACTAGAAGGGACAGGTCCCGTGTCCCCAGCACAGAGCGGTGACCGCGTTCACGACAGCGCATGTGAAGCCCCCGGCCCAGAGCTGCGAGAGAGGAGCTTGTGCCCCCCAGGAACAAAAAGGAGGCAGCAACGCTCACCGCCTGACGTCATCAGTCCGTGCCACTTGTGTGTCAGTGAGCTATTCCAGTGTGCGCACAAATACACACAGGAATGACTCGTGGATGAAAAAGTAGGAAAATCGAAGAAAAGTAGGACTCTGAGCTGTCATTTGCGCCTCTGCTGTCGGGGGCACTGAAGGGGCAGGTGTGGGACCCACACGGGCACACGGCTCCCGACCTCCCCTCTGAGGAGACAGAGAGAGAGTGACGGAGACAGGGGCAGAGAGAGATGGAGACAGAGAGATGGGGAGATAACTTCCCTCCGCCGCCTGCCCCTGCTGTGCGTGTGCCGCGTGATGGACAGGCAAGGCCGTCCACTGTGCCACGGGTTATCTTCAGGGGTCAAAGGAGATTTGCTGGAATCCACAGTTGTCTAAATTGTCACGTAGGATCTGGCTAGACAAATGGCGTTTCTCTCCCACAACTGAGACAAAGTAGTGTGTGGGGGGTGCGGGAGAGCTGCTGAGAGTGTTTTTATAGAAGAGGAAAGTAAGGGGGCGACGAGGAGGCAGCAGCGAGCTAGCATTCTCAGGGGGAGGCGCGGCGGGGAGCGAGCGGCAGCACAGTGCACTGTGGCTAAGAGCACCCGAGAAGCCCCGTGGCTGGTGTGCCGTGGCTAAGAGCGCCCGAGAAGCGCCATGGCTGGTGCGCCGTGGCTGAGAGCACCCTGAGAAGTGCCGTGGCTGGTGCGCCATGGCTGAGAGCACCTGAGAAGCGCCATGGCTGGTGTGCCGTGGCTGAGAGCACCCCGAGAAGCGCCATGGCTGGTGTGCCGTGGCTGAGAGCACCCTGAGAAGTGCTGTGGCTGGTGTGCCGTGGCTGAGAGCTCCCTGAGGAGCCCCGGGGCCGGTGCTGTTTCAGGTCCAGGAAGCAGAAGACCATTCACAAGCAGGGCTCATCGTCCAGGGCAACAGTTCAGGTAACATTTCTGAAACTTAATTTTGGGGCCGCTGCTCTGGCTCAGCAGGTTAAGCCACTGCCTGCAGCATGAGCATCCCATGTGGGCACTGGTTCAAGTCCTGGCTGCTCCACTTCTGATCCAGCTCCCTGCTAATGTGTCTGGGAAAGCGGAGGAAGATGGCCCAGGCCCCTGGGTCCCCGCCCCTCATGCGGGAGACCCTAAAGAAGCTCCTGGCCAAGTCCCAGTTGTCGCAGCCCTCTGGGGAGTGGGCCGCCGGATGGAAGATCTCTCTGTTTTTGTCTCCCCTCTCTCTCTCAAACTCTGCCTTTCAAATAAATACAGCTTTTAAAAATTTATTTTTAAAAATTATTTGAGAGGTAGAGACAGAGAGTGAGAGACAGAGACAGAGATAGATAGAGAGAGATGGAGGCAGGGGTGGAGAGGATGGAGACAGAGAGATAGAGAGAGACCTTCCCTCTGCTGTAAGCACCGAGTGCCCACAACACCTGGGCCTGGGCCAGGACAGAGCTGGGAGCCAGGAGCTGCACCCAAGCCTCCCGCGTGCGTGGCCGGGAACCAACCCCTTGAGCCACCACCCTTCCCAGGAAGCTGGGCCAGAACGCACACCCAGGCAGTCTGACACGGGACGCAAGCAGCCCTAGTAGCATCTTAAACCCTGCGCCAAGCAGCCAACGCCAGATAACGTCTTCAGGGAGCGAGAGGCCGGGTCCCGCATCTACTGGAAAGGAGGGCCATCCTGGGGCCCACAGCGTGTGACACCTCACACAGCCACCGCTCTGCTCAGGAAGCTGCCATCCGAGGCCTGATAACCGTGCAGGGTGCGATGAAGACTTTCCTGTTATGTCTCTTTTCCCCTTAATCAGAAAATGTTTCAAAAACCTTGTAAGTAGCTCATTTTGTTTCCTCTAAAAATGTGTATCAGGAAATTGCGGAGGCTAGAAATCTGGAACTTAATGTACAGTGTACACATCGCTATCCATTTCTGTCTCGCTAGCTCTTCAACTCCGGGTTAATCATCGAGGCTTCCTGCATTTCGGGAGCGAGCGCAGGGGCGGGCGGGCCTCGTGCCTCCAGCTGACAGGTGCCAGGATCGATTTGTCAGTCATGACATTTCTAACCGCTCCTGCGTCTCTGGCTCTCCCAGTCATCAACACACAACGTTCTGTCTACCTGGGAAACAGTTGTCCAACACGCTCTGAATTTGGTGACCAAATGGCAAACACTCACCGGCTCCTTCTCCTGTTCTATTTTATTTTTAAGTCAACCACCCTAAGATGTACACGGAGGCGGGACAAGGGCGCGTGCGACCCTTCCTGGAGTGGCGAGAACGGACCCCTAGGCTGCTGTGCTCTGGTTTCCCTGGGGAGCCAAGGGGAGGGCCTGGCTGGCAGGGAGCCAGGGAGCGACAGGCCCTCGTCCTGCCACTCAGCCCGGTGAGGAGCCAGCACAGGGGCTGGAGACCACCACCCCATGGGGCAGCTTTTCAAAATCGAGCTGAAAACCACAGTGAGAGTCAGATGCCCGGAGCCGACAAAGCTCCGAGGCAGCAGCGGCAGCCCGACGGGCAGCTCAAGCCGCCCCGGTCCCTTTCAGTAAGAGAATTTAGGCCAAATCTTCATTCTCACTGTCGACATCACCAGTGTGAAGGCAGGCCAAGGGCTGCAGGTGGAAGGGCCGTGTCCGCGCGCCCCCAGCCTGTGTGACTGCCGTTCTGAGAGTAAGCGCAGTCGCCGAGGATCCCCACTTGTTGAATGTTTGCTGAAGGAGACAGCGTTCGCCCTGCTGATTCTGAAACTGGGTCCTGGTTGACTGATCTCCGCACAGTGCTGTGGCAACGCGCCCAGCCGGAGCCGCTGATCCCACACGGGTGAACTCAACCACCAGCAACCGCTCACAGGGCGTCACTGCAAGAACAAGTCGGGGAAGCCGCTGCTCCGGGCGGAACCTGCTCCGTGAGTGGGGGCAGATAATGCTACCAGATTACCTCCCACAGACCCACCGGAGCCAGCCAAGGCACCTCCCACAGACCCACCGGAGCCAGCCAAGGCACCTCCCACAGACCTACCGCAGCCAGCCAAGGCAGCTCCCACAGACCCACCGGAGCCAGCCAAGGCACCTCCCACAGACCCATCAGAGCGATGGTGGACACCAGCCAAGGTACCCTCCTGCAGACCCACTGGAGCAATGGTGGACACCAGCCAGCTGCCACTCACTGCCATGCCGTGGCCCCAACAGACCCACCGGAGTGATGGTGGACACTAGCCAAGGTACCCTCCCACAGACCCACCGGAGCCAGCCAAGGCACCTCCCACAGACCCACCGGAGCCAGCCGAGGCACCTCCCACAGACCCACTGGAGCCACCTGTCGCTCCCCCTCTTCGTGGAGGAACGACACAGGACCCTGCGCTGTTCTTTCGTCTGCTCGGCCCTCCCCGGGTTTGCTGCTGGTTCTTCCCGGGTTGGCTACTATCCCTTCCACCTCCGTGGAAGGGCAGTTCCCCCTGGCCGCATTCCCCACTTCCGCAGGGGAGCGGCACACCGCCGGCCGGTTCTCTGGGGGGCTGCACAGGTGTTCCTTCAGCTAGATGTTCCCCATAGATGTTCCCTGGTGCATGCCGTTTCTCTCCTCCTTTATAGTCCTCCTCCGCCAATCCCAACTCAGCTGCCCACACGCCGAGTACGCTGCTCTCCTCCAATCAGGAGCAAGTCCTACAGCTTATTAGTTGAACTGGAGGCAGCTGTGTGGAAGCTGTTTACTTCTCTCCCAGCGCCATATTGTGGGAGAGCAGATGCATAGAATAAGTCTTAATTCGAGTAACTTAGTCTAGTCCGGATTGCTCCCCACACCACCCAAGGTACCCTCCCACAGACCCACTGGAGTGATGGTGGACACCAGCCAGCTGCCACTCACTGCCATGCGTGGCCCCAACAGACCCACCGGAGCGATGGTGAACACCAGCCAAGGTACCCTCCCACAGACCCACCGGAGCGATGGTGGACACCAGCCAGCTGCCACTCACTGCCATGCCGTGGCCCCAAAAGACCCACTGGAGTGATGGTGGACACTAGCCAAGGTACCCTCCCACAGACCCACTGGAGCCACCCAAGGTACCCTCCCACAGACCCACTGGAGCCACCCAAGGTACCCTCCCACAGACCCACTGGAGCCACCCAAGGCACCTCCTACAGACCCACCAGAGCCAGCCAAGGTACCCTCCCACAGACCCACTGGAGTGATGGTGGACACCAGCCAGCTGCCACTCACTGCCATGCGTGGCCCCAACAGACCCACCGGAGCGATGGTGAACACCAGTCAAGGTACCCTCCCACAGACCCACCGGAGCGATGGTGGACACCAGCCAGCTGCCACTCACTGCCATGCGTGGCCCGGAAGCTCCTGAGGACAGGGCGACCGGCCTTAGAGGAGCTTGTTTGCAGATGTCTTTGCAGACGAGCTTAGTGATTACAGAAGCCATCTCCTCCTTTACGATGCGGAATCAGAGGCTATTTCAAGTTCATGGGAAACGGAATTAAAAGTCGAGTTGATTTTGGTGCAAAAAATTTCTGAAATCCACGCCTACAAGGCGTCTTTAACAAGTTCACAGAGGGGCTGGCGCTGTGGTGCAGCTGATAAAGCTGCTGCCTGCGACACCAGCGTCCCACATGGCTCCAGCTCCTCTCCTGGCTGCTTCACTTCAGATCCAGCTCCCTGCTGATGGCCTGGGAAAGCAGCAGAGGACAGCCCGATTGTTCAGGCCCCTGCACCCACGTGGGAGACCCGGATGAAGCTCCTGGCTCCAGGCTTCGGATCAGCACAGCTCTGGCTGTTGCGGCCAACTGGAGGTGTGAACCAGCGGATGGAAGACAGCCCCCCCCGCCCCCCGGCCTCAGCCTCTCTGTCACTCTGCCTTTCAAGTAAGTAAAAATACAATCTTTTTTTAAAAGATTTATTTTATTTATTTTAAAGACAGAGTTACAGAAAGAGGTAGAGACAGAGAGAGAGGTCTTCCATCTGCTGGTTCACTCCTCAAATGGCTGCAACGGCCGGAGCTGCACCGATCTAAAGCCAGGAGCCAGGAGCTCTTTCCAGGTCTCCCATGTGGGTGCAGGGCCCAACCACTTAGCCACCTTCTACTGCTCTCCGAGGCCTCAGCAGAGAGCTGGATCGGAAGAGAAGCAGCCAGGACTCTATCTGACGCCCATATAGGATGCCGGCGCGTCAGGCCAGGGTGTTAACCTGCTGCGTCACAGCGCCAGCCCCAGTAAGGAAAATCTTTAATAAAAAAAAATAATCACATTTCTACTTTGTCCTCCCTAAGGGATACCCTAAGGTACCTTCCAAGTCTCCCCTGACTGCCTGACCCAGCGTAAACTCGGGCCCAGGCACTGCCCACTCGTCTGGACGCCTCAGCGCTCACTGCCAGCCGGCGTCAGGGTGCAGCCCTACAGGAGGCCCCCGTGCGGCTGCAGAACACGCCTGGCAGAGGAGGTGGGAGTCGGCACGTGGCAGCTGTGGTGCCCTCCCGAGGTGCCCGTGGCTTGGCGTGGCTGCGATGTCGGGTGCCCAGCCTCCTTCCAGCTGCCTCCTGCCCTCCACCCCTTCCAGCTGGGCGGCCGCTCCTGACTTACACAGAGCACAGCACTGCCGGCCTCTGGCTGCTCTGGGACTTTCAAAGTCGCCCTGGAAAGTTGGACGGGTTATTTGTCCTATTGTCAGGGGTGGGCGCTGACACAGCACAGAGGCCACTGCAGGTGCTGCCTGCATGCGGCACCACAGTGCCTGGGTTCCGGTCTCTGCTTAGACTCTTGTTCTGAATTCCTACTTGGGAGGTGGCAGGTGTCGGCGTCAGCACCGGGGTCCCCGCCACCCCTGGGGGAGAGCTGGTCTGGGGTCCAGGCCTGGCCCAGCTCTGGCTGTTGCAGATGCTCGGAGAACGAAACAGTGGATGGAAGATCCCCCTGCCTGTCTCTGTCTTTGTCTCTCTCTGCCTTTCAAATTAAATGAAAATCAATACTTTTGAAGATTTATTTGTTTATCTGAAAGTCAGAGTTACAGAGAGAGGAGAGGCAGAGAGAGAGAGCGAGGTCTTCCATCTGCTGGTTCACTCCCCAGTTGGCCACAACTGCTGGAGCTGTGCCAATCTGAAGCCAGGAGCCAGGAGCTTCTTCCAGGTCTCCTATGCAGGTGCAGGGGCCCAAGGACTTGGGCTATCTTCTACTGCTTTCCCAGGCCACAGCAGGGAGCTGGATCAGAAGCAGAGCAGCTGGGACTCGAACCAGTGCCCATATGGGATGCCGGCACTGCAGGTAGAGACTTAGCCCACTACACCAAGCGCTGTCCCCCACCCACACCTATGCTCAACGCAAGCAGCAGGTCACTCACACACTCCATGGGGCTGTTTGAAATGATTGAATGAATTTCCTGGGGACTGTGTGTGCTATTTCCCGGGCAGATGCCCACGGTCCCCCGTACCTGGGAAGGGCTTCCCCAACCCAGCTGCACCTGACTCTGGACGCGTGGGGCACCTTTCACACAGCCAGGCTCGGCAACGGGGAGAACAGGGCGAGAACCTGACTCCTGTAATTTCCTCCCAGGATCTCATGCAGAGGGGTCACAGGTGACACAGGGGGTAGTGGAGGTCAGCAGTCACAGTTGACGCAGGGAGTAGTGTAGGTCAGCAGTCACAGGTGACACAGGGGGTAGTGTAGGTCAGCAGTCACAGGTGACACGGGGGGTAGTGTACATCAGCAGTCACAGGTGACACAGGGGGTAGTGTACATCAGCAGTCACAGGTGACACAGGGGGTAGTGTATGTCAGCAGTCACGGGTGACACAGGGGGTAGTGTAGACCAGCAGTCACGGGTGACGCAGTTGGTAGTGTACATCAGCAGTCACGGGTGACGCAGGGGGTAGTCTACCTCAGCAGTCACAGGTGACACAGGGGGTAGTGTAGACCAGCAGTCACGGGTGACGCAGGAGGTAGTGTAGGTCAGCAGTCACAGGTGACACAGGGGGTAGTCTACCTCAGCAGTCACAGGTGACACAGGGGGTAGTGTAGGTCAGCAGTCACAGGTGACACAGGGGGTAGTGTAGGTCACCAGTCACAGGTGATGCAGGGGGTAGTGTAGGTCAGCAGTCACAGGTGACACAGGGGGTAGTATACATCAGCAGTCACAGGTGACGCAGGGGGTAGTGTAGGTCAGCAGTCACAGGTGACACAGGGGGTAGTGTAGGTCAGCAGTCACAGGTGACACAGGGGGTATTGTACATCAGCAGTCACAGGTGACGCAGGGGGTAGTGTAGGTCAGCAGTCACAGGTGACGTAGGAGATAGTGTACGTCAGCAGTCACAGGTGACACAGGGGGTAGTGTAGGTCAGCAGTCACAGGTGACACAGGGGGTATTGTACATCAGCAGTCACAGGTGACGCAGGGGGTAGTGGAGGTCAGCAGTCACAGGTGACGCAGGGGGTAGTGTAGGTCAGCAGTCACAGGTGACACAGGGGGTAGTGTACATCAGCAGTCACAGGTGACACAGGGGGTAGTGTAGACCAGCAGTCACGGGTGACGCAGTTGGTAGTGTACATCAGCAGTCACGGGTGACGCAGGGGGTAGTGTACATCAGCCTTCACAGGTGACACAGGGGGTAGTGTAGACCAGCAGTCACGGGTGACGCAGGGGGTAGTCTACCTCAGCAGTCACAGGTGACACAGGGGGTAGTGTACATCCACAGTCACGGGTGACACAGGGGGTAGTGTAGGTCAGCAGTCACAGGTGACACAGGGGTAGTGTACACCAGCAGTCACGGGTGACGCAGAGGGTAGTCTACCTCAGCAGTCACAGGTGACACAGGGGGTAGTGTACATCCGCAGTCACGGGTGACACAGGGGGTAGTGTAGGTCAGCAGTCACAGGTGACACAGGGGGTAGTGTAGGTCAGCAGTCACAGGTGACGCAGGGGGTAGTGTAGGTCAGCAGTCACAGGTGACGCAGGGGGTAGTGTACGTCAGCAGTCACAGGTGACACAGGGGGTAGTGTAGGTCAGCAGTCACAGGTGACACAGGGGGTAGTGTAGGTCAGCAGTCACAGGTGACGTAGGGGGTAGTATACGTCAGCAGTCACAGTTGACGCAGGGAGTAGTGTACATCAGCAGTCACAGGTGACGCAGGGGGTAGTGTACGTCAGCAGTCACAGGTGATGCAGGGGGTAGTGTAGGTCAGCAGTCACAGGTGACACAGGGGGTAGTGTAGGTCAGCAGTCACAGGTGACGCAGGGGATAGTGTAGGTCAGCAGTCACAGGTGACACAGGGGGTAGTGTAGGTCAGCAGTCACAGGTGACACAGGGGGTAGTGTAGGTCAGTAGTCACGGGTGACACAGGGGGTAGTGTAGGTCAGCGGTCACGGGTGACGCAGGGGGTAGTGTACATCAGCAGGTGCATACAGCGGAAACGTGTGCAATCAGAACCAGCTTTGAAATCTTGCCGCCATGAACCCCGGAGTAAGTGTGTGAGTGTGTTCAGTGCGACAGAGCAGCCAGCGTGCACAGCGCAGCCTGAAAGCACCAAGCTATCAAAGACGAAGGAAGAAAGGATGATGGGGGAGCGCTTCCCAAGGAGACCCTCCATCACGGAGACGCCCCAGCCTTCCCGCCGACCTTATGTCCCTTGTGTGCCTGCAGAAGGATAAAGAATTCCAAAGCGTTCTTTGATCACAGAAGTTTCTTCGTCTGTCTTACGTGAAGCCTCTAAGCTTTAGGACATGTTCAAATGTGTTTGTTTTTGAAGACTACAGGAGACTGACGGGTTGCCTGTCACATGAAGTAATTGAGTCGCTGTTTTAGGCAAAGGCCACAGCTTGCACTGAATTTGCTCCTCCCCTTCCTCCAGCGCACAGAGCTGGGCGCATTTCCCAGCCTCCCCTGCAGCTGGGTGTGTTCAAGGTTACCCGGAGGTCAGCCGTTAGGTGGGACAGCTCCTTGACCATCCAGAGAACACAGGGGCACGGGAGAGTCAGAGCCATGGGCTGGGAGGAACCTGGGTGCCCAGCTCACCATGTGGGTGGGGGAAGCACCTTAGTACCTGGAGCACCCACCCACCCTTTGATGCAAATGAGCCGTCCACTGGGCTTGTCGCAACAGCTTAGCTCACCGTGACTGGTAAAATGCAGTCGAATCACACACACACGTCCAGTAACTACTTATGCTCTGAATCTGGACATATAACTCAGAGACTTGATTTTAACGTATTGCAAATTCATAAAAAGTCCCAGAAGCGCAGCTGGCCCTTATCAGAGACAGAACGGAAGAGTTGAGCCATGGACTCAGTATCTCGGCCCAGGAGGGAGGGAGGTGAGGGTGCACACAAGGCCTGGTCTGGGAGCAAGAGCTCCGCCATGGCTGGTGCTCCCCTGAGGCTCGTGCTCCCCTGAGGCTCGTGCTCCGCCATGGCTTGTGCTCCACCGTGGCTTGTGCTCCCCTGTGGCTCATGCTCCCATGTGGCTTGTGCTTCACCATGGCTGGTGCTCCCCTGTGGCTCGTGCTCCGCCGTGGCTCGTGCTCCCCTGAGACTTGTGCTCCCCTGAGACTTGTGCTCCGCCGTGGCTCGTGCTCCCCTGTGGCTCGTGCTCCCCTGAGGCTTGTGCTCCCCTGAGGCTTGTGCTCCGCCGTGGCTCGTGCTCCCCTGTGGCTCGTGCTCCCCTGAGGCTTGTGCTCCCCTGAGACTTGTGCTCCGCCGTGGCTCGTGCTCTGCCCGGTGTGGGCATGTGGCTTCCTTGGGAGCTGCAGAGTGGAAGGCAGAAGGTGGCTTTTGCTTCTCAAGCCTCCCGGGGACACCAGGCGGGAATCCTGAGAAGTGAGTGGCAGGTGGTGCAGCCAGGCAGTGGAGGCCACAGATTCCTCGTGGGTCACCTGAAACCGTCAGCGAGCCAAGGACATCGAGACGCCCTGAGCCCAGGACCGAGGTCCTCCCCACCCAGAGCCCGAGCACCGTGAGCTCACCCAGCACAGACTTCTCCGTGGCCTCACAAACGGAGACAGGCTGAGGTTAACTTTCCTGCCGCACCACAGCACGTGGGGGCCTGGAAGAACCTGAGCTGACAGAGGCAGACAAAGAAATGCGCATTCCTGGATTGGCTGTGCCTGTGGCCTGAGGGCCACCAGCCAGAGTCAGAGTCAGGCGCTGCAGGCCAGCCGAGTCCCAGCCCAGCTGGGCGGTGCATGGGGCAAGGTGGTGTGTTCAGGCACAGCCCAGCTCGGCTGCTCGGCTTCCGGGGCTGCCCTCGGGTTTCCCCTCTTTCTGTTGCCTGGGGAGGACTCGACTTCCTGCAAACTCCAGAGCTCTGAACCGAGCTGTCAGGGCTGCGGCCCTGGCCGTCTCCCCCTGGTGATGAGGAGACACAGAGGCGGGGTTGTGAAAAGTTAGTTTCCCACGGAAGCTGTCTGGATAGAAAAGCCGCTTTGAAAGGGGCGGGAAGTCAGTGAGTGGGCAGTGCACCACTCGGAGCCGTGGGTCCTGGGCCATCGCGGGGTGCAGGGGAGGTGGCGACCCTGGGGATGCAGCCCTTAATTCACCGGGGGAGGGGGCACCGCAGGAGGTGGCTAAGTACGGCCACGTCTGCAGCCAGGCCCTCTCCACATTTGGGGATTCGGGGAAAGAGGACATGAGACCACCGTGTGGCGGTGGACTCAACATGGTGCAGGACTGTGAGGGCCCTGTGCTCATCTTCCCAAGTCCTGCAGGCTCAGCCCCTATGCCGGAAAACCAGCCCCGCCGCCAGCCTTGGCGGGGACAGGGGACAAGACAGAGGAGACGCCGCCTCTCTCACAAGCACTGGCAAACGTCTCCCACCTTCACCCTGGCTCTGACTGCGCCCTGCGCCATTCAGGGACAAATGGCCATGTCCCAGGGGAGGGCACAGGCATGGGGAGCTGGTGACCCAGGAGCACCCCTGCTGTGCGGAGTGGCACCAACCCCACCGGAGCCACGCTTCCACAGGCATCCGTGTGAGCTTGCGAGGGCTCCAGTATCGCGCCCAGGGAGCCTCAGCAATAGAAATTCACCTTCTCACAGCCCTGGGAGTCGCAGGCCACGATCCAGGTGTCGGTGAGGGGCTTTCCCCCGGGCCTGGCTCCTTGCGGGGTGTGTGTGTGTGTGTGTGTGTGTGTCCAGGTCCTAATCTTTTCTCCTTATCGTGGGTGACAGCACTGGTTGTGACCTCATTTTACTGTAATTTTACGCCTCTTCCCAGGCCTGGTGTCCAAACACAGCCACACCGTGAAGTCCTGGGGCTCGGCATTTCAGCCTGGAAACTCCAAATGTTCTCGAGAGAAAGGGACACATTGAGATGCAAGGAGACAGGGAGAAAGCTTGGGTGGACGCATTCTTGGACAGGTGCGAGGGGACGGACTCGGGGCACCTGCAGAGGGGCTGGCCGTCTCCTGGGAAGTTCTGGGCTTCAAGTTCACACGTGGACCTGCCCTTATGAGCCCCTGCCTGTCACGGCACTCCTGTAATATGTGTTAAACGAATGCACCAATAAAGCAGAATATGAGCTAATTTCCTAATGGTAATATCCTTGATCAAGGCAAAAGACCCTAATTGAATAAGCAATTAACTTTGACAATATTAGTGCACACAGAAGCATAACAAATAAATTACTAATTACTCTTCCCTGCCGGAATCATCGGCTGTTGGTCTTTGGTAATAACATTCTCTCTCTTCGAGGTACATCATGAGTTTCCTGGGCACCTACTGACTCCCAGGCATTCAAAGGTCGGGGACAAGCATCAGCGACTCCAGCGTTCACTGAGCTGGGAAGGCGGCGAGACTGAGGGCGGGGGGCAGGACGAGAGTGAGGGGGAAACACACACGGCAGCAGGGTCTGAAGCAGTGCCAGCCCTGGAGGGGAGGAAGGCAGACGGGGCTGCTCGACCTCCCAGAGGATGACGCACCCTCGCTTCTGTGCGTCATCCCCTAAACTGTGAATGCGGGTAACTCAAGCTCTTCCAGAACGCAGGGGCTGGAAGTCGGCGCCTTCTGACCAACCATTAGAACCAGACCCAGTCCTCGGGAGCCCGGAGCCTGGCCCTGGGTGGCTCCCCAGACTCGCACGCGTCACTGACTCTGACCCATCATCCTGCTCCTGTCCTAGTTCCTGCTGGGGGTCTGCTCCCCCGTCCTCCCGGCTACCAGCACGCTGACCACTGGTCTTGCACAATGGGTTCTTTGACCTTGCTCAGGTCTCGGGGTCTGCAGGGTTCTCTGGGGAGAACGCCCAGACTCCCGGGGCTACATGGCCCCTCCCAGCGCGTCCCTTTGGGTTATTTCCCGTTCCACCCGTGTCCTGGTATCTCCCCTTCCTGCGCCCTCCCCACGGTCTCTCCTGTTAGATTGTTGGTTCCGCAGAGCAGGGTCTTGCCAGCTGGGTCCCCTGCTTCATTCCTCTGGCCTAGACTGATGCTTGGCACACAGTGGGTTCCATGGATGCATGGGTGAGTTCATCTGTTAGATGGGAGAGGGTCCAGAGACCACGGCTGTGAGAGATGGACCTCGAGAGGCAGGGATGGGAGAGCCTAGACGCCTGTGAGCCCCACGGAAGCCCCAGCTCCCCGGCTCTGGGGCTGCCTCGGCCGGGCAGCCATGTCCTCTGTGTCTCACTGCTCATGCTCAGTGTGGAGACTGCTCTAGGGCGCCACGGGTCCTGCAGCGCCCAGCTTCCTGCTCCTGAGAGCACTGGGCACTGAGACACGGATGAGGCCGTGGCCCTGGGGCCCCACAGGGGAGGCAGTGACGGGAGCCCAGGGGGCGCCCGCAGCCAGACCTGGCTCGGGAGAGGCCTCCCGGAAGCTGCCAAGGTCTGGCTTCTCCGACTGGTGGTTTGTTAACTCGATCTCGGCTGCTGATAAGGCTCCCCCTTTGTTCTCTCCTCGTTTTTCTTCCGGCAATGATGTATCGCCGTGTCTCTCTAGAAAGGTAAGTGCCGTCTCTTGACAGAGCCAAGTAGCTGTATCAGGACCACAAACCCACGAGCCGGGCCTGGTTGCCATAGAAACCCTGGGAGAGGGTGCCACAGGAGCTTAAACGCCCAAGTCCGAGTGGAAGACGACTTCTGGAAGATTCGTCTTCAGACAGCTCCCGCGAGCGCTGACGGCCTCACTGGGCAGCCGGCATCGGCGTGCAGTGCCCCTCATCGCGTATTCCCCGGGACACAAGGCTTGCAAGCCATCAGATGGCGTCCAGACAAACTCATCGGTGTCCGAGCTGACCCAGAGCACTGCCCCTGACCCCTGGGCGCAAGAGGGCGGGGCAGGGTGTCAGGGGCTTGGCCCTGGGCCTGGATGTGGGTGCGCCAAGTCGGGAAAACACGCGCTTTTCTCTTCCCACACAGCTGGGGTCCCAAGGTCTCCCACTGACAAGAGGCCAGTGCTTTCAAATACGTGCTCTCCCCAGCTCTGGTCACGTGTCTGACATGGTCCTAGCAGACGACTGAGGCCGAGCTCTGTGGCTGAAAGCTGTGGGGCTGTCGGGGAGCTGGTGAGGGCATTGTGGGCTCTGCGCTGTGACGGGAGGGGTAGTCCTGGAGACGCCTGCTGCCCCAGAGGCTGGACTTCCAGGACCACGGTACAACCACATGGGCACATGCACAGACATGGAGACATACGGATACACACAGGCAGAGAGACACATACACACACACGCAGACACACACAGACATACACACAGACACACACACACAGACACACACATACACACACACAGACACACAGACACAGAGACATACAGATACACACAGGCAGAGAGACACATACACACACATGCAGACACGCACAGACACAGACATACACACAGACACACACACATACACACACACAGACACACAGAGACACACACAGACACATACACATACACACACAGACACAGACATACACACAGACACAGAGACATAGGGATACACACATGCTCAGACACATATACACGCACAGACACAGAGACATACGGATACACACAGGCAGAGAGACACATACACACACATACACGCACAGACACAGAGACATACGGATACACACAGGCAGAGAGACACATATACACACATGCAGACACACACAGACACACACACATACACACATGCAGAGAGACACATACACACAGACACACACAGACACAGAGACATACAGATACACACATGCAGAGAGACACATACACATGCATACATGCACAGACACACATATGAATACACACACGAAGACACACATACACACAGACACACATATGAATACACACACGAAGAGACACATACACACAGACATGCATAGACACAGACATACGCATACACACATATACAGAGACACACATATATACAGAGACATACACAGACACACATAGACGCAGGCATACGCATACACACACAGAGACACACACAGACCCATGTGTGTACACACACCGACACACACACGTTTCTCTGGGAGTGTGTCCCCTCAGGGCAGCAGGTGTGGATGCGTTCATGGAGTCGACTTGAGGAGAGGGAGTGGCCGTTGTTTGGCTGGGGCTGAGTGATGCTGTCGGGACCCAGACGAGCTGCTCTTGGGGGTCTGGAGTCTGGGGCTCCTCGGGGTGCCCGGGGGAGGCGCCGTGGCCTCCTAGCACCAGCATCACAAGTGGGGCGCGGCCCTCCCGCAGGGTCCCGGCTCTCCCTGCAAGGACAGACCCCGGGACAGGGGTGTTGTCCTCAGCAAAGAGGGGTGCTGGCAGCCTCGGGGGCAATGGGCCAGGAGAAGAACCAGCCCCCTGCAGGGCTCTGTATGTGCCGGGTCCGATCCAGGCCCACCCTGTCCGAGCCCAGGTCTGAGAAGTACCCTGTGGGCAGCCGGGACACAGGGTGCTGAGACGTCATGGCTGTGAGATAGGGGATCGCCTACAACCTCCTTAGACGGGTTCACCGGAAGCACCACTAGCTGTTGGTTCCTAATCGGGAATGCCACACCTCTGGACAGTGGGCCCTGCCAGGCTCTTGGCCAGCTGCCTATCTCTGCTCCTGAGACAAGATCAGGCACCCAGCTTCCATCAGGGACGCTCGAAGACCCCGCTGGTTTAGACACACCCACACTCGGCCTGGTGCGGACGACCTGGCCCCGCAGCGGGGAGCAAGGAGACTGAAATCCAAGTCACCACGTTTCCTCCCACACAGCCCCGAGGACCAAGCCCCGGGGCCTCCAGGAGCTGGGAGGACACTGTCACCTCCCCACTTGGGAGCGCCCTCTCCCTCAAAGTTGCTGCTCTTCAAACCGCCACTGGACGCCTCTGCCGCATACAGGGGTTCTGGGGTCAGGAGGCGAAGAGGGGTTCCCCTGCTGCACGGTCGCCACGCTCACACAGCGCTCGGGCCGGAGCAGGCACTTGGAGCAGCAGTTCCGACGCCCCTGCGCCACATCCCACCGCTGCGTCCTGATCCTGGACCCAGCTCCTGCCTCAGGCGTCCTGCCAAGGCAGCCCCCGGCACGCACCAGTGCTGACGCAAGGGCTTCAGTCCTGCCAGCCACACGGGAGACCCGGACGGTGGCCCTGGCTCCCGGCTCTGGCTCTGCCACAGCCCTGGTCTTGGTGGGCGTCTGCAGAGTGCACAGATCTCTTCCTCTCCCTCTTCTCTCTGCCTCTCAAGAGAAACAAGCGGCGCCCAGAGTCCCCGTCCGTTCCCAGGCAGCGACGCTGAGCGTACTTGGCCCTCGGTCCCTGCGGGTTCTGCACAGATTCTGGGTTTGCCCACTCAGAAAGCAGCTGCCCCTGGACTGGACATCCAGGCAGGCTTTGCTGTGGTTCCCACTAAGTGATACAAAGTAACAACCACCTCACAGCATCTGCAGGCCACCCGGGGAGGCAGGGATCCTCCTGGGGGCGGGAGCAGGCCCCAGCAAGGACAGGGAGCAGGGCGGCCCTGGGCCCCTCCTAGAATCACCCTGCCGAGCAAGCCTCGTGGGCTGCTCAGGCGACTCTGAAACCCAGACCTGGGGGCTGGGACCCCGCGGACCAGGCTGCCCTCGGCCGCTCTGGGAGGGTCAGCCTCAGTCCACTCTGCTTTCTGCACCCCGGGAAGACGGAGCAGAACTCCCACCGTCAGCACACGAGACTTCCCTGAGCCCGGGGCACACGCCCCACCCGCACACGAGACTTCCCTGAGCCCGGGGCACACGCCCCACCCGCACACGAGACTTCCCTGAGCCCGGGGCTCATGCCCCACCCGCACACGAGACTTCCCTCAGCCCGGGGCACACGCCCCACCCGCACACAAGACGGGGCACACGTCCCACCCACACACGAGACTTCCCTGAGCCCGGGGCACACGCCCCACCCGCACACGAGACTTCCCTCAGCCCGGGGCACACGCTCCACCCGCACACAAGACGGGGCACACGTCCCACCCACACACGAGACTTCCCTGAGCCCAGGGCACACTCCCCACCAGCACACGAGACTTCCCTGAGCCCGGGGCACACTCCCCACCAGCACACGAGACTTCCCTGAGCCCGGGGCACACTCCACACCGGCACATGAGACTGCCCTCAGCTCGGGGCACACTCCCCACCCGCACACGAGACTTCCCTGAGCCCGGGGCACACTGCCCACCCTCCCCAGCCCTGGAGGACAGCGCCCGTCCAGCGTCCTCCCTGCACTGCTGCCCCCGCACGCTTTGTGGGCACTCTGCCAGCCGCACCGTCCCACCGCGCAGAGCGTGCCCGCGCTCGCTCCTTTCAAGGACACTCACGCAAATCCACGGGAAGAGAGCTACTTAGGAGCCGGGGATTTATGGAATTTGCCCGTTCTGCGCGTCCCTTCTCTTGTCAATAGCGTTAAGATTTGCTGTTTGTGCGGAATTACCCGCCGACCTAAATCCTAGCGAGCTATCAAAATCTGTTACCCAGATAAAGTCGTGCGGCGCTGTGATAGATTTATCGGCTCCAGGCACGTGCCCACGCTGCGGAGGGGGCTTTGCCTATCTCTTCTCAGCACCAGGCAAAGGGGGGCACGGGCGACTCGGAGCCCACGACACCCAGAGCCGTCCACGATGGCTAAGTGCTTACTGTTTACAAATACAGCAACAGAATCCCTGCCTCCTGGCTTCTTGCCGACTTTTAAAGGGTAACGGCACGCCGGTTGTTCATCTAATGTGCAGCCCTGAGAATCAACGAGAAGGCTAAAATGATTTATTGTTCTTACATTATGCAGATCAGACCTCATCATGCAAAATCGGAGCCACTGCTGTTCACCTGAATGGACCTCACTGGGTCAGCGCCAGGTGCCCTCGGTGGTTCGCTGTGGGTGCGCGTGTGTGCCTGTGTGTGTGTGTGTGTGCATGTGTGTCCGTGTTCCACTGTCTGGGACGTCAACACCAGAAAGCAGCTCAAGCACAAGTCTTGTGGGAAGAGGGCTGGTCTGGAACAAGGGCGGGGGTCCCAAAGCCAGCGGGCATGGACGCACCCAGGGCAGGTCCAGAACAGAGGGGCAGAGAACAGCGGGCATGTGTAGCATAAAACCCTGGGAGCGAGCCTCGCTCTCTGCCTTTATGTCATCTTAATTGATTAATTGTTTTCTCTGGCTGGAGAGATTTGTTCTTGCACGCCTCTGAGTCTGTTTTAGAAAGAGGAATTTATCCTCCGCCACCACACAATGCGGACTTACAGCTGTTGGTGTGGCACTGGGGCTTCATCATTGTTTTGAGATGTTTGCTGTGGGGAAGTTCTACTCGATTGGAGACGGGCTCCTATGATCACAAGGATTTCAACATTCATTCGTCAGGGAAACAAAAGGATACAGTTCCAACTGTTGTACCCTTTCGAGTGCTTATAAAGCTGGCTTTCAAATCCTTTACCACTTACTCATCAACGCTATCAGGAATGTGAAAGGATCATTTTAAAAAGATGTGATGTAACCATTTTTCAGAATACAACCAGACCTTGAAAAGCTACGTTCACACGTGCCAGCTGGAACTTCTCATTACAGATCTAAAGCCTGGGTTTGGGAGTTACGGCAAACGCAGCGTCCAGCCCGCTTCTCCATCGCCATGTGCCTTTCTGGACATCATCACCCAGTGTTAGGAGCCCAGTGACTTTTCCCGAGGCTCCCGCGGTGCCCTGGAAGTGGCTCCCACCTGCCAAGGCACCCCCCGAGCTCTGAAACACAGCAGCGTTTGGGGAGGACCGGCTCAGAGAACAATTCCTCAGGGTCCAGAACGCCCCTCCTCGTCTCACGGCAGCTCGGAAAACTGCAGTCGACATACACAGGGTCCCGCGTTGGGCCCGAACGACTGTGGGTTTTCCGGTCAACCATCTTTCTTTCACAATGAAAGAAGCCAAGCCCGCAGAGGGCTCAGGGAGGCCAGGGGTGGGACTGGGGCAGGTGACAGACCGTGCTCCCGAGGACAGGGCCAGCCGTTGACCGGCCCAGCCCACACTTGCCCTGCCCACCCCTTATCATGCCCTCCTAGCCCCCAGCTTCAAAGAAAACTCTAAGGCGTCTGTCTCCGAGTTGCCCGCGGCTCTCTGGGAAACGCAGCCACACGTCGACAGCGCGGCAGGGTGGACGTCCAGGGAGTGGTGAAGTCAGTGCAGGGTGGGGGCCTCGGCCTGGGAACGACCCAGTGGCAGCCGCTGGCCACACCCAGCCCCTGACTTTCCCAGCTCACGCCGCTGTGCACTCTGGGGAAGGAGGCTCCGAAAAGGGCACGGATGGATGGGTTTGGAAGGGAGCAGCGGCGACCGCACCCAGGGTCTACCAAGCGGCTGAGACTTGGACAGTGTCGATGGAGCCGTCTCTTGCTGGCCGTCGGTGAGGTTTAGAGCAGAGGCCGCTCACACAGACCCTGCGGGACCCCAAGCAAAGTGGGCTGGGTGGATCTCGAGTCCAACAGAAAACCACAGGATCTGCACGGGGCAGGTCCTCGGAGCCCCAGCTGACTGGGCCAAGGAGGATGCCCACCGCGTGGCTGCTTCCAGCTTTGCAACAGACCCAGCAATCCAGAAGTTTACACGAAATTCCTCGATGTGAAACTTAGCAACACAATTTCATTAACAAGTGGGAAAACAAAACCCAACCCTGGCAGACCGAAGCCAACACGTCTGACTCAGGGACCCGGTGTGCAGTTTTCAGCGTACAGCGGGAGGAGGTTGGCTCCGTCAAACGCCTGTCCAGAAGCAGTTAGGACACAGGGCTTTCTCTTCTGCAGGTGAGGGGCGGAGCCTAAAGCCCAGGGCAGTGGCACGACGCTCACTCGGGCCCTGGAGAAGGACCCACGTGGCCGGCAGGATTCTTCGCTCTGCGCCTGCAGTGACTTGAGGAATGAGGACATTCTGCTGGCTTAGGAGAGAACAGAGACCCAGACAGCCAGCGGTATGTGAGCTGCTGATGCTAACCCGCAACCCCGGGACGGAAGGCGTCCGCCACACAGCACGCGGCCGCCCTGACGCCACAGCCTGTCACAATCGGTCTCCTTAATGCCGAGTCTCACAGCAGCACTTCCAAACACTAGGTGATGTTCTCTCACTGAGATTCCAAATGAATGCCAGCAGGTGCTGTGAGGGCACCCACACATGCGCTAGAAGCCCCAGCACCCCAGATACGGACCTGAGAGAAAAATGCTGCTCTCCCCAGTACTGCGCCGTGAATGAGAAAATCAGCAACAGGACAAGGGCCGGCGCTGTGCTGCAGGGGGTAAAGCCACTGCCTGCGACACCGGCATCCCACGTGGGCACCAGTTCGAGTCCCGGCTGCTCCACCTCCGATCCGGCTCTCTGCTGTGGCCCGAAAAGCAGCAGAGGATCCAAGTGCCTGGGTCTCTGCACCCGCATGGGAGACCCAGAAGAAGCCCCTGGCTCCTGGCACTGGCCTGTCCCAGCCCTGGCTGCTGTGACCATCTGGGGAGTGAACCGACAGATGGCAGACCTCTCTGTCTCTGTCTCTCCCTCTCTCTCTGTAACTCTACCTTTCAAATAAACCAATCAATATAAAATATTCCCATTTCCTTAAGAAAAAAAAAAAAAAAGGACCAGCCGTGCAATCACGCGACTCCAGGAAGACAGAGTCGACTGATTCCATCATGCCTGAAGCTGAGTATGTTAATGTGGCTTCAATTAACTTCCTCGGTGTTAAAGAGCAAAGTGGGCTAATAGAGGGACACACTGGCTTTTCCAGAGGAGGATGTCCAACTTGGAGGCATGGCAGTGTAGAACACACTGATCACATTGTATCCATTAGTGGGCGGGTAACTGAACTACTGGCTTCACACAGATAAAACCCTGCCGCCTTCATAGAGGGCAGCCACAGTGCTGATGCTCTCATCAGGCCCCACGGTGTAGCTGCACGGACAGGAGAGGACGTGCAACACACGTGGCACAGCAGGATGCAAACTACAGGCTCTGTCTCGACGAGTCATCCTGGGCTGCAGACGACTCATGGACGGCACTGAAGACACAAGACGAAGGTGCTGATCTGCACAACACCTGTAGCCCAGGAGCGTGCATTCACCCTGAGGACTCGCAAGGCAGGCCTAGCACTGCGGACACGATCCGGAACATTCCAGCTACTGATCGTGTTTGCCTCGGATGCACAGTACAGGATGTGCTCAAAACAAAAAAAGAATGGGAGTCAAGTTGTCATGTTTGTTTTTCCCAAGAAACCTTTTATTTTAAGGAGTACAAATTTCAGAAGTACAACTTTAGGAATATAGAAATTCTTCCCACCACACCCACCCTCCACCCTGACTCCTCCCCACCTCCTCCTCTCCCTCCCATTCCCAGTCCCATTCTCCATTAAGATTGGTTTTTAATTAACTTTTTAAAAAATTTTTAATAATTTTTTTGACAGGCAGAGTGGACAGTGAGAGAGAGAGACAGAGAGAAAGGTCTTCCTTTTCCATTGGTTCACCCCCCAATGGCCTCTGTGGCTGGCACACTGTGGCCAGCGCACCGCGCTGATCCAAAGCCAGGAGCCAGGTGCTTCTCCTGGTCTCCCATGCGGTGCAGGGGCCAAGGACCTGGGCCATCCTCCACTGCACTCCCTGGCCACAGCAGAGAGCTGGACTGGAAGAGGGGCAGCCAGGACAGAATCTGGCACCCTGACCAGGATGCTGGCGCTGCAGGTGGAGGATTAGCCTAGTGAGCTGCGGCATTGGCCATTTTTAATTAACTTTATTCACAGAAGACCAACGCTATACTATGTAAAGATTTCAACAATTTGTGCACACACACATTGTTTGAAAACAAGTTTTATAGTTAATTCTCATAATACAACTCATTGGGGACAGAGGTCCTGCATGGGGAGTTAGTGCACAGTGACTCCTGTTGTTAATTTAACAATTAACACTCTTATGTATGACGTCAGTGACCACCGGAGGCTCTTGACATGAGCTGCCAAGGCTATGGAAGCCTTTTGAGTCCACAAACTCTGTCAGTAAGTAGACAGGGCCATAAGCAAAGTGAACGTTCTCTCCTCCCTTCAGAGAAAAGTACATCCTTCTTTGATGGCCCCTTCTTTCCACTGGGGTCTCACCCACAGAGATCCCTCATATAGGACATTGTTTTGCCACAGCGTCTTGGCTTTCCATAACACAGAAAGTTATTTTCATTCTTACAAGTAGACAGCTTGATGTCAGTGTAAATGGTGGTGCTGGACCATGTAGACGCTTGCTGGGAAGACAGCCATGCAAGTCCTCTCCAGGCATTCCATTTTCGTCCTGATACCGCTTCCTCCACTCAAGAGTACGCCGGCACTGGGGAGCCCCACGGGGGCACCCATGTCTGGAATCAGATGGCGACTCTGTCTCCTCATAGCCTTGACTGGTTTCTCTGGGACGCCCCCAACCCAGGTGGGGAGGTGGCAACACCCGCAGCTCCCTCCCGCAAAGGGACGTCACCTCCATTGCTTTTCTTTTCTTTCTTTCTTTCTTTCTTTCTTTGACAGGCAGAGTGGACAGTATGAGAGAGAGACAGAAAAAAAGGTCTTCCTTTTTCCGTTGGTTCACACCCCAGGTGGCCGCCACGGCCAGGGCATTGCAGCCAGCACGTTGTGTCAATCTGAAGCCAGGAGCCAGGTGCTTCTCCTGGTCTCCCATGAGGGTGCAGAACCCAAAGACCTGGGCCATCCTCCACTGCACTCCTGGGCCACAGCAGAGAGCTGGCCTGGAAGAGGAGCAACAGGACAGAATCCGGTGCCCCAGTCAGGACCAGAACCTGGGGTGCCGATGCCTCAGGCGGAGGATTAGCCAAGTGAGCCACGGTGCTGGTCCTTTATTTTTAAAAAATATTTATTTATTTGAAAGAGTTACACACAGAGAGGAGAGGCAGAGAGAGAGAGAGAGAGAGAGAGAGAGAGAAAGAGAGGGGTCTTCCATCCTCTGGCTCACTCAACTGGCTGCAACGGCCGGAGCTGCACCAATCCAAAGCCAGGAGCCAGGAGCCTCTTCTGGGTCTCCCATGTGTGTGCAGGGGCCCAAGGACTTGGGTCATATTCCATTGCTTTCCCAGGCCATAGCAGAGAGCTGGATTGGAAGTGGAGCAGCCGGGACTTGAACTGGTGCCTGTATGGGATGCCAGCACTGTAGGCGGCGGCTCCACCCGCTAGGCCACAGCACCGGCCCTGAAAATGGTATTACTTTATGAGCTCCTTCTCACAGCGACTCGAATAAGAAGCTTTTGTAAAAATAATCTGCTATCAAACCCATGCTTTCCCTCTTGTTAACAAGAAAGATTTATTTTAAATGAACAGTTTATAGAAGGCTGTGCAAACCTGCCTCCTTGGAGTCCAATTCTGCACAGAAATTGTGTCTAGTTTTAGGTTCATTAGGGAGGAAGCTGGACTAAAAATAGGGTAGCTGCAATTGGAGTTTGAGACAGCCCAGCTTGTCTTAATCCACTGCAGGTCGTTACCCGGCACAAATCGCCGATGGCAAATCCAGAGGCAGAACCCAAAATACACGTGGGTGCTGGAGTCTCAGGGAGGAAGCCAACGCGGTTCAGAAAACGCCTCAGCGCTGCTCCATCTGCAGCTGTCCTGGTCTCCATCTAGCTTAGCTGAGACAAGCATGGACAGTCTGCTCGGATCGTGGCCTGTCCTGGGGGGCTGTTTGTAAGCATGAACGTTTGGAAGCGCCACGCACGGACACGTGAAGAGGCATACTGCACAGTGGAGCTCTGCTGTGGTGCTGACGGTGCCACGCGACTGCTGCACTTTTTGCTTCTTCCTTGGAAAAACAAGATTCCCCAGCCTCCCGAGGCTCGTGTTGGCCACACGTGTCAGGTGCTGGCCACACGTGTCAGGCATGCGAGTGGGGCTTGATGGTTATTGCTGTCCCAAAGCAGAGTGACATGGGACACGGCGTCAGGAGGACGACATCCAACAGAGGGAGCCAGGCAGCCTTTGGGCAGGAGCTGGTTCCACGCTGGGACCACGATTGGCGGGAGCCGCTCGTGGCGGAAAACAAGGCCAGGGCACCTTCAGGGGACCCGGCGGCCACTCCCAGTGCCACCGGTGCACACAGCCGGGTACGCTAAGCAAGAAAGTAACAGCCGCAATGGCTCGTAATCTAGAGCCCATCAAATCGCCCTCATTTCACAGCTGGTGAGCGCGTAACCGGGCAGGGAAACGGATTCTAGTTAACACGCGCCGAAGGCAAGAGGCAGCAGACAGCCACCACGGCAAACAGCACAGCGAAGATGGCTTCAGAGGGGGATGATGCGACACGCCAGAATCCGTGGGCGAGGCAGGACACGAGATGAGCCACTCCCATGGCCTCCACACGTGCCTGTGTTCAGTTAACACCCAGGGATCGTGTCTCGGAGCAATCTGGAGACACCGCCTTAACCACGTCCCCCAAGCTGAGATGTCCCCCAAGGGACCCAGCCGCCTCCCGTGCTTCCTGATGGGAGGGGCTGAGAGAGGTCCAGCGTGATGACCACGAAAGTCACATCAAAAACAAAAAGGCATTGTCGCCTGTGTGTGTAGACACAGCTTTCCCAATGCCACCTGTGGAAGGACAATGCTTCCCCACCCTTGTCATGGGCGGCGGACGGGGTTGTGCGCGGTCACTTCGTCCCCGCTGTGGGCCTGGAGTCAGTTTTCCCAAGACTGAGCTCTTAGCCTTACAATGAGGGCAAAGCCGGCCGTCCCCACGCTGGCGTCCGTCTCCCTGGGACCCCTCCCGCACGCGGCCTCCGTCCCCTCCTATCCCCTCTGTCGTGATCCAGCCAAGGGGCCCTCGGGGCAGCCAAACAGGTGCGGCTGCCGAACTGTGGACATCCAGCCTCCAGAACTGTAGGATAAATCAGTCCCGTCTCTTACAAAGAACCTCCAGCGTCAGGTATCTTGTTAGTGACAGGAAACCAAGGGGCATGGCTGTGCAGGTGTGGAGAGAGCTCTGGCGCTCTGCCTTTCACTGGCCTGTACACCTGTCTCCAGGCCAGCACCACTCTGCTTTAACTGGAGTAGCTTTGTTAGACAGCCAGGACGTGTGAAAGAGAGGAGAGGGAGAGGGAGAGGGAGAGACGGAGAGACGGAGAGAGACAGAGAGACAGGGAAAGGGAGAGAGACAGAGAGAGGGAGAGAGAGAGAAAGAGAGAGATCTTTCATCCTCTAACTCTGGCCTCATGTGCCTGGAGCAGCCAGGGCTGAGCCAGGCTGAAGCCAGGAGTTGATCTAAAAATTATTCTTGATCAAGGAAATATCAAGTTGTGAAAAAACTATGGAATGAAACCATTTATGTCTAAATTAAATCATAGACTTGGATAGACATTTGACCTGTGCATGGGCAGGTGTATAGAAGCACAGGACATGCCACCTGAACCGGCAGCTATTTCTGACGAGGGAGGAAGGCACCAGGCCGTGGCAATATTTTAAACACGATGATATAGCTAGGAATCACCTGTGCAGTTAAAATTCACAGTAAAAGCAGGTGGTTGGTTAAGCTGCTGGCCTCAACCAGAGGATCTGCACAGCCATGGCAGAGACACATTTTCCACAAAGACCTCCTTAATTCGCTAGCACCAGACTCCCCATTTGTTGCATAATGAAGCTGCATTTCCCTACGGAGTTCAGTCCCAGAGTCGAAGCTGACAGCAAAGATTGCATAAAGACCACTGCTCTCAGAATTGTCCTTAACTCACCCACAGAGCACAGTGTGGCTGGTTCCCGTTGCCAGTGCAATGAAGTCATTTTCAGGGACTTGAATGGTAAAGCAGCCCTGGGCTAGGTTACAGAGAGGGAACCCAACACAATTCCAGCTCTAAGTGTCTGGGAGAAACTTCTCAGTTAGCCATAGAATTCCCATCCGTCAATGGGACATGACTGTAGAATTTGTTCTATTTTTCCTTAATATCTGCGTCTCTATTTGATACACATTAACAGACTGCAATTAGGAAGTTACCTAAAATCATGGTTCCATCTTCCTGGAGTTCATTTCTAAAGGCAGTTTATAGGTTAAAGCAATTAGGGAGCAACTGTCCACGCTACGCTTTCTTGGTGGGGGGGTATCTGAGTGTAATCTCTCCAGTTGGCTCTTCCTTGCAATGGTCTCAAAACATCACAGTTCTCTTGTTTTTGTCCTAGATGCCCTGTTGCCCAAGATGGTTCCTGGAATCTTCCTTCCCCATCTAGGCACGAGTGTATGCCTTTCCTTACAGGGCGAGGGCCGTGGAGGAGGCGTGGGGGCAGGGCAGGGACTCGGGGGAGTGTGGGCCGTCTGCAGAGAGCTCCCCTGCTCAGCACACGGTGCCCTCAGAACCCCCAGCCTCAGGAGGGGCTGCGCATCAGCCGTGCTGGGGGCGGGGGACAGGAGGGGGCGGGGGACAGGAGGGCACGGGGCCACTGCAGATCAGCGAGGAGAAGCCGGACTCCTGTTCTGAGAACAGGCGGCAGGCCAGCAGAGGTCAAGGCCAACACATTTACCGGAGAAAGCCAGCGTCTGCTACAGGTAACCACCATGTGTGGGTTTGAAGAGGGATCAGGAAGAAGCCAGGAGCTGGTGCGACACGGTGGAACAGCTTTGGATGGTGGGCACACAGCACGCCCCCTGGCGGGGAGGAAGCACTGCAGGTCTGTGTGGCCGCGGCACGCCTGCCACGTGAGATGCCCAACACTCAGAGGGCAGCTGGGCCCTGCTCCCGCTGTCCCTGTGACTCAGCAACGTGAACTTGAGGTCTTCCCACTGAGCTTTGTCTCCGAAATGTAGCCCTGATGCAGGACAAACGCTCATCATCTTGTTCCCGCTGGCCTGACTGCACGCGGCCCTAACAAATACCAGCTCAATCAGGGAACAGGGAGTGTGCAAGCCCCTCCCTGCCAACCCAACCGCACCCCTGAGAGCCCAGGAGATGGCGCCACCCATCAGGGAGCATCTGCCAATTAGGAAGACGCAGGGCTCCTCACCCAAGGAAGACGGACGAGCACACGTCTGCCTTCCTCAGAGCACCTCAGCTGCAGCCCAGCCCAGCCCAGCCCAGCCCCAGTCCAGCCCCAGCCCCAGCCCCAGCCCAGCCCAGCCCAGCCCAGCCCCAGCCCAGCCCAGCCCCAGCCCAGCCCAAGCCCAGCCCCAGCACAGCCCAGCCCAGCCCAGCCTCAGCCCAGCCCAGCCCAGCCCAGCCCCAGCCCAGCCCAGCCCAGCCCAGCCCCAGCCCAGCCCAAGCCCAGCTCCAGCCCAGCCCAGCTCAGCCCCAGCCCAGCCCAGCTCAGCCCCAGCCCAGCCCAGCCCCAGCCCCAGCCCCAGTCCAGCCCAGCCCAGCCCAGCCCCAGCCCAGCCCCAGCCCAGCTCCAGCCCAGCCCAGCTCAGCCCCAGCCCTGCCCAGCCCAGCCCCATAAACCTCCCCGTGCCTCCTCCTTTCCTGCCTCCGATGGCCGGTGTGGACGCGTGGGGATGTGCACATACAGCCCCTCACAGCGTCCAAGGCGTCAGTCAAGGGGGTAACTTCAATGATACACAATGTAGTGATCAACCGCACAGACACGTGCGTAGATAACTGTGCCACTGTGTGGGACGGGGGAGAGAAGGCAAAGGAAGGCAGAACCCTCTTCCTGGCTTCTGTTTCCACAATTCCAGACCATAATGAAACGAGAACAGGACGCGGCAGGGACTGCAGGAGAGACTTAGCAACAGCGGGAGCTGCTCAGCTCCACCTCCTGGTGCTCGCGCGGGAGTGAGGGCGGCTGGTGCAGAAGCCAACACTCTCGACTTCCCAGAGGGGGTCTGTGAGCAGGCGAGCTCTGCCACTCACTTCTCCGGAACATTCCCCAGGGCTGTGCGCGAACCCAGGGAGGTTGTCCGCCTGCCGCTTCGCCAACCAACAGAGATTCACAGAGTGTCCAGAGACTTCCCAAGCCCGGGTGATCGCCCAGCACCCGGAGGTGGCTTGGAAGTAGCCACAGACCTGGAAGGCCACTTTCCTGGGGAGGTGGGGGCCCACGGGGCCATCATGACGGCACGTGTGCAGGACTCCGTGGGACAGTGCGTGAACCGGCCAGGACGCGGGAGTCCCAGGAGGCAGTCACGGAACATGGCATGTGCACCCAGCTATCCCTGTCCCCCCTTGCTGAAGAAACTCGCTCTGGGGCTTCCCACGGCATCCGCACACCCCTCCCCCAAGGAAGGCGGGGCCTAGCAGAGACCAAGATTGGGTTTCTAAAAACGACCAGAATTTAGGCGACTTGAGACAGAAACTGTTGTTGCAATGTCATACAAATATTTATCTCACTTCCTTCTGTTGACTGCTCAGAATACCATACCCATATGTGGGTCACCGGCAGTTATAGAAAGAGAAGCGCGCGAGTCTGAGATCGAAGTTTAGTGTTTCTACGACAACGCAAAACATCCGTCAACATTCCACACCCTGAAGACACCACAGGCCTCGGGAGCCAAGGGCTGCTGCGTCCCGGCGTCTCCCTCCTCGTCTGTGAAGCCAGGTGTGAGAAGAAATAGTTTACAGAATGAAACAGTACAACCAAGCTTGTAATAAGACCCATCACTGCCTGCTCTACCTGTCCTGGGGACCTGGGGCTCGAACTGGAAAGATGGCCCAGGCAAGTGCCCAGCATGGCCTCGCCGGAGCAACAGGTGCCCCTGCGTGCTGGCTTCACTGTCCACCCAGCCACACGGAAACCTTCCGTCTTACAGGGGGCACTTGGGGCAGCGATGGCGCAGGTGCTTCTGGGGAGGCCTGGACTCTGAACCTTCGTCCCTACTCCAGCTCCGCCCAGACACAGGGAGCGTCCAAGGCCTCCGAGGTTCTGTTTCCAATCCACAGGTGCACCCGGTGGCTAGCTGTCCCCACTCTGCTGATTCAGCTACCCGACGACAACCTGTTTTCCACCTTTTGTGGAAATCTCTCCCAAGGCTGTTCATTCTTTTCTTTAGTTTTGTGGGATTTCTGGGGGAATAAAAATACTTTTAGTATTGTTAACTTCCTATCTTAACTTGCCTGAACCATGGAGTGCCCAGACAGTTGGTTACACATTATCCCTGGTGTTTTTGTCACTGCATTTTGGGATTGGAGGCACACTCAAGTTAATGAACTTTGAGCAAAACCAGATCAGCCCCCCATGGCGTGGGAAGGCCACATCGAATCAGTTGAAGGCTAAACACAAGGAGTCACCAAAAACCATGATGGGAAATGGGTACGAAGAACGAGGCACCAAACAGGCTTATCTCTTAATTCCATTTTCCCCTAAACTCACTGAAGTACCCTGGGGACCCCCAAAGACCCCACCTCTGCCTCGGACCCAGGTGTCCTGAGCTGTCCAGAGGCAGACTGCGGACCCTGGGACAGCAGCCCCACTGGTGCACAGGCCGCTGGCCGCCCCGTGGACGTTGAACTGGCCAGCCTCTGTGACTGTGGGAGCCAGTTCCTTTGAATTCTCCTCTCCCTGCCCCGTCTCCTCCTCCCCACCCCACACGCCCTGTGGAGTCTTTTTCTCTGGACTATCCTGACAAATGGAAACAAACCTCCCTTAGTGGGCCGGCGCCATGACTCACTAGGCTAATCCTCCGCCTGCGGCGCCGGCACACCGGGTTCTAGTCCAGGTTGGGGCGCCGGATCCTGTCCCGGTTGCCCCTCTTCCAGGCCAGCTCTCTGCTGTGGCCCGGGAGTGCAGTGGAGGATGGCCCAAGTGCTTGGGCCCTGCACCCCATGGGAGACCAGGAGAAGCACCTGCCTCCTGCCATCGGATCAGCGTGGTGCGCCAGCCGCGGCGGCCATTGGAGGGTGAACCAACAGGAAAGGAAGACCTTTCTCTCTGTCTCTCTCTCTCTCACTGTCCACTCTGCCTGTCAAAAAACCAACCAACCAAACAAACAAACCCCCCTTAGCACTTCAGCCTAGCTCAGCCAGAGCAGCTCTCCTTAAATCCGCTCCACGTGCCGTGAGAACGGGACCGCACGGCCACGTTTCAGCCTCCGAAGGTGCTGACGGTGGGAGCCCGGAGAGGCTGGGGCTGCAGGGGACTCGTGTGACTGCTGTGGACTGCGCACGACTCACGTTCCTCGCTGGCCGCGCCTCAGGCTCTTCTGCCTCCCGTCCCGGAAGCTGAGGGCCGGGCAGGGTCAGATCCTTTGCTGGGGACTTCACCTGGGCCCTCGCCATCAGCAGAGGGGTCAGACGCTGCTGAACCTCGCTCGCTCATCTCTCTCCGAGGGGCAGGGCAGTCCAGACTCGGCCTGCACCTGCTGACTGAAGGCCCTCTCACCTCCCCCTCACGGTCCAGAGACTCCCTGGCGTGTGACATCCAAGAGAGAAAGGGCGCCCGCTTCTTCTAACCAGGTCACAAAGGTAACTCCAGCCGTGCTCCCCAAAACACAGGGCCTGGTGACACGAGGTCAACGCATGTGGGCAGGAAGAGGGGGACCATGGGAGCAGGGCTGAGCTCACAGCTGCTTGGGGTCCAGCCTGGAGGCTTGCCCGGTCTCGCTGGGCTGTCTGGGGAACCAGCTCATGGGCGCTTCTCGGAGCAGGCCGTTTGGGGAGGGTCGGGGCGCTAGAGTCTGGCTTTGCTGGTCAGATGCTTGCCCTGCGGAGAGCCAAGCCCTCAACTTCTGGGCAACACCATGTGCTGGTGCAGAGAAAGGTTCCTGTTTCAGGCAGCGAGAAAGGCCTGGGGCGGGAGGGTGTGGCCGCACGGGGAGGCAGGTGCAAGCCTTGGAGTCACGGGGAGCTCACTGTGGTGGCAGCAGCCTGGGCTGGAAAACCCAGCCAGATGCCCCGGCACAGGTGTGGGGCCGAGAGGCTTGGACACCAGCTGCTCGACCCCGGTCTCTCGTCCTGCCCTTGGAGGGTTGAGCTGGGCATCTCCGGCCCAGCTGTACTGTGCGGTGGACACAGGGCGAGGGATACACGTGGGCAGAAGGAAGGGACTTCGAGTAGTCACTAAGGGCCGGGACTTACAGGAAAGATCCTGGGATAGACCCTGGAATCGAAGGACTCACGGAGAAAGCCGGTCCCAGGAGCGCAGCGGCAGAGTACACAGACGACCCTGGAGGGCATGGGCTCCCGGCTCTGCCTCTGTGAGCCAGCCCCGAGGGACGCCAGCCCGTGGCTCTCCTCGCAAGGCTAAATGCTTGGGAGAGGAGGCAATCGGCTGGGCTCGCACCCGGTGTCCCCGGGCCTGAACTGCTCTCTGGAGGCCGGGGCACAGAAAGGCAGCCGATGGAAGTGTTTGCACAGAACCCGCATAGGGTGCACCGGCTGGGCTACGCAGTGATGGCAACCCCGTGCCCTCGTCCTGCCTTCCTGCCTCACCCCACATCCTACAACTCAGACTACAGCAGCAGCCGGGATCCCGGATGTTATGAGATGCCAAGCCGAGGAGAGAGACCGCTCTGGGGTCCTCCCCCTGGGCAATGAAACGTTCTTCCCCCAGATGCAGCTGTCAACTCCACTCAACCGAGAGGGACCAAGGGAGGACGGCCCCACCGTGTGATCAGAACTGGCAGTGGTGCTCATTAGTACCGCCAGGCCCTGGACGGTCCTGGGCTGGGGGGCTGGATCGCTCCCCGGGGAAGGGAGGGGACCTGCTGGGCAGACACAGCTCAGTGAGAGCCACGGGTACGGGCACGGGCAGACCCTCGGAAGATCAGCGTCTCCAGGACGCACAAGCTCAGCTAAAGGCACAGTCGCCCTCGTCACTCGGCTATGTCCTCAAAGGGCGAGGAAGGAGAACAGTGGTTTGGAGACCCAGCGGCGGAGCTGGGGCCGGCCCCGGGTGACGCTCGGCCGTGCACTCAGTCCTCCCGCCGGCCCCGAGTGGAAGGCAGGACGCTTCGCCCTTTGTGGGCCATTCAAGCCACTTTTTAGAACTTTGATGTCAGAGAACCAACTTTTGTTTCACAGAAACAACTTCACTTTTTTTTTTTTTAAATTTTTTGACAGGCAGAGTGGACAGTGAGAGAGAGAGACAGAGAGAAAGGTCTTTCTTTCCGTTGGTTCACCCTCCAATGGTCGCCGCGGCTGGCACGCTGCGGCCGGTGCACTGCGCTGATCCGATGGCAGGAGCCAGGTACTTCTCCTGGTCTCCCATGTGGGTGCAGGGCCCAAGCACTTGGGCCATCCTCCACTGCACTCCCGGGCCACAGCAGAGAGCTGGCCTGGAAGAGGGGCAAGCGGGACAGAATCCGGCGCCCCGACTGGGACTAGACCCCGGTGTGCCGGCGCCGCAAGGCAGAGGATTAGCCTAGTGAGCCGCGGCGCCGGCCCACAACTTCACTTTCAAGCCCGGTATGCAAGGAAGTTCCAGCGACGGGCCTGGGACCCAGGTGCAGCCTATCGGCCGCGGTCATGGTATAGGGGTGGCCTATCAGAGCCAACGGTGCGACACGGGAACCACTCAATCAGAGACCCTCACAGGCCACACGACGCCGGCTGGGCCTCTGGGAAGGCGGATTGCTTTTCTCTCCTGCAAGACCACAAGTGCTGGTGAGAACCACGGGCCCGCGGGTGCTGGCATTGACCTTGGGGTTGCCGGGTGTCTGGGGCTGAAGGGTGAGGAGAGCAGAATTGTCCTGGGGATGCTGTCGGGGCTCCTGGACCGAGGCCCACCTGACGTCCACACGCAGACGTTTCTCGGAGGGAAGTCGATCCCTACCTCGTCTCTGTTTTACACCAAGAACTGGGTTTTCTGCCGTGTGAAACAAAAACTGCAACTCTCTCCTCTTCGGTTGGTTTCCTGCACAGCACAGTGGTCCCCAAACCATGCAAGGACTTCTCTGCAGAGATGGGGAGGCTCGGGGGGGGCATCCACGGCAGCCTCCACACCAACCCGTCACCCCAGTGCCCTGAATAATCGACTTTTCAGCTCCTGGGACGCGCGGCCGCTCCGTCATCAGTATCGCGCTCCCTTCTTCTTCGCTATGAGACTTAGATTCATGCCTAGACAAAAGGGCAGCAGGTGTTGCCCCTCCTCCAGGTGCCGCTCGGGGGCGTCCGCAGAGGGGGGCCACAAAGACGCAGCCAACATTTCTCTGAGTTAAATGGGTTTCTTCTGACCGACGGCTTTCCAGCCGCACTTCATCATGTTCACGGGCAGACTTCAAACGCCAGCACTTTCCTGTGCTTTTCAAACCTGAATTCGTCAACCACACAAAGATGCCTGCGGTGCTCAAAAGGCTGCGTGAAGAAAGAGGAAAAGCAGGTGCCAAGTGGAGAAGAAATAAAACCCCACGCCTCTCTCGCTCGAGTCTCCGCACGCAGGGGGTCTTGGACGCAGAGAAGGTTCAGGGAGCAATGTTTTGCTGACGAGTGGGGGGCCCAGTTGTGGTGCAGGAGACAGGGGCTACCAGCCAGGATGGTGGGCGCTGAATCCAGAGCTCCGAGCGGCCTCAGCACAGAGAAGCCGCTGCAGGGCACAGCAAGGCGCGGGCCGAGCAGCTCCCCGCCCAGGGAGAATGCTGAGAGCCAGAGGTGGGAACGCCACTGACATTCGCGGTCTCTGTGGGAGCCAGGACTGGGGATGGGATTGCGACTCCACCAGCCGCCGGGGACCTGCTCGCCGCCGGGGACCTGCTCGCCGCCCGGGCCCTGCGTGCACAGCTTGTCTACTGAGGTCCATACACAGGGGCTTCAAAAGCCTCAGGGGAAACGTAATGGAACCATAAGTGTATTTCGGTGCTGAAATTTTCGCAATTCACGCACACAAGTGATCTTTAACAAGTTCGTGTGAAACAAATGCCCATCATCAGATAAATGGATATAGGAAGTGTGGTGCTACACACACACACACACTGTGCACACACACACAGGATTATCACTCAACTATTACACAGAATGAAGGGCCATCATTTTCAGGAAAACAGCTGGAACTGGAGGCCATCAGGTTGAGTGAAGCCAACCAGGTACAGAAAGACGAACGCCGCAGGTCCCCTTTCTGTGTGGAGCTAAAATGGAAAGCAAAGAAGAGAGGCAGCTGATGCCTGCGTCAGTTCTGGGGCAGACACAGTGCTTTGTCAAACTTTGCTTACAGCACCTGTCCCACAGCTGATGGGCGTTTTACCCCACTACAGTGTGCACGACGTGGTGACTAAGTCACAATTCATTTCATCTGAGTGAAGCTGGACACCCCTTCACTGCATCACTGGTTTTCCCCCTCGCCTGTTTCCTGCTGTGCTGTGGTCTTTTCCTTTCTATTTGTTGAATGCTTTATTTAGTTGAGTTTTTAAAGCCCTCGACTGCAATGTTATCTCAGAACTAAGTAAAAGGGTTCATGTAAAATGCCTATCACGAAAACAATTTGCATGGATGTTTAAAAATCTGTGCACCAAAATAAGCAGAAGGCAGGGCAGATCCTTCCAAGGGGGGCGTCGTTTCCAGTGGGCGCCAGGGCCCCCCTTGAGCTCCCCGGCGTGCTGGGCTCGCTCCACGGCGGGTCCTTCCAGCCCTCATCCGACCCCGTCCAGAAGCTCCCGCAGGTGTCTGTGTGCCGCACGCACCTGCACTGCCTCGGGGGACGGGCGCCACGTTCTCGCTCCTCCTTCTTCCCTGGTCTCCTAACATTTGCTGAGTAAACGTTGAGCAGAGACCCTGACGAGGCGACTTACAGAAAGAAGACCCAAGCAGAAACGCTCAGTGCCCTGTAATCGCTTCCCCCGCAAACACCAGCCACAGCACAGCCACGACTCCGCTTTTCCCAGACTGAGACGAAGGCACAGCGGGGTGGGGATCAGAGCCCCCACCATCACCCTTATCCACGGTCACAGCAGCGTCCCCTGTGTCACCCCCTCTCCTGGGAGATTTCAGGCACTATTCATCGTATCTGCCCTCCTTGCCAGTGCAGGGGTCATGGCGCCTTGTCTTACAATTGGGAAACTGAGGTTTAGGGGATCAGATGCCACCTCCCCACCAGGACCCAGTGAGGGCGACACGGATGCAGTACTGACACACAGTCCCATTGCACGGCTCCGTCTCTCAAGCGCCACATTATGTGGTCTCAGGGGATGCTGTCACATTTGGGGGCTGGTACACTGGGAGACCACAACACCCCAACAGCACGCTCTGTATGCTACCTGCCGTCCACGGCGTCCCTCCAGGGACACCACCACCACCACAGCGAATCCCACCCGAGACCTGGGCTCAAGGAAGTAGCACCAGGGCTCCTCCTTGTCCTGTAGGTGCTGTCAGCCTGTCTCTCATGGCGGGGGCAGGGTGAGTCTCTAGAGGGCTCTGCAAGAATCTGTCACAAACAGGACACCATGTGTCCCCCTCCCTCACTGTCACTGTCACAGACACCAAGTGTCCCCCTCTCTCACTGTCAGTGTCAGTGTCACAGACACCACGTGTCCCCCTCCCTCACTGTCAGTGTCAGTGTCACAGACACCACGTGTCCACCTCCATCACTGTCACAGACACCACATGTCCACCCTCCATCACTGTCAGTGTCACTGTCACAGACACCATGTGTCCACCCTCATCACTGTCAGTGCGTCAGCAGAGGGTGCAGTGCTTTGCTCAGGAGGGGGGAGGGGTCTTTTGTTGGCTTTGAGCTCCCAGCAGGTGACATGAGGGCAGCTCTTCCTGGCCAGTGCCTCGGCCCCCTATCCACCTCTCAGGAAGCTGCCCCATGCCCATTGCAGGCCCTGGGCAGTGCCGCTGACCTCACGCTTCCCGGCTGGTCTCCACCCAGGGCCTGGCACGACCTTTCAGTTTTTATTTGAACCCTTTGTGTTATAAATATGTGCAAAGTTAAATTATTTATTTTTTTGAGAGGCAGAGGGGGTGAGGGCCAAAGAACTCCCAGCTGCTGGGTCATTCCCCAGTGTCCCCAGTGGCTGCTCCAAAGCCGGGAGCTGGGGCCTCCATCTGGGTCTCCCACATGGGAGGCAGGGACCCAGCCGACTTGAGGCATCAGTGCGGCCACCCAGGGTTGCTACCAGCAGGAAACTGGAGTCAGGAGGAGGAGTGGGACCTGAGCCCAGCTGCTCCGACGTGGAGGCGGTGTCTTAACCACGGGGCCCAACAACCACCCCGCTGGGATCTTCTAGGACCTCAACTTGCTGTCTCACAAAAGCACGCCTGCTCTAAAATCAAACCCCAGGCCATGGCCTGAAAGACCCCACATCCTCCCAGCCCCGCCAACCGCTCCGGCCTCGTCTCATAAGGAGTCCCCCAGGGTTCCCCGCACACAGGACTCCCGGGTCTCCACCTGGCTTCCGAACAGGGTGCTCCCTCTGCCAGGCGCCCGCCGACCCCAGACCTCCACACACCTGGCCGCACCACTCCCTGCCGGTGCCTCCCCACAAGAAGGGTCCAGGTGACAGCAGGGACGTTGTCAGCCCCGTTCCCCACCTCGTCCCTAACATGAGCACAGCGCCAGCACCTTGGGTGTCCCCTAAGTATCTGCTGAACTAAAACATTATCAGAGAGACCAGTAAACCTGACAGCCACTCCAGGAAGCTGGAGAGACACGACTGGAGCCTGAAGAATGCAGCTGTAAGGACTGGCAGTTTTTCATCAAAGTCAGCTCCTGCCTCACACGTCTCTGACATCCGGATGTCCCGGGATGGTGACGGGGTGTAGCCGTGTGCCCAGCAGCCCAGGGACCACAGACATGCTGTACACTCAGCGTCACTGTCAAGTGGGGGTCACGAGAGTCCCTTCCCCACAGGTGGCTCTGCCTGAGTGCTTGTGAGTCGGCCACGCCCAGCCCCGTGTGAGCAGTGCAGGGTGCGGCTAAGATCCGTGCAGATCTGTGTTAATTTGGACCACACGGTAGACACCAAGCACAGACGGGGTGGGGGCTCCTGATCGGAGCTGCAGTTCCTTGGAGCCTTCTCAGCAGAAGGGCTCTGGGAGTCACTCCTCGGTTCCCAGGTCTCAGCGATGCACCACCAGCCGGCGGCAGGGGACGGGCTGCATGGCCCTTCCGCCCCCGGCAGGGTCAGCCCATCCCAGGGACGCCCAGTACCACGGCTGAGCACGGCCTGGGGCTCCTGCTGCGCCTCGGTTACCCAAAGCTGTGTGCGGAATGTGGGGTGCTGCGGGAAGTGGAGTCAGCCAGCTTCTTGGCCTAGAGTCCCTCAGGCCCTTCCCCACGAGGGGTTCAAGGGAACGGGTCCCTTGGGTCTTCTCTGTCGTGGAACTGTATCTGCGGGTGGAACTGCTGCCTTGCCAAGCCGTAGCCTTCAGTGTCTGTGACCCACCAGGGCCCCTTTCCTGAGAGAGGCGGGCATAAGTCAGCACATAAGATGTGCTGAGTCACGGACGGCATTTATTCTAGCGCTGGTTTCCGCATCTTTCGCTAGCTAAGGGAGCTTCTCCATGGGGAAGCTTCTCAAGGGGAAGTCCTGTGATGTCCCCCATCTCCTCAGCTCCCTCACTCTGCACGATGCTGTGGAAATCGGTACGGGGCAACTCTGAGCTGTGCTTCTCAGCTTTGGCAGACACCCAGGGCCTGAGGGACCTCCCAGGGTGTGCACCAGCAGGGAGCTGGAATCGGGACTCGAACCCAGGGCTCGTGACTGCACGTCAGACGCCAGCCCTCCGGCAGCAGATTCTGAAATGCGAAGACGGTAATATCCATCGATCCTCAGCTCACCCGCCTGGGAGACCCCGACTTGAGGAAACTGGGGTGCAGAGGACAGATAGGACGGTGACGAGAAAGTGGGGCCAGGCCATAGCGCTCCAGGCAGGCTGTACTCCACAGGGACAGGGTGAGGCGGGGACGGGCGTGGTCACAGGAACCCGCTCCAAACCGACAGGAGCAGCTGGAGATGCGGCTCCGGTTTCAACTCCAGCTTCTTCAGACAGTTTGAGGTTCCACTGAGAAAAGCAGACCATTTTTTTTTTTGACAGGCAGAGTGGACAGTGAGAGAGAGAGACAGAGAGAAAGGTCTTCCTTTGCCGTTGGTTCACCCTCCAATGGCCGCCGCGGCCGGCGCACCGCGCTGATCCGATGGCAGGAGCCAGGTACTTCTCCTGGTCTCCCATGGGGTGCAGGGCCCAAGCACCTGGGCCATCCTCCACTTCACTCCCTGGCCACAGCAGAGAGCTGGCCTGGAAGAGGGGCAACCGGGACAGAATCCGGTGCCCCGACCGGGACTAGAACCTGGTGTGCCGGCGCCGCAGGGGGAGGATTAGCCTAGTGAGCCGCGGCGCCGGCCAGTTTTTTTTCTTTAACTAAGCAAATATAGCAGCTCCAAATTCAACCCGTGCCATTCTTAGAGGTACTATTTAAATTTGTTTTAAAATTAGTGCTACTATTTTCAAAATGGTTGTGTATGGTAATGCAGAAAGAGTTTTGAAAGTTTCTAGGACAGTCAGTGAGAAACTGGAACACAGCACGGGGTTCTGGCGCCGTGTAGCTGGCACCTGCCGCCCCTACCCAGGAGGCCTCGGGGAGCGATGGCCGCCTGTCGGCCCGGCATCTCTCCACTTCGGCGGTGGTGGGAACATTGCGGCTGAAGCTTCGGCGTCGAGCTGGGAGGCCAAGTCGACCCAGAGGCTCTCGTGAAGTCCCGGATGGAAGTGACATCGTTTGGACAGCACGCGGAGCAGAGACCCAGGCTCAGCACCAGATGCTGCTCACCATCATCGACCAGGGAGTTGAGAATCCCACACCCAGGAGCGGCGAGCGGCGGCCGCAGAATGGGGAGACGCCGGGTGCCGCACTTCCCATTAGAAGGAATGAGTCAATACAGAGATGGAAAAATGCAGAATAAATCAGTACAGAAAAGGAAACAAATCAACGAAGCTCCCAGCCTTGGTCTTGGTTTGTTTCCCAGATCTCAGAGTGCACCCAGGACTAGGGACTTATTCCCCTTATACCTCCGCCCCCTCTCCACCCCGGGACCCTCGAGGTGGGGGAGGCGCCAGAATCCCACTCTCTCCCGACACCCAGGGGTCCTCCGCACCCCCAAGTGCACAGCCCCGGAGCAGCCTCTGCTCTCCGCGCGCCCGGCAGCCCCGACACCGCCGGATCTCAGCAGACGCTGCAGCGCGAGCGGCCCTCACTCTTGCAGGGTCCCTGCACCTTTTTATTTTCTGGGTGCCGCTCCCCTCATTGTGACCACTGCACTTGGGAGACTGCCCACACACCCTCTGTGCCAGGAGCGCTGTCCCCAGGCCGCGGGTTCCTAGTGTCCTGAGCAGGAGCCTCCTCTGGGAGGAGGGCGGGGCTACCTGAGGTCACGAGGGGGGGCCCCCGCCATGGCATCGGCAGTGAGAAGAGCCACCCTGAGCCTCGTGACAGCCACCGGCGCCTCTCCCATCTGCCTGACTCAGTGAGCCATGAGCTGCACGACCTCCAGCGCTTTGCGGAGCAGCAGGAAGCGGGCCTCTGGCTCATCGCATCCTGGATGCACCGGCTGCCGTGAGCGCCTTCCCTCCTCGGGGCCTGGCCGCCAGCCGTACCCTGTCCACTGCCCGGTGCACACCCCACCCGTAAATCCCTCAAAGCGCGTGTTAGTGGTCTCTGATCGTGCCTGCCCGGTCCTCAGCCCCCAGCACAAGGCTGCTGACCGCTGAGGGCTCTGTGGCCTTGGCCGGTCCCTTATCCGTGCCCTGTGCTCGAGCATCCAGCCTGTGCTACTTCCAACTCCACCCTTTGCCACGCGGGCCACGAGCAAGTATTTGCCGAGGATCTGCACGGATGCACCAAGCGAGCGTCTTTGCAAGAAAGCAACACAATCTGAATTTGTGGGACGCTATGCAGATACGGGGCTTAGCACCCCTAAAGTACGGCGTATTCATCCGTTCCTTTTCATTTCTCTCCCACAAAAGCCACTTTGTCCGGCTCATCAGAACGGCAACCGTGCCTGCTTCCTCGCATCTGCCTTTAAACACTCAGCGACCTTGCCTGCTTGCGAATCGCCAATCGGCTATAGCGGCCCGATCAAAGGAGCCTTCAGAGAGAGCAGAATCGCTCTCAGCTAATCCACAAATGAAAAATCAAGCACAATAATAAGTGGCAGGCGCCACTTTGATGTCAGATGCATTTATTTATTTTTAAAGATGTTGATTTATTTGAAAGTCAGAGTTAGAGAGAGAGAGAGAATCTTCCATCCACTAGCTCACTCCCCAAATGGCTGCAATGGCCAGGGCTGGGCCAGGCTGAAGCCAGGAGCTTCACCTGGGTGTCCCACATGGGTTTGGGGGCCCAAGCACTTGGGCCATCCTCTGCTGCTTTCCCGGGCACATTAGCAGGGAGTTGGGCTGGAAGTGGAGCAGCCGGGACATGAGCCGGCACCCACATGGGATGCCAGAGTCGTAGGTGGTGGCTTTACCCACTAAGTCACAACACCAGCCCTGGTATTCTTCTTGAAGACAGAGGGGAGAGGCTGTCCAATTGCTCACCTCACTACTGGCTCAATAACTACTTTATCGCCACCGAGGCACCAAACTGCGCACTCAGATTTTGTTCCAGGATTTTGCCGCACAGTCCTCTGGGATTTGCGTCTTACTGTGCCTTGGGGGCTTTCCCTGTTCTCGTGCTAAGGGACCAGAACGGGGTGCCCCTCAGGAAGGAAGGGGCTGTAGGTTTGACTGGGGAATTCCCTGTGCAGAAGGTGATGCAACCGGCAGTCCCGACCACTTAGAAAACAGCCACACCCCATGCAGGCAAGGGGAAGTGGGACCCCGTTCTCTGCCCTCCCCTGGGTTCCTGCTGGGGCTTCCAGAAACTTCTCCCTGGTCAAACCTTGCTGGAGGCCAGAGGGGTGGGAAATCCCTTCCACGCAGCGTGTGCAAGAGAGAGGTTTGAAGTCCCTTCTACAGAGTGTGTGAGAGACGGGTGTGCAGTCCTTCTACAGAGTGTGTGAGAGAGGGTGTGCAGTCCCTTCTACAGAGTGTGTGAGAGACGGGTGTGCAGTCCCTTCTACAGAGTGTGTGAGAGACGGGTGTGCAGTCCTTCTACAGAGTGTGTGAGAGACGGGTGTGCAGTCCCTTCTACAGAGTGTGTGAGAGACGGGTGTGCAGTCCCTTCTACAGAGTGTGTGAGAGACGGGTGTGCAGTCCTACTACAGAGTGTGTGAGAGACGGGTGTGCAGTCCTTCTACAGAGTGTGAGAGACGGGTGTGCAGTCCTACTACAGAGTGTGTGAGAGATGGGTGTGCAGTCCTTCTACAGTGTGTGTAAGAGACGGGTGTGCAGTCCCTTCTACAGAGTGTGTGAGAGACGGGTGTGCAGTCCTTCTACAGAGTGTGTGAGAGACGGGTGTGCAGTCCCTTCTACAGAGTGTGTGAGAGACGGGTGTGCAGTCCTACTACAGAGTGTGTGAGAGAGGGTGTGCAGTACTTCTACAGAGTGTGTGAGAGACGGGTGTGCAGTCCCTTCTACAGAGTGTGTGAGAGACGGGTGTGCAGTCCCTTCTACAGAGTGTGTGAGAGACGGGTGTGCAGTCCCTTCTACAGAGTGTGTGAGAGACGGGTGTGCAGTCCCTTCTACAGAGTGTGTGTGAGACGGGTGTGCAGTCCCTTCTACAGAGTGTGAGAGACGGGTGTGCAGTCCCTTCTACAGAGTGTGAGAGACGGGTGTGCAGTCCTTCTACAGAGTGTGTGAGAGAGACAGGTGTGCAGTCCTTCTACAGAGTGTGTGAGAGAGGGTGTGCAGTCCCTTCTACAGAGTGTGTGAGAGAGACGGGTGTGCAGTCCCTTCTACAGAGTGTGTGAGAGAGGGTGTGCAGTCCCTTCTATAGAGTGTGTGCGAGACATGGGTGTGCAGTCCCTTCTATAGAGTGTGCGAGACACGGGTGTGCAGTCCCTTCTATAGAGTGTGTGCGAGACACGGTTGGGGCGGACTCCTGGGGGCTGGAAGTTGAGAAGAGGCGGAGCTCTCCCCACAGAAGGTGGGCGTGGGGTTGCGGTTGTGGCCCCCAAATGTGCCATTGCCATTGCTGCTGCCGCTGACTGTGCCAGAGTCACCAGACCAGATGAAACTGGGTACGGCCGGGTACCCACATTGGCCAGCAGCCGGCAAGCCACAGCCTCCTCTCTCAGGGAGGCCGGCTTCCTGGCCGGGAGGCCAATCCTTGGCACAGACACAGAACTTGCATTTTTTACGGAGCCTGTGAGAAACCATGGCGAGAAAGAAAGGCCCTAGGACAACTCTCAGCAAAAAGGGACAGGAGAGAAGGGTCGTGAGAACCGCAGGCCAGTGAATCTGTAACCGGCACGGACACAGGTACAGAACAGGTGCTCAGGAAACAGGAGGCACAGTCGGCAAGGGACGGGCAATCGCCGGAAGATGGCACGCTGCCGACAGGACAGGCCACCCTGAAAACACCACTTGCTAATTTGCTGATTCCTATGCACCATCATTTTTTCATTCGAGAGATACACGAGCCACCGTCACACGCCAAGTCCCGTTCTAGGTGTGGTGGGCTCTGCATGGAGCAAGCTGGACACGTTCTCCGCCCTCCAGAAGATCAGTCTCACAGCAGAAAACCAAGGCAGAGAAGCCCTGTGATGGGCAGACGGCGCTGGGTCCCCGGTGGGGAACGCGCACACGGAAAGACAAACCACGAGGTGAGCGGCAGGGAGTCATCTCGGGGAGACCCCCAGGCGCACGGAGGGCGAGTGCAGGGCACAGCCTGGGCCAGGACGGTGTGGCAGCGGCCACACTGCTCACCAGCAGGGAAGTGGGTCTTAGGAGTTGAGGCCAAGGCACAGGGAGGGACCTGGCTCTGAGGAACCTCTGGGCCTTGGTAGGGAGGCGGAGTGGACGGGCCACTTGCGGTGGTCCCAGGGGAGGTGGCAAAGCGACGCGTGGTTTGACGAGAACCCCCCACCGCTAAGGGGAGAGTGGACCAGGCAGAGGTGGGTGGGAAGGACCGAGTGGAGGAAGGGGAGGGAGGGGCATAGGAGACGAGGGTTTCCCCGGCATTGTGTCGTCAGGCCGGAGCGTGGAGGGAAGCGGTGGGGTGAGGGGTGAGGCTGTCGGCTGCTGTTGGCTCAGAGGAATCGTGCCGTGGGTAGCTCCCGGTGCAGCCAGGGCAGTGCGCTGAGAGAGAAGCCAGGGAGGACCCAGGTTATGGGGATGAGACCGCGTTCACCTCTAGGATCCGGCACTCACGGCACACCGGAGGTTTGTTCCGTGTCCCGATGAGAAATTTCACGATGTCATCGTGGATGATGGCAGGGGACACGCGTCTGAGTGACAGGCGTCCATCACGTCCTCATCATCATGCTTTTGAAGGCCTAACACCGCGTGAGGAGCTGCTTCAGATAGGAAACCTAACGTCGAGGACAAAGCAGACAAACCTGGCCCTAGAGGATGTGTATTCCTGTTCTAGGGAACCATCCGGTCACGAACAGGAAAGTGAGCGAAACGGATCTCGCTGGGTGGCTTAAGGTTCAGGCTGAAATTGACGGCGACTAACGCAGGCGAGAAGATGGACTGGCGTCTCTGAGGCGAGCCCCACCCACCCCAGGCCCTGAGAACCGGACGTCCAGAACACAGAATAACCCACATCGGCTGATGGACCTGGGGCGCCAAGACCCACCGGAGGGCGCCGGGGCTGAGGCCATGCTGGGAACACGCCAGCTTCCTTTAGGGGAGAAAACCAAACCACGCTTCCTGGTTAGCCTGGAGTCAGACACAGCTGGAGGAAGGGAGGGTAGGCAGGAGCTGGGTCACACGTGGCAGGCCCACGTCACCCCTGTATTCCCGCGTCTTTCTACGAGCAATGGGAAGTCCCTGCTGCGACGGACGCAGCTGACGTCAGCCAAGGTGGATTTCTCAAAGGCTCCGCCGGCCGCGTGGAGCAGACGGCGGCTTGGCCTGCTGACGAGGGAGCAGACAGCGGCAGATACGGGGCCCAGAGGATGTGTCTGAGAAGCAGGCGCCAGTAAAAGCCACGGGACTTGGTGTTGGGCTGGGTGTAAGGACACGGGGGGAGGGCAGGAATGTCTCGAATGGGAACAAGACAGAGGAGACCCACATACGGAGCATCTCACACCTCCCTGCCTACCTGCCCACCCCCCACCCACCCTCTTACCTACCCACCTACCCACCCACCTATCTACCTACCCACCTACCCACCCATCATCTGTGGCAGTGTGGACTTTCTATCACCGTATTTCTTCTCACATCTGTGTCTACAGAGAGGCAAGGATTTTCCTAAGAGGCAGTGCATTTTTTTCCAGTTCCCAACGAAGACCGATAAGAGGCTGAACAATTCCCTAGTGGAGATGTTGTAGAGGGAATGGATTATCATATAGAAAATTTCAGTTTCAACACACGTTCCCCCTGATCTTTCTCATAAAACGTCAATAATTCTATCAGCTGGATGGGGGCGATGTGACATTATTTCACAGATAAGAGGAGGCAGCCACCAAGGCAGGAAGTTGCCACGGTTGCCACGTGAGGCCACAGAATGTGGTTTCCCTTCTTGCGACTCTCAGCTCCTGCCGTCACTCAGAAGGATCCCAGTGCCACACTGGGGGGTGGGGTGGACCCTCACGCTGGGGGTGGGGTGGACCCTCACGCTGAGGGGGGCGTGAACCCTCACGCTGGGGGGGGCATGGACCCTCACGCTGGGGGTGGGGTGGACCCTCACGCTGGGGGGGTGGACCCTCACGCTGGGAGGTGGCGTGGACCCTCACGCTGGGGGGTGGGGTGGACCCTCACACTGGGGGGGGCGTGGACCCTCACGCTGTGGGTGGGGTGGGCCCTCACGCTGGGGGGGGCGTGGACCCTCATGCTGGGGGTGGGGTGGGCCCTCATGCTGGGGGGGGGCGTGGACCCTCACGCTGGGGGTGGGGTGGACCCTCACACTGAGGGTGGGGTGGACCCTCACGCTGGGGGGTGGCGTGGACCCTCACACTGGGGGGGGCGTGGACCCTCACGCTGGGGGGTGGCGTGGACCCTCACGCTGGGGGGGGCGTGGACCCTCACGCTGGGGGTGGCGTGGACCCTCACGCTGGGGGTGGGGTGGACCCTCACACTGGGGGTGGGGTGGACCCTCACTCTGGGGGTGGGGTGGACCCTCACGCTGGGGGTGGGGTGGACCCTCACACTGGGGGTGGGGTGGACCCTCACGCTGGGGGGGGCGTGGACCCTCACGCTGGGGGTGGCGTGGACCCTCACGCTGGGGGTGGGGTGGACCCTCACTCTGGGGCTGGGGTGGACCCTCACGCTGGGGGTGGGGTGGACCCTCACGCTGGGGGGTGGCGTGGACCCTCATGCTGGGGGGGGGGTGGACCCTCACGCTGGGGGGTGGCGTGGCTGTGTCACGTCCTGCCCCTTGGCAGGCACAGTCCAGAGGGCTGGTGCTGGCCCTGCACATCCTCCCTGGTGTGGGGCTCTGATTTCTCTCCAGGAACCTCAGATTTCCCGCCTGGAAAATGGCCCTGATGCCTCTCCGTGGTCTTAGGCGAGGCTCTGTGGAGGGCTTGCACAGTGAGGCCGCGCAGCACGTGGCCTCCACACTCAGCAAGGGAAGCTCCTGTTTGTTCTGTGGTGGGAAACCTTTCTCAGCTGTTGAACTGCAAGCTTGGTGTTGCTCTCTGAATTTCTGACCAGAAGTCACGCGTGGCTTCTTCTAGGAGCCTTCACTCGCCCCAGATCCAGGGACTTCAGTCTCCGCCACGCGTCCAGGATGCCTCTGCCACCTGCTGCGGTGGTGCCCAGCACCTGCTACCCCTCCGTGAGTAGACAGTGAGCCGGTGACTTGCACGCCTTCTCCAGCGGGACGAGGCAGCGCTCCAGGCACAGCTCCCAGGTCTCTGTGAACATACTTTGCAAAATCCTGTTCCTAATCGCCCTGTCACTTTCCCACATGGAGTCTGATTATCCTTGCACATAGCTGCAAATGCATTAGGATTGATGGGCCCCATTTCCATTGAAAAATTGCCAGGAAAACAGATTGGGGCCATTTAATACTTCCTCCCACGTAGCTTGTTCCAAAATGTTGAGGGGAAAAAACCATCCTGTAGAAAGTCACTTGGGACGCTGGGACGGCCTCCCTTGGGCGGAGGTGCTGAGGCCCCCTGCAGGGCGGTCTCGCTGGTCTTATGACACAGGCGCCCTCGTGGCACAGAAAAGCCCCCTTCTCCCCTCGGCTGCTTGTGCGTCTGGGGCTTTTACAGCTCACAGAGTTCCACCAGCGACTGTTTCCATCTTGTGCGGGCTGCTCCTACCGCTGGCCGACACGCAGGGTCGCCTCATCAGAACAAGGGATACCCCAGGCTTGCCACGGCCGCGGGATAGCGCTGAGCTCTGTTGACAGATGGGAACAAGAGACAAGACCCTTCTGGTCGCAGACGAAGTAACAACCTGCAGGATCACAGCCGGCGGCCAAAGAAAATTAGATTGATTCTGCCAGATTGCCCATTCTTCAGCAAAATGTGACCGCAGCTGCCGATGGCCAAATTACCCTGCAACATGTTTGCTAAAGCCTCCGTGATGGGGGTTCACAGGTCACACACAAATACGTTTCAGAGACTTAAAGCCCAAGCTTCCACTTTTTTTTTTTTTAAAAGAAGTTTAAGATTTATTTATTTACTTGAAAAGCAGAGTTACAGAGGAAGAGAGCCACACAGAGAGGTCTTCCACTCGCCGGTTCACTCCCCAGATGGCCACCAACGGCCGGGGCTGGGCCAGGCTGAAGCCAGGAGCCAGGAGCTGCATCTGGGTCTCCCACGTGGGTGCAGGGCACCAGACACTTGGGCCGTCTTCCACTGCTTTCCCGGGTGCACGAGCAGGGAGCTGCATCGGAAGTGGAGCAGCTGGGACTCAACCCAGAGCCGTCAGGCACGTGGTGGCTTCACCTTCTGTGCCACAACCAGGGCCTACTCTTCCACTTTTTTTTTATTGTTTTGTTTTGTTTTGTTTTTGACAGGCAGAGTTAGACAGTGACAGAGAGAGAGACAGAGAGAAAGGTCTTCCTTTTTCTGTTGGTTCACCACCCAAATGGCCACTACAGCCGGCGCACCGTGCTGATCCGAAGGCAGGAGCCAGGTGCTTCCTCCTGGTCTCCCATGTGGGTGCAGGGTCCAAGGACCTGGGCCATCCTCCACTGCACTCCCGGGCCACAGCAGAGAGCTGGCCTGGAAGAGGGGCAACTGGGACAGAATCCGGTGCCCCGACCGGGACTAGAACCCGGTGTGACAGCGCCGCAGGCGGAGGATTAGCCTAGTGAGCCGCAGCACCAGCCAATCTTCCACTTTCAACGTCACCAAGCGGGACTGTACCCAGTGCCTGTGGGCCGGCCCGCCGCACCCAGGATGCTTGTGTCTGTCGCTGGCCACGGTGCCAGGGATGCCCCCCGCTGCCACACACACGTGTTTTACCCACGAGCAACAGTGAGTGGGCTCCTACCTCACAGGCCTCTGATCTTGATTTCCCAAGCGCCTTTGCTGTAGGAACCGCTTCCTTTCCTACTGGAAGGCTTCACATGTGCTTTGTAAACACGACAGAAAAGCAGCTCCTTTCCTCGGCCGGCACATTTGCTCCCGGTGCTCACGTTCTCCTTCCGGGAATCGCTCCAGGCAGCCTCGCCCCGACCTGCAGCGCCCGGCCTGGACCCGGCTACTTGTCCTCTTAGGGGTCACTGCCACCCAGCCAGTCTTCACCTTGCAGGCACAGCCAAGTGCCCGGTGCTGACCCAAGTGCTGTGAGCACAAGCCTGCGCCAGACCCCCGGGCTCCTCCCAGGGAGCTGGCTCTGCCGGCACGCGGCACGTGGCACTCGGTGCATCTGTGTGGTTCCTCCATCCTCCCAGCTGTGCCTGTCTTGAGGGCGTGGCTTCTGGGCCTCCGAGGACACCACATCCGAGATGCTTGAGTGCCTTAGGTAGAGCGGCGCCGTGCTGGCAGCTTTAAATCGCCTCTTGGTTGCTGTGGCACCTGGCACTTTGAGTTCTCCTCTGCACCACGTCCAACTCCTGGGGAATGGGGCTAATTCAAACGCCACTGTCAGGTGTAACCCAACCAGTTCCACCTCTGTCCAGCGGACATCGCCGGAGAGGAAGATGACGGAGGTGATGGAAGAATGCGACATAGGAGGGACCACTGGACAGACCCCCTGAGTCGGGGAGCCCCTGGCTCTGGACCGGGTGGACGGTGCCTCTCTGACTTCCGGGGCTTGTTCACGCTGAGTTCAACAACCTGAGGCTTCCAGAGATGACCGAGGGAGAACGGAGACCCCGACTCCGCGGGGGCTCTCCTCGTGGGGAACTCGGTGGGAGACCCGTCTCCATTTCCGTTCTTCCTGATAATGCGACTTTAAATCTCACCGGGTTTAGGGAACCCTTCTTTCCAGGAGCTCAGACTCTGTATTACGGCTGGGGGAGGAGGGGCTGTTTTCAACCTCCGGAAGGAGACTCAAACCAGCGATGAGAAAAGGCTGTGTGTGCGCCCAGGTGGGGCGGCGGGGGGACCGGCACTTCACGGTGTGCAGACGGGAGCTGCTGCTAGGCGTGCTAGGAACGGTTTTCGCGTGGTTACGTGGGTGAAAGAATCAAAACAAGCAACTGTTTTTTGCCACGTGACAACTATGCCAAATTCAAATGTCAGTGCCCACAAATAGTTTCACTGCAGTCAGCCACACCCACCTGCTTGCGGGATGCCGACTGCCGGGGACGCACGGGGGCTCGATGCTGCGACAGAGACCACCGGGCCTGATGGCTGCGCCGGCTCCTCCCTGTGCCTCCACGCAGAGCACCTGCCGAGCCCATGGTTTTCAAGCCCCGCTACTGCTCCTGTTACATAACAAATGTTTATGTAACCAATACAGTAGCACTTACGTTACCGAGACAAGAGCCGTGATGTAATCTACCAGCACGCCTACTTTCCAACCTCAATAGAACATTTTAGCTGAATGATACGAGAGAAACAAAAGCAGGTCCCTTGTAGTAAAGTAACGCGCATTTGAAGATGGAAGCTGGGGGTGGGGGGGCAGTAAGAGAGGACGGTGTGTTCAGAAGGGATCCGACTACTCAGCCCCGCACCAGGGGCCTGTGTCTGAAACCCACCACACAATGCTGCGGCTTCACCACTCCGACGGACGGCAGCTGGTGCTTGTGACAGGGCCAGGGGCCACTGACAAGTGTGGCCTGCTGGGGAGGACAATCCATCCCATCCTCCCAGCGCCTCCCGCTGGCCGAGCCCAGGCAGAAAGCGACGGGCAGGTGACCCATCGGATGCAGTCTCCAAAGGGGGACTCCAGGGGCAGAGCAGGGCAGAGGGCAGACGCTGTGTCCGCAGAGCAGCTACCAGCCCTGTAGGCACCCCCCTCCCTGCCCCCGCCCAGCCACAGCCCTGGGACTGACCTCTCTGGTCTAGCACACACGGGTGTTTCCGTCCCTACCAACTGCAAACATGTGGTTGTGCATCAGCCCCATCCAGGTTCCCAGGAAGCAATGTGGCCACCGTGCGGGGTGATGGCTTGGCTCACGGCACGCGCACAGCAGCTCAGCAAACTCCACTGGACACTCCCGTCTGCTCCGGGGGCCCGTCGTGGTGGCTGCGCCCAGGAAATCCATCCTGAGGATTTATCTTTACTGTCGCCATCGCCATGGTCATCCTAGTCCTTTCCACCTGTTCTGTCAGCGTTGCCCCAAAGTGGTCCTTTTATTCCCATCACGGTACCCCTGCGTCCCCCCCAAGCACGTTCTCCTCACGGCACTGGAGGGGGCATTTGCGCATGTCCTGGGCAGGTGCATGGAGAGGCAGTGAAGACGCCACGCCCCTCAGCGAGTGCCTGGGTCCTGACGCCAGCTCCCTGCTGTTGACACCCTGGGAGGAAGTAGGCGGCGGCTGAAACACTCAGATCTCTGCCATCCACATGGCAAAACTGCACTGGTTCTGGGCTCCTAACTTGGGCCTGGCCCAGACCCTGCCGTCGAGGGCATTTTCAGAGTAAACCAGCGGACTGGAGATTTTTCTCTGTCATTCAAATAAAATGAAAAAATAAAAACCAAGAATCATCAGATTTAAACATCTCGGGTCAGAAATCCCTGTGTGTGCAGGGCCTCTGGTCCGACCCCCTCTCCTCCGTGTCTCTCTCACTCGCTCTCGCACTGGAATGTGTCCCCCAGCGCTCTCCAGGACGGCCCTGCCTTGGGGCCGCGGGGGCCACCTTCCCTTCTGCCTGGAAGCCAGCTCTTCTCAGAGCCCCCACACGGCTCCTCCCTGGGGCCAGGTCTCAGCTCGATGTCACCCCACTGTGGGACCTCCTGGAGAGGCCACTCCGGGGTCTCCTTCCTCCATGGCACAATGTTTAATTTCCTTCAAAGCACACGTCAACTCTGAAATGATGCTGTCAATTTTTAAAAAAGATTTAGACATTTATTTTTGAAAGAGTCACAGAGAAAAGAAGAAAGAAAGAGAAGGAGAGAGAGAATCTTTCATCTACTGGTTCACTCCCCAGATGGCCACAACGGCCAGTGCTGGTCCAGGCAGAAACCAAGAGCCAGGAGCTTCTTCCAGGTCTCCCCCATGGAGCACTTGGGCCACCTTCTGCTGCTTTCCCAGGCCATTAGCAGGGAGCTGGATCAGAAGTGGAGCAGCCGGGACTCAAACTGGTGCCCGTATGAGACGCTGGCATTGCAGGCGGTCCTTACCCCCAGGCCACAATGCTGCCCCTGGCAATTATTTGGTACTTGTTTACCGGCTACCTCCTGAGCGGAACAGGTGTCCTGCTCCATCTTGAATGCAAAGGCCAAGACTGACCAAGCAGTGGGGCTCAGCAGATGTTTGCTGAATGACTATTCCCACAGTGCCTTGCAAATGAGCGGCACCCTGCATGTCTGTCCACGGGCTGCACAACACCGGGGCCTGTGAAACCGCTCTGCAGACGGCAACACCTCTCCCACGCTTGTCTTCCACGTGCACCTTGAAAAGCACCGATTAGGCCGCCACCGCGGTCTCGGCACGAACGGCCTCGGCGAGGGAGGCTCATTAGGGGGCACCAAAGGCAGCAGAGCCGGCTGCAAAGAGAGGCGGCTTGTTCGTAAGGAGTCATCGCTTGCAGACGCCTCTCCCTCTCGGTAGGACTGCTCCAGCCCGCACCTGTCCGCGGGCGCTGCCGTGCGTCCGTGTTTTCCGAACACTGACCTGGTCGACAGCCCGCTCTCCGCGAGTCCGAGGAGCAGGTGGGCACAGAGCCTGGTGGGGAGTGCGGCCTCCCAGCTGGGTGGCCCAGGCCAAGCTTCAAGGCGTTGTGGAATTGGGGAGGAATGGTTCCATCGACTGCTCCTTGTGGGCCAGAAACCGGGTTGTTGGCCTATTTGTGGAAGGGGGGGGGGCACTGAAGAACATGCGAATTTTTTGAAGAAAACGGGGATTTTTGTAGGCAAGCCTTGGAGGCAGACCAGCGTCTGCACACTGAAAGCCTCCTCTCGCTCGGTGGGTCTCAGCCCGCTCCGGGGGCAGCTAAGCATGGTCTTCTCCTCTGCCCAGCACCGACAGGGCTGTTAGGGCCAGGAGGCTGTGCTGTTGAGGCCCTGGGCGGAGTTTCGGGAATCCTCTCCACCCAGCAGCATCGGGAACAGGAGGTGAGGGAGAAGAAGCGGTGGGCGACGCCCGTGTGCGCGGAAGGCTCCGGTCTGCACAGAGTGGGCGCCCAGTCCTCTCCGGAGCTGCCCGCCTGGTCTGTCCGGAGCCTCCTTGTCATTGCCTGGGCTGACGTGCTCCCGGCCACACACTGTCTCAGGCCTCGGACTTTGGCGGGGAGACGAGGACCTCGGAGCAGCCCATAGCAGGTGACGTTCAAGGACACGCCTGACAAGCAGCAAGGCGTGATCAGGAGTGCGGCTGGGGCAGCGGTGGCAACGCAGGGAACGCGCAGAGCAGGATGGCGCCGCAGAGCCTGACCTTTCTCAAGGGCCGTCTCCGCGGTGCCTCAATGTGCACTTGGTGGAGGAAGCACAAAAAAGAACGTGGTGGTGTGACCGACTTCTCCAAAAGTCTTAGGAAATCAACAGAGGGGACCTGGCATATTAATTAATGGCTGACACAGGAACGAAACGCCATGGAAGTGAGGCAGACAGAGCCAGGAGCCTGCTTTCAAGCCAAAAATAAAGCAGGGGTTTGCAGGATCGGAGGCAGGAAAGGGAGGCTTGCGCTGTCCCTTGGGGCTCTTTGGGAGGTTCTGGCCCCCACGGGCATCCGCACGGCACATTACTCGTGCTACCTTCAAATGCGGGGGTGCCCACGGACCCTTGGCCCTGCACCGCCCTCTTGCCCGGACCCAGTGCCTGCTCAAGGGCACAGAGACTTCTCTCACAGCCTCTCACAGCTGGTCACCCACAGGGCTGGCACCGCGCTTCCTGCCGGGCACACACCCAGGAAGGGGCCATGGCTCAGGGCCGTCTCCGGCAGGGGACGAGGCCGAGGGGGGTGAGGCCAGGCCCGAGTCCTAAAGGTTCTGAAGGGGAGGGCTGTGGATGCGCAGGAGGGCGCAACGAGGACAGAAACGCCTACTTCACCTCCGGGTTTGACGTGGTTCTGAAAACGCGGGTGCCATCTGCTAGGTTTACAGAAACGGGATCCGCACACTGAGCCCTGGATCCAGGAGGGCACGCCTTGCTGGGGAAGCCTGGGTACTTAGTTAAGGCTACTTAGTGATGGTGTCGGCATTCGGGATCGGTGTGTGAGGCTCCGCCTGTGACGCTGGCATCCATACTGGAGTGCAGGGGGAGTCCCGGCTCCTCCGCTTCTGGTCCAGCTCCCTGTTATGGCCTGGGAAGGCAGCAGATGGCCCAGGGACTTGGGACCCTGCCATCCACGTGGGAGGCCAATGGAGTTCCTGGCTTCTGGCTTCAGCTTAGCCCAGCCCTGGCTATTGTTGCCATTAGGAGAGTGAAATAATAGATGGAAGATCTCTCTCTGCCTTTCAAATACATACAAACAAACAAACATAAATCTTTTTTAAAAAAATGATTCCTTTCTTATAAGGATCATCTAACAACAGGCTTCAGTGTTGAACCAGGTACATGAAGGGGGGGGCATGCCCCAGGGGAGGCCAGGCAGACCTGAGCGGTGTGGCTGTCACTGTGCCCCCCTCGTGCTGGACAGAGGGGGCACCCGGGGGAGGGCAGCAGCACAGGTGGTCCTGGCATCCACTGCCTCCACTCCTCCAGAGCAGTGTGGCTGTTGGAGGGGTTTAGGAGCGAACTCGAGAGAGCGTGAATGTTGGAGCCAGCCCAAGCTCTGCCTACAGCTCCTGCCTGTGCTGCTTCCCATGGCATAGGCTCAGCCAGGAAAGGGAACCCAAGAGGGTCCGGATCCCCCAGCTCAGCCACTGAACCCACAGTGGGCACAGAGCAGAGGACCCAGCAAGGGTCACACCTGGCTGTGAGGATCAGGAAGGACCCGGGGCAGGGGGCTCGGGGGGCGGGCTGTGAGGACACGGGCTCATCCGTACCATGTTTGCAGAGAAGCCACAGACTGGATGTGTGTGAGGTCACACACACTCAGTGACATGGGTGGCACATGTGTGTGTGGTCACACGCACTCAGTGACATGGGTGGTACGTGTGTGTGTGGTCACACGCACTCAGTGACATGGGTGGTATGTGTGTGTGGTCACATAGCAGCAGTGACACAGGAGGCACACACATGTGTAGTCACATGTGCACACACACGTGTGTGGTCTCATGCATTCGGTGACAGGGGTGTCATGCATGAGTGGTCACACGTACTCGGTAAGCACATCTGATCGCCGGATCCTGGTCAAATCTCTGCCACCGGCAGGACCTTCAGGGCTGGGCTTGGTGGACGCTTCCCCGCCTAACGCTCAGACCTGAACATCACCCCTCCCCCCCAGGTCCACTTCCCAGTCTGAGACTAACAGGACTGAGAGGGCGGGAGCCTGCTCAGGGACCCTGTGCAGACCCCTGGACTGGATTTGAGCCTCAGGGTGGGGTCACCAGAATGCATCCTGTGGCTGTAGGAAGAGAGCATGGCCACACACAGCCACACACACAATCACACACAGACACTGACACACACACACCCCTACACAGACACAGTCACACAGCCAGATACACACATAGATACCCACACACAGCCACACAAACACACAGCCACACAGCCAGACTCACACACACACAGACACAGACATACACAGTCAGATACATACACATACATACACAGACACTGACACACACAGCCAGACACACAAACACAGCCACACAGCCAAACAATCATACAGACAGAGACATACACAGTGAGACACACACCCACACAGACACAGTCACATAGACAGATATACACCCACACAGACACCCACACATACAGCCACACAAACACACATACAGCCACACAGTCAGACACACCATCGCACACAGACATAGTCACACAGCTAGATACACAGACACACACACAGACACCAACATAAACACCCAGACACATAGTCACAGAGACACACAAACACTGGCACCCCACACAGATACCCACACAGACATACAGTCAGACACATACACATAGACACAGTCACAAAGTCACACAGACAGACACACAGACACTTGACACAGACACCCACAAACCCAGACATAGTCAGACACATATCCACACAGGCAAAGTTACACAGCCAGACACACCCATACAGACGCACAGTCACACAAACACTGACACCCACACAGGCACACACAGTCTCACACACAGACACTGACACCCACACCCCTGATCTCTTAGCACTATCCAGCAAGACGCCATCACCAGTGGGGCCCACACAGTCTCTGAATTTCCAGAACCTTCTAAACTGAGCTCGTCTTGGCATGTCTTTAGGATGACAGGCTGACTAACACGTCTTACTCGTGGCAGATCCCCGTGACGTCACTCACCAAAGAGCCCCCTGTGCTGGCAGCGAGGGTGATGCAGGTCTCTGTCCTGACTGCGTCTCCTGATGGATCCACTTTCACCCAAGTCCCTCAGCAGTCCTTGCCACCAAGCGTGTTAGCCAAGGCTGAGATTCAAAGTGAAGTGATAACCAGGCCACGTGTCCCACCTGGGAGTCACGTGTCCCACCTGGGAGTCATGAGTCCCACACGGGAGTCACGTGTCCCACCTGGGAGTCACGAGTCCCACACGGGAGTCACGAGTCCCACACAGGAGTCACGAGTCCCACACGGGAGTCACGAGTCCCACATGGGTGTGACGAGTCCAGCACAGGGGTCACATGTCCAACACGGGAGTCATGTGTCTCACACGGGAGTCAGGAGTCCCACATGGGAGTGACGAGTTCCACACGGGAGTCATGTGCCCAACACGGGAGTGACGAGTCTAACACGGGAGTGACGAGTCCAGCACGGGACGCTGTGGTGCTGAAAAGCCCCTGGGGGAGCTGGTGTCCACTTCTAGTTCCTGCACTCCCAACAGTCAACACAGTCACAACACCCCAGATGGCAGGGACCCAGCAGGCACGAAAACACGGGCTTTATCCTAGACTGCAGAGCGCGTGCTGGCACGGTCTAAGGGACCCGCTGGCTAACACCGGATGCTCCTGTTTCAGAAGCCGGTCAGGAGAGGGGCATGGACGGGGTCCGAGGAGCGGAGCGCCTCCCTCGGCAGGGTGTGGTCCTGTACAGGGAGCCCTCGCACACGCAAGAACACGGCCCCCACTCCAGAGACGCATGGATGTGTGGATGCAGACATGACCTTGCTGGACGAACGCCGACGCACATTAACGTCGCGCTCCCTAGGACGGAAACGCATTTCCCCACAACGTAGCGCGGCACGATTTCCTGAACAGAAGGAAAACACTGGGAGGAGGCTCACAGGAATGCACGCCTGAATTGAGAAGGCCGCCTGAGCACGGGGGAAATGCAAAACATCCGAGGAGAAGGGAAGCTGCTGGGTGAAGTGGCTTTGAATGCAGCTGCTCAGTGCATCTCATTCGAGGCTTCTCCTGGAGACGTGACTGTCGTCACACAGAGGTCACTGCGGTCTCCGTTCTCGTCATCTGAAGACGCAAAGTCACAGCCGCCTTTGGTGGTGTTTCTTGGAAGACGGTGGCTCTACTTATTGGAGTGCACTCCATGCGGGCGTTTTAATATCGGGGGATTTTACAAGAACAAAGAAGACAAGCCCAGTTCAGTTTCCTCCTGGATGCGATTGGGAGAGATGGGCGTTTTCCATTATGGAAGGGAGCGGTGGATTTGACTAAATGAAAACGGAGACAAAATCCAATGCATACCAGAAAAAAAAAGAATATAGCCAACGAAATTCAAAGGTCGGGGTAAGCTGATGGGAGTATTTGTGATATGTCAATCAAAAGTTAGTGTCACTGGTCCACATCCCTAGCACGGAGGAGAAGCTGTGTTGAACAGAGTTTTAGGGAGCCAGTGCCCGACCAGATGAATTCACCTAACACCACCACGCTACACAGCGGCACGTACAGCGGTGGAGATGTCACCTCTGATGCCGTGCACTTTTTATCACAATAAAGAGGATTCGTAACTGCATTCCCAGTGAGGAAGGAAAATGGGCAAAGAACAAATGCCGGGCGAGGACACGAAGACGCAATGCAAGAGAAGCAAACTAAGGCAGCCTGAGAAAGAACTTCTTGCTTGATAAACCCTGTACTTTTTGAATTTGGACACCATGTGCTGGCAAAGTCTCAGGGAAATGGGTATCCGTGTACACAGCAGGTGGAATTGTAAATTGATTAAACTTTGCAGAAGGAAGCTTGGCAGCCGCTGTTAAGAACACACACAGCCTCCATATCCTTCCATCCATGTCCTGGAATTTCAATCAGTTTCAGAAGTTTACCTCAAGGAACCAGTGATGGATGTGTGCAAAGATTTTCACGCAAAAATGTAAGCAATGGGGTATTTTGGAAGAGAGAACTCCTTACAGATTTTAGGTTTCAATGATGGGATCAGGCAGGTGTTTAGGGGACTTTCTAGAAGGCCTACACCCAGAACCCAGACTTGACCACCATCTCACCATCATATCACACACAGCAAAGCAGAAGGTCGCATCACAGCCCCCTAAGACGCAGCCTCAGATGACCTCAGAAAATTTGTGGTTTTGCACGCGCCGAGGGCACCTGTTATGTCCCCACATGAATTCCTTCCTCTTCCACTGGCTACTCATAGCCATTCACGTGACACCCCAGAATAATGCCCGTTTTCCCAGTCTACCTTGAGCTAGCTGGGGCCACTCAGCTGAGCTCCTGAGCGGAGGTGATGTGTCCACCAAGGACCCATGCCTCCACGGAGTGGACAGTGCCCTCCCCTTGCCCCTGTGGGTTGCCACATGGATATGGTGGTTGCTAACTTGGAGCTCTGGGGTCAAGTTCAGTATCTCTGTGGTCACTCAGCCACAGGACAGAAGGAAGGTATTCCCCACCCCGCTGGAGCCGTGTCATAAGCCCCGGTTGCCCACATTCGGATGGGAAAGTCAGAGACATGTGAACACCAGTCTCCTTAAGTTGGTGTGTCTTTTTTCTATAGCATCCAACACATTGTCCCCTAACTCCCTCTGATGTCCGCCTTGCCTTCCTGAATTCATTGTCCACACGGAGACAGAGAGATCCCCTACAAACAGAGACTGGTCAGTGTCACTCTGATTCTGACGGCCTCAGAATCCTGGGACATGCCGATCCGGGTTCTCCAGGAGCTCCCAGCCCCCCCCGCTGGCTCTGACTGCGATTCCCTCAGCCATGGGCCTGGGCAGTTGGCTCTCCCCCTGCTGCCCTAACACTTCAGGGGTTTGTGTTGTCAGTGAACACCTGAATCCCTGTGTGGGTATCAGGTCTCCTTCAAATACTGCTCCATGAGCCCACACTGAAGCACGCCAAAGCAATTTAATGAAGGCAGCCCTACCCCCTCCTCCCCCCGGTGGCTGCAATCTCTCATCAACCCAGTCAAGGCTGACACAGAGGAGCTTCTCCTGGAAATGGAACTTGGAAGCTCTTGATGCGAGCCCGGCGAGTCGGGACCCTGAGACTTCACCCGGCTCCAGAGGGAGCTGCCGAGTCGGCGTTGCCAATATTTCAGCAGAACCAAGCGTCCGAAGCCGCGAGGATCAGTCTCCACACACCACCTCGCACTCTCCCTCTGTTACAAGACCAGGGCTGTGAGTGAGTCCCGTGCCTGAAATACTTGGCGCTATTTCCGGGACACGGTACAGACTTTGCATCTTGCAACAGAGTAGTCATCATGTCAGCTCACATTTTACCGCAGGCGTGTGCTAGGCTGGGGGCCCTTGGCTCCCCTGGGGTGCTATCTCATCGTCACAGCAGGTAGGTTTTCTTTCCCTTCCCTTTCCTAATGAGGAAACCGAGGCAGGATGAAGATTCAGTGCGGCTGCCTCGCTGGTAAGGGGAGACCGTGACGTGCCTGTGCTGTTCTGCTCCTGCAGGTGCTTAGAGACACAGAAGAATGGAAACACTAAGACCCAGGACGAGTGCCCTGGGAGCACCTGCCTGCTGCCATCGCCTTGCAATGTCTGTTCTCGCTTCCTCGCGACAGGCTGAGTCCTGAGCCACACTTCCTGCAAGTCAGTGTGACCATGTGCTAACCAGACTCCTGCGAAGGCTTCTTGAAAAAGACAAGGGACTAACCTTACGGAAGCTGCCTTTCTTACACAATTGCTCTTCAGAACACGGATATGGCCGGGACCCCAGCAGCCAACTCCACCCATGACATAATGGTGAGGATGGAATCCAGGCACCTGGCGTGTGAAGCTGAAGTGCATATGGGGTCTGGGTCTTGGAGAATGCAGGCACCACGCCTGCCCTAGACCACCAAGCTCAGGGGAGTTCCTTTACATACACGCAGGCACGTGCTCATGACATGGCCGCCACCACGGGCTGAGGGGCGCGGGTGGGGAGAAATCTCCATCGCTTTCAGCCAATTGCAATCCTCAGTGGACATGGACACAAGGATCCGCGGGTCTTGGCTGAGATTTTATATAACCGCGTGGTATTACAGGTAGCACAGCAAGGCAGGGTGCAGACCGAGGAGGGTCCTGCGGGTCTGTGGGAGACAGAGGGGGTTCCTGCATGCTCCGGAGAACGCGGGTTTGGAGCAGGCATCAGGAGTGACTGGGCTGACCCAGGCAGGGGAACTGCTGAGAGAAGGAAGCCACGAGCAGATGGGCCTGGCTGGGCACTGTCGCTCCCCCTCTTCGTGGAGGAACGACACAGGACCCTGCGCTGTTCTTTTGTCTGCTCGGCCCTCCCCGGGTTTGCTGCTGGTTCTTCCCGGGTTGGCTACCGTCCCTTCCACCTCCGTGGAAGGGCGGTTCCCCCTGGCCACTTTCCCCACTTCCGCAGGGGAGCGGCACACCGCCGGCCGGCTCTCTCGGGGGCTGCACAGGTGTTCCTTCAGATAGATGTTCCCTTTAGATGTTCCTGGTGCATGTTGTCTCTCTCCTCCTTTATAGTCCTCTTCCACCAATCCCAACTCTGCTACCCACACACCAAGCACACTGCTCTCCTCCAATCAGGAGCAAGATCAGCTCCTGCAGCTCAGTCAATCAAATTGGCGAGAGGCAGCTGCGTAGAAGCTGTTTACTCCTCTCCCAGTGCCATATTGTGGGAGAGCAGATGCATAGAATGTCTTAATTCCAGTAACTTCGTCTAGTCCGAGTTGCTCCCCACAGGCATGGTGATGGAGATGTGGTAAGAGCATTGTTGAAATTCACCACTGCCGAAAACACCATGGCCAACAACTCACCATTGCCAAAACCTCCCCATTGCCAAAAACTCACCACTGCCAAAAACTCACCATTGCCAAAACCTACCCATTGCCAAAAACTCACCATTGCCCAAACCTCACCGTTGCCAAAAAATCACCACTGCCAAAAACTCACCATTGCCAAAAATTCATCAGACACAGGTGTGGGAAAAGGCAAATCCAAACGACCGCTTTCCTAGAGGAACGGTGCTGCAGCCCCAGTACTGGCACAGGTGAAATCACCCGCTGGGGAGGGCAGGGTTACCTCAGCCCAATCAACTCAAGTGCCAGGTGCCTCCATTTCCCTCGGGGCAGCGGGACAACCCGCCTGTGGCCAGGCGACTCCGCCCGGCACCTTCTATCAAAGACAGGCTTTACTCGGCCCCTTCAGCCGTGCAAGCTGACACCTGTCTACGTTTCCTCCTGGGTGGCCTGGGGGACACAGCCGGTAGCCGAGGGGCCGGTCCACGTGCACCGCGCTACTGGCAGCTAAGGGAGCGTGAGGCAGGAGGAAGCTCACGTTCTCGTCCTCAGAGGGACACACCAGGGGCTTCGGCTGGGAAAAGTCACATTTCAGAAATGAAAGGATTGCTTTGCAGGTGCTCCTGCAGGGTCCTGGGGAGAGGCAGGCTGAGCACAGGTCTCTGGGCCTCCCACACACGTGTCCAGGGCACACCAGGGCCAGCTCCTCTCTGGGCTGAAGTATGCATTCCACAAATCCTGGAAGCACAGGGACAGAGGCACCGTCCCAAACCCTGGATTAGGAGCTCTGAACACTCAGCAGTGGCGGGGACACAGTTAGCGCTTTCCTGCCCGGTGATTTAAATGAAACAGTAGCAGCCGGTGCCAACTAATGTTTCACACGCAATTCTCTTGAGAAGTCGGCAGATCCGGAAGCGTCAGACTCCAGCTTGCTGTCCCAGCGTGACGCCCCTGCCTGTGTCCCTGCGCTGGGCAGGGGCCCGCCAGGCCTCTGTCAGCTGCATGGCTGGGCGGTCTGGCGTCTGCCATTGTGACTGGTCTATGTGGCAAGACCCACACGCGTTTCCTGTACCATCCGCGATCCCACCTAACGGCAGACCCAAATCTAATACCTGGAGTTAGAGCTGTCTTCTACCTGGTATTGCTAAAATATGAATAATCTTTCCAGAATACTGTTTAGAAAACACACCCTTTTCAGAGCTGGCGACCGGCAGTGAACTTCAGGGCTCTCGGCTCAACTCCCTACAGAGTCCGAGTCGAGACCCGGTGCCACCACCCCTGCACTCTGCGCCCGCTGCCCCCAGCGGCAGAGCTCTTACCATGGCCAGGGGGATGACGCCGCTCAGATCCTTCAGGCTCACGTAGATCTTGGACACTCCCAAGTCGGAGGTGATGTCTCCCGGATATTCCACCTGCCACGTGACGAGCTGCGTGCTCGGGGGGTCACTGGGCTCCTCCACCTCGATGTCAATCTGCATGACTTCGTAAGAGGGGCCGTCCATGCTGGAGAGGAAGTGGAGAATGGCAGTGAGACCTGGGGTGCAGCCACGTGGCTATGCCACAGGTATCTCTCCATGTGCACACGCATGTGGACATCGCCCCCATGAAGAGTCATCAGAGACAATCACACAGCTATGCCACAGGTATCTCCATGTGCACACGCGTGTGGACATCACTCCCGTGAAGAGCCATCAGAGATGATTACACAGCTATGCCACAGGTAACTCCATGTGCACACGCATGTGGACACCGCTCCTGTGAATAGCAATCAGAGACAATCACACGGCTATGCCACAGGTAACTCCATGTGCACACGCATGTGGACACCACCCCCATGAAGAGCCATCAGAGACAATCACACGGCTATGCCACAGGTAACTCCATGTGCACACGCGTGTGGACATCCCCCCCGTGAAGAGCCATCAGAGACAATTACACAGAGGACAAAGCACCTCTCAGGTGCTTTGCGGCTTTCCTGGGCTCAAACACTGCCACCCAAGGCCCCAAATCCCTCTTTCCGAGGGCTGCCCAGGTCCCTCGGGCAAGCATATGTGGATAAAAAACAGTGATGACGTTTTCCAAACACTTTCTTCCCCACTCTCCCCTTGGGAGGGCTCTTTCCCTCTCTCCCGGACATCTCTGTCCCACTCCTGCAGCCCTTCCAAAGCCACGGTCCGTTCACGCTGGGTGCACAGAATGTAAAGGGGGTGGCACTTTGTTTTCTGCAGCGTTGAGAGACTGCAGGGTGCAGAGGCGTGGGCGGGAGCGCAGGGCCAGGGGACCCACACCAGCAACACACGGGATTGCCAGATGCTACCTGGAGCTCGTGGTAATTGTGACAAATACTGGTTTCTTACAGGTGTGCATCTGGAAACAAATCCAAGTCAGCTTATTTGGGATAATTTCTGCAGCTATTTTATGTGGTTTCGCTAGCTGGCTACCTCATCCATGTCCATGTAGTCAGTTTTCATATTCTCTGCTTCTCCAAGTGACAGGTAAGAGCAAAACAAAAAAACACAAACAGCACTGGGTGCCAGCGACCCTCAGAGGAGGAGGGGAGAGTGTGTGGGGGGGAGCGCTTGACCTTCTCCCTGCCGGGGCACTCATCCGGACTCCAGTTTTACACTCTTGCAAGAACTGAACTCTGACCTTTGGGAGTCTCAGCGTTGCTGTGGGGGCATCTCTATGACACACGTGTGTGAACCCATGCAAATGTCACACTAAGATGTCCTGAGGCTAAAGGTGGGGCTTCCAGAGAGCCCCCTCCTCCATGTGTGGGATGACTGGGATGGGGGTGATAGGAGAGGAGGGAGGGGGTGGGAGAGAAAGGGAGGAGGAGGAGGAAGGGGAGGAAGAATTGCCCAAAGAGAGAGCAGAGAAAACCTCCCAGCCTATGCAGTGTCTCCCACACACAACAGGGTGGCTGCGATGGACAGGGAACAATGACTGGGGAGATAATGACACCTGGTTTTTTTAATCCTGCACGACACTCTCAGCTCTGTGACTCTCTGAGCAACAGCGACTGTGACAAGAATTGCAGGCAAATCACCTGGGCCATCAGGCAGCTCCCTCCTCCACCTTGCTGTTGTTTTTCTCTGCTTTGTTTGTTTCTTCAAGGAAATACACTTCGCTGTGCATAACAAGATGTCATGGGATACCTACACACAGCAGCGTGGCGACAAGAGTGAAGCAAATTAACATACCCATCCATGTATCTGCTACATTGTGTCTGTGTATCTGTTACATTGTATCTATGTGTCTGCTACTTTGTGTCTGTGTGTCTGCCTCATTTGTAGCTATGCATCTGCTACATTGTATCTGTGTATCTGCCACATCATATCTCTGTATCTGTCACATTGTATCTATGTATCCGCTACAATGTATCTGCACACCCACCACACCGCGTCTATGTACCCGCTACATTGTATCTATGCACCCGCTGCTTTGTGTCTATGCATCTGCTACAATGTATCCATATATCTGCATCGATGTATCTGCTACATTGTATCTATGTGCCCGCTGCTTTGTGTCTATGCATCTGCTGCAATGTATCTATATGTCCACCACACCACATCTATGTATCAGCTACAATGTATCTATGCACCCCCTACTTTGTGTCTGTGTCTGCTGCACTGTATGTGTGTGCCTTCATACACTCAGCTCTTTGTATTTATGTAAATGCTGCTTTGGGTCTAGTACTCACTTCTGACACTGCACACCTGCTACTTTGTATCTAGGCACCTGCTACTTTACCCATTCAGTTCTTTGTATTTACGCATCTGCTACATTGTGCCTATGTGCCCACTTCTGACACTTCATAGCTAGTGTCTGCTGCTTTGTATCCTCTGCCCTTCCTGCCTCCCTCCTCAGCCCCTGGTAACCGCTGCCTCACTCTGCTGCTGTAATCTGACTTCATTGTGCTGACTTCCACATGGAAGGGCCCATGTGCTTGTCCCGTGCCTGACTTAGTTCACTTCAGTCTCTTCCCTGGCGTGTAAACAGCAGGACTTCCTTCCTTTTCAAGGCTGAATAATATCCCGTGGCGCTCACATCTCATCTCTTCATAAGCCACTTGAAGTTGTCCTTTTGAAGCCTTCAAACTGGCACCATTTTCCACAAGTAGAAGAAACGGTTTTCAGACGCTAGAAGGCATCTTTGTTTTCACACCTGGACTTCCTGAGAATGCTGGAATTCCTTGTCCATTGATGAAATGGGACAATCTCTCTTGACTGTGATTCTATTATAGGACAGAAGTTAGTAGAAGTTGATGTGGGGCCATGGGAATCCCACAAGGCAGCGACTCCTCATAAACACCCCATGAGCCGGCCCTGTAAGCCCTACGTGGAGATCTACTGTTTCCCCCTAGGTGCCCTCGCCACCAGTAAAGCTGAACTAGCCCTGTGTCCCCAGACAGTTCCCACCCCCACTGCCACCCAGGCTTGATTATAGCAATAACCGCATCAGAAATGTGGTGTATGTCTCCCCAAGTTCTCCCCCCCTCCAAGACTGACTGTAGCACAGTCCACAGAACCCCGTCTCTATTTGCTTCCCCTAACTTGACTCTTTCCATAACTTGATGCGTTTTTTTTTTCCTATACAGCTAACGTTTTCCCTTTCCCCTTAGATCTCTCTCCTGGTCCAGCTGTAAAGGCAGCCCGGTCTCCTCTGAGCTGACGTCTGTGCCTTTGATGTGGTGGTGAGAACTCTGCAAGCCGGAATCCTTAACCCGGAGGCCCCAGCAAGCCCAGGAAGGCTGTGGACCTTGAAGCTGTGTGCAGACTTCGCTCGTGTTTTTTCTTGAAAGCTCCCTTAGCCTGCATGGGCCTCTCGGCAGCTTGGATGCAGTGGAGCTGTAGCTAAATCTGTGACGGTGATCTTTCTTCACTCGGCGTATGGTGGTCCACTGCTGGAACATCTCAACACACACACACACCCTGGTGGGTCAGTGGAAATTCGGATTTTAATATCTTGCATTGCGACGTTGAACGTGCCGACTCTGTTCACACATGTGCTTTCTGATGAGACTCACCACTGTAAACGTGTCTCCTGCTCGCTGCATCTCTGCCTGGAGGGCCCTGAGTCCGGGCACTGCCCATCCTGGATGAGAAGGGATGGAAAGGCCATGGCTCAAGCCACGTCCCACCGCACTGCTTCCTCCAGCGCTCTCCCTCCCGGTATTTTCCTTGGCCATGCGACCCATCGATAATTCACCGAAATGCTATTTCCAGGATTCTTGCTACTTGCTGGTGACTGTCCTGGGTGTTGGGGCATAGATTCAATGAGGAGCTCAGAAAAGATGATGCGCGCAGGCTGAAGCCATGCCAGCCCGCTCCACATTTAAATGGAAGCCGACAAAACGGCTCCCAGCACGGGTGGCAGCCCGGCAGCGTCACTGCCGGCTGCAGCTCCAAGCACGGATCAAGGGGGAGAGCAGGAGGAACACACCTCGGCGTGCACGGCAGCGGGGATCTGCGGGCTCACGCGTGCTTGCTGTCCCCCACCATTACATGTGCATATGTAAACATGCCTATGCATTATACACGCGTGTGTGTAAGAGCACGAGACTGTCTTCTGACTGTGTTCAGCCCCTTTGACAGAGTCACCATCATCTCGCCCAGTGATTCCCCCCACCGGCCACCGTCATGCTGGCCAATGGCTGCTGCGGATGTACAAGGCAATGGATGTGAGGCAGGTGCATCCCTGTGCCCCTGACGCAGATGGCCCAACCCACCCTCACCCCCACCCCGGAGTGAGGGCAAACGGGAACAGTGGAAGCAGGGATGCTGCTGTGGGCACGGCGGGTCCTTGCGTCCGGACCCAAGCTACGTGATGCAACTCGGACACCAGGCCAGACCTCACCGATAACCTTCCCACTCTGCACGCGCGCCCTGCCTGTCGACGGCTGTGTGTCCGGATCACGCAGTAGCACCAAACACCACATGCGTGATCGCAAAGGCACACCTGGAGTCTCCTGGAAGACGCCACCTTTCATACAGTCAGTGACTGAAATCCTGCAGCACACAGCCGAGGTAGAGTTGCCTGTTACTGTCTGAGAAAGGAACTCAGCAAGTATGGTGAACGCAGACTCCACAGAGTGGGCGCTGTGACCCACAGGAGCACGGGGCGGCCGCCGAGAGGATCTGAGGGAGACGGAGGTGACGTCTGCAGGAGGAAGGACTCTGTATCTTCCCAGGAAGCTTCCCGCTCCCACCGGACCCAGGCTGCGCCGGTCTGTGCGGGGAGCAGGCTCACCGTTCTAATGACAACGTTTGCTTATTGAGGAGGGATGACCTCATCTCCCTGGCTTTCAGCTTTGTGTGCAGAAGATGAGGAGGAGCCCACCAAGCCCTGTCCTTCCTGTCGGTGCTACACGTCACCCTACACTGCACATACGCTCGCTTTAAACCATATTGTGGAATACGCCAGCTAACGAGAGCCGGGAGTGCCCCTTGTGTCACCAGGAGGGAGTCGTGGGACTGGAGAGGGAACGATGGAGAGCCAGGGCCTATGCACCATTTTATTAAACATGGACACTCTCCTGTGCTGCCCTGCCTCACCCACCCGCAGTGGGAAAGTGCTCTCCACACCTGAGCTGGGATCTCACGGGCAACAGGAAGGAAATGCAGCTCAGCCTCTCATCTCCACTTCATGACGTTTTCTTAAACACATCCCCTGGGAGACGGAGAAACACCTTATTTTTATTTCCCTTTGTTGGGAGATATTTTGCCTAAAAGAAATCCAACCTGTGTGCCCCAGACATATCAGCATTCTGGCCAGGCCGCAGACGGCTTGGGATCACGTCTCGTCTGCACATACAGGTGTCTGGGGTGCCACAGACTCTGCCACACCCGCTATGAAGCCCTGGGTGCAACTCGGACAGAGACACAAAATCAGAGTCAGGTGGGACGGGTGAGGCAAGTGCGGGACCTGGCTGTGGCCCCGTGAGCTTCCGAGGCTGCCTTTTCCCTCTTGGCGATCAGAAGGGTCCTTCCAGGAAGTACCGCCCCTGCACGCAGGCCCCTCCCACCTCCTCACTTGAGTTGACAGTGGAACACAGCACAGCCCTGACCCCTGGACTGGGCTCTCGAGAACTTTTAATGAAAAACATTTCCTCTGCTACCTCAGCTGCCCGGCACCACTGCCTCCCCCTTGTTATTTTTCGGAGAAAACACAAGGACTGGGACTTTCTAGACTCCATCCCAAAGGCTGTCAGCAGCCAGGTCAAAGGAAGACAGCCTGCACTGGGAATCTGACTGTCTCGACGGGGGTTCTGGTGTGTCCCCGTGGGGAAAGCAGCATCGGGGCGTGCAGGAGATGGCAACCCGACGTCCTGCCCAGGAAGCCACGGCTGCATCCTGGCCGGATGGAAGCAGCTCGGCTCCAGGCTGAGGGTGGGGGGAGGAGGCCCCCTTACCCAGCCACCACCTCTCCAGGCTCGCAGCTGAAGTGCTGGAGCAGAGAGGGACGCCCCACGTCCACGTGCAAATGCAAATGGCACTATGAGTTGATAGTGATAATCACTGCTAAATTTACTAATGATGTTCTTGGCTCCTACCCGCTGTGATAAGTGGAAATACAGAGAGGCTACGAGGTTTTAGTCTTTCGTGATAAAAATAACTCAAGTCTGGATCTAGTGGATTTCTCAGGGGAGGGGCAGGGTTCTGGCTCCCCGGGCTTAGCTGTTAAACTTGCAGCTGAAGGAGACAGGGCACATCCCAGTCAATGCAGAGCTGGGCTGCAGCGGACGGTCTGAGGTTGAAGAATTAATTTGCTGCTTGAGGTTAACAGAATGTCAATTAATTTCTTGGTGTAAATGTCAGTACATTCAGTTAAGCCTTGTGATTTAAATATAATTAAAGATAAACGTGAAGTCAATGCTGCCTCTGGTTTTGGACAGGAGTGGTGATTTGCTAAAAACCTCACAAAGCCACAGGGAAGGGAATTGGATGGCAAAGTTGCTTTTCTCAAACAAGCAGCCAGGAATGTCCGTTAACATTTCCCGTGAACAAAATAGAACAAACTGAGTCTCGTTTCATCTCGGGCTTCGGCGGCTCATCCATTAACCCCACCGGTTCATGTCACTCACCAGGAGGCTTAGAGCCCCGAAGGCCATTTGTTCCTCGTGAACGCCCCGGGGCACGTGGGGCACAGGGACCGAGAAGCAGAGTCTCAAGGAACGGATTGTAAATTGCACCCAGAATAGAACCCCGACTCTGGTGCGGCTTATGTAACTCCTGGAGCCTCAGTTGTTACACTGTACGTTGCAGCCGTGTCTTTGGGCAGCAGCTGGGATTCTGAGACCGGTGTGCAGGCTGCTCCCGTGGATCTCCTCGGCACGTCTTTAAACGGTGCGATGCAGGACCTGCACGGCCGTACGAGGCAGCGCCGGCACCAGCAGCGATGACTCCGTGAGATTCTCATTGAGAGGACCCAGGGCTGATCCAGGGCTCTCAGAGGGCATGGGCGTTGGGCCCGCGCTAGGTTCTCAGTGTCTCTGGGGCTGAGGGATGTGGATTGCTTCTCCCAGGGAACTTGGAGCTTTTGCTTTCCCACGTCTAGCGCTGGATTCGGGCATCTCAGGAAGAGGGGTTGAAGGAGCAGGCGCACCCACGCCACGCTGCAGGGAGCTGGGCGCAGACGGCCTGGAGCACGAGCATGAGGACATGGCGCCCACTAGACGGAGGTGACTCCCAGAGCACCCGAGCCAGGACTCAGCACGGCACCGCGCAGCCTCTGGACCAGGTTCCCCGTGATTCACTGGGGCGCAACAGAAAGTGTCCACTGCTGTGGGGTTCCCTCAGTTACTGACACACGTTCAGTCTGTCATCTCCCTACTGCATGGCCTCTACCATCTGTCTGCCTACGGTCCACTGTCCACCCCTGCCCCAGGGAACTCTCCTAACCATCACTGTCCCATTCTTTGGAGTCGGCTTGGGGATAGATGCCCGAGACACTGTCCTGTGTTAGTGTCCACGGGACCTGCCCTGCAGGGAGCAGCCTCTCCCCACCCAGGTGACTCAGTCCGCAGGCTGGTCTCTGCTCACAGCCCAAAGACCCCATCCCGCTCTGCAGGGAGGTGACCACGTGGCCTAAGACCCCGTCCTGCTCTGTGGGGAGGGTAATCACGTGGCCTAAGACCCCGTCCTGCTCTGCAGAGAGGTGACCACGTGGCCTAAGAAGGCCAGGCTACAGAGCCCTCTAGGGGTGCTGGGGGAGCGAGCACTGCTCATGCCCTTCCTGGGGCGGGTAAGCTTCAAGGTCAGATGAGCACAGTTGCCTGTGGCCGTCTCAGCGGCTGTCCGTGATGCTCGTGGGGAGCTGGAGCTGACTGGCAGGGGCCAGGAACACTGTGTCTCTGTTCTTTTGTTTTGTAATGTGTATTTATTTTAAAAGAGTTACAGAGAGAGAAAGAAGAGACAGAGAGAAACACTCCGTCCACTTTTTTGCTCCCCAGATGGTACAGCAGTCAGGCTTGGGGCAGGCCAAAGCCTGGAGCTTCCTGTGGGTCTCTCACATCGGTGCAGGGGTCCAAGCACTTAGACCACCTTCTGCCACTTTGCCAGGTGCATTTGCAGGATCAGAAGTGGAGCAGCCGGGACACGAACTGGTGGCCCTGTGGGATGCTGGCATCATGGCACCGGCCCTGTCTTTACTCTTAAGGTCCCACCCAGCCGAGGAGAGGCTGAGGACAGTGGGGGGCTCTGGTGGATCTCATGGGGGTCCTGGCTGCCAGAGCAGTGACTTGCAAAGGCGACCGCATGGTGCCGGTGGCAGAGACTTGGTGAGCGAGTTCCCTGGCTGCAAAGCGGCTGGCAGGGCACAGGCCATCATCCTGAGCTACAGACAGGGGATGGGAGGGGGAAGTTTCTCTCGGAAAGGTTAAAGCCAGGTGGGAGGAAGTAACTTCGGCAGGCATGATGGCTCTCGTGTGCACAGGTGAGGATACGGCACTGGTGCCGTGGTGCCCACGTGCCAAGGCCTGCAGCAGCACGCCATGGCGGGGACCGTGGGGGCCTGAGGACCTGTGCTCCGGCCCCCCCCAGGTCCCACTTGTCATTCTGGGAAAACACAGCCGGCATCAACAGATTCTCTGATTTTTCTTTCCCAAGAGAAAGTCAGAGACTCATTTTGCAGAAGCAGAAAGACCTGGGTTGTAAGCATTGGCAGCTAACCCAAATGTCCTCAGAACAGAGGCACAGCGTGCAGCTTAAACGAGTCCGTCCACATGCAGTGTGGCCTGGTCCCCCGCGTCTGCAGAGAAGAGAAGCACAGCGAGCTCGCCTGGCATCCCGCGGCCCTGAAGCTGTGACAGTCAAAGGTTTCCAGAGACTCCGCCTGTGTCACACCCCTGGCTCTCACACGTGTCCCTCACCAGGGCCCTGGGCGTGAATAACCGCCCTCCTAGCACAGCAGCGACTCGGGCCTGCCGCAGGCTTGGTGGGAGGCCGCGCTCCAGGGCCCCTCACCAACACGACCCCAGCAGGCAGGGTCCATTAGGATCCTGCAGGGGGTCCAGCCTCTGTGTCTGGGGAGCGCTCTCCCCTCAGCTGTGTGGGCTCATGTCCCTCACACGGATCTCCCAAGACCCTAACAAGCGGGTGACTGGGGACGATGGTGATGGGGATAGGGATGACGGTGATGGGGATGGGGATGACAGTGATGAGGATGGAGGTGATGGGGATGACGATGAAGGTGATGGGGATGATGGTGATGGGGATGAAGGTGATGGGGATGACAGTGAAGAGGATGAAGGTGATGGTGATGAGGATGAGGGGCAGTGGTGATGGTGATGAGGATGAATGTGATGGGGATGACGGTGATGGGGATGAGGATGAAGGAGATGATGGTGATGAGAGTGCTGGTGACAGTGGTGATGGTGATGAGGATGAAGGTGATGGGGATGATGATGATGGGGATGAAGGAGATGATGGTGATGAGAGTGCTGGTGACAGTGGTGATTCTGAAAAGGAAGGCGATGACAGCAACAGAGGTGACGGTGGCTGTGGTGACGATACTGCAGACCACAGCAGGGCTCTGATTTGACTGGAAACACACAACCCCCCCCCTCGACACACACACACGTGCTGAGCCCAGCTTGCCATGCGGCGCCATCAGCACGCTCGTAGCATCCCACCTGGCCGCACGTGTCTCTGCTGTGAGGCCCACGATTGGAGGCCAAAGCACGTGCTCTGGCTCACGCTGACTGCACCGTTCCACGGCCGTGAACGTGGGCTGGAGTGCTGCCGTGTGTGCGCCAAGCCAGCTCTGCCTAAGGGATTCACAGGCGGAGGGCAAGCATTTTTTCTGCGTGTGTCTGTGGGGAGGGGTCCCCCCCAAGGAGGAGCATTTGAACTGGGAAACTGAGGCCGGCAGATGCACTGAGGACCCTGCCTGATCCCAGCCGCGAATCTCCTTGTCTGCTCCTCCATCCACGTCCCCCCCGGTTGTTTCTCTCGAGGACCTGGCCTGACAGCGCAGCGCTGCCCGGGCAGCCGGGTGCTGTGAGTGTGTGACAGCACCCCAGGTGCTAACAGGGAAGAGGGGGCTTCGGTGCCAGGGGAGCTTTGCCCGTGGCACTGCCGCTGGACTGTGCCACAGGCAGAAGGGGCAGGCGCAGAGCATGCAGCAAAGCACACATGGCCGCTGCTGTCCTGGCTCAGCCATCTCTCCAGCTGAGCCAGGGCGGTGAGCTGCAGAAGGAGGCTCCAAAATGCTTTCCGAAGGGAGGCTTGGCCGCAGGGGACAGAGGTGGCTCCACGCAGGCCACAGCAGTGGAAGCAAGCGCCACGCTCTCTGACCATGCAGGAAGAGCCTGCCTGACACGGAACCCAGGGCCATCCTCGGATGTGACAATGGCCAGGAGACCGATTCCTGCCCAGAGCACTGGAAGGGGTCCTGAGCCCCAGGACATCAGCACAGCGGCTGAGTGTGCAGTGACCGCTCACAGGGGTCACAGCCCACAGATCCGAGTGGGAAGCTGCCTGTGAGAAAGACAGACTGCTGACGCAAGGCCAGGACAACACGCGGGACACCGGCATCCTGGGCGGGGCCTCCCACCGGGATGAGAGGCTGAACGGTCATCCTGGGCAGGCCCCATTCAGGTGGACCAGTCCTTCCAAAGCGCTCAGGCCACCCTGCACCCCAGCTCCAACTCCCACCCCAAGAATCACTGCTGCTTAGCGGCGAGAGTCCAGGCCGCACCAGGACCCTGATGCGGGCGCCCTAAGCCCTGCCGACAGGGAGAGGCGGAGCCGGCTGGAGCAGCAGCACTTCCTTCCCGCGGGGGAGGGCCGGGTGTGAGAGCCCCAGGACGCCCCATCTGGAGCCCAGCACCTGAGGTCGGGAGGCAGCTGGCCCCCCCGACTGAAAATACCCCTGCGCTTTCCTCCATTCACCCCACCCGGGCAGAGGCCACGTAGATTCTGGGGAGCGCGGTGGAGTCATGTCCTGGCCTCAAGGCCTAGGGCATTGGGGAAACGGAAACGCCACAGGTGGGTAAGAGACAGAGGGAGCAGTAGGAGAGAATAAAATCCCCGTGGAAGGCTCGGCCCCTTTCCCCTCGCCCCCAGGGGGCAGCCAAGGACGCCGTCTCACCCGATGGAAGCGGCCAGAACAGAACCGCGCGCCCTGGCGAGTGCCCAGGTGTGAGGTCTGGGGTTGGGGTGCTGGCAGGGGGTTCCGGTGCAGGGCTCTTCCTGGGGTGTCGGCAGGGGGGTTCTGGCCTCTCCCTGGGGTACTGGCAGGGGGTTCTGGTGCGGGGCTCTTCCTGGGTGCCCGCAGGGGGTTCTGGCCTCTTCCTGGGGTGCCGGCAGGGGGTTCTGGCCTCTTCCTGGGGTGCTGGCAGGGGGTTCTGGCCTCTCCCTGGGGTGCGGGCAGGGGGTTCTGGTGCGGGCCTCTCCCTGGGGTGCCGGCAGGGGGTTCTGGCCTCTCCCTGGCCTGCATGTGCTGCTAGCACCGTCTCTGTGACACCCGTCTCTTCATTCCCTTGCAAAAGCCCCTTCCTCAAAGGCAGTCACATGAGGGCCAGGGCCCCCACACACGACTGGGATAGAGGGTCACGGCCCCCTACATGACTGGGGTAGAGGGTCACGGCCCCCTACATGACTGGGGTAGAGGGTCACGGCCCCCTACATGACTGGGGTAGAGGGTCACGGCCCCCTACACGAATGGGATAGAGGGTCACGGCCCCCTACACGACTGGGATAGAGGGTCACGGCCCCCTACATGACTGGGGTAGAGGGTCACGGCCCCCACACATGACTGGGATAGAGGGCCACGGCCCCCACACACGACTGGGATAGAGGGTCACGGCCCCCTACATGACTGGGGTAGAGGGTCACGGCCCCCACACACGACTGGGATAGAGGGTCACGGCCCCCTACATGACTGGGGTGGAGGGTCACGGCCCCCTACATGACTGGGGTGGAGGATGAGGACTCCCACACACCACTGGGGTGGAGGATGAGGACTCCCACACACCACTGGGGTGGAGGATGAGGACTCCCACACACCACTGGGGTAGAGGGCCAGGGCCCCACGCATGACTCGGGTGGTGGACAGAATTCAGGGCTCAGCAGATGCCTTGGGCTGCAAGTGGCAGGGAATTCAGAAGCGAGTTCCAGGGGATTCACAGGTCTCCGGGGTGAGAGGGGAGGGGCAGAGTTGAAGGGGACACGGTCACGGCACAGGCTCTCCGCCTGTGTGAGCCCCCAGCCCCCGTCACCACACCCTGCAGGTGCTCCGGTCCCTCCTGCGGCGTGGTGCACTGCACACACCCTTCCACCGACTCCACCCAGCACCAGCACCGGGCAAACGCGGCGAGAAGAGCTGCGAAGAACGCACGTGTTCAGGGCAGACAGTTTGTTCTTGAATATTTTCGGTCCTCAGTTGGCCAAGCCCATGGCTGCAGGAGCTGAGGACGCTGGGGCTGACCATGCAAGGCTGCAGCACAGGGCCTGCTGAGTGTCGGGGAGGATGCTAAGCCTTTCACCCCCAGCACTCTGGGATGCAGCTGGATTCCCCCGACAGGGACAACCGGCACCGCGGCATTTTGGGAAGCCTCAGAGGGGGAGGGTGGACGCTGGGGCAGTCCTGAGAGCCCCCAAGGCGGGTGTGGGTGGGGCTGGAGGCCACTCTTTGGAGAATGCTCCTGTGCCAAGCCCAGAGGGGGACGACGCAGCCCCAGTGCAGGGCGTCAGAACCACCCCTGCCTGCCTGCACCACTGCTGAGCACCTGACCCACTCCACGCATTGAGAGCCGTGCCTTGCTGGAGGCCCTGGATCTCAGCCACACCCACTGGGCGGCAGGTGCCTTTCTCCTCGTTTGCTCTCTGGCACAACAAATTCAGCAGTAACTCGCCTCTCCTCGCCACTTCATGGCAAGGAGGTGGTAAAGCAACACCAAGCATCTCGCTCATCCTCACGGTAATTCAACCGTCCACCCAGCGCCGCCGTCGGTAAGCCCAGAACAGCCGACAAACAGCCCGCCCACCAGGCCCTACGGCTTGGCCTAAAGGTCCACGCTATGTCTACACCACAGGCAGAACTGGCAACCCCTACAACAGGGGGCACTGCTGCTGAGTCGCACCCCCACAGACCCTGATGTCGTTGGCCTGGGGCGTGCACTGGAGAAGCCTCAGGGCTCAAAGGGGCCCCTCGCACAGCTGGACCACACAGCTCCCACAGGGGAAGGCAGGGGTCAGCACTTCCAGGGGGCCCGTGCGGCTCGGGTTGGAGCCAGAGTGAGAACCTGGCATTCACGTGTAGGGGAGTGTGGGCCGCGGGACTGTGGGTCCAGGGAGGGCACAGTAACTCCTCAGTGGGATCCGACAACCCCACTTTCAACAGGGCAGCCAGGGGACTGCTTTGGGCTGAGCTGTCGTCCCCCAACGCGCGTGTGTTGACGTCCTAACCTCTTGTGCCACAGCTGGTGACAACGTGACCATGAGGCTTCTAAAGGCGGAATCTGTTACGGTCAACGAAGATGGAAGCCAGGCTTCACCTGGGCAGACGACACCAGCGAGGCCTCCAAAGTGACCTTGGACTTGCTGGGTTTGCAAACACAAGCAGGGCTCATTCCACATCACCTCAACGTGTGCAGTAAGGAGAGAGCAGGGCCAGGTAACTCAGAGTTGACGTCAGAACACTCGTGCCCCATGTGAAGAGGAGACAGCCATCACCTCCGCCCCGCGCTCACCGTGACGCGGCCTGTGTCGGAGTCCCAGGCGTGACTGCGTCCACGAGAGCCCGCTCAGTGACAACCGGAAATTAGGAAAAGAAACAGCGTGCCGCGCTCTCTACCTGGTAACCAGATGAGAGGACTTCCCGTCCTCGTCTACAGCATTTAGATCTGACAGAACACGGCAGTGGCAGCTCATTTCCTGCGGCTGTAATTAATAAGAGCCTCCTAAAAGAGCCGTGCGCAAATGTGGGGTAAGTGTCCACCACCCTCAGGAGTCTCAGTAAAAACACACAGAACCCAGAGACTTCCCTTCTTACAGGAAATCATCTGAGGACGGCTGGTCGGTCAGGCATTTCTCACGGTCACGCGTACCGAGGTCACAGCAGGTGCCCGTGCAGTCTAGAGACGCCGCGGACGGGGGTGGGGTCTGGTATGGGATGAGGAGGCTGCTAGGGATGGCCACACCCACGCTTGCTTGGGATGGCCACACCCATACTTGCTTGGGATGGCCACGTCCACACTTGCTTGGGATGGCCACACCCACACTTGCTGGGGATGGCCACACCCACGCTTGCTCAGGATGGCCACACCCACACTTGCTGGGGATTCCCACACCCACGCTTGCTCAGGATGGCCACACCCACACTTGCTTGGGATGGCCACGCCCACACTTGCTCAGGATGGCCACACCCACACTTGCTCAGGATGGCCACACCCACACTTGCTTGGGATGGCCACACCCACACTTGCTTGGGATGGCCACACCCATGCTTGCTCAGGATGGCCACACCCACACTTGCTCAGGTTGGCCACACCTATACTTGCTGGGGATGGCCACACCCACGCTTGCTTGGGATGGCCACACCCATGCTTGCTCAGGATGGCCACACCCACACTTGCTCAGGTTGGCCACACCCACACTTGCTGGGGATGGCCACGCCCACACTTGCTGGGGATGGCCACGCCCACGCTTGCTTGGGATGGCCACGCCCACACTTGCTCAGGATGGCCACACCCACGATGGGCCTGGTCTGGGTCCCGGCCACTCCGCTCCTCACCCAGCTCCCTGCTCACGCACCCTGGGAGGCAGCAGGCGACGGCTCGAGGACCTGGGTCCCTGCCACCCACCTGGGAGACCTGGACCCAGTTTTCTGTTCCTGGCTTTGGCCTGGCCCAGTTGTGGTCTTTGTGGGCCTCGGGGCGGTGGGGGTGGGGGGTGAACCAGCAATGCAGGAGCTGTCTCTGTCTCTTTCTACCTCTGGAGTAAGTAAATGAAGACAAATAAAATAACTCGCAGGAACTTCCTGAAGCCCCGGTATTCAGAACCAACTTTTTGATGCTAACAGAGGAAAATGCAGGACAAGACCAGCTACACCAATTGGTATTTGATTTCTTGTTTCTTGCAGGAACTTTTTATGTTTATTTATTTATATTTTAAAGATGTATTCATTTATTTGAAAGGCAGAGTTACAGAGAGGCAGAGGCAGAGGCAGAGAGAGAGAGAGAGAGAGGTCTTCCATCCGCTGGTTCACTCTCCAATTGGCTGTAACGGCCGGAACTGCGCCGATCCAAAGCCAGGAGCCAGGAGCTTCTTCTGGGTCTCCCATGTGGCTGCAGGGGTCCAAGCACTTGGGCATCTCCTACTGCTTTCCCAGGCCATAGCAGAGAGCTGGATCAGAAGTGGAGCAGCAGGGACTCGAACTGGCGGTCATATGGGATGCTGGCACTGCAGGTGGTCCCTTGCTGGAACTCTTAAGGGCAGGGACTTGAGGACGCTGTGGTGAATTTGCCAAGCAGAGCGGCAGGGCTGTGACGGACTCAGGGGCCGCCAGTGCGGCTCGGAGAATGCGGCCTCCTGTCACAGCCAGCAGTTGGGTGCAGGTGGGGCAGAGGTTATTTGACAAACACATCTAGGGCATCTCCTGCCGATTGTCAGGGAGACAACAGCGTGTAAGGAAACACCGGCACCTCCGTGCTCCCCCTGGGCGTGACCCAGGAGTGCAGCCACCAGTCAGAAGCCACGCGGCTCTCTCTAGTTTTCGGCCATGGCGCGGGTGTTATAAAAGGCCACAGCATTTCAGGAACTAACGAGCTGTCCACACTGCTGCCCGTGAGAGCCTCATTCCAGCAGCTGATTTAAACAGCGCACCGTCCCCCCCTGGCTGGTCATCAGGCCGACGGCAAGCTGCTGTGCAAGGCTCGCTCTTCACAATTTGCCACCTGCCAAGCCCTGGCCGCCTTCATCGAGATGAGACATCGGATCGTAGTCTCCTGGGCAGTAAAATCCCTTCCAGTCCATTAAGTTGACGAGGGACAGCCCATTACTGAGTGTTACTCCAGGAACCACTGGAACAAGTGTCCCTGGGCAGCGCTTACAGCTTAGAGACTCGATCCAGCCAGAGTCGCTGTGACTTGTCCGTCACACTGGAGGGCAGGGCTGCGCCGAGGCCCCTCCCTACCCCCCGCAGGGTGGCCTCGGGGAAGCTGGCTGTGCAGTGGGAAATGCCAGGCCCGCCACGGGTGCAAGGGTGGCCATCAGGGGCCACATGAAGCCCTCAAGCGCACAGGTGGAATATTGGGTCAACTGAGCCGCCCTAATCGTGAGCGCAGGAAGTACTAACAGCGCCATCACTCTTTCGCAAGCTCGTGCGCCATGTCTAGCAGATCAGAGCAGCGGCCGCAGATCAGTTTCCTACCACGGCGCCTCGGGTTGCTCGGCCTTGCAAGTGAATTCGAGAACTGGCCTGTTTTCAGGAATACGCATTTTTGGAAAAGCCAAAAGCTGGGGTGAAGCCATGCCTGGACCCCAGCGCCTCCCTCTGAGGGCCAGAAGCCCTGGCTCCCTGCCTCCCCTCTCAGTCTCTGGGCAGAGCTCTCATTGATCTGTGTTTCTCGCTGTTCTGAGCTTGGCTGCAGAGCACAGAACCTCCTCCCTGTCCCTGGGTGTTCGTGGCCCACAGCATCGTCCCCACGGCTAAGAGGCAGCCGCTGCACTGAGTTTCTGGCTCCCAGGAATAACTGCTAGTCACCCCCACAAAAATGACCAGCAAGAAGCCACTGCCCCCACCCAGCCGGAGCTCAGGAGTCCAGCAGGCCGCCCACGGCGTCCCGCGGAGGACGTGAGCTGCCAGCTCCATCTGCACCCACAGCCGCCTCTCTGCCCCGTGACCCAGGTTCAGAGCCAAATTTGTAATGTGTGCCTCCAATTGGAGAAACCCAAATCACATCCAGAAACCCTTGTTGCAAGGGACTCTGGGAAGCATAGTACTTAGCTGCTCGCTGCAAGATCTGAAAGCCACGTCCGTCGGCCAGGATGGGTAGCATTCAGAAACACTATCACTGGCAACCCCAAATGCCAATTTCCTCACCTCAGGTGTGCCCTGCACAGGCACATTTTAAGCCACCTCTGGAGACAGTCCTGTCTGATGTTCAAGTTTCGTGGATTAGAGCAGGGTTCTCGGCCTCACACTGACCGGAGAACTGAAGAATCAGAAGGCCGGGTCCCCGCTCCAGAGCCTGTGGCTCCTAGTGTGCAGCAGGCTCTGGGTCAGACCACGCGGCCGTCACCCGGGACCCACAGTGAACCCGCACCTCACACACCGAGCCCAGGACTCACGGAGCTCAGGATTCAACAGATGACGCTGAGAACCAATGTTCCAGAACACACGTCCAGGGCTCGTGCAGCCCGCACGCGTGAGCAAGGGGGGCCACCGGTGAAGAGTGCACCAGCGTGTCTGAGGGACGTTGTGAGGAGGACGGCCGTGCGCACGGTCTCAGCTCCCAAGTTCATGATGGAGCGCGCAGACGAGCTGGAGAGGAGGACTGAGCGTGTGGACAAGGACTGAGCATGCTGACGAGCTGGGGAGGAAGACGGAGCGCGCGGATGAGCTGGGGAGGAGGACTGAGCGTGCAGATGAGCTGAGGAGGATGGAGTGTGCAGACGAGCTGGGGAGGAGGACTGAGCATGTGGACAAGGACTGAGCGTGCAGACGAGCTGAGGAGGAGGACTGAGCGTGTGGACAAGGACTGAGTGTGCTGACGAGCTGGGGAGGAGGACTGAGCGTGTGGACAAGGACTGAGCGTGCTGACGAGCTGGGGAGGAGGACAGAGTGTGCGGATGAGCTGGGGAGGAGGACTGAGCATGTGATGAGTTGGGGAGGAAGACTGAGCGTGTGATGAGCTGGGGAGGAGGACGGAGTGCGCGGATGAGTTGGGGAGGAGGACTGAGCGTGTGATGAGTTGGGGAGGAGGACTGAGCGTGTGATGAGCTGGGACATGGACTGAGCGTGTGATGAGTTGGGGAGGAGGACTCAGCGTGTGATGAGCTGGGACATGGACTGAGCACGCGGACGAGCTGGGGAGACGTCAGGGTGCACGGAGCAGAGCAGTGGGAATCACAGGCGGCCGGCGCCAGCTGCCCCACAGGCCGGCTCTGCAGGGCGCCTGCACCTGCCTCTCCAGGCACTCACATGGGCGGGTTCATGCTCATCTTCTCTCCAGACAAGATGGCTCCACCCCAGGACCCCGCGGGCTACCGGGAAACAGATGGACGCAGCGCTTTGCCTGGGGCTCTGGGTGCGCGGCCACGGGCCCAGCAGGGCTAGCACCCTGTTCCCGTGATTTCAGGAGGGCGAGGACCCCGATTTACGTCTTCCTCAAGTGCACACCCTGGCCGCTGAGTGAGGCAGCTCAGAAAGGCAGACGCTGCCCCCACGCCCACCCTGGGCACCCCCGGCCCCCTGAATCAGGGCCTGTGCTTAACACAGCCCCCAAGGGACTCGCAGGCAAAACTTCCCTCCGTCCTCTGCTCTCCACAGCTGCGTGTGGGCTGCCCCTGTGCCCGAGAGAGCCGCTCTCCAGCTGGCCACCCGAGGGCGGGTCAGTCCTCTCGCATTTCTCACCCGTGCGCCGGAACTAGCTGCTCACCCCAAGCCCTCTCCCGCCCCCAAGCTTCCGCGGAAACCACACTCTGTCCACCCGCCGCCCCAGCGAGCACTGTCCACACTTAAAGTGCTTCTCAAGCAACCGAAGTCGCCGTCAGCTGGGCACTGAGGGAAAAGGTGTTTCACATCTCGCTCAGCCCAGTGACCTGCAGATAAACAGCCGGCTTATTTCCCGCCCACCCCCGGGGCCTCGTCCGCGCTCTGACCGCCTGGTTGGGTTTTAAGAAAACAAGACGGAAATTTCCTTCTTGCTTTAAAGAGGTGACAAGAATTAGTTGGAAACACAGTGGAATCCCCTGGGTTCTAGCAACAGAGTCAGGAGAGGAGATGAACTGTGAAAACATCTCCCCGCCTTATCTTTGGGTTTAATAATTTACAGCGTGGAGGGCTTGCTCAGAAGGCAAACACTATCTTCCGCTGCATATTTTATGCCTGTGCATTTCAGAGAGCAACAAGCCAGCAGCAGCCAACCCTCCAGAGGGAAGAGGCTGGGGACTGGCTCTGATGGCGGGTGGGCACAAAAGCGGGAGAGGAGCGGCGCCTGGGAGGTCGGATCCCCCTGGTCATTTCCATAGGGACTGCACCTGCCACTCACACCCCCCAGGAAGTTCCTGCCATTTCCTGTCCCCAGGGTTCCCTCTACAAACTGGCCAAAGGACAGACGGGCAGCATGGTCCTGGGTGTCACTGGCCAGTGAAGCGTATGGCCCTGCCTCACGTCCAACCAGCACAGTGGACACCGCTCCAGGACCCGGGACGCTCTCTCGCACAATGAACAGTGACAGCACCACGCAATGACAACATGGTGACGGCCGGCGTCTCAGGCCTGGGAGAGCAGCACAGAGACTGGGCGCTTCAAAACGTTTGTGGAAAATGGAATCAAGAGATAGGGTTACTTTGGTGCCAAAAGGAATGTTGCATGGATGCCTAGGCATTTTCTGCCAAGTTCCGGAAGACCCGGCGTACAACCTCCAACAGCGGTGCTAACGCCACGGCTGAGCTAACGCTACACTAACGCTACGCCACCAGAGAGGGCTGACACGGACGAGCGTCTGCTGTGTGTCCAGAGGGCTGACGTGGACGAGCGTCTGCTGTGTGCCCCACAGCCTCAAGCCTGCGCTCCTCCAGTTTCCAGGGCGATTCTTTGAAGCCGGATTATTCCAATGGAGAAAGCGGGGCAGAGAGGTCAAGCAGCCGATAAGCAGAGGAGTGACGACTTGAAAACAGGCCGGCTCCACCGTCCAGGCTCTTTAGAGGCGATGAGGGTCTGGGGACTGCCACACTCGGCCTTGCCTAACTTATTTATTTTCATTTTATTTGGAAGGTGGCGGGAGACAGTGGGATCACCCATCCTCCGTTGACCGTCCGAATGTCCTCCACAGCTGGGCCTGGACCAAAGTCAGCAGCCAGGAACGCAATTGGAGTCTCCCTCGTGGGTGGGAGGGACCCAAGGACTTGAGCCATCACGGGCTGCCTCCTAGCGGAAGACTGGAATTGGGGGTGCAGCCAGGACTGGAATGAGGTGCCCTAACATGGGACGCAGGCACCCAGGCCGCAGCTTAACTGCTGTGACGAACACCCACCCCCTACTCAACTACTACCACAGGGGACTGTGCACCTGCTGGGTGGTGTCGGCAGAGCCCTCCTGCCACAGCCAAACCTCACCCTGGACCACGCCGGGGACCAGCCAGGCAGGGAGCGCCTGTGAGCGGGGAGTGCACCACGGGGCGAGGCACCCTCAAGCTCTTCCTGAACTTCCCAGACCTTTCCACCCCCCGAGAAACACGTGCAGAGCACGGTCTGCGCTGGGGGCTGGCCGACCACGCCCTCCACGGAGGCCCTGTCTATCACTGTGCACGAAGTGCAACACAGCCACACCCCGCGGCCCACAGCACGACTGCCCCAGTGAGCGTCTGCGGCGGGGACCAGAGCCCTGCAAAACCCGAACTGCCGACGCTCCCTGAAGACCCATGCTTCTTTGCTCCCCAGAAACAGGGTGATTTCAGTGAGCAGAAGCAGACGTGAGAGAAGACGACGCGGCAGTGACCAGTCACGTGGGAAACTCCCTACCCAGGAGGTAAGCGTGCGGCAGGGGTGCGGGCGAACGCCCGGCCACACATCCCGCCTGCAGGTGCAGCCTCCACTCCAGGCCGCCCTGCGGGGGTGGGGGGCGGGACGGGGGCCCAGCCGGGGTGGATTTTTTGGTTTTCTTTCAGGATGCTAGAAACTCAGATTTTCAGGTGAAAGTCCAGTATTGTTCCAACAACTCAAGTAACTAACGCTACTTTAACAAGAATTCAAGCCACTCCTTGCAGGCCAATGAAAGGGTTGCTGTGCTGCCAACTTCCGACTTCCCACACAAGCTCCCGGGAAGCAAGGGCCGTGCACTGCTGACCCACACCACCGCCCATGTGATCGTGGGGCTCTGAACACATCCATGCCCTGGGCAGCGCATGAATGAGGCTGGGGACCAACGAGCCAGGCTGTGCGCGACCCAGGCGGCTCTCCACCTGGGTCATCTCCGAGGGGAGGCTTGTTTAACCGACAGGAGCGGTGTTTCCTGGGAGAGCTTCCCCGGTTTCTGTCCAGCACAGCGGTGGCTGCGGCTGAGCGGATGTGCAGGGTTTTCCGGACACACTTCACCCTGTCCGTCTGCAGCCGTCTGGCTTTCTCAGCGGGGACAGCCACGTTCGCCGCCGTGGTGGGCAGCTCAGCCGAGGACCGGCCTCTTCCATTCCCCCTACGACACCGTTCAAAGGCTCACCCTGAGAACAGACTCCAGCTGCCCCCCGTGCTCCTGCAGACGACGCTCACCCGACGCGGCTGCGCCTCCTGCAGGTGACGTGTCTGCGTGGAGCAGAGGTGCCCACTGCACTGCAGAAGGAGCCAAGAGGCGCCCGGGGAGCTGGAACACGCGTGTGCGTCCGTTCTCAGAAAACACAGGGCAGATTCTCCCTGACAGGTTCATCACTCACGATCAATATTTAAGAAAAAGCGACACCATTTTTCACGATCACCACTTCTCTCACAGGCACGATTACAAATTGAATTAAATGACTTCCTCCCAGCGCGGCTCTGGAGCGCGGCACACGCTTCTGTAACCAGCTGGGAATGCTAAGCCGTTGATCAGACAGCGATTCTGAGTGATGGGTGCGGGGACAAAACCCGGCCCCGGGCTGGGCGCTGGAGCCATTACTGTCAATTAAGCCTCTGCTCACAAACACGGAGATTTTATTCTCGCCGGCTGCTGCTTCCCTCAGCGCATGTGTGTGAGAGCTGGGGATGCAAACCCTGAACACGAAAGGAGCGAGTCTCGAGTCCCTGCCTGGACGGAGACGCTGCCCTGGAGCCGAGGCACCTGGCCCTGCTGGCCGCGGAATAGCAGATCAGTCGGCGCATGCGTGGCCGTGAGTGTGCTCACTAACCCCTGCAGAGGACATGGCGAGCTCGCCCGGGGCCTGCGTGGTTTCTTGGAAAACCTGTGTGGGGTTTTCAAGGCGGGGTTCCTGCAGCAGACGAAATCAAGGTCTCCCAAGCCCAGACCAGGCAGGATACCCCTAGGGAAGGTTCACATGCCGGGCTTGGCGGCACTGCTGTGCCAAATAGTGCAGGCGTGATGTCACAGATGGTGCAGTGACGTGTGGCATCACGCCAGCCGGGAGGCTCGATGGCACCAGGAAAACCACACACCGTGTGATCCGATATACACGGCACGTACCCTGTGGTCCGAGACACACGGCACGCCCGAAGCAGGCAAGTCTATACAGAGAAAGGTCGGCGGCTGCTGTGGCTGGAGGCGGAGGATGGCTGGCGCGGGTGCCCAGGGAATGCTCCAAACGAGCTCGGCTGAGAGTGACACCACTCGGTCGGCGCACGGGGACTCCTGGAACTGCAGGAACACGGGGCCTTTCGTGGGATGTGGGTTGCGCATCCGTAAAGCTCTGAGAAGCACCGACACTGAACTGTGCCACCCAGCCGCGGTGCCAACTTCCCCCAGCCACTGCCAAGAGAACGGGAGACGCAAAGGAGAAGTTCATTTCACTGATTAAATTTTACCCCTCAGATCGGGCGAATCGAGACGTGTGGCAGTGTCAAGGGAAGCAAGAAGGAGGCCCGGTGCCGGGACACAGGCCGGCGGGGCTGGCGGTGCCGCCGTGGAGAGGAGCGCTCCAGCGTTTACTGCAACGGAACAAACCCGTCCCCCGGAGTCCAGGGCTGCCTGCCGAGCTCACGCCCAGAGACCCTCGCCACGCGCTCGCGGGGACACTCACGGGGCGTTCACTGCAGAGCGGCAAACAGTGAAATGAAGTCTACACACGGGTTCTATGTACGTGACGTGTCCAGAAGACAAATTTGTACACAGGAAGGTTAGTGACTGCTGGGACCGAGGCACAGAGATGAGAGTGCTTCCAAGGCTGGCCGAAAATTATTCTGGAAAAATGATGCACGGATCGAAAAATTGGTTTTTGCACCAAAACGAACTTTGCTGTGAACTTTTTGAGGCACCCTGATAAATGTATGCATTGTGTGTGCATGTATACATGTACATAAGCATACACACATGCACAACACATGTGCACATGTATGCATGTGCGTGTACATACATGTGCCTGGGTGAAACACATACACATGTGTGCACTCATGTAAGAGTAGGTTGCACGTGTATACATAGATGAAGTGGGGCAGCCGGGACTTGAACCCCTGTAGGATGCTGGCACCACAGGCGGCCCCCTCCTCTCCTCCAGGGGGAGAAAGCCCTGCTCTGCAGCCTGGGCACACGCCTCTCATGTTTCCCTCACCTCGTGTGGTCAGGGCTGGACGTGGGCTGGGTCAAGATGCAAACAAGCCATGTGGGCACCTGCCAGGTCACGTCCGTGCAGAAGTGGCCCGTGCACCCGCTCTCTCTGTCCATGCAGAAGTGGCCCGCGCACCCGCTCTCTCTGTCCGTGCAGAAGTGGCCCGCGTACCCGCTCTCTCTGTCCGTGCAGAAGTGCCCCGTGCACCTGCTCTCTGTCTGTGCAGAAGTGCCCCGTGCACCTGCTCTCTCTGTCCGTGCAGAAGTGGCCCGTGCACCTGCTCTCTCTGTCCGTGCAGAAGTGCCCCGTGCACCTGCTCTCTGTCTGTGCAGAAGTGCCCCGTGCACCTGCTCTCTCTGTCCGTGCAGAAGTGGCCCGTGCACCTGCTCTCTCTGTCCGTGCAGAAGTGCCCCGTGCACCTGCTTTCTGTCTGTGCAGAAGTGGCCCGTGCACCTGCTCTCTCTGTCCATGCAGAAGTGGCCCATGCACCTGCTCTCTCTGTCCGTGCAGAAGTGGCCCGTGCACACCTGCTCTCTCTGTCCATGCAGAAGTGGTCCATGCACCTGCTCTCTCTGTCCATGCAGAAGTGGCCCGTGCACCCACTCTCTCTGTCCATGCAGAAGTGCCCCGTGCACCTGCTCTCTGTCTGTGCAGAAGTGCCCCATGCACCTGCTCTCTCTGTCCATGCAGAAGTGGCCCGTGCACCTGCTCTCTCTGTGTAGAAGTGGCCCGTTGGCCCGTGCACCTGCCAGGTCACATCCATGTAGAAGTGGCCCGTGCACCTGCTCTCTCTGTCCATGCAGAAGTGGCCCGTGCACCTGCTCTCTCTGTGTAGAAGTGGCCCGTTCGCCCGTGCACCTGCCAGGTCACATCCGTGTAGAAGTGGCCCGTGCACCTGCTCTCTCTGTGTAGAAGTAGCCCGTGCACCTGCTCTCTCCTTCCTTCTGCCTGGAAGGAGGCTGGGAGCCTGTGAGCAGCGAGAGGACAGGGACCAGGGTCTGGTCTTGCCTTCCCCCACTCTGCTGCTTGGGTTTCTGGGGGAGGGAAGTAAGCTGTTGTCTCTTTCTTGGAGGCCTGAACTCCGGCCTCTGCACAGACGCCTGGCTTAGAGCTGCCTTCACATCTGAGCGTTTTTGTTTCTAAAAGTGCCCACGAGCACTTCCGATGAAACCATGTCGTTGCTAATTTCTGCAGGGGTGAGAGCCGCCTGCCTCTCCCTGCTACCCTCGTGCTCTGCCTGTGCTTTCCTGAAGGTGTCTGTTCACACGAAGCAACACGAAGGCCGTGGCACTGTCCGCACAGCTCACTGTGGCTTCAGGCCTGCCGGGTGGCTGGCCGCTAAGTCTATTTAACGCCTCGGGTTTCCCTCACTCTCAACCTTGAAGGAGCAGACCATACACTAAGCTTGCGGTTCATCGGGGCAGACGGAGTCACGATCTACGTCAACAGCTCCCCGCCGGCCGTGAGTTTCAGTGCAGAAACGCCAGACGTTTGTTAACCTCTGCACTCGGCCTCTCATAAACACCCTGCCCTGCGAGCTCTCAGGAGAGACGCCTGCTCGTCTGGGAGACAGAAGTGGCCACGTCCTCGCCTGCCACACGTGCAGCTGCCACTCAGGGTCGGGGAGCAGACTGAACTGTGTTCTTCACGAACCGGGCTCTTTTCAGCCCGTTCTGAATCACACTGTGCATTTAACCTTTCCAGCTGACTCCAGAAAACTGAAGAAGCCCTGCCCTGGTGGCGGTCCTAGTGCTGTCCGTCAGAAACCTGGCCCCTCCTACGCTGGTCTGAGTGTCTGTGACGCCCTCCTCAGAGGGAAGCACAGCAGGGCAAGGCGACCTGGGCTGGACACTCTGGAATCCCGAGGGTGACATCGGGCCCCGTGGGCAGTCTGAATTGCTTTCACAAACGGTTCTACCACGCTTCATCTAGCCACATTGCTTTTTCTTTTCTTTTTCTTTTTTTTTTCCAAAATTTGCTCAGAAGCAGAACTGAGAGCCAGGCGGCTCCGCCACGTTTGCAAGGGCCACGCTGAGCTCCACCGAGGCGCACCTGGGCCTGCAAAAGGCAGAAGCAGGGACGGAGCCCACAGCCTCCGACATGGGGCTTCCACTTAGGGCTGCGGGGAAAAGTCCCAGAGAAACAGGTGCAGGGACCCTGTAAACAGCCCGCGTCCCCTCGGTGAGCCCCAATGTCCACGGGGCTTCCGTGCCACTAGCATTTACCATACACCTATTTCTCAGGGAGGCACTGTGTCGAGAAGGAGACAAGGACTCGTGTCTGACACTTCCGGCTGCAAGTAAGAAAACCTCAACAAACGCTTGTTAAAGCGGCGATGCGAAGTCTGGAGGCCACAGTCTGAATTCTCAGCTCCGAGAGCCCATCGGGGGTCCCGGGTCTGTCATGTTTAGCCCCTCCTGTTCCCCCGTGGAAGCTGTCACTCCGATGTTGCAAGGTGGCTGCCCAAGCTCCAGACGCCAGTTCCTCGTCTGCACGCAGAGCCAGTCTGCAGAGCGGGGGACACGGCCAGGGCCTCACTCCTGGACGCGGCAGCCGAGTCTCTCGGCAGCCATTCAGTGGACGCAGCACCAGCTATGGTGGGCAGTGACTGGCTGGCCTCCAGAGCTGAGGCAGGCAGAGGACGAGGGGTGGCTTTAGTGTGGTCAGCACAGTGTGATGGAGACCGCAGCCTAACCCTGGAAGACAAGATATCTGAATTGCAGGGTGGTGAGTACCAGGGCTGGGGACACCGGGCACCCTCCCAGGAAGCAGAATGCAGAATGTTCCTGTTTCTCAGCCACTTAGAAATTCAGCGCACAGTGAAGCTTCGCCAGGTAACTGTTCCATCCGAAACCCTAGCCCTCTCTTCCCTACAGAGAACTCTTCTTTGGAGAATGCACATCCACCCACCCACCCACCCACCACCCATTCTCCGCTCTACCATCCAGCCACCCGATCTATCTGTCCATCCATTCATCCCCCACCCACCCTCCAATCTACCTACCTACCCAGCCTATCTATCCATCCCCCCATTCATATATACCATACCTGCCTACACATCCATCCATCCAGTCTACCTACCTATCTACCCTTCCATCCATTATCCAATCTATCTAGCTATTAACCCACCCATTCATCCATCCTCCAATCCATCCATCCGTCCACCCATCCACCCATCCATCTACACATCTATCCATACTCCAATGTATCCATCCATCCATCCACCCACCCACCCGCCTATGTACTAAAAGAGGAGAATTTCTCAGAATTACAGAATCCATAAAAAACTTAAAAGCTTAGTTGGAACAGTGTACAACTGAAAACTTGTGGATTATTTCTGACAGCAGCGGCGACTGCACGTAACTACAGCGTGGAAAGTGACGCCGTGGCTAAGGGAGGGCTGTGCTCTGTCTTGGAGGCAAGTTCCTGAGTCCGAATAGGAGGTCCTCTGCCTGCCGTGAACTCTAGGCGTGGGCTGGCATTGCGGCCCAGTGGGCAAAGCCGCGAGGGTGGAGTGGCCACCTCTATACCGAGCAGCAGCTGGCACGCGGCTCTCAGGAGCACCCAGGATCCACACGGAGCTCCCTGGGAGAAGTCAGCAGAGCTGGGACTCAAATCCACAAAGCAGCTGTCAGGGGCATTCGTGTGCAGTGAGGAAGCTCAAGTGACAAACTGCACGGATGCGCTCAAAATAAATCTCGCCCAGGAAAACTCGGCTCCCGTGTGAGCTCTGTGCCGAGCAGAGCCAGGGCACCTGCTGGATGGTTTGCTGATGCGCACGGTGTGTCCAGTCACTGATTACAGAGCCACTGCCCGTGCCGGGTAAGGGTGCAGGCCCAGAACCCAGACAGGCCCCCGCTGCAGGCCTACTGAGGGACAGGGGCTCAGAAAGCTGAAAACAATAATTAAAAACCCTACATCATGGGAGTGGCTTGGTGAAGAGGAAGGAGGGCGTGCAGGTGCTACTGAGAGAGGCCGGCTGGGAAGTCTCCCTGCAGAGGCGCCGTCTGAGCAAGACCCCGGTGCAGGGAGGGGAGCAGCCGTGGGCACCTAGCAGACACCTGGGGGTGGGCGCGTGGCTCAGGGGCTCCTGAGCTGGTATAGACAGGCACCCTCTGCTGGGTCCCCACACAGGGAGGGGGGCCTCCGGTCACTTTCTCTGAGGCTCTTGTCCCTTCACCCTTCAGCCCCAGCTAAACCGAACCACTCCCAAAGCCGGCTCTCTGAACACGGCCACTCGGGGGTCCAGGCATCGGCACGTGGCTCCCGTCCACAGTGACTCCAGCGAAGGTGGATGGGGCTGTTGGGGCTGCTGGGCGCCCGTCAGGCCACAGGGCTGAGGGCAGGGTGAGGGCCGGGGTCGGCGCTGCCAGGTGCCCAGGTGCGGGAGGCCCTTTGGGAAGAAAAGCGAAAGCTTTGCTGGGGCTGCGGTAGGAGTGCCCGAGGGCCACTGCTCCCGAGACCCCCGCTCCCGCCCAGGCAGCCCCGCGGACGGCCCCTGAGCCTGGGGGAGCAGGCACCGACGGGTCCCTTGGACCTCAAAAACGAGAGGGGACAGCGAGGCTGCTGAGGGCACCAGGGCTTTTAGGCGGTGATTTTTTTTTTTGTCTGTAGGGAGATCAGATTCTCTGTTTTTTTAGGTGATGGTGTGATAGGTGGATTAATCAAAGCCCCAGCCTCTGTCCAGCCCAGTCTCTTCATTCACTAAGAAATATCACAGAAACAGAAATGTCCCTTCTTCACAAATACACACCATTTCCACAACGCGCAGGTCGCGTGAAGTCGACCCCCACCCCTCCTCGGGGAGGTACTTGTGTTTTATGATTCCACGTCGGCTGCACAGCATCTGCCCGACGCACTTGAGCTGAAAGTGATTAACTCTGAAAGCAGTCTTCAGGGAAACGCACACACACGTGCACATACAAGTAGACCCACAAGTACATGTATACACACGTGTGTGCACACGCCACACTCCGGGCATGCACACCGACTTGCAGGACGGAGGTGGCGGCCTGTGCACTGCCCGCTCAGACTCCAGTGTGCACGGCAGCTCTGAGCCCCCCCCGCCCCCGCCCAGGGCCACGCAGGTGCACAAGCACCGTGCAGCCGACACTCCCGGGACACACGGGCAGCCGCTCTCCTCCCAGCCGCTTAGATTTTCTCCTTGTCTTGCATCTGCCTCAATCCACCCGCCTGTGGCTGACAGATTTATTTTCCTCTAACAATTGCCCCTGGCAGACAAAGCAGAAGGCACTGATCAAAGAAAAACATCACAGGAAAAGGCTACTTGGAACGGACTGGCAATCCCAGTCCACAGTGAGAGGAGACTTGCAGAGGCTGGAACCAGTGACTCAGCTTCATTCCTCCCACGTCAGCGAGGTTCAGGTTACGACTCCAACGACAGACGGAGTCTTAGCAAACGTGCCCAGAACAGAGCCCAGCGCCATCTCTAACGCCGTGACTACAGGGTTAAACAGCTCACTGAATCAGAAGCCTTGGGCATGTAACAGAGCACTTGGGGCTCCCGGGCTGCCCTGTCTGTAAGGATCCCAGGGTTCCTGCACACGGCAGCTTGCCTGAGCCTCTGCGTGGCTCTGAGCTCAGAGTAAAAGGCGTGAGGTCGAGTGGCAGCTCCATTTGCGTCACCTGCAGGGAAAGTGACGCATGCAGACCCTCGCTGGGATGGTGTGAAACCTCACCACGGCCAGGTGCTGAACTGTTACAGTGCACGGGGCTGCTGGTACACTTGTCTTCTAAACGCCCGATCTACAAGTGACGCTTGAACTTTTCCGTCGATGTTGTTGGTCAGGAGGTGGGGAGACAGAGAGCCAGGGACACTCTTCAGATGCCCGCAGGGCTAGGGCAGGGCCCGACTGAGCCAGGAACTCGGGACTCAATCCAGGACTCCCACATGAGTGACAGATACCCAACCGCGTGAGTCAGCACCTGTTGCCTCCTAAGGTCTGCACCGGCGGGATGCTGGACCCAGGGGGAGGCTGGACCCGGGGGGAGGCTGGACCCGGGGGGAGGCTGGACCAGGGGGGAGGCTGGACCAGGGGGGAGGCTGGATGGAGGCTGGACCAGTGGCACCAGTGGGAGGCTGGACCTGGTGGGAGGAGCCAGAGGCAGGAACGGAGCGAGGCTCTCTGACGTGGGCTGTGGGTGTCTTAGCCTGTGCTCCACTCACTGGGTCAGGTGCCTGCCCCTGGACGTTTCTACAGGGTGCACTGCGGTATCTCAGCAACTAACCCACCCAGCGACCCGGCTGTCCACGTCCTTGTACTTCCTTTATGTCCACATTCTGATGTTTCCTGAGCTTGTCAGATCTGTCCTCCCCCTGTGCTGTCGCTGCGGCCCAGGGGTCTCCAGGGCCTGGACCCCTGGCCTGTTTTCTACAGGAGGCCATCTGCGGGTCCCCGTGCACCTGCTCCTGACCACCTCTGCACGACACACTGCTGGGGGTTGGCATCGCTCCTCTCATGTCTCCCTGGTCTCCTTGTGTCGGCACAGGACAGCCGCCGACAGAGACCATGCCTCCAGCACCCGTTCCTCCTGCCAGCAACGTGCTGCATTGTGTGTGTACATGTGTGTGTGTTCTCATACGTACACATGGGCAGTGTGTGATCACAGTGTCGATGCACCTATATACATATGTGTGCATGCGTGTGTGTTCTCATATGTACATGTATGCACTGTGTGTGATCATGGCTTACATGGCCACTCACGGGCACGCATTAGGTTCACCTGCCACAGCCCTCTTCAAAGTAACGGAGAGACACAGACAAGGAGTTCCCACCTGCCGCCCACTCCTAAGTGCCCGCGTGGGCCTCGTGGGCGGGCTCTCCAGGCAAGTCCCCTCCCCGGGCAGCTGGAACCCAGCCTCTTCAGCCATCACTGCTGCCTCCCGGGGTCAGCACCAGCAGGAAGCCGGCGGCAGGAGCTGGACCCAGACTCTGGTACGGGAAGCGGGGTCTTGGCTGGCGCGTTCACCACAGGCTACATGCCTGTCCCACGCTAGTTACTTTTAAGTAGAATTTATCTCATTGAGAGCAGTCGTTGCACAGGCCCGCCTGTACGCCCAGCTCCTCACGCCGGCCTCTGTCACCGTACTCACAGAGGACCGGCCGCCGGGGTGTGCTGACGTGGGCGTGTCCTGGGGACGCTCGGGAAAACTTCCACAGAATGAGTAGATCTTCCCACGGCTGCAGGCAGCTGTTTTCCAGCCACAAACTGCCCGATGAGAAAGACGTCCATCCTGGGACTGCAGGGAACCCGTGAGTGAGCTGGGAGCCGATGGGGTCTTGGCACTCAGCGGCGCGGGGGCTGACCTGCCGGCAGCGCCGGGAAGCATCTTGACCCCCATGGCGTACACAGAGGCGGCTCTGCACACGGCCCGTGGAAATGTGGCTCCCGCAAACACTCACGTCGGAACACGTGGCAACTCAGCATCCGTGTGCCGCGCGGCTCGTACTGGGCAATTGAATCACCCACAAAAGACAGTCAGTGGTCTGCACTCAGAGAGCTGAACACGTCTGTAAACGCACAGACCAAACCCTACAGGACTGGGGCTGGTGCTGTGGCATAGCAGGTAAAGCCACTGCCTGTAGTGCTGGCATCCATATGGGCGCTGGTTCGAGTCCTGTCTGCTCCTCTTTAATCCAGCTCTCTGCTATGGCCTGGGAAAGCAGTAGAAGATGGCCCAAGCCCCTGCACCCCTGTACCCACGTGGGAGACCCAGAGGAAGCTCCTGGTTCTTGGCTTCAGATCGGCACAGCTCCAGCCGTTGTGACCATTTGGGGAGTGACCCAGAGGATGGAAGACCTCTCTCTTTCTCTCTCTCTGCCTCTTCTGTAACTCTGTCTTTCGAGTAAATAAATAATTTTTTTTAAGAAAAACCCTCCAGGACCACAGTAGTGAACCCCACGGTGTCACGGAAGAGCAGCCCGTGTTGGGAGGATGTTTTGGTTTTCTGTACATTTTTACATTTCTGAATACTTCATGAGAAATAGTAGAAACCAGTCAGAAAAATAAATCATCATTTCTATATAAAGAGCAGGCCAGTGACTGGAGGAAGGGACAAGTCCATCTAAGTGGGCCAGACTAATGCCAGAGAGAGACGTGCACATCCAAGCAGATCGTGGACCCATGAGTGTGCGTGGCCAGGGCTGGATGCGAGCGCCCCAGGGCTGTTTTCAGGTTTGGTTTATGCCGTAAGGAGGTCACCGACCCCCAGGACAGCTGGGAGGCCAGCAGGTGAGGGACACGGCCAGTTCTTGAAACACGAGGCCGACACCAGGAAGTGACAGTCGTGTCGGGGAGGGACGGGTCCAGGCTGCATAGGTGACCTTGGTGGGGCTGGGCCTGCACAGCCGCCTGCCAGGCCCCCCGTGCACAGCTGTGGGGGTGCTGGCTCCCGGGAGCTGGCAGGAGAGTGACAGTCGCTCACAGGCCCAGGGCTGCTTCCCCGGGAATCTGCGTCCTGGGTCCTCCGACCACAGGTGCCGCCCTGGCCTCCGCGGAGAGTCCTGGAGATTCCCCCGAACAGAAGCGGAGCTCGGCTCTCCCGACAGGAGTGCGTCTTCACTTTAGTTTTCCCGGAACTGGATGCATAGGCCCTTAGGGAAATAAATGAATTCGCCCGCAGACGTATTTGGGATCGCACAATATTATGGGATGGTGCATTGCTCTAGGACGAGTTCCCCTCCTCACAGCTCACAGAAATCTGCTCCGGTCACTCGCCGTGCACCAGGGCTGCTTCGCTGCACACGTGGACTCTGGCGTTACCACGGGACCCGAGCACGCGATTCTCACCCCTGTGTGAGCTGAGTTTCTTTTCCATTCTCCCTGTAGGTGCTACTTCACGACGCTTAAAACCTCACCACTCACAAGACCGCACTGCTACCTGGGACGAGTCCCGCAGGCCTCAAGGTCTCAGGAGTGGCCGTGTTTGGTTCTGTTTCATATTTCTGTTTCATATTTCATATTCCCGCGAGCGTCTGAAGCCGGCACTGATGGGGGCCTGGCTGCCGCACCTGCCCGTCATGCCGCGCCCGCCCCGCCCCCGCGCTCTGACTGGGACCACACTGAGCTCCATTTCTTCTGAAAAAGCTTTATTTTTGCAAGCGCGCGAGCTGACAGCGTTTTCCCCGTAAGCAATGATAGCCGGCATTTCTACCCCTCAACGTTTCCCTCCCTGCTGTTTAAAAAGTTATGTGTTTTAAAGCCACCATTTTGCTACGTGTGCAAAATGCAGTGTCAGTAAGGACCTGAATACCAGGCGCCTCCCTGGCTCCTACAGGAGAATTTTTTGGGGAAATCTCCCCTTGCCGCAGTTCCTTCAACGTCAGTCTCTGCTTCCACACCAGGAGGAGACGGAAGCTCACGCGGCCGCCGACCCCGCTCTCCACACACCTCCAGGAGTCTCCTGTCCCCGCCGCCTGCTCCACGCCAGGCCAGTGCCAGGACGAGGCCACAGGTGGAGGTAGGAGCTCCCAGGAACCGCCGCACGGGGCTCCCCCCACCCCACCCCACAGCGTCCCGGTCGGGTGCCATGTGCTTCGTGAGCACCCCGCTGTCCGCTAGGACTTCCTCCAGGACGGACGGCTCCAGGCCTGCACTGCCCAAGGCCATGGCCATCAGCCCCAAGGAGCTCAGCTTCTCACTGCTTATTCTGGGTCAGCCTGCGGCTGCTGTCCCGGACAGCGAGGGCTGCAGGGACTGGCGAGGGGACTCGGGGAAGCTAAGGCTCCTGGCTTCTTTGGGGGCCCCACAGGGGGAGGGAGGGCGGCAGACGCCCCGCCCCCGCGCTGCAGAGGACCAGTGTGCCCTCCATTCACCTCCTCATCCTGCCTGGAGGCTCTCACGCCGCCTCCCTCCGCCTCTCCCAGCCTCGCCCTCTCCCCTCAATGCAGGCACCGCTGTCTGATGCCTGGCTCGTGCCCGTGGCGCCATCAGCGTGGGCGCACAGCCGTGGTTCCCGGGCACTGCGTCTCAGCCAGGCCGTGTCCGTGGTGGAGACCCTCCTGTCCTCGGTCCTCACTGCTGCTGCTAACACCACGCACACAACACCGCGCGCCCTGCTGAGCCGAGCCAGGTTCGCTCCTGACGCCTTTGCTCTGCGGTTCTAAGCGGCAGCAAACCTAATCCCGTCACGGGGCTTAGAGGTGAGGCTTCGGAAGGCTGCCGGGTCGCGCTGGGCCCAGGGCAGAGCTGACGGTTAAGTCCGGCCCCTCCCTACGAGAGAAGCCCGCTGCTGCCTGCCACGCCAGGGCCACCCTGAGCCTCTTCACAGAGAGCAGGGGCCGGCCGTCTCAAGTGCACCATCGCAGCAGCGAGACGGCAGCAGGAGACGCCGGCTGCTCAGGTGGCCTAGCGAGCCGTGGCCGCCCCCGTGCACAGGCCCCTTCAGGGAAGCTGCCCCTGCCCCGTCCCCGGAGACGGCGGCCAGGCCGGGACTGCACGTCGGGGAAGCCCTTGCCGTCCGCACGTCCGGCGTGTGTGAGTTTCACTGGAGACTGGTCTGCGAGCCCTGGGCAGGAGTATCCAGCCGGACCCCGCGAGAGCCCAGTCAGCCTCACGGCGTTCAGTAAGGAGTCTCCCCGTTAGTGCCCACAGATGCCGCGATGATCACAAGGAGGCATCTCCCTGTGCAGGTGACCTGGCTGCTGCTGCTCCAGTGAAGGGCTGGCGCTACCGTAAGTGAGAGGAAAGTGGGAGGGAGGGAGAGGGGAAGGGGGAGGGGGAGAGGGGGAGAGGGAGAGTGTGTGTGTGTGTGTCTGAGAGAGAGAGAGAGAGGGAGAGGGAGAGAGGGAGAGGGAGGGAGGGAGAGGGAGAGAGGGAGAGGGAGGGAGGGAGAGGGAGAGAGGGAGAGGGAGGGAGGGAGAGAGAGGGGGAGGGAGGGAGGGAGAGAGGGAGAGGGAGAGGGAGAGAGAGCGTGTGTGTGTGTGTGTGTGTGTGAGAGAGAGAAAGAGAGAGGGAGGGGAGAGGGGGAGGGGAGAGGGGGGATAGGGGGAGGGGGAGGGGGAGGGAGGGAGAGAGAGAGGGAGGAGGGAGGGAAGGAGGGAGAGGGAGAGAGAGCATGTGTGTGTGTGTGTGTGTGTCAGAGAGAGAGAGAGAGGGAGGGAGGGAGAGGGAGAGAGGGAGAGATGGAGAGAGGGAGAGAGGGAGAGAGAGAGGGGGGAGGGAGGGAGGGAGAGAGGGAGAGGGAGAGAGAGCGTGTGTGTGTGTGTGAGAGAGAGAGAGAGGGAGAGAGAGAGGGAGAGAGGGAGAGAGGGAGAGAGAGAGGGAGAGAGGGAGAGAGGGAGAGAGAGAGGGAGAGAGGGAGAGAGGGAGTGAGAGAGGGAGAGAGGGAGAGGGAGGGAGAGAGGGAGAGGAGAGAGGTGTGTGTGTGTGTGTGTGATATATTATATATGATACATACACATATATATCTCCCCAGAAACAGACGTAAAATCGTGGAAAATGGAATGAATTTCAAGGTTTTTGGAAGCATAAAGACAAGTTTCTCACAAAATTTAAATATTTACTGTATTGTATATGACTCCGTCTTGCAGATTTTTATTCACTAGATGTTTGGTCAGTTTTTCTACCAGTGTACGTTGGAAATAACTTTTTATGCAATGAGCTGCAGGCATTAAGAACTTAATGGATTTCTCCATTATCAAAAGAAATTGAATTGGAGAATTCTAAGTTATTTAATTTGAACTTTTATCAAGGTATTGCAGGCCCCTGGTTAAGATCCCGAGACTTCCAGGTTGAACAGTAGAAAGACGGCCTCCCCTCCCCCGCCCGGCGCCATGACGACAGGACCCACCCTCGGGGCTTCAAGCTGCTCCTGGGGTCACTGAGCCATGCATGACCCTGAGTGACCAACACACTGAGCCATGCATGACCCTGAGTGACCAACACACTGAGCCACGCATGACCCCGAGTGACCAACACACTGAGCCATGCATGATCCTAAGTGACCAATGCACTGAGCCCACCTGTGACCCTGATTGACCAACACACTGAGCCATGCATGGCCCCGAGTGACCAACACACTGAGCCATGCATGACCCCAAGTGACCAACACACTGAGCCACGCATGATCCTAAGTGACCAACGCACTGAGCCCGCCTGTGACCCTGAGTGACCAACACACTGAGCCCACCTGTGACCCTGAGTGACCAACACACTGAGCCACGCATGACCCTAAGTGACCAATGCACTGAGCCACGCATGACCCTAAGTGACCAATGCACTGAGCCACTCATGACCCCGAGTGACCAACACAATGAGCCATGCATGATCCTAAGTGACCAATGCACTGAGCCCACCTGTGACCCTGAGTGACCAACACACTGAGCCATGCATGGCCCCGAGTGACCAACACACTGAGCCATGCATGACCCCGAGTGACCAACACACTGAGCCATGCATGATCCTAATTGACCAATGCACTGAGCCCACCTGTGACCCTGAGTGACCGATGCACTGGGCACACATGTGACCCCGAGTGACTGACACACTGTGGCACATGCATGACCCTGAGTGACAGACACACCGAGCCACACATGACCCGGAGTGACAGACGCACTGTGGCACATGCGTGACCCTGAGTGACACACTGTGGCACATGCGTGACCCTGACAGACGCACTATGTCACATGCGTGACAGTGAGTGACCAACGCTGACATGTGCAGGGAGGCAGTCTTCTTCCCGTGAGAAGTCATTTGAGTCAGCACAGGGGCTGCTGGCCACAGGTGAGCCGTGCTCGTCCCCAACAGGAACACACCAGGATGTGTGAGCGGAAGCCCAGCGTCTGACCACACCTCCAGCCAGAACACAACCCACGCCGTCCCTGGGTCTCAGGCACTGCACTCTGTTCTGTGAGGAACAGAACTGACACTGCGCCTGCACGCCTCCCACTGGGCCACCCTACAGCCCTCCTGGTGCCTCAGGGTGACGTGGCTCAGGGTGACGTGCCTCAGGGTGACATGGCTCCAGGTGACGTGGCTCCGAGTGTTTGGGGTGACGTGGCTCTGAGTGTTGGGTGGCATGGGTGCTTGACACCATGCCTGCACACCTCCCACTGGGCCACCCTACAGCCCTCCTGGTGCCTCAGGGTGATGTGGCTCTGGGTGACGTGGCTCCGAGTGTTGGGTGGCATGGGTGCCTGACACCGTGCCTGCACGCCTTCCACTGGGGCACCTGACTTCTGCTTGCTGAGTGCATCCCAAGTACATGGTAGGCCCGGTGCCACCAGCAGTGGTCACGGTGCCACGACCGGGGCTTCCAGAATTTTCTCCTACTACTGGCAGTTTGTATCCTTTGGCAGACATCCCTGCCACCCCCACCCCCACCCCCACCCCCACCCCCACCCCCACCTCCACCTCCACCTCTCGCGGGTTCAGCCTTTTGGACTCAACATCAGTATTCATGGTTCTGCAGGCCCCCGGCTCCCCCAGCTGCCCACGGAGGGAGAACAGTGTTCCTCCGTGCACATGCCGTGAACACGCCGACTTCATGCCATGAGGCCGGGCAAACCCAGGAGCGGGGCCGCAGGGGCGAGCGGAGCCCCCCGTTCACTCTTGCCGAAGCTGCGTCACGGCATCACGCATGCTCCCGCCAGCCGGTGCAAGGGCTCCTGTCCCCTAGTCTCTGCCAACACGCGCTGTGTTTTGACTTTTTGGTGCTATGCATTCTCACAGGCAGGAGGGCTTATCTCCCAGTGGTCTGGATACGTAGGCTGTTTCTGATAAGAAAAATTTGGAGGCAGGAGAGTGTCTGTGTTCCTACAAACTGAAAAACAGGAGCAGCTCAACAGAGCAACCTAGACATCCCCGATTCACGCTGTCACTCACGGGCACCTGCTGGCTTGGGGGCGGGGCATCAACGCCCCCAGACCCAGCACTGTCTGCCCTGCATGGCTCACTGTGTGGCGCTTGCCACTGCTCAGTGGGGCTGCAGGAGGTGCTTCTTCGGCCCCAGGCTCTCCAGGGAAGTCAGGAAGCTTGGTCGGGAGTGCGGGGAGGCAGAGCTGTGCCCGCCACCGGCATTGTCCACTGGGCAAATCTTGGGATGGACGCTGAGCTGGTGGCAGACGGCAGCGCGGCTCACTGTCCTCGTCCCCACACGAGCCTGGGTCTCCTCTGGGGAGCTCACGCCACAGCTGGGCTCTACTCAGAGTGGCCACTCGCGGTTTAGAGGCGGGCTGTTTGACTGACAGCAGTGACCAAGTCCTCCACTCTCGTCCACCGGAACCTCCGAATGGGAGCTTCTGCTGCAGCAGGGCCCTCAGCGCTGTGCTTGGCTGGGCTGAGCCGAGGCCAGGCCCCAGCAGGTGGGCCCCAGGGACACAGACACACGGGGGAGAAGGCAGCTGCGGCCAGGCAGGCCAGGGACGGCTGGTGGCCAGCGGAAGCCACAGGGTGGCAGTGGGGGTGTGGCCTTGCTGGCACCTGCAGCTCTGGCCTCCAGCCTCCAGAGCTGAGAGAGGAGTTTCTCCCGGTGAAGGGGCCCATTCTACGGCACTTTGAGGTCCACACACCAGGGCAGCGGGGGCGGGGAATAGCGCACCATTGTTCTTCAATCTCGGGATCCAGCACTTCCCAGACGTCCCCTGAACCCTGGCCTGCCCCAGGAGCGCTGACTGGGCTGGGTGCAGGAAAAAGCAGCCCACCAGGTCTCCAACAGGGAGAGCAAATTCCAGAACGTCCACGGAAGCTTCTGGAAGAGTTCCTTTCCCCAGAGGTTCTGGGACGAAGCTGTGAGTTCAGGGACAGGAGTGACTGTTTTGGCACCACGAGGCTGACAGGTGCTCTCAGGAGAGACGTGGGGGACACCGGGGTGGCACAAAGCTGATGGCTTCCGCAGAAGGAAGTTGGCAAAGGAGACAGAGACCTTGTCGCTCCCGGGCACAGGCGGGAGAGCACAGCAGCTTCGCCTGAAACTGGAAGCCACGGCCACACGAGCCACACGGCCACTGTGTCTGATCTACCCCGGCCACACGAGCCACACATCCACTGGGGCTGATCCACCCCGGCCACACGAGCCACACGGCCACTGTGGCTGATCCACCCCTAAGTCCTACGGCCAGAACGGTGCTGCTGTGGTGAAGTCAGACTCTGTCGCCACCTCCAGTGAGCAAACACAGGCTTGAAGGCTCGAGTCTCAGAGGGGCCGGTGAGCTCAGGGGATCCGGGACAGGCCCACCTCGCCCGCGCACTGGTCGCTGGGCGAGGATTCATTCCCAGGGGAGGTTGCTCTGTGTCCTGGTGGCCACATCTGACCACCCGACCTAGTAACCCAGCAGATGAAGACGGCCTGGAGTGGGGCTGGGGTGGTCCTCGCAGAGGCCACCCTGAACCTGGCGGGGACATCCTGCAGAGGTGGGTGGGGGCGGCGTCCAAGTGTGGTCAGCTCGGCACAGGGGGAAGACGCTGTGTGCCAGCTGCACGGATGCCTGAACGTGCTGCCTTGTCCCGGAGCCCACAGAGAGAGACACGTGTGGCGTCTTCCTGTGCTGTGAGCGTGGCACATGGCACTCAGAGTTACACCTGGTGGGGGAGGGGCCACGGGCAACGGAAACCCTGCGTCTTCCATGGGGCAATGAGCTTCCGCCGTGATGTGCGGCTCCGCCCAGCGCCCAGCAGGGAAGGTGAACAGTCACCACGACCTCACAGAGGGATAAAATGCCTTTCCCATCACAGCCGCTTTGGGCAGAAACCTGATCCCTTCAGGACGAGCGGCTCCTGGGCCGGCAGCTCCTTCCCCGCCTCCCAGCCGAGGGCACAGGCTCCCGGGGACCCAAGGCCACAGCCGAGACCGTCTTTAGGAAATGGCTAAACTTTCCCAGGTCTTTGTTGTCAGCTCAGCAAAGAGATGGTTATTATCCTCTCTGGGTATTACAGTCACTGGAGACTAATGAGAGTCAAACGCTCACTACTAATAGTGCATGGATTAGTTATTTAAGTGACTAATGAAACCAAAGCACCGAGAGCCTATTAATAAGTCTCTTATTCTTGTGACCAGGAAGGAATGCTATTTTTAACCATCAAGTTTAAAAAGAGTCACTGGCAGCAGGAGTGTGGGTGCTGAGCATGGCTGCTCGCCCTGCAGCCACACGGGAAGGTTCCCCCTGCTGCTCCTCCCGGGACAGGCACCGCCCCCGCAGAATCCCGACGGCAGGGTCTCAGCTGAGCAAGGACTCGGCCCTGGAGCGCTGCCTTGCCTGGGTGACCGTGGGGACCCAGGAAGGCTGCACGCAGTGACCGCGGGGACCCAGGATGGCTGCACGCCGTGACTGTGGGGGCCCAGGACGGCTGCACGCAGTGACTGCGGGGACCCAGGATGGCTGCACGCCGTGACTGTGGGGGCCCAGGGTGGCTGCACGCCGTGACCGTGGGGACCCAGGATGGCTGCACGCTCTGCCTCCCCTCCCGGTGCCTCCAGAAGGGACAGAACAGAAGCTCCCTGCGGGGAGCAGCAAAGCCCCTCGGGAGAGCGTCTCACGTGAGCACATCCAGACGCAGGGGTGCGGATGTGGAGTTGTACAGCTGCGCCGGCCACTGCCCTGCAAAGTCAGGGGTTCCTGGGCTGGGGGGGGTGAGGAGAGGGAAAGGGGTCCAGGGAGGCAGCGGGCAGTGCTGCCATGGCCGCCCCTGCGTGGGCACCCTCAGGCTCCAGAGCTCCAGGAGGGACAGGTACACGTCCCCTCCACGGTCCCGCCTTGCATCGCGGGGTCCCACGGTGCACCTGCCCAGCTCGTCATCCGGAAGACTCCCCCATGGTCCTCATCTTCAGGATTTTTCAGTACGTTTGCTACATTTAAATCCCAGAACGGCCAGGAAGGAGGACCGCCATCGTCGCCGTTTTCCCAGTGGGCCTGCGAGGCGCAGCTCGGCCCCGGCTTTCCCCCAGCGTCACACGGCTCGGCAGGGGCAGAGGCAGGGGAGGCGCCCACCAGCAGCTGCATTGGTTCTGCCCCCCCCCCTCACCTCCCACAGGTGGGGCAGGTGCTCCCTGCCCTCCTCCCTCCCTCTGCCTCCCGGGGGCCGCAGGACCCCAGGCAAGCACCTTCCTTTGCCCAAGGTTAACTTGCTTCTGTGGAACGTGGGCACTGAAGCAGACCTCACAGGGTGGAGGGGACAAATAAGAGCCCACACGGGAGTCCCCCACCGCGCGGCTGCACCCTGTCAATGCCCAAACAAGTGCTCGCCGTCACACTGACCATTGCTGCGCGTCGGATGCCGCTCAGGGTGAAACAAAGGTGCTGGCGGCAGAAGACGGGGAGACACACCAGGGAGCAGGTGGCACCTCCGCTCTTCTCCGGCCTCCGAGAGAAAGCCGAGACTGGGAGCCAGGTTCAGCCTAGCAGTTACCGTGCCCGCTGGGGAGTGCAGGTTCGATTCCTGCTCCAGCTGGAAACCTGGCTTCCTGCTGATGCACACCCTGGGAGGCAGCAGTGATGGACCAAGTACTGGGTCCCTGCCACCCGCGTGGGAGACCCGGACTGCGCCCCCTGCTCCTGCCATTGGCCCAGTGCAGCCCTGGTCCTTGTACACATTTAGGGAATAAACCAGTGCATGAGGGCTCTTCCTCTCTCTGCTTCTCAAATAAATATATTTATAAAAGCTTTTCAGAGGAGGTGAAATCAAAGCACACTCTGTAAGAAAACATTTGTATTCCTAGAAGAAACTAAATCCCGTACATTTCCCAGAGAGTGAAAATAAAACAACAGTTCTCGGGACAGCGCGGTGCCGTGGGACAGCGGCATGGGACAGCGCGGTGCCGTGGGACAGCACGATGCCGTGGGACAGCGCGGTGCTGTGGGACAGCAGTGTGGGACAGCAGTGTGGGACAGCGCGGTGCTGTGGGACTTCGCGGTGCCGTGGCACAGTGTGGTGCCATGGGACAGCAGCATGGGACAGCGCAGTGCTGTGGGACAGCGCGATGCCATGGGACAGCACAGTGCCGTGGGACAGCGGCGTGGGACAGCGTGGTGCCGTGGGACAGTGCGGTGCTGTGGGACTGCGTGGTGCCATGGGACAGCACGATGCTGTGGGACAGCGCGGTGCCGTGGGTGCTGACTCTGATTTGACTCCAAGGGGGTTTTGCGTGAATTGCTGAGTTGGTGGGTCTGCGGGTGCCGAGCTCCACCGCGGGTTCCAAGGCGTCCTCTCCCTATCTCCACGCCCATTCCTTCCTTTTCAATCCCTGTCCAGAATTAACAATCTTGTGACGGTGCTTGTCTCTGAACGGGCTGGTGTATGCCACTGAACGGCTGCACTGACCCGGAGAACAAAAACACCAAATCCACGCGGCGAGGGATGAGTGGAGGGACGGCGACCCTCATGCCAGAGACGTGACCCTCACGGCCAGCAAGTGGAGTCAGCGCGACGTTAGAAAGAAGGCGAATCTCTGTGAATTTATAAATCCATTTAAAAATATCTATTCTATTTTTTGGAAAGGCAGAGTTACAGAGAAGGAGGGAGAAAGAGAGAGGGAAGGAGGGAAATGAGAGAGAGAAAGAGAGAGAGAGATCTTCCATCTGCTGGTTCCCTCCCCAGAGGGCCACAATGGTGGGGGCTGGGCCATGCCAAAGCCAGAAGCCAGGAACTTCTTCCGGTGCAGGGCCCCAAGCACTTGGGCCGTCTTCCTCTGCTTTCCCGGGCGCATTAGCAGGGAGCTCGATCAGAAGTGGAGCATTGGGACTCTAACCAGTGCCCACGGGGGATGCTGGCACTGTAGGCGGAGGTGTAACCTGCTACTCCACAGTGCCGGCCCCATAAATCCATCTTTAATTTGTATAATTTTAAAAATTGCTTCAATTGGATAATTCGGCATCCAGTTGAGCTCTGCAAACTACGCTGTGACAAAACAGCATCTTATTCCAGAACATTCCAAAGCATCTTTTCAAAAACAACAAGCAGCAGAATCGCTCAAGGCCCAAGCGTGAAATGCAAGCGATGGACGCCAGGGAGGTGCAGGCTCGGGTCTGCATTTTCCCGTCTTGTAGCCTGTGAGGAAGGTGATGTGTGCTGGAGATTTCTCACCCCCGTTCTCCCCAGCGTGGACGAGCTTCTGTGGCCCGGGCGCGCTGGAGAGAACCCCGACAGAAACTTTGATTTCCGTTTACTTCCAGCCCTGGGACAAAGTCCAGTTTTGCTTAGCAGGGTGGCGCTAGGCACGGTCAGCTCGTGGGTCCGTGTGTTCACGGACGGTGCCGGAAGACACTCCGGCTTCAGGAAGCCTTAAGCTTCTTATGCAAATAAATGCAGGGTCTGGGTCTTTCTCCAGGGAGAAGCTATTTCATTTCCCCACCTGTGCGTACTCCAAGAGAGCACTTGACGAGAGCTGTGAATCAGTGTCACTCCTGGGGAGAGTGAATTAGTATCACCGCTCAGCAAGGAAGCAGCGAAAGCTGTCTCAGTAGTGCGTGGAAAGGCCCCGGAACTCGGCCAGGCTCAGTGTCGGTGCCGTCTCTGGAAACACTTGGCTCTTGGGAGCAGCTGGAGAGATCGAGTTTTGCTCCCGGATGGCACGGAGCAGTTGGAATTCATCCTGGTCTGAAAGCTCTCGAGTCGGTCTTCCCGAGTCTTTGGAAAGAGCTGGAGCCAGAGCCGGAGGAGCTGGATCTGTCGCTGGAGGCCCAGGGGCTGTGAGCAGACAGCGACTGGGTAGTGGGGGCGTCTCAGACAGCAGGTGCAGGAATGCAGAGTGAACCCATCGACCACTGCCGACTCCCGGAAGCATCTCGCCCAGCGCCACGGCTTGTCCTCGCCTAACTCAGCTCCCAGCTCGGACTGTGCAGGGCGGCACCTGGCCAGCAGACTCCTACTCCCACCTGAAAGCCAGCTACAGGGCCCGGCAGGTGCAGCTTTGGGCTGCGGGTCAGGAAGGACGCGCCGTTTCGCCCCTCCTGCCCAGCCGGGTTCCGGTCCAGCTCTGCGCTTGAGCCACACACGCAGCTCCCCTTTGTCCCGCGCAGCCGCAGTCTGCTCACCTGGGAGATGGTCCCGAACCACCTTCCTCGCAGACTCGACTGCGAGAACTACAGTCTCTGAAAAGTTCCTGGCGCCAGCGACCACCTCTTCCTGCAATTCCTGGCGGCCAGAAACCACGGCCGGTGGGGCGGAGGCTTCCGTTAGGGAGCACATTCTTCTGTTTGCTCAGTCGGGGAGAGACGGGCACACGCGGAAACCAAAGCCGAATCCGCGGGACCTCGGCGGGAGGCTGCAGTCGGAGCCCCACGTCCTCTCCAGCTGGGCCGGGGCGCCTGGTGCCTTCCACACCGATCACAGTCGCTGGGGCCTCCCGGGGGTCATCCTGGGCACTCACACTTTGTCCTGGGTCCTGTGCTTGGGGGCTCTGGGGGAGGGAGGGAGGAGCTGGTGTGCGGGACTCTGTCATCCCAGCCCTCTGCCGTGGCTGCTGCCAGCTTCCCCCATTCGTGGCCAAGGACCCGAGCTCCACGGAGTGCCAGCAAGTGGGTGGCCGGGCCTGGATTCAGGGTTGCAGAGCCTCCCCCAGAGCTCCTCTCCCCGCAGGGTCTCCAGCAGCCGAGTCCTCCCTGTCCATCCCCTGCAGGAGCCTCAGGCTAGGACGCACCTGCCACATCTGGCCCGAGAGCCCGGGCACCGGTTCTTGCCTCCCCCAGAGCTCCGCATGGGGGTGCTGCTTACATGCTACGGTGCACCCGGGGCCCCACATCACCAGACAGATGTTGCCACCCCTGCACCCCTGCGTCTGGCCCCCTCCTCTCCGCGTCCTCTCGTTTAGCCCTTCCCACGGAAGCTCAGCATCACCCTGAGCGCCGTCACCTGGCTCCGGCTGTTCCGGGCACACCGTGCCAACTCCCTCTCTCGTAGCCACTATCCTAGGTGAATTCAGATCGACTGTGTCTGTAGCTTCCACACGAGAGACCTGTAGTGCTTGTCTTCCTAAGTCCTTGACCTCATGACTATCCTGTCCGTGGGTCAGTTCCGTCCATTTTGCTGCAGGAGCCAGGATTTCATTCTTTTCTGTGAACTGAAATTTGACCCCCATCTCTTTTTATACCAAAATAAACCCCAAATGGATCAAAGACCTAAATTCAAGACCTGAAACTAAGAACTAATAGATATGGGGCCAGCGTTGTGCTTAGCAGGTAAGGTCGCCGCCTGCAGTGCCGGCATCCCATATGGTCACCGGTTCAAGTCCTGGCTGCTCCACTTCTGATTCAGCTCTCTGCTATGGCCTGGGAAAGCAGTAGAAAGATGGCCCAAGTCCTTGTGCCCCTGCACCCACGTGGGAGACCCGGAGGAAGCTCCTGGCGCCTGGCTTCAGATCAGCATATTCTGACCGTTGAGGCCATCTAAGGAATGAACCAGTGGGTGGAAGGCCTACCTCCCGCCCTGCCTCTCTGTAACTCTGCCTTCAAATAAATAAATAAATCTTAAAAAACAGCTGATAGAGGAAAACACACAGGAAACACTTTAGATACTGGAGTAGGCAGTGGTTTTCTGGATCAGACTCTGAAAGCACAAACAGGAGCAAAGACAGACAAATGGGGTTGCATCACCGTGAGACACTCGGCACGGCAAAGGGGACAGACAGACGGTGCAGTGAAGGGACAGACAGCAGAGCGGGAGAACATATTTGCCAACTGTTCATGTGATAGATGATTAATATCCAGAATGTATGAGGAGCTGAAAAAAGTCAGCAACCAGGAAACCACCCAGTCAGAAGCGGGCAAAGGATCTGCACGGACATTTCTCCAGGAAATCCAAACGCCGACAGCCACAGTGCAGACGCCCAGTCCCGCGCCAGGGGATGCAAATCCAAACCACCCCGTGGCTGCAGCCCGCCCCTGCTGGAGTGGGCCTCGCCAAACTCGCGAGAAAGAACAAATGTGGGTGGGAGGCTAGGTCGCCCGGCCAAGGTGGGGAACGCACAGGGGGTTCCCCACAAAACCAACCCTAGACCAACCGTACCACCAGCCGACCTGCACTGGGATCTGTGTTAGGACAGGAAGTGAGCACACGGAAGAGACACCTGTAGGCCCGGGCCCAGGGCAGCTCAATCACTCAGCTCCTCCTCTATCCAGGGGCGCGACCTGGGGCGAGCCACGGAAGAGGCCCAGCCCACACAAATCACGGGGGACCAGGACGCCGAGAGCCGCTGGGGGTGCTGGGCTCTGCTTCCGTCCACACGCTGCACCTCAAGTGGTGCGGGCCTGGGGCGCCTGGTGCCTTCCACACCGATCACAGTCGCTGGGGCCTCCTGGCGGCCATCCTAGGCACTCACACTTTGTCCTGGGTCCTGTGCTCAGGAGCTCTGGGGAAGGGAGGGAGGAGCTGGTGCGGGACTCTGTTTCCCCAGCCCTCTGCCATGGCTGCTGCCAGCTTCCCCCATTCGTGGGCGAGGACCCGAGCTCCACGGAGCGCCAGTCTCTCCAGGGTACCACTTGCCCACACCCTGCGTTACAAACCTGTCCAGGCTGGTTATCCTTCAAGTCCAAGTCCATGAGGTTAAGCTCTGGGTCTCTCTGATCTTGACTCTGCCACCCACGGAGCAGAGCGCACTGAATTCACCTGTCGGGTGAACGGCCGCATTAGGCACTGCCACTGAAAGTGCACTGTGCAGTTTTGGAAAAGGTCAGACTTTGGATTTCAAGCTCCAGGCATAAGACGTTCCTCTGGGCTCCATGTGGACGGGTGGGGGCAAAAGTGGGTGCGTTTGAGGCAGTGGTCCCTGGGGAAGGCCCTTCCTTGGCTTGAACACCTGCACCAGTTTGCGTCCAGTGGGGAGTCAAGGAGCCCTGAGCTGTGGCGCCCCAGACACACTGAGGCCACAGGAAGCATCTTCCCATCCTGGGAACCGACTGAGCCGAGTGGTTAGCAGCCAGCTCGGCGCCTGCCCTGCATTCCGAGACCTGAGGCCTCTGTCTCTGGAAATCTCCTCCTCAGCCATTGCCTCAGCCAAAGACAGCGGAAGAACGGACGCTCCCGGCGGGTGGGGGACCTGCTTCCTGCGTCTGCCGGACTCCTTCCCAGGTCATCAGCACCTCGCTCTGAGCCGACCGTCACCATTACTGCAGCCCAACAGGGCTGCTGGTCGGCTGTTTTCTTGGATGGAGTCCACGGCTACACTGGAAGTGACCTCCCATCTACAGATCCAGCTAATTTCAGCCTTGGCCTTGAGGATACTTGACAGCAAAGGCAGTGAGCACTCACGGCCCAGCTCAGCCCCGTGGAACCACACACAACAGGCCCAGCACAGAGACGCGGGGCTCAGTGTGACCACAGCCCACAGGTCCCAGAGATCACAGCCCAGAGGTGCCCAGTGACCACAGCCCAGAGGTGCCCAGTGACCACAGCTCAGAGGTCCCCAGAGACCACAGCCCAGAGGTGCCCAGTGACCACAGCCCAGAGGTCCCCAGTGACCACAGCCCAGAGGTACTCAGTGACCACAGCCCAGAGGTACTCAGTGACCACAGCCCAGAGGTTCCCAGTGATCACAGCCCACAGGTCCCAGTGACCACAGCTCACAGGTCCCAGTGACAACAGCCCAGAGGTGCCCAGTGACCACAGCCCAGAGGTCCCCAGTGACCACAGCCCAGAGGTCCCCAGTGACCACAGCTCACAGGTCCCAGTGACAACAGCCCAGAGGTGCCCAGTGACCACAGCCCAGAGGTCCCCAGTGACCACAGCCCAGAGGTCCCCAGTGACCACAGCCCAGAGGTACTCAGTGACCACAGCCCAGAGGTACTCAGTGACCACAGCCCAGAGGTTCCCAGTGATCACAGCCCACAGGTCCCAGTGACCACAGCTCACAGGTCCCAGTGACAACAGCCCAGAGGTGCCCAGTGACCACAGCCCAGAGGTCCCCAGTGACCACAGCCCAGAGGTCCCCAGTGACCACAGATCACAGGTCCCAGGGACCGCAGCCCACAGGTCCCAGTGACCACAGCCCACAGGCCCCAGTAACAACAGCCCAGAGGTGCCCAGTGACCACAGCCCAGAGGTGCCCAGTGACCACAGCTCAGAGGTCCCCAGAGACCACAGCCCAGAGGTGCCCAGTGACCATAGCCCAGAGGTCCCCAGTGACCACAGCCCAGAGGTACTCAGTGACCACAGCCCAGAGGTTCCCAGTGATCACAGCCCACAGGTCCCAGTGACCACAGCTCACAGGTCCCAGTGACAACAGCCCAGAGGTGCCCAGTGACCACAGCCCACAGGTCCCCAGTGACCACAGCCCAGAGGTCCCCAGTGACCACAGATCACAGGTCCCAGGGACCGCAGCCCACAGGTCCCAGTGACCACAGCCCACAGGCCCCAGTAACAACAGCTCACAGGTCCCAGTGACCACAGCCCACAGGTCCCAGTGACCACAGCTCAGAAGTGCCCAGTGACCACAGCCCAGAGGTCCCCAGTGACCACAGCCCACAGGTGCCCAGTGACCACAGCCCACAGGTCCCAGTGACCACAGCTCAGAGGTGCCCAGTGACCATAGCCCAGAGGTCCCCAGTGACCACAGCCCACAGGTGCCCAGTGACCACAGCCCACAGGTCCCAGTGACCACAGCTCAGAGGTGCCCAGTGACCATAGCCCAGAGGTCCCCAGTGACCACAGTCCACAGGTGCCCAGTGACCACAGCCCACAGGTCCCAGTGACCACAGCTCAGAGGTGCCCAGTGACCATAGCCCAGAGGTCCCCAGTGACCACAGCCCACAGGTGCCCAGTGACCACAGCCCACAGGTCCCAGTGACCACAGCTCAGAGGTGCCCAGTGACCATAGCCCAGAGGTCCCCAGTGACCACAGCCCAGAGGTCCCCAGTGACCACAGCCCAGAGGTGCCCAGTGACCACAGCCCAGAGGTCCCCAGTGACCACAGCCCACAGGTCCCCAGTGACCACAGCCCAGAGGTCCCCAGTGACCATAGCCCAGAGGTCCCCAGTGACCGCAGCCCAGAGGTGCCCAGATCTCTGACCTCTGCTGCCTCACTTCTCACGGAGGATGTCAGTGCACAGAGGGGGCTTCAGAAAGTTCGTGGAAAAGAAACTGTATATGAATTCCAGACACCAGTTTCCCAAATAAGCTTATCTTTCAGTTCCATTTTCCCTCGTATTTATCCTGCGAGGTGGTATCCAGGGCAGAGGAAGACGCTGCTTGAGGGCATCTCCAAAGTCAGCAGGCACACGGGGCTGAGAGCACGCGGTGGCCACACGTTTCTGAAGGGCGCACACGGGAGGTGATGACGCATCAGCAGTGCCAGGACCATGGAGGAAGCACCGGGCAGGCGTCGGTGGCGAGAGCCTGTGTTGAATCCTCACCGGAGAAAGGGAGGGAGGGAACTTGTAGGCGAGAGGCACAGGCTGTGCCGAGGTTGGCCACGTGGAGCGCGTTGTGTGCCCGGCGCGAGGTATGGACAGCGTGGGTCACGTTGTGTGCCCAGCGGGAGGCACGGACAGCGTGGGGCGCGTTGTGTGCCCAGCACGAGGCACGGACAGCGTGGGGCGCGTCATGTGCCCGGCGCGAGGCACGGACAGCGTGGGGTGCGTTGTGTGCCCAGCGGGAGGCACGGACAGCGTGGGTCACGTTGTGTGCCCAGCGGGAGGCACGGACAGCGTGGGGCGCGTTGTGTGCCCAGCACGAGGCACGGACAGCGTGGGGCGCGTCATGTGCCCGGCGCGAGGCACGGACAGCGTGGGGTGCGTTGTGTGCCCAGCGGGAGGCACGGACAGCGTGGGTCACGTTGTGTGCCCAGCGGGAGGCACAGACAGTGTGGGGCGCGCTGTGTGCCCGGCGCGAGGCACAGACAGTGTGGGGCGCGTTGTGTGCCCAGCGGGAGGCACAGACAGCATGGGGCACGTTGTGTGCCTCGCGGGAGGCACGGACAGCGTGGGGCGCGTCATGTGCCCAGCGGGAGGCACGGACAGCGTGGGCAGACATCACACTGCATGGGAAGGCGGGACTGAACTGTACCCACCAGGGGGTCAGACAGTTCTTCACTTTCTTATTTGCATTTTATTGGAAACACAGAGAGACGGAGACAGAGGACCTGCCTTCACTGGTTACCTTGCCAAATGCCCCAAACACCCAGGGCTGGTCCACGCCAGCACCAGGAGCCTGGAACCCAATGTGGGTCTCCCACACAATGGCAGGGGCCCACGGCCGTGAGTCGTCACCTCCCGCCTCCCAGAGTGCACGTGAGCAGAAGCCAGATCACACGTCGGGAGCTTGGGGGTGAAGTTCGGCGCTGCCACACGGGACGCAGGCCTCCTACGTGGCGCCGAGTGCCGCCTCCAGCCAGTACTCTGAGGACTGGATTGCAAGCTTTGATTTTAAAGACAATTGTGTGTGGACAGGGCAGGCAGGGGAGTTATTGAAGAGACCTTAGAGGAGGTAAGAGGCTGGCTGGCGGCGGAAGAGCCTGGGGAACATTTAGCTGATCAAACAGGATATTGGATGACTGGGAGGGCGGAAAGTCAAAGCCTCCTGAGTCAACACTAACCCGTTTTCACCCTTGACCTTGTCAGGGGGAACTCGGCAAAGCATCGCCAAGACCACAGCACCAGCTCCTCACTTAGTTCCAAGCTAGAGCCTCTCTCAGGGCCACCGTGAGGACTGGGTGATGTATTACAAACCCACAGGCACAGCGCCAGGCGCGGGAGAACCACCCAGCCAGCTGATTCTCTCACTGCCACTCCGACGAGCGAGGCCACACTAGTGACCGAGAGAGAAGACAGCTGGGGACTTGTCAGCGGCCCGGGCCTGGCACACCCGGCTCATGGCTGCCCCTGCCCCGCCCCGGCCCCATCACCGCTCCTCTCTGGTCACTGGCTCCCAGTGCCTGCCTGATTGTCCCCGTACAGATGCACCTGCCCCTTCCTCCCACCTGGGTTCTCCTGCCTCAGGAACAAGACAAACAGCTCTTTGTCTGGGAGACCAACAACCTGAGCCTGCCCCGAACCACCAAGCGGCTGAGGCGCCACGCAGGCCACCAAGTGTTCCCCAGCCGGGACCCTCACCGCCACGTACCTGGGGTAGCTGTGTCTTCCCGATCACCGCCCACCTGCCCGGGCGCCACCCCAAGCCTGCGCCTCCCTCCTCTGCTGCAGGAGCTCCATCCCCTGGGGGCCCGCACTTCCTGGCTTCTGGTTGGTCTGGGCCAGGGTGAAGGGCCAGGAGGACCCTCAAGGACAGAGAGCAGAGAGGAAGGCACGTGCGCCCCGCCTCCCCCCGTCCGCCTGCCTGGTCGCTGGCAGTGTCTGTTTCTCCAGTCTTAGCGCTCCCAGCCACGGGAGCCTCCTCCAGGCATCCAGCCCTATGGGGCCGGGTCCTGTCCTCTCCCGTGTCCCGTCAGACCCGGGGCGGCGACCCCTGCAGCATCACCACTAAATCTGCCCCATCTCTCGCCCTTTGTCCCCTGCTGGGTCCCCTGTTGCAGCCATAATATGTGGGACAGAGCCTCAGCCGGGCAGGCGTTGAACCTGACAAAGGACAAACGATGAAACGGCAGTGCAGGCGCTTCCCAAGCCAGCGTCTGCCTCCGTCAGGGTGGGCACACGGTGTCTCCCAGAGGGGCCTGGGTCCACTGACACTGCTACCGTGAGGCACGGGCTCAATCCGTTACACTGTGCCGCCTCTCCCACTGAAAGACCTCTGCCACAGTTCAATCAGCTGTATCTGATAGGGATAATTACACAGCAAGACTTCGGGCATCACACAGAGAGAAAATAGATCTGCAAGAGCTGCTAATGAGATTCGCTCCTGAGGGGATTTGAACTCACAGCCTTCCAACCGCAGCTGGCCAGGCGGGGGCTGCCCACGGCGCGGAGACAGCCCTGGCAGGTGCTAAGCTATTCCCCCGAGCGGCTCACCTCCGTCCGGCATTCAGCCGATGCCGTGCGAAGACCGTGGAGACACACACACACACACACACACACACACACGCACGCCCCAGCTCTCATCTTCAGACGCAGAGCGGAGCTTCTGCCCCGGGCTTGGTATCAAAGACCCACAGAATCAGGGACGTGGGAGCCGGAGGCGTCTCAAACATGGCAGAGCAAACTCGCTCCGTTCTAGAGGAGGAAGAGACGTTTTTCTCAATTACAAGGAAAGTCCTCAGGCAAGCGCGGGCTGTCCTGGGTTGAGAACATCGCAGGCTTCCAGGATTAGCACACCAGGGCTCGGCGCTCAGCGGGCTGCAATGGCCCAGCGACACCGCTCGCGGCTCCCCGAAGGCCTCCGTGATGTCGCCTTCACCTTGGCTCAGGTGAGACCCAGCGTGATGAAGGTCCTGGGGCTGCTCAGCTCCCAGAAATGAGGCAGCCAGGGGTGGGGTGCCTGGCCCCCGCTCAGCTCTCGGGAAGACGCCTTCCTGTCGCCGTCAAGACCGAGAGAGCACTCACGTCGCCCAGGCTCAGCACGCACGCACTCCTCCCGCTGCAGCGCTTCCTTTGAACAACTCAACCATTCCGCCCCTGGTCTCCAGAGGCTGATGAGCTGGGCACACTTGCCAGGATCTGTCTGTCCGGGTGCTGAGCCTCTCGGGTGACAGACGAGACACGCGCCTCCTGCTCTCATTACAGCGAGCGAGACGGGTCCCAAACACGATGATTTCCATGTCAGATCGAAGCAGATCCGAACCGTGAGAGAAACACACCATGATGTGTTCTGGAACGCGGCTGTGTTCAAGGGAGCTTTTCTGCATCCTTGACTGATAGGGTTCTTCAGGGTGTGGGAGGGCTGAGACGCTGCGTCCCCAGGGTGTCCTGAAGGCACAGGTGGTCCTGAAATGCCCCCGCACTCACCGTCTCACCGGCCGGCCACTGCGGAGGTAAAGGGCTGTTTAATCTGTCAGACACATCACACGCAGGTGCACTACTCACAGCTGTGGCCTGTAGTGGACGTTCAGTTCCGGCAGGTGCCAGCACAGGTACCTGGGCTGTACCTGGATAGTGTCGCAGTAGGACTTCACGTTAGCATAAACAGCAAGCGGTCGGCGGGAGGACTCCCTGTGCTTCCCAGGTGTGCTATTCCTAACACGCACGACCCCCCCCCCCAAGATCTGCATGAGACGCCGAGTGCACACATGGATTCGCCTTGGGTCAGCAGCAGTGGACACGGGGGCAATGGCCGACCCGTCACAGCCACGGCTGCAGGCCAGATGGCCGGGCGTCACGAGGGCCCACCCGACAAGCTCCCGGGGCCCCCAAACGCCGAGCTCCGCCCTCCGTGCCCCCGGATCTTGCTCCTCCAGCTGTCCGCTTCTAGTTTACTTTTCACTACAGTGCATCCCTCAGGAGCTGGAGCTTCGCTGCCCCTCTTCAGCGCTCACGTGGGAACTGCCACGGTGTCCCCCGACCTCTCCGGGAAAGCCTTCAGGACCGGACGTTCACGAAAGGGGGTGAGGTTCACCGGAGCGGCAGGAAGCAGTCTGTGTCTGGGCTCACCAGCACCCCTGCTCTGCACAGCACCTGGGCACAGCCCTGCGACCCTGCGTAAGCTGGGCTCACCACCACCCCGCACTGCCTGCTCCACACAGCACCCGGGCACAGCCCTGCGATCCTGCTTAAGTGACCGTGTGCTGGCAGGTACTAGCTTTGTGATTCTGGGCAGGTTACCAGTTTAGCAAGTATTAGTTTTGGGATCCCAGGTGAGTTACCATTTATTTGCCACAAGTATTACTTTGTGATCCTGGATAAGTTACCATTTACTGATTTGTACTGGCTTTAGGATCTTAAATTACTTGACCCCTGTGTGACTCTGTCCGCTCATGAGTCCCTAGGGCATGCGACTGCAGTGAGATTAAACTCTTTGACACATGAAGTTTTTCTTAACAGCATTTAGCATGTAGCTGGCACCCAAAGACATCAGCTCTTGTTAAAGAGGCTGTGTTGGGAAGAGTTGAACTCCACATATACATAGCCAAGGACGGAGCTACAGACTGTGTGCTACAAATACCTCTATTTTCAATTAAACTTTTAAAAAAGTTTTATTTGAGAGGCCAGCACTGTGGCATAGCAGGTAAAGCCGCCGCCTGCAGTACCAGCATCCCATATGGGTGCCGGTTCGCATCAAGGTTGCTCCACTTCCAATCCAGCTCTCTGCTGTGGCCTGGGAAAGCAGTGGAAGATGGCCCAAGTCCTGCACCTATGTGGGAGGCCCAGAAGAAGCTCCTGGCTCCTGGCTTCAGATCGGCACAGCTCCAGCCGACGCGGGAGTGAACCAGTGGATGAAGACCTCTCTCTCTCTCTCTCTCTCTCTGCCTCTGCATCTCCTTCTCTGCTCTGTATAACTCTGACTTTCAAATAAATAAATAAATCTTTTAAAGTTGTATTTGAGAGACAGAGAAAGAGTGGGAGAGCTGCCCTCACTGGTTCACTCCCCAAATGCCCGCAGCAGCTGGGTGGGGACGCACCTGGGAGCTGAGACCTGGCACTGGTCCAGGGTTCCTGCGTGGAGGCAAGGATCCGACGACCTGAGTCACCACCCCCTCCACTCGGGGTCTGCGCTGGCCAGAGCTGGAGTCAGGACATGGAGTGGGGACGGCACGTGTGCCAACGCCGGATGCCAGCACCACATCCAGTGTCTTCACCCAGCCCAAAAATGACCTCCTCCTCACGCCTGTGTCTGCCATCAGCCGTGTCAGTCAGTTAGCTTGACAGAGACAAGAAACCGGAAGAGCAGCTCTGGCCATTGCGGCCAACTGAGGAGTGAACCAACAGATGGAAGACCTCTCTCTCTCTCTCTCTCCCTCTGCATCTCTCCTTCTCTCTCTGTGTAACTCTGACTTTCAAATATATAAATAAATCTTAAAAAAAAAAAAAAAAGAAATGACATCACAGGCAGAGGAACAGTAACAACCACCCACGGGAGGGCTGCCGTCTGAGCCGCGACTTTCACGTCTGTGAGACGGAATCAACAAGGGCGCGGGGTGGGCGTTACCGCTGCCCTCGCAAAGGAAATCATCGTTGAAGCTGCTCGGCGGACAACCGAGCGGCACAGACCCGCTCACAGCCCGCTGCCGACGGCAGGGCCCGACGCACAGCACGCCCGATTCATTTCACAACGGCACTAAATATTCCTCTCAGTTAAACAGAAATTTCAAGGCTCCAGCAATTAAATTTCGGCTACCCATGGGATATGGTAATAAAGAATTATTTTGTCCAATTAGTGATTTCAAATGGATTACAAACAGGACTGCGAGAAAGAGAGGTTAAAGCCGCGGAGAATTAACCCCCTGCGCTCCAAGTCGTCTGGAGAGGGAGGCGTGCCTTCCACGGCAGGCCAGCGGGGACCGCCCCCCAGGTTAGTGAGCAGGGCAGCCCCACGGCCTCCCGGCTCCCCCAGCCAGCCCAGGCGTCCTCAGCACACACAGCGTTCCCCAGAGATCTGAGACGCGTGAGCCTTTGGAATCCCTAAGGAACCTGACTCACGGGCACAGGAGAGCCGGTCCAGCCAGCTTGCTCCCGAGACCGGCCTGTGAGATGGACGGGGCAGGGCCTAGTCCACACGGAGCTGCCTGGGTGCCAAGCCCGACTTTCTCTCCTAGGAGCTGTGGAGTGCGCGGAGCTTGACAGGAGCTTGACACTCCCCCCCCCCCCCCCCCCGTTTAAAAATACGAGGAAACCCGCAGTGTCTGTTCCAGGAGCAGTGTCAGCAGTGATGGACAGAAGAAGCGACAGGCTCAGCAGAATCCCGGGACAGTACACACGCGGCGGTGGGAATCGGTCATTGTCAGTGGTGACGGCTTTGCTGCTTTATCATCATTTTCTGCCTGCCCAGCGCGAGCCTCGGGAGTGGGTGTGCCAGGCATAGCCGGTGTGGGCGTGTCAGGCATAGCCGGCGTGGACGTGTCAGGCATAGCCGGTGTGGGCATGCCAGGCAGAGCCGGCGTGGGCGTGTCAGGCTTAGCCGGCGTGGGCGTGCCAGGCATAGCTGGCGCAGTGGCAGCACCGTGGTCGCCAGGCCCCTCTCGCTGGCACAACGTCCTTACTAAGCCTCTGTAACCTGCTGTGGGTCCTCAGCTCCCCACACTGACACGCGGCGCGCACTCCCTGACCCATCCACACAGCCAGCGTGCGTCTGGGGGCCACGGGGCCATGGGCAGCCTTCCAGCCGGTGTGGGTGATGCTCCCCGGATTCACTACGCTCTCTCTTCACTCGCTCCTGCACCTGCTTCCCCGCCTAGAAAACTCCTATTTAGCCTTCAACACCCAGCTTAAACATCGCTGCCTCCAAGGAGCTGCTCGGAGGGCCCAGGGTTGCATGGACCAGGCAAGCTCCCCAGAGTGTCCACGGAGCTACGCCGCACTTCTGTCACTATTCCCACCCCTTCTTCAGTGGGATTAGTTGTCCTGAAAAGGCAGAAACTGCCCCTCGGTGCTGAGCATGGGGCCTGGCACACCGGGGGTGCTTAATCAGGGTGTATGTTAAATGAGTGGTTGGTTACCACAGGTACCGGTAACTACAGCCTCATAAAGCAAGCCAGCACTGCTCCAGAGAGTCCTTGAGAGGAAGACAGCTCTTGGTCCAAGAGACGATGATTTCTTGGATTCTGTTACTGGAAAATCCACACGGCGGGTCTGGACGCAGGCACGCTGGACCCAGGGTAAACAGCATGGTCTGGACAGCTCGGCTCTGCTCTCCTCCCCTCAACCTTAGCTCTGAGCAGCTCTCAAGACAGAGAGGAGGGGTCACTCACAGCCTCCCCTGAAAGACAGCGGCTTTCCCGGTTTCCCAACAAGAGCCCCCAGGTGCCCAGGAATGACCCCCACCCCCAATGCAGCCCTGTCCACCTCCTCCCCGTTCATGGCTGGGAAGGAGGCCTGATGGACGTGGGGCACCCCGTCCATGCACCACCTCTGTACCCGCCAACACGCGGCCTCGGAGAGCTCCCCGGCGCCCCCCTACCCCGATCTTCAGCCACCTGGTTCAGGCTTTCGTTTTCCACCCGAGACTCGCTGCTCATGGACCAACAGCGCAGGCTGCAGGGTGCACAGTGGTGGGCATGTTCTCTGCGACCTGCCTGGCAGCCTCCTGCTCCTCCAAGCTCCATAGAACCTTCTATACAAAACACTTTGCAAAGTGTGCTTCCCCCTCCCCGACAACCCTCTATTTCTAATTACTCCAAGCTGAGCCTGCTTGCTGCATTTCATTTCGCTTTATCTTTATGATGGAATAAATCAGTTTGAACGCCACGCCTTCCTCCAGATGGAAGCAGACGCTGTGCTTCCTCGGGTGCTCGTTTCAATGGGGTGTTCCCCAGAGGCAGCCCCCGTGCCAGGGACAGGCGGCCGACAACTCCCCCTCCCCCACCCCCTGCTCCCAACTCGCCTGTCGGCCAAGCCACTCCAACCACCACCACCACACAAGCAAAACACAGCTTCTTCTGCCCCAGTCACAGAGGACAGCCGACCCCACACCGGGGCCCTAGGACCCAGGAGAAAGCACCGCCCTGCGTCCCCGCCTCCAGGTCACATCCTGAGAGCTGGGTTTCAGGAGCAGGAGCCCTTCATTCTCCCCCCAAACAGAGACTCAGACGGTCACTCCAGGTTCCCGCACTTCCCGGATGTGTGTGTTTTTGATTCTGCAGACCCTTACAGCATTTAAGAGCCCGTGACAGTGACAGGCATCCCGGGGGCTGACGTGTGCCCCCAGCTCCACTGGGAGCTTGGGAGAGAAGCAAATTCTCAACAGTTTTTTTTTTTAAAGATTTTTTATTTATTTGAAAGGTGGAGTTACAGAGAGAAGGGGAAAAACAGAGAGAGTTCTTCCATCTGCTGGTTCATTCCCCAGGGAGTCGCTACAGCCTGCACTGGGCCAGGCAGAAGTTAGGAGCCTGGAACACCATCCGGGTCTCCCAGGTGGGTGGCAGGGGCCCAAGCTATTCTCTGCTGCTATTCCAGGCCTGTAGCAGGGGCCTGGGTCAGACGTGCAGCAGCTGGGACTGGAATCGGCACCAGTAGGGGACACCAGCATCACAGGTGGCGGCTTTACCCGCCACACCACAGCACTGCCCCCTCTCCATACCTGCTGAGTCCGAATCCCGGGGTCGGCCCACTCTGTGTGTGAATGAGGCCATCAGGTGATGTCAACGGATGCTAAAATGTAAGAACGGCTCCTGTAGGCTCTGAGTGCAGCAGTGAGAGCCGTCCAGTGAAAGAACCAGATGTGTGTTAACCATGGCTCGAGCAAGCACTGAGCGCCTGCTCTGTCTGGGACACGCAGCGGCGGCTGTCCTGCTGGGCACAGGAGGAAACGGCAACAGTGCACCACCCCGCCCTTGAGAGCACTCACAGCCCCGGGCTGTCCCTGAAATCCAACACAAGACCTTTGGTTACCCAGAGCCCGGGCCAGGCAGCGTGTAGGGGTGAGCAAGGTTTTAGGAATCAGCTGTGTGTTCGTGTCACTTCGACTTGATGCCATTTGTCGCCTCTGTGGCAGAGGCGTCTCACAGCAGAATCAGAGGCAGCACGGCGCAGGCAGCGCTCAGACACGGGGAACGATCCTGGCCCCCGTGGGATGCAAAGGGAGTGTGCGTGGACTTCCTGCTCCCTCCCACAGCGTCTGCCCTGGGGGCCCAGCCCCCTGCAGGCCTTGGCAGGAGATGCCCAGTGCAAAGGCCATTGACCGTGCAGCTCTGCAGAGAGACGGAGCACAGTGTGAGAGTCCGCCCGGGATCCATACGTGGGCGGAGTGGGGCTGATCAATCTTTACTCCCAGGCAATCAACCAAGGCAGTATCTCCAGGTCCCTCTATAGACAGCTCGTAAAATGGGGGTATTGATCAGGGGCTCTAAATTTGTAGTGTTGACTATAAAAGCAATTTGCTGGGGGAATGGCCATCGGCGATGGACGCGTCTGGATCATAAACATCAAAGACGACAGCCCCGGGAGCTGCCCGGGCTTTGCGGCGGGTTTCTCTGTGAAGGTGACCGAGGCAGGTTCTAAGCTTTCTTCACCGTTGCTGCCGGTCCATGGTTTTGGGAGCCGATGCACCTGGACGTACAGCTTATGGAGAAGGCACTGCAGCCCCTACGTGCCACCATTTGTGCCAGGCACATGGTGGAGGGGTCCGGATTGTGATTCCTAACTGTTTGTCCTCCTAATGGGTCCAGGCATGGGTGGGTCCTTGCCCTTACCATCCGGGTAAGAGATTTGCTGATTGCAGATGCTAACGTGCATTGTCCAAGGTCAGTGTGGGTGAGGTCCTGGAGCCCCGGGACGCCAGGCAGACGCATCTCCCGGGGAGCGAATGGAACTCAGTCTATCCCCAGAGCCCGCGATCTTTAAGAAATTGCAGACATTGTGCACAAAGAACTCCAGGTCACACGGAAGCATGACATTAGTTCTTACCTAAGGAATTGAACTTACTACACCAGCTGATCCTCCACGGGGCAGCACGTGACCTCTGAGTTGTCCTAGTGCCTCTTCTCTCCACAACAGGAAGATCTGAGCTGTGGTGAGGGTTTCGAGGTCGTCTGGTGGGCTACAAGGAAGTTTTAAGATAACCGGCGAGGCAGACATTTGGGCTCAGTGGTGTTTGGGACACTCATCCCATATTGGAGTGCCTGGGTCGGTTCCTTGCTCCACTTCTGATGCACCGTCCTGCTAACGCACACCCTGGGATGCAACAGGGTAAGGCTCAAGTGCTTGGGTGCCTGCCGTCCACGTGGGAGACCCTGGATAGGGTTCTGGGCTCCTGGATGTGGCCTAACCACCCAGGCTATTGCAAAGATTTGGGGAGTGAACCAGCAAATAGACACTCTCTCTCCATCTATCTCTCACTCTGTCTGCCTTTCAAATAAATATTTAAAAAAAAAAAAAAAACAAAAAAAAAAACAGAAGATCAGCGCAGCTGGTCTGCAGAGTGAGAAGTGGCGTGGAGATGACGGGGGAGCAGCCAGGGAGGCAGAGGTGGGCAGGGTGAGCGGGGGCCCGGGAACGCCAGGCCTGGGAGAGCTGTGCACACATCCTTGAAGGATGCTCGTCACCCAGATCCCGCTGTCGGTCCTCCGAGACACAGCAAGCAGGTGTGCGTTTCTCCTCCTCGCCATCGAACGTCCACTCAGGTAAGAAGCCTGCGTGCCGTGAGCTCCAACATGGGGTTGTTCTTGCTCACCGTTGTTTCCTTGTACCCAGCACGGGCCTGGCACAAGGCACCGAGCAGAGCGCCAGGAACTGAAGGATGTGTTGGAACCCCTGCTGTCGCTCCCCCTCTTTGCGGAGGAACGACACAGGACCCTGCGCTGTTCTTTTGTCTGCTCGGCCCTCCCCGGGTTTGCTGCTGGTTCTTCCCAGGTTGGCTACCGTCCCTTCCACCTCCGTGGAAGGGCGGTTCCCCCTGCCACTTTCCCCACTTCCGCGGGGGAGCGGCACACCGCCGGCCGGCTCTCTCGGGGGCTGCACAGGTATTCCTCTTAGATGTTCCTGGTGCATGTTGTCTCCTCCTTTATAGTCCTCCTCCACCAATCCCAACTCTGCTACCCACACGCCGAGTACGCTGCTCTCCTCCAATCAGGAGCAGGTCCTGCTGTTTATTGGTTGAACTGGAGGCAGCTGTGTAGAAGCTGTTTCCTCCTCTCCCAACGCCATATTGTGGGAGAGCAGATGCATAGAATAAGTCTTAATTCCAGTAACTTAGTCTAGTCCGAGTTGCTCCCAGTTGCTCCCCACACCCTGCCCCGAGCAGGCACCAGGCAAGGCAACCACGGACCACGCCACGCGGAGCCTGTGGGCGCGACTCTACACTCCAACAGTGGGACTTCCCTTCCAAAAACTCCAGTGTGGCCACGTGCATCATTGCCTCCTACATCTTCCTTTCCCGAATCTCTCTCCTCCTTATCAGACAGTCCTCACGGCCATTTTAGTTCAGGTCAGTGGGCTCAGAGCCGCTTCCTGGATGCCAGCCAGCCCCGTTAAAGGCAGGTGTGTCATGTCGGCGCCGCGGCTCCCTAGGCTAATCCTCCACCTAGCGGCGCCGGCACACCGGGTTCTAGTCCCAGTCAGGGCACCGGATTCTGTCCCGGTTGCCCCTCTTCCAGGCCAGCTCTCTGCTGTGGCCCGGGAAGGCAGTGGAGGATGGCCCAAGTGCTTGGGCCCTGCACCCCATGGGAGACCAGGAGAAGCACCTGGCTCCTGGCTTCGGATCAGCTCAGTGCACCGGCCGTAGCGGCCATTGGAGGGTGAACCAACGGCAAAGGAAGACCTTTCTCCCTGTCTGTGGGGAGCAATCCGGACTAGACTAAGTTGCTCGAATTAGGACTTATTCTATGCATCTGCTCTCCCACAATATGGCGCTGGGAGAGAAGTAAACAGCTTCCGCACAGCTGCCTCCAGTTCAACCAATTAACTGTAGGACTTGCTCCTGATTGGAGAGCAGCGTACTCAGCCGAGTTGGGATTGGCGGAGGAGGACTATAAAGGAGGAGAGAGACGGCATGCACCAGGAACATCTATGGGGAACATCTAAGGGAACCCGTGCAGCCCCTGAGAGAACCGGCCGGCGGTGTGCCGCTCCCCTGCGGAAGTGGGGAATGTGGCCAGGGGGAACTGCCCTTCCACGGAGGTGGAAGGGATAGTAGCCAACCCGGGAAGAACCAGCAGCAAACCCGGGGAGGGCCGAGCAGACGGAAAGAACAGCGCAGGGTCCTGTGTCGTTCCCCCACGAAGACGGGGAGCGACATAATGGTGCCGTGACTCGGATAGGAAACCTAGCTCGGATAGAAAACCTAGGACGGATGGGAAACCTAGGACGGATAGCAAACTTAGGAGGGAAGAAACGGGAAGAATTGGGAAAATATCGGAGAGAGAGACTAGCAAACAGCCTAGGGAAAATACCGGAGAGAGAGACTAGCAAACAGCCTAGGGAAAAGCCGGACGAAAAGGGTGCCGGAAGAAGCTATTGAAAGCCTAGGCATAGACTCGGATACGGACTACGGGGGGAAGCTGGGAGGAATCTCTAAGGTCGAAAGCGAAAGTGAAAGCTAGAACAAACAGACTCGGACGCGGACTGTGGGGAGAGGCCAGGAGAAATGAGGGAGGAATATCGTTGGAGGAAAGCTTGGGGAAACATACCGGGTAGAGAAAAATGTTAGGGAAATTGAAGCCGCGGGGGGCAGGCCAAGGCGGAAACGAAAGCCACTTTGGGATTCTCAAGTTAGCCCGGGAATAGGGGGCGAAAAGTTAAAACCAGAAGCTGAGACGCAAGCCAGATTGGGATCTGTCTGATTAGCCCGGGGAGCAAAGGACGGGAAGCCAAATCGTGAGGCGGAGACGTACGCTGGGTTGAATTCGCCAGACTAGCCCGGGGAACTTAGATTGAATCCTAGTGGTGGAGACGCAAGCTACGCTGTGTTACTCGCGGAAGCCGCCGCGTGCAGAGAGAGCACGGGGCGTGAATAGATAGGGAACGCTGGCGTAGGCCGTGGTTCAGACGCGAAAGGGTTAAGCGTGGAGACCGCGGAGCCGCGCAAAGCCGGGAAGCTGCGCAGATGAGAGAGGCGCGCGGGCTGAAGCGGCACAGAGCCGGGAACCCGCCGGCGGGGCGAGGTGCCGGGAAGCTGCGGGGATAAGAGAAACAGAAGTTTAGAAGTAAAAGAGAAATAGGAATGTTGGCAGACAGAAGTAAAATGGGAGAAATAGAAATGCCCGGAGATAGAGAAATAGAGAGAAATAAGGCCTCCCCTCAACATGCCAATTAGAAGGCTTGGATTCGGTCTGCCCGATTGGTGAGGCGGTGAGCACCTGGGCGGCTAGCCGCAGGTCACCGAAGACAGGCACGAATTAACATCAGTAAAGCTTCCCCACAATGCAACAATTAGGAGGCTTGGATTCGGTCTGCCTGATTTAAGGCGGTAAGCGCCAGCAAAGCTCGACCAGAGTATGAGCTGCAGGTCACCGAAGATAGGCACAAACCAACACTAATAAGTCTCCCCCACAATACGGCAATGAGAAGGCTTGGATTCGGTTTGCCTGATAGGTTTTGTAAACACCTGCAGGCAGTTCTAGCAGAGCAGAGCATGCGCTGCAGGGCACCGAACACAGGCACGCATCAGCGCCTAAAAACCTCCTCACAATGGCGAAGAAAGGACCCGGATTCGGTTTTCCTGATTGATAGGACTTGTAAGAGCCTGTGGCAACTCTAGCAAGTACAGCAGAGTGTGTGCTGCGGGACACCGAAGACAGGCGCGTATCAACGCCAAAAAATAAAAAGAAAGGGGGATCTGTGGGGAGCAATCCGGACTAGACTAAGTTGCTCGAATTAGGACTTATTCTATGCATCTGCTCTCCCACAATATGGCGCTGGGAGAGAAGTAAACAGCTTCCGCACAGCTGCCTCCAGTTCAACCAATTAACTGTAGGACTTGCTCCTGATTGGAGAGCAGCGTACTCAGCCGAGTTGGGATTGGCGGAGGAGGACTATAAAGGAGGAGAGAGACGGCATGCACCAGGAACATCTATGGGGAACATCTAAGGGAACCCGTGCAGCCCCTGAGAGAACCGGCCGGCGGTGTGCCGCTCCCCTGCGGAAGTGGGGAATGTGGCCAGGGGGAACTGCCCTTCCACGGAGGTGGAAGGGATAGTAGCCAACCCGGGAAGAACCAGCAGCAAACCCGGGGAGGGCCGAGCAGACGGAAAGAACAGCGCAGGGTCCTGTGTCGTTCCCCCACGAAGACGGGGAGCGACACCTGTCTCTCTCTCTCACTGTCTAACTCTGCGTGTCAACATAAATAAATAAATAAATAATACATAAAAAGGCAGGTGTGTCATAACAGGGCTTCTGGGACAAGGCGTTCCCAAAGCTACTGTAACGTGTTCAGTACTCACAGACGTGTGGATGCGTGCGTTCTGTCCTGAAACACTCCACGTTCATCAGCTGACTACTCACCCAGCGGCAGGCCCCACGACACATTAGGTATTTACTTGTCAACGAGTTCTCACGACAACTCACCAAGCAGGTCAGGTAAGTACACTTATTCCCACCGTCGCGTTCAAGCTCAGAGGTGAGCCATCTGGGACCAGTTCACCAGCAATCACAGTCGCTGGTGCCCCAGTGAGGGTCCTGCCCCAGAGCGGGCGGGGCTGACACCAGCCCAGGTTTCTTTGCCGGGACACAGTCTGGTGCATCCACTGACCTGACCACATCAGGAGCACACGGGACCCAGCGTCCGAGCACGGGACTTGCTCCTCGCCACTCCCCGAGGCCCGCAGCACTGCCCGCAGACCTGGACGTCCTCGCCCACCTGTGTTAAGCTACAGGCTCCGGCACAGGCAAACGACGGCAACAAAGGTGAGCACTAAACCGTGGGGCAATGCCACCGCTCATCCCACACGTCCACGCCGTCCGCTCCTGGTCTCTGACCACGGTGTCACGAGATATTTCCAGAGGAGCGGACACTGACCTCCGAGGACGGCAAAGTACTTGACTTTGTAACTATCCGAGGAAGACAGAGAGAGGGCGAGACGGCCAGAGACTCAGGCTTTGCCGGGTGATGCCACAAGCCCCGCTCTGAGTACTTACAGGGCACGCCTAGGTGCCTGAGCTGGGCAAGGTGCTGACATGCAAAGCTGGGTGCACAACGGCCCCTGTGAGCTTGAGCTGTGGACGGGAAGCAGAGCGTGCACGAGGGACAAGAGGGCACCTGCAGGACAGACCGGGCAGCCGCGACGCCCGAGCAGCACTGAAGCAGAGCAGCCCCGGCACCCACTCGGCCGGGCGCTCGGGAAAGGTGAGCCGGCCTCTGCTACAGTAGTGTCGGTCTTGGTGCCGGAAATAGCCGGGTGTTTCTGGAGCCGCAGGCGGAGCCCCGGACGCCAGGCAGGTGCGTCTCCCACCCCACCCCCACCCCCCCGGGGCACCTTGGTTCTCTGCGGAGGATGTTGCTTCCCCAGGACCTCTGTGACAAGGCTTCCTGCACTCAGGGAAGAGAGGAAGTACAGCAACAGGCCGGGGTGAAGGACAAGGGGGTCAGGGCTTCTTGGAAGAAACAGGTTTCTTTTTCATCTGGGAGACAGTAAAAGAGAGTTCCCAGCCACTGCTCTGCTCCCCAGGCGCCTCCACCGGCCTGAAGCTGGGGCCTCACCCCGTCTCTCACCAGAGCAGGACCTCGACTGTGTGAGGGGCTGCACCAGCAGCAGACGTCGAGTCCAGAGCGGGAGCCAGAGGCTGACCCCCAGGGCTGGGCTGGGCACCTTCAGCAGAGACTTAAACGCTAAGTCAAACACCCACCTCCGGCCTCTGCTTCCAGCCTGTCCCAGACAGTGTTTCTTAAACTGGTTGCATCCGATGCCACCTTTGAAAAGCACGTATGTTCTTCCTTCTCTCCTACCTAGAGTGCACTTCACAGCTGGCATCCCGACAAGGGTGGCAGCCAAAAATAACGGCTCCCTGAGGCTGCTAGGGCGCCCCTGGCACATGTGCATGTGTGGGTATGTATGTGTGCCCGTGTGTGTGTGTATGTGTGGTTCATGTGTATCTGTGTGTAGTGCCTTTGTGTGTGTGTGTCTCTGTGTGCATGTCCATGTGCCTACGTGTGTACATGCATATCTGTGTAGTCTTTGTGCATACATGTCTGTGCATGCTTCTGTGTGCATCTGTGTGTGCATCTGTGTGTCTGTGTGTACACAATGTGTGTGCTTTGTGCATGCATGTCCGTATGTGCGTGTGTCTGTGAGCATCTATGTGCATGCCTGTGTGCTCATGCCTATGTGCATGCCCGTGTGTCCATATGTGTGTACATGTATATCTGTGTAATCTTTGTACACGTGTGTCTCTGTGTGTGCTTGTGCCTGTATGCCCATGCCTGTGTACTTGCATATCTGTGTGTAGTCTCTGTACATGTGTGTCTCTGTGTGCATCTTTGTGTGTGTGTGCGTGTCTGTGTGTCCATGTGTGCACATGCATATCTGTAGTTTTGTGCATGTTTGTGTCTGAGTGCATGTCTCTGTGTGCATCTTTGTATCTGCATCTGTGTATGCATGTACATGTGTGTCTGTGTGCATGTCTGCATGTCCACGTGTGTGCACATGTGTATCTCTGTGTAGTCTCTGTACATGCATGTCTCTGTGTACATCTGTGTGTCTGTGTGCATGCCTGTGTGCTTGTGTCTCTGTGTCCATGTCCGTGTGTGTCCATGCATATCTGTGTGCAGTCTGTGCACGTGTGTGTCTGTGTGCATGTCTCTGTGTGCATCTGTGTGTCTGCGTGTGTGCATGTGTGTCTGTGTGCACTGTACATCTGCACACGGCGGGAAGGCTGTTACGCTGGGTCGGCGTCACTCCTCTAGGGCTACGGCAGTGATGGCAAAGAGGCAGGGGACAAGGACAAATTCCTGAGTGCTTAAAGCCAAGGGGTCCAGGACACATCTAAGTGTCACTATGTACCCAGCGCACATCACAGAGGAACTCCCAGAGGGCTTTGTCTCCGATGCTGTGCGGGCCCCAGCTGACGTAGGTGACAGTCACTCAGATGTGAGAACCTTCCCGCACCGCTGGGGCGCACCGGAGCTTGCCGGCCGGAGCCCTGCAGGGGAGCGCCCAGCCTCCGCGTTCCAGGACCACCACCCGCCGTGCGGTGCCCTCTGCACTGAGCCAGGTGCAAATGACAGAGAACAGCCTGGGAGCTGACAGAGGCGGCGAGGCCACGCAAGACGCTGCCCAGCCTCACACTCAAACAGGGAAGCTGAATTACCACAAGTGAGAACCACACACAAAGCCTAAGTCCCCTCCCAGCCGTCCAAGACGGTCACGTTTAAGGCACCCATCTGTCGCCTGCCACTGTGAGGTGGTCTTCCTCCGCTTTGTCCAGGGGCACACGGGAGACCATCTCCTCCTCGGGGAGGGGCGTGGGGTGGGGTCGCAGCAGGACACGAGGGTTTGAGGAGTGCCCGGATGGACAGTTTTCAGCTCCGTGGGGAGCATTCTCCCTGCGACCTCGATGCTTCCGCGAGTCTCCTGGCAGAGGGGGCGCTGCGCACCGAGGCAGGGACCCTGCTGTGTGCTCCGGAGATGACAGAGTTGGGGGCTTCAGGAGACGGAATGAGGTGGAGAAAGGCAGCAGGCGAAGCCAGAGGAGGGGCTGCGCTGGGCGGTCCTTGGCTCCCACTGCGAGTGTGGAGCAGAGCAGGGGCCTGACAGCGAGTGACGGGCACACACAGACAGCTGGGGGCCCAGTGGGGGTCCTCCACAGGCTGAGGGCTCCACGCACGCATAGCTCGGGCAGCGCCGACCAGCAGGGCAGCCGGCATCGGTGTCCTCCTGCCGCTCCAGCTCCACATCCAGTCGTTGCCTTACTGGCACTGCAGCACCGAGTTCCCAGGGCCCAGGGCTGTCTGTGGCGAAACTGAGGAAGCTGGACAGGAACTTTCTGCCCTGCAGAGGGGCCAGCGAGCCCCTCTGAGATGTCCCTCTGAGGGGACGCGTGCCAGGACCTTCCCTGCAGGACCGAGGGGGAGGCGGGGCTTTGGGGACACCTGGGTGTCCCCGAGGGGGAGGCGGGGCTCTGGGGACACCTGGGTGCCCCTGAGGGGGAGGCGGGGACATGGGGTCATCTGGGTGTCCCCCCAGGGGGAGGCGGGGCTCTGTGGACACCTGGGTGCCCCCGAGGGGGAGGCGGGGACATGGGGTCACCTGGGCGCCCCCCCAGGGGGAGGCGGGGCTCTGTGGACACCTGGGTGCCCCCGAGGGGGAGGCAGGGACATGGGGTCACCTGGGCGCCCCCCCAGGGGGAGGCGGGGACATGGGGACACCTGGGTGCCTTCATGGGGAGGAGGTGGGGACATGGGGACACCTGGGTGTCCCCGAGGGGGAGGCGGGGACATGGGGTCACCTGGGCGCCCTCACGGGGAGGAGGTGGGGACATGGGGCTCATGCCCACCAGGGCTGTCGGGCCTTGGTCACGGGCAGCTACCTGAGAATCGCCCAGGGAGGTGCAGTGGCTGACAGCCCCAAGCCGTGGGAGCAGAGGGGACACCCGGCCTTCCGACCAACACAGAACTGAAGGGCTGGGCGTCCAGAAGGACCGCACAGAACTCTACGACAACACTAAAACGGAGAAGAAAGCATAGAACAGCGCATAGACGAAGGAATAAAGACTTACCAGGAGCCGGATGGAAAGACTTTTGCTCCCACTGCTCAGCACCATCAAGTTCACAAAATCCTCACTGACCTGAGCCCTCGGCCACTACTGGCGATGACGCGGCTGCCTAGGGCTTCCCGAGAGTCCAGGGCAGCGTTTGTGGAAATTCAAAGCATGCAGCCTGGGACCAAGGAGCCTGCTCTTCGGCGTCCCCCAGTGAGTCACGGCCTCCACCATTCACACCAATACCGACCCCTCTCCCCGACGCACATGGCGCTGGGCACGGCCAAGCCACTGACAGTGGTCAACGGGCAAGTGGGAGGACTGGGAGGTCGGCGGAGGACCCATGTGCCTGCACCCCACCCGGAAGCCTGAGACACCCCCCCATTAGCATCAGAGCCTCCAAACAGCCGCGTGGAAAGACCGTCTTCTGCAGAACGAAGTAGCCCAGCTGACAGCCACGGAGCCCCAGCACAGGCCCTCATGAGCTCTCTCAGTCTGGCAGATGCAGCCCCCGCTGAGCCCCCGGTCACCGCGCCTCCTCCTCGGGCACGCAGGGCAGTGCCCTGGATGCGGCCAGACACCCGTCCACCGGGGAGCGGCTGAATTAACGGTGCCACATTCATCGTGGAATTGTGCGAGGACCGCAGCAGGAGAAGGCGTCTCCTGACCAGGCTCAAGGCACGGCCACGTGGCATTAAGTGAATGAGCCCAGTGTTGTATCCTGCAGGGCCCCAGTATTTAAAATACATAAATAAGTTCAAAATATATGTTTGTGGGAGTGTAGGGAACAGCGAGGGGCAGATGTGGACAGTAGTGACCCCAGGCGGCTGGGATCGGGGGTGCTAAAGTGGGGCTCACTAAATCTTTAAGTGTTATATTTGAAGATGGGCAGAGAGAGAGAGAGAGGGGGAGGGAGGGAGGGAAACAGGAGTCAGGCAGAGGTCTCCTGCCCCGTGGCTCACTCCCCAGAAGCCCGCAGCACCAGGGCTGGGCCCTGACGAGGGCTGGGTCCAGGGCCGCAGTCCAGGTCTCGCCTGCGTGGCCGGGGCCCGAGTCCTCAAGCCATCTCTGCCGCCTCCCATGCCGGGCCCTGCATGGATGCTGGAACTCGGAGCACAGCGAGGACTTGAGCCAGGCGCTCTGACACAGGACAGCAGCGCCACAACACGTGTCTTAGGCGCTGCACCAGACGCCGACCCTTCCCTCCCGGGATGTGCAGGAGGCTGGAGGGGGGCAGAGCTGGGGCCGGGAGCCAGGCACTGCCGGGGACGCCCCGAACGCTCTGCCCCACGGCACTTGCAGGAAGCCGAGCTGAAAATCCATCCGTCACTGTCAAACCGGCCCCAGGAGAAATCTGATGGGACCTGCACGCCTCCCCGCCTAATTTCCAGCCCAAGATTCAGGTTGATTCTGTGAGAAGTTTCAGAGCGTTTTCCCGCCTGGATTCCCAAGACTCACTTAACACGGTAACTGGCTCTTCTCCCAGCATGCTGCAGCCGAAAAGGGCAAACGTCTGCTGTGATCTCTGGGACACATTACCATGCGTGTGTGTGCGTGTGTGTGTGCGCATGTGTGTGCATGCGTGGCCTGTGTGCACGGTGCAAGGAGTGTGCCAAGCAATCAAACCTTCAAACACTCCCATTACTGGGAATTCAAATGCCCTGAAAGCTTAAGACTAAGGGGATTTTGCTTTCTCATTATCGTTCTCATTAACCAAATGACAAACCCTGCCGTCAGCTCTGTCACCGCCGCCTTGAGGAAGGCGCCGTCTGTGTGAACAACGGAGCCCGAGCCAGGCCAGCTCGCCTCATGTTTCCCTTTCATTTTTTTCTGGTCTAACACTGGGCCTCTCCATGTGGCCTTCCTCTTAGAATCTTCCAGAAGGCTTCGGAGAATGTCCCGTAGGGCACACCCTAGAAACTCTGACTTAATTTTTTTAAATTTATTTTATTTATTTGAAAGGCAGGGTTGCGCAGAGAGAGAGAGAGAGAGAGAGAGATCTTTCACCCTCTGGTTCACTCCCGAGGGTTGGGTCAGGGCCAGGGCCAAGCTGGAGCCAGGAGCCAGGGGTTGGATCCAGCTCTCCCACGCGGGTGCAGGGGCCCAAGGACTTGGGCCATCCTCTGCTGCTTTCCCAGGCCACAGCAGAGAGCTAGATCGGAAGAGGAGCATCCAGGACTTGAACCGGCGCCCATATGGGCTGCCGGCACTGTAGGTGGCGGCTTTACCTGCTACACCACAGCGCCAGCCCTGTTTATGCTTGATGGAGCCTGGAAACAAGATTGAGGAAACACTGGTTCCAGTATACCCCAAAGTGTGGACCGCTGGTCTATGAGGGAGGAGCAACAGCCTCACTGAACATTTACGCCATCCTAATTATGTCTTTTGAAACAATGACAGATTGGACTATATTTCACATATTTCAATATTAACTGTACTCTATCAAGGTTGAGTCATTTGAAAATTGGCTAAAAAAAAAAAAAAGCTGTCATTTAATGTGCATCCCGAGTGACCCGCGAGGCTCCTCTCATGGCGGGGATGTGCCGAGCCTCCTTACTGCCTGGCCGAGCCACCCTCCCGCTGACCAGGGTGTGCCGGGCCCCGGTGCCCCACAGACAGCGTCTCCAGCCGTCGGGGCACAGAGGCAGGCTGGAGGGTGTCGCTCCCAAACTCCCCAGATGACAGCCTCTGTGCTTGCCGATGCTCTCGCACCCGCCGACACGCGTGTGTGCAAACTCCTAAACCCCCACCCTGCTCCGGCGCCTCGCCATGCGGCAGGTGGCGAAGTCACCACCGTGGAGCCGTGAATGGACTCCTGCTCTGGAACAAGGCGTCTCCTTTCCTGTTCATTGCTTTTTTTTGTTTGTTTTTGGTAAAGATTTCATTTATTTAAAAGGCAGAGTGACAAAGAAAAGACGGGGAGATCTCCAGCTCCGGTTCCCTCTCCGAATAGCTACAATGGCTGGGCAGGAGCAGGTCAAAGCCAGGAGCCTGGAGCTCCATCCTGGCCTCCCACGTGGGGCAGGACCTGAGCACCTTCTGCTGCTCCCGGGTGCGTTAGCAGGGAGTCTGACGGGAAGCAGAGCCTTGCGGACCCTAACCGGTGCTCCAGCATGGGACGCCGGCATTGCAGGCCATTGCCTGACCCTCTGTGCCACAACCCTGGCCCCCAAAGCAGCATTTCTGTCCTTGTGCCACGCAGACAGCGCCACCCCCACCCCTGCCCCTGGAGGATACAGTGCCCGCCACCAGCTTGGACGCATGCAGAGCCCGGCGCTCATCGGACACCAACGCTGGCGCCTGGATTTTAGCCTTTCTGGCCTCCAGCACCACACGGAATAAATTCCTGTTCCTTATAACCTGCCTGCTGTGTGGTGTGCTGCTGTCCCGGCACCGGTGGGTCAGACGCCGCCGGAGCTCACGCGGCCGCTCTCTGTCCGCCTTCCCCGCAGCCGCCACTCTGCACCAGCGTCCTCACGCCCCACCCTGGCAGCTCCACGCAGCTCTGCCTCACCTGCCTGCCGAGGCCCCGTGTGGGTAACAGCGCTGCCTGTGCCACCAGGCCTGGTTATGTCCCGAGCAGCAGCCCTTCACGGGGCAAAACTGAAGGCAAGGAGGTGTGGGAGTCAGCGGAGCTTCAGTGGTCGACAGCGGTCAGTGGTTTCCGACAGCGACACCGACACTGACACAGGCGATTGAGGGAAAGCGTAAACTAAGCACCGGGGGCCCAGGGATTAGCCCCCGGCACTCCTCTTGCTCTCAGCTGTCCAGCAAAGCAAAGATTACTGTGAACGAGCAACTGTCCCCCTGGGCCAAGGAGAGCACAGGCAAGGTAGGACCACGGGGACAGCAGACCTTGCTGTGCCTGGCTTCACGGCACCCACAGGGTCTGGGAAGTGCGCGTCCGTGGACTTAGCATAGGGGAAGGCCTGGACATGGGCTGGACGTGGGACACAGCAATGGTGCGAGACGTGACGTTTCTCACGTGGCGTGTAACTTGGAGATAAGGTGCACGCGCTCCACGACCTGCACTTACTGGGCCCACGGTGTCAGCACCGGGAGCTGTTAACCAGCCTTGGCCTTTTAAATAACGGCCACTTTTATGTACTTTATTCCTGGGAGACCTCCGAGGGCAACGGGAATCGTTACTGTAGAATAGAATTGTCTCTTTCAAACCTTCTATTATTTTCTGAAATGGACAAATAGTGCTTCTAAACAGTAGATGAGCTCTTAATTGCAGGCGGTGAGCGGACTGCCAAGATCCGCGTTATGCAACCCCGACTCGGAGGCAACCACGGGCGCACTCGGTGCAGATCCTTCTGACGCTCCTCCCAGGGCTACACAATGGTCTCCCAGACAACCGTTGACCCCCACCCCAGATGCAGGGACTAATTTCCCTCCCTGCCCACGGGAGCCCCTGGGGGACAGAGGCTGAAGCCACGCCTCTCGCAGTTACAGGATGCAGGCTAGGCATTAAAACGCCTCAGGATTAAGCAGGCAGCCACAGAATCTGCAAATCCGTGCCACTGTGTCTAATGGCCACAGCTCCTCTGCCACACAGGGCTCCTGTGGTTCCTTTGCCAGTCCTTTATTACAGGTATTTGAGGATTTTTTATTTTTTTGGATTAAGCTACTCTATTCAACACTAAAAGGCAAATAGCTTTCTGTTGGGACATAGCAGTCGAGACGCCCGTGGGATGTCCACATCCTGTATCAGGGTTGCCTGGTTCAAATCTCAGCTCTGCTTCCAGTTCCACCCTCCTGCTACTGAGCGCCCTGCAGGCGGTGGTGGGGGCTCAAGTATTTGGGCCCCTGCCTCCCATGCAGGAGACCAGGATTGGGTTCCTGGCTCCTGGCTTCAGCCTGGAGCATCCCCCACTATTGCAGGCATTTGGAGAGGGAAGGTTTCTTTCTATCCCTGCCTTTCAAATAAAATAATTTTAAATATATTTTAAAAGCAAAAATAACCACCTTCAATATCCACGTCAGTGTGTGGGTGATCCTGTGCCTGGCTGGAGGCCTGCCTGCCTACCCCCTGCAGGAGGTCAAGAGGGCGCGGTACCCCATGCCCCTGGGGAAAAACCCTGGTCGAGGACTCAGCACACTGAGACCCCCACACATGACCCGACTGCTGGCAGGCGGCAGGGGCCCCAGGCACATTTCCCCCAGCCCCACTTCCTGTTGAGGGGCCTTGCAATTGTCAGCTTGGTGAACAGCTCCCGAGTGTGGCCCAGACCCATAAGAACCACCTGGAAGGCTACGTGGGCTATGTGACCGTCAGCTGATTGGAGAGGCGTAGAGGCGCCAGTGCCTGCTTTATCCCATAGAAGTCGTGTTGCTACCCGGAGCTGGCTGCTCCCCTTTGCCTGCCTGCAAAAGCTTGTGCCCGACTGTTACTAAGTGGCACGTTCACTGAAACTGTATCTAGTGCTTCTTGTCGAAGAAAGCCATCAGCCCACCATCCCCGCAGCGTGGGCCTCGCAGGACGAGCCCACACCCGTGCACTTGAGATAATTTGCCCCACTACTTGGTTCAGCTCTCCATACATCCACGTGGGCTTCTAAGGCACTCCAAAAATCTTCAAACTACGAGCCAGAACTTGCAAGCCAAGGTCCCACAGCTGTGTTTCCACTGGCCCTCATACGTCAACCACGTGAAGACCTCACCTGAGCATCTGGACTTCTTTCTCGTGGAAGAACACGTCTGGCAACCTTAAGCTCTCAAAATATCAGTGACCCCCTTCCACCAAAAATAACTTCTGTGTATTCTTGGCACAGAGCTACGCGGCCCAGCCTCCTTTGCAGTGGAGGTGCCCACGTGACTGAGATCAGCCAATGAGATGTGAGAACAGGAGTCACGTGTGTGGCCCCCATGCTTGTGCCAACAAACTTCCCCGTGACCTCCCTGCCCTCTGCCCACTAGCACGCCGGACGCAGAGAGCTTTGGAACCCCTGGGAACTGAGCTGGAGGCACTGGAATGAACATCTGAAGGGACCTGGGTCCTTACATCTTGGTAGAAAGTGACTGATCAGCAGTGCTGGATTGGGTTTTGCATGAGTTCGTAAGAATGCCACTCGTGGATGAACCATTATCACTCGGGGTGTGCTACTGCAGGCAGTGCTACTAAACCTAGAGTTCGTAATGCCGAAAAGAACGTCAAGTTGAAAAATGTCCTGTATGTCACTTGAGTGTCTTTGGCTTTTTATCTGTTAAAATGAGTAAGGAAAATTAGTGAGTGTCAGTTTCAAGCCAATTACGAGCAGCTCTGGCTACCAGCGCAGTCCCTGGAAGCAGGCTGATTATGAAATACTTCCTGGGAGACACATCGGGCTGCTCTCCGAGTTCACAGGAAAGCAATTAATTTTTATTTTAGGGAAACATTAGAGAGCTTTTCAGTACAAAGCAAGGAAATCAAGAAAGAAATGTGTCTATAAGGTGATGGAACATAAGTACACTTAAATCTACGGCCAAGAAGTCCAATTATGCATCCTATCATTAAGTACACTGTGCGAGGAGGACACGTGGTGCACTCCGCCCACGTGCAGGGCCCCACAGCGACTTCATTTCTCTCGCTCTGCTCCTGCCAAGTTCTGTTTTCTGAGGTCGAGACCTGACTTCCGAGGGCCTCTTGGTCGGTTTTCGCTTTCATCTGACGATGGTCCCTTCCTTCTCTGTTGGTGGCACGATGCCACTCTAAATATTTGGGGGCAGTTTTCTCTTCCTCACTTGTTAGGCTCAGACGAGGCTGCTGCACCCTCACAGCATGTGGGTCTACCCACGGAACCAGAGCAGGTGGAGATGTCCACGGCCCAAGGCCTGGAGGTGAGGACAGCGTCCAGGTCAGGGCGAGAGATGTGCACCAGAGCTTTCCTGGAGAGCTGTGGAAGGCAGCACTCCCCCTCCCCCTCCCCCTCCTCCTCTCCCTTGCCCTCCCCCTCCCCCTCCTCCTGTGACTGCTGGAGAGGGCAGCCGCACGAGGCCATTGTGGTGTCTGGAGGTGGAGCCTTCGGGAAGACCCTGGCTCGGACTAGACTGCCGGGGTGGCGTCCCCGACGCGAGGAGAGGCCACAGACACAGGGTGAGCGTGCTCCGTGTCCCTCTCTCCTCCCTGGCTCACCAGGGGTTCCTCCCTCTGCACCTGGTCCACCACCCGCCGCCGCCATCAGATGCCAGAACGAGGCTGCCCAGTCCTGGCTCGTGAGCTGCAATGGGCCTGCTTCCCGCTCAGCGGTGTCTCGGCGTGTCACAGGGACGGGAGCGGCCGCGCACAGTGTACGATGAAGGGGCCCTCTCCACCACCCGCTCCTCCTTTCCTAGTCCTCGGCCTCAGAATCAGCACCATAACCAATCACGCCGCATCTTGGAAATGCTCCGTCAGCAAATAGCACCGATACGACGTGCAGATCTCTGAGTGTGCGTTCGTTTTCAGCACAAACGATGCCAGCCAGCGGAAGTGGCTGCTGTCGCGTGCAAAGTGTGAGTCTCCCCACACAGCACACCTGTCACCATACAGGGTGCACTCCCAGGACAGGCGACGCTCTGTGGTGGCTGGGTGTGAGCCACCAGCCCCCACGGCAACCTTCAGACTCACACGTCCTTAAGCACCACTCTGCCCACGGGACTCGTTAGGGGTCCATAAAGAACATTCTAACTCCGCCCCTGCGTGTGCAGGAGGCCGAGACACGGATTCTAACTCCGCCCCCGAGTATGAAGGAAGCTGAGACACGTAGACCAGAATCGGAGGGTGGGCGCTTGCCATGTGCTGTGCTGGGAGAGGCTGGGTGTGGGGGGAGGCCTGGTGACTCGGCTGACTTCCTTTCCCTTGCAACACCTAACCAGTGTTTGATGGCCTGATGACAAGTTAGAGACCCACGTTCACGCTGACCACAGAGAACAAACCAAAAAGATGAAGTCCCCATGGTTCCGGATTTAAATAGAAACTCTGACTGGTTGCCGCCTTCCATCCTCAGACCAGGAGCTTCTGTTGTGGGGTCGCAGGGCTGAGTGAGACCCCCCTCCTCCGCGCAGTTCTTATCAGCGTACAAGGAAGCGGAGGCGTTGGGAGACATCCCCAAGGTCAAGCGGCAGACACAGAAAACCTCTGCTCCCAATGCGTGTGCCTGCCCCGCGGTGAGCCGGCTGCCGGGACGCACCGCCCTGGGACCAGGACCCACCTGTCGGCACACCTTTCATTTTTTGGCATTGCTCATCCATCTGCTTTCCTTAACATTACCAGCATATGCCTGCCCTGCTGACAGGATATGTAAATTCCTCAAACATTTGCATATTAAGAAATGTACAAAGCAGTCTAAATCGGCTTATACAGAATAGAGTTTCCTGCTTTGATCACTGGCACTGCCCCAGTTTCCACTCCTGGGCTCCTGCGGGTCTTTGATACATTCTTCTCCAGAACGAGAGCTCCTCTCCCCTCAGAGAAGTGACGGAACAGGACAGAGCAGGGCACAGGGCCCCGCCGGCTGCCCCGACGCCTCCCCACGGCAGCCGCGTCCCCACGCGACCTGCTCCTGCCTGCCCCTCCTGCGGCTGCGATCGCTGGTCTTGGTGCTACCCCAGCCACTGCATGTAGTCCCTGGATTTAACAACAAGCGGCCAGTGTCTGCACTGGGCTTGGCACAGGGCACTTGCTGCACAAATCCCGGCTGAGCAGGCATGGAAGGGCCTCCCAGGCAGGCAGCAGGCAGCAGGCAGAGAGCTTCCGTGCCGGGGTGCGGGCAGCCGAGGCTCTGAATGCGGGGAGCATCGACTGCCTGTTGGGCACAAAGCAAAGGGAGCTGGCCGAGCGGGCCCCGGTCACAGCGTGCAAAGCTTCGTTTGATTTTGTTACGAAGTAGGGAGTTCAGTCTTAATGCTAAGGTGTGGATTGTTCGCTTAGATTCACAGAGATCAGAAAGCAAAGCCAATATTGATCTTCACCAATATCGATATAGAAGATTGACGGGTGGCAGCCAAGGCGTTGGGCTCAGCGGCAGGGCTGTCAGCCTCAACCCAAGGTCTTCTCGTGCCCGATGCTCTCCTGGCCCGGGGACCGTCGGGAGTCTCCCCATGGCGCGAACACAAGGGAGCTGTGGTCACCAAGCACCCGTGTTTTATACTCACGTGACCACACAGCTGTCGGGCTTCTCCTAGGAGCTGTGCTCCTTAAACCCACGCATTCCAGGTTTGCTTGCCACAAGCTACCTTTGGAGACAAGGCACAATCTGCTGAATGTGCAACCAAGATAAGAGCCCCACCCCACCCCCGAGGAGTGTTAAGGGTGAGCCGGCGGGAGCTGAGCCCCCAGGAGTGGGTGAGCCGGCGGGAGCTGAGCCCCCCAGGAGTGGGTGAGCCAGTAGGAGCTGAGCCCCCAGGAGTGGGTGAGCCGGCGGGAGCTGAGCCCCCAGGAGTGCTACGGGTGAGCCGGCGGGAGCTGAGCCCCCCAGGAGTGCTACGGGTGAGCCTGGCCCGCCCGCCTTCCTTCCCCTCAGGTGTTCCCCCCAAGTCCCTGTACACAGGCCAGAGGGGCAGGTGCATCACCTGCTTCTCCAACCGCACGCTCTCAGGAGACACGGCAGGGTCTGAACGTGGCTCTTAGAGATGCTTCCATCCCCGCCCGGACAAAGGGCGTTGTTTGAAGGAACTCAAGGCGAGGCCACGTCACGGGCATCTCTGGATCCCACTCAACCCTGGGATTAAAACGCCAGACCCCAACATATGCAAAGTACCAAGCAACTCCATTCTTATTTCTACAAATTCATCATTAAAAAACAAACAAACAAACAAACAAAAAAACAGAAAACAAAAAACAGCAACCTCGGTGAGGGTGAGAAATTCCACTTGGACAGGAGGAGGACGCGCCCACAGTCGGGGGCGGGGCCTTGCTGGGAGCTCCGCCCACTCAGCGCCTCTCCCTCTCAGTGCAGCCACTGATGTTCTCTGGAATGAGCGCTCTGAGCCAGCACCTGCAAAGCCCATGAAGGACGCATCCTTGACTGTTGGCTTGTGACGTGCGAGCGTTAGGGCTGAGCGCAGGGTGCGGCAGCCTTCACAAAGGTTGCAGAAGGTGGAGGTATCTCAGGGCAAAATCTTTTCAGACGCATATATATGGGAATCTTCAACAAGTTCATGAAAAAGTTTTTAAAAGATATTAAAAAACTATGTGTGCATGGATTTCAAAATGCTGGGTGCCAGGGCTGGCACTGGTGTACAGAGGGTTAAGCCATCGCCTGTGACTCCAGCATCCCACATGAGTGCAGGTTCGAGTCCCGGCTCCTCCACTTCTGATCCAGCTCCCTGCCAATGACCTGGGAGATGGCCCATGTGCTTGGACCCCTGCACCTGCGTGGGAGACCCAGATGCAGCTCCTGGCTCCTGGCTCCTGGCTCCTGGCTTCAGTCTATTTGAAGACAAGCCATTGTAGCCGTTTGAGGAGTGAACCAGCAGATGGAAGACCTATCTCTCTCTCTCTCTCTCTCTCTCTCTCTGTAACCCAGACTTTCAAATAAAATAAATTTTAAATTCTGTGCACCAAAACAAACCCATCTTTTAAAATTCCATTTTCGGTGACGTTTGTGAAGTTCCCTTGCTTATACGCTCAGAGGAATGAGAGGAAGTGAAGCCCTGGAGAGCCGCCCTCTCCTGGTTCTCGCCTGGCTGTGGGAAGTGGTGGGAGTGCAAATACCACGACGTGACCGAGCAGGCGTGCGGCAGAGCCAGCGTGGCTCGGTGACCCGGTGTGGACCGACGATAAAGGGTGCGGGCTTGAGCCCCTACCGGAGGAGTCCTCGTCCGTCAGCATGGGGAGCGACTCCAGCGCAAGGAACCGGCAAGACAGGGAAGGGGTTTGGAAAAGTTCCGAAAATGCTGACAGGTGTGTCGACAGCAAGAAATACTCACGGGGAGGAACGGAAGCACGGATCGAGCAGTAACAGCACGGTTGCCCTATGAAAGGGTGGCGACCACCAGCAGCAAGAGGGAAAGCGAAACCCCAAAGGTTGCAGTGGCTCTCAGAGCGGCCGCTGCCGGCCGACCCCAGCTCGAGGCAGAAGGCAGCTGTGGCTCCGTCGTGCGGATGCTCTCGCATTTCCTTGTCCTGCCCGAGACGCCTTCTCACGTCCTGTGTCCCCGGAGGTGACCCACACAGAGCAGGTGGATGGCTCGGCCTAGGGTCTCCCCTGGCTGCCTGCTTCCAATGGATTCTGCCGCTGGGAGGTCCTGGCCTGAGAACGGGGGCCCAGCTGACCCGTGGGCAGTCCCCCGCTTTGTCCCACACCGCCTCGGTGGCGGTCTTCCTTTGTGACTGCCATGGTGAGGACGGGTTCTCCAGCCCTGACTCCGCGCCTCACCAGGCCCACGGATGCTCCCCCTGGCTGGGGCTCCTGGGAGCACAGAAACTCACGGCTCCCTCCCGCTCTTGGTCCCCGCGTGTGGCCAGATTCCTCTTTCCCTTAACCTCCTGAACACTCTCCACGGAAGTCGTGGACTTGCGGAGGGGTGGCGTCTGCCGCTGGCTACAGTGCAGAGAGCAGCCCTCCCCCAGCGCCGAGAGCCTAGGGGAGCGGTCCTTAGGGAGCCCTCTCCTCTGTCTAACACAGCACCCTGACAAGTCTCCCCGCCACGGAGTGCCCCCACTTTGAGCAGTAGAATGGAACAGCCGGAGAGAAACGGCACAGGAGCTCAGAGAGCAGGCAGCTTCGGCGTCGGCAGCACGGGCTCCGCGTGCTTCCCGGGCAGGGCGGTCTCTAAGCACTGTGGGCAGTCGGCCCGGGACAGCGCTCACCGGCCGTGTCTGGAGCCTCCGAGGACAGAAGCCACGCTGGCTGCTGTTTTCCCTGTGGTCCTCGGAATGCTGCTGGTGACTCCACTCAGGGCGTTTGGAAGTCTGGGCGCAAAGATAAAGTCTGATACACATTTGAGAATAAAATGTTTGAGGGCTGGTGCTGTGCCATGGCAGCCCGTAGGGGCCCTGGTTGGAGTCCTGGCTGCTCCACTTGTGATCCGGCTCCCAGCTAATGGCCTGGGAAAGCAGTGAAAGATGGCCCAGGTCCTTGGGCCCCTGCACCCGTGTGGGAGACCCAGAGGAAGCTCCTGGCTCCTGGCTTTGGCCTTGTCCGGCCTTGGCCATGGCGGCCACCTGGGGAATGACCCAGTGGATGAAAGATCTCTCTCTCCTGTCTCCTGTCTCCCTCCCTCCCCCCTCCCTCTCTCTCTCTCTCCTTCTCTCTTTGTATAACTCTGCCTTTTTAAGTACATAAACCTTTAAAAAAAAGAGAAAGAAAATGCATTGCCCAGGCTACTTTCAGTATAGCCACTGAGGTCTGGTTCTTTGGTGGCACGTAGGGAATTCTACTCAGGGTCGCCGGGAGAAAGCAGCTAACGTGGGGACGTCAGACCACCCAGGGAACCCCGGGCAGGAAGCCAGAGGGATGGCAGCAGAGCTGCAGCCAGGTCAGGGCTCTCTCTCCCCTCCTCTGTGGCCCCCAGGAATCACCCTATTTCTCCACCTCGGAATACGAGGCCTCCAAATACAGTGAGGGCCCGAGCTGCCTCTGTTCATTTTTTCTAAAGATTTATCTTGCAAGTCAGAGTTAGAGATAAAGGGAGAGACACACAAAGAGAGGTTCAGTCCCCCAGATGGCTATAACGACCAGGGCTGGGCCAAGACCAACGCCAGGAGCCAGGAGCTCCTTCCAGGTCTCCCACATGGTGCAGGGGCCCGCGCACTTGAGCCGATCTCTGCTGATTTCCCAGGTGCAGGGAGCTGGATCAGAAGTGGGGCAGCCGGGACAGGAACTGGTGCCCACGTGGGACGCCAGCATCGCAGATGGCAGCCTCACCTACACCACAACACTGGCCTCTCTCTCTTAACCGTCACATCTGTGTGAATCGCCCGTCACGGCTGTGTGTGAGTTGCCCGTCACGCGCACTGTGACGTCAGTAGCTGGACCAGTGGAGGCAGAGGAAATGGAGGATGACAGTTACAGCTCTCACAGATTCGTCTTTCCATGGGAGCGATGGTCAGCTCGACAGAGCAGGGGCCAGCGCCCGCCTGTGCCTAGGAAGTCCACTCCCAGACCTCGGGGCCTGGGCCTGGTTCCCGGCTCCTGACTTGTTATCTGCTGGTGCAGACCCAGCTGGGCAGCAGTGGTGCCTGCCACTCATGTGGGAGGCCCGCATTGTCCCGCCCCCCTCCAGCGGGTGTGGTGTGGGCCATCAGTGAGTCAACCAGCAGATAAGAGCTCTTGCCCTCGAATAAGTAAATAAAAAATAGCACCCATCATGCCCCGGGGTGTGTCAAGTTACCATCGCGTAAGGACACCACATGATGAACATGATGGACGCACAGTAGAACGCTCGTGGTTCACCTTGCAAAGACGGATTTGCAACTGTAAAGCCAGACTCCCTGGAAGGAGGGGATGAATGGCATTGATTTGAACAAGTATTTATTGTGCCAGAAAAGTGCACATGGTTCAGCCGTTGGTGTAGGGAATGAGGAGCTAAGATATGCCCTGCTTCAGCAGGAGAAGTGCAGGGTCCTGCCCACCGGCTCCGGTGGGGGCTCAGCCACGGGACAGGCAGCGTGGGAACAGCGAGTGGCAACATCGCAAGACACAAACTGAGTGTGTGAGTGGAGTTAGCCTCCTCCTTCGGCCCCGATGGAGAACACGTCCCCACGCGGGCAACATCATGCAGAAAGCAAAGGCAAGAAAATGAGGAGCGACAGGTGCCACCCACCTGCCTCTGGAGATGCACTGTGAGAAACCATCTGGGGAGGACCGGACACGTCCGAGGAGAGCTCGAGGGGAAGACGAAGGCCAAGACCACAGGGACGACTGTGCGGTGACTACAGGGCTGCCTGGAACACGGCTGTGGGGAGGAGCCCACCCGAGACCACCTGCCCAGCAAAGGGTGGAATCAGAAGCACGAAGGAAACAGAAGGTGTGCGGCTCCTGTCACCGGGCCTCGGGCGTGGCGAGCAGCAGGTGCAACAGGCACTGCCCTCAGAGACCTGGCTCCCCTCCCGTGACCCTGCCGCCCTGAGGCCCCTCCTCAGTTTCTCATTGGTTGACAGGTGCAATCTGAACCCCACAGGGCGCCTGTTGCTGGGCAGACTTAGCACGGGGGAAGGGGACTCCCCCTGTGGTATCATCAAGGCTGCACGGCACGGTGTGGCGGGCATCCCGTGGTTACCGATTACAGAAATGCTGAGGGTTGCAAAGACAGCACGCGGCGCACAGTCTGCAGAGCAAGCCCAGCTGACCTACTTTGGTCCACAGCCTCTCTCCTCCTGCTGCTCGGCCTGGTGTCACGGCCGCACCGAGGCTAGGCTGTCTGATGAAAATACGCCACGGCCGTTTCCCACAAGGATGACGCCTCTTGACGTTGCTCCCATGGTTACCCCAGGGGAGCAGACAATCCTGTGGCCCCACCTGTCCCCGTCTCTACCGTGGCTCAGGGGGCCTCCCAGACCAGGCTGTCTACAGGTGGCTTTCGTAATTTGCCCAAATTGCTGGCAACCGTGCCAGCTGCATTCTTGGTAGCTGTCTGTATCCCTGGCTGTACCAGAGCAGGCACAACTCGCCCAGAGGGAGCCAGCTGGGGTCTGCTCAGGTGGACCATGACGGCTAAGTGCTGGTTCAACCCCGGATGGACAAACATGGGATCAAGTATGCCGGGGCTCAGGTTCCGCCTTCCCTCCCACCTCGTGGACAGAGAAGCCCTCCCACGGGCCCCAGGACTGGGCCCAGTTGCTCCTGGACTGGATTCTTCTCCCATCAAAAACCAGACATCGGGCTCCCAGATGGCCCCGAGTGACCCTATCCCCAACCCTATTTGTGAGGTCACGCGTTTCAGTTCCTGCTCCAGCTCCAGGCCCTGTGGGCATCCGACTACAGCTGGCCACGCCTGGCCCACTGCGGTGGAGCTTAGCTCCAGACACTGCCATTTCCATCACAAAGGTGTTGCTTCCTTCCTGCCGCGCTACAGGGCTCCCAGTGAGAGTGAAGCTGGGGCACCTGTTGCCCCCCCATCACAGCCCCACACCTAACGAATAGAACCCAGAAATTGCAGCTTCAAAGGCAAAATTAAATTCTAAGGCTATGGAAAAAGGCGCGGAATGAAATAGAGCTGCCGGGATTAAGGGGAGATTGATGCTCAGAGTGACAGCCATCTCACAGACCGAGGGACTCGCCGCCCACCTCCTCGGGCTGGAGAGAGGAGCGGGCGGAAGAGACGGAGGCCCGAGATGCAATCTCCCATCGCGTGACCTCTGGGCTGCCAAGAACAGTAGCTTGGGAGCCACCCTGCAATCTCTTTTGAAAAAATAAAAATCTGATTATATCAGAGACATGAGCCTATTTCTCGTTTGGAAACTTTCCCAGCTGGCCAGGTCCCCAGAATATCCTCAAAGGAGTACATGGAGGGCCGGCGCCGCGGCTCACTAGGCTAATCCTCTGCCTGTGGCGCCGGCACCCCAGGTTCTAGTCCCGGTTGGGGCGCCAGATTCTGTTCCGGTTGCTCCTCTTCCAGTCCAGTTCTCTGTTGTGGCCCGGGAGGGCAGTGGAGGATGGCCCAGGTCCTTGGGCCCTGCACCCCATGGGAGACCAGGAGGAAGCACCTGGCTCCTGGCTTCGGATCAGCGCGGTGCGCCGGCCGCAGCGGCCATTGGAGGGTGAACCAATGGCAAAGGAAGACCTTTCTCTCTGTCTCTCTCTCTCTCACTGTCCACTCTGGAAAGAACCTTACGTCGGCAGCACGTTCTGGACTCACCCAGGGCTGCCGCTGGGGGCAGGTGTGGGGGGGTCCTCTGCACCTTGCGTGTCCGGGGCACTGCCCACTTCAGAGCCAGGTCCGCCAGCTGTGAAATGAACATCTTGGACCCAATAACCCCCTCCTCAAAGTTCCTGCAATTTTCCTTAATCCAAGTGACCTGAGACCCTCATGGGATTGAACATCAAGCATGAGACAATGCCTTCTCAGCTAGACCCAGAGGTGTAAAATCACAGAACAACAAATGCCGACGCATCCCCTCCCGGAGGGCCCAGAGCTTGTGAAACAAGGCTCGCAAGGACTCTTCCCAGACCTGTGATTCCCCAGGTATTAGCTCTGCTCAGCCTTGGGCCCAGCAAGCCGGACACGTGCACCTGCTTCCCCCCTGCTGCCTTCCTCCTGCCAAGAGGACAGAGTGCGCGAGGCAGACAGGCGACGGACACTCATCTGGGCGTCCGGCCAAGGGATCCTGCAACCTACTGAGCTGCTTGACCTCACCTTTCCGCCCCTGCAGAAACAAATCTGTATCTAGCGTCAGGGTTGCTATGGCAACGTGAAGAGATGCCGTAGATGCCACAGTGCCTACAAATGCCACCCCAGCAAACTGAGGGGCTCGCAATAACCACAGGGAGTGATCGAGACTTAAAATTGGGTGCAGACTCAGGACCAGGGCTGTGGGCTGACCCCCGTCGGAGCAGGTTCCTCCCACATGCGGTCCTAGGCTCTGCACACGCTGATGGCTGCTGCAAACATGAAAGACTGAGGGTTGCCGACCTCACCACCATGGGGGAGTGTCGCTCCCCCTCTTCGTGGAGGAACGACACAGGACCCTGCGCTGTTCTTTTGTCTGCTCGGCCCTCCCCGGGTTTGCTGCTGGTTCTTCCCGGGTTGGCTACCGTCCCTTCCACCTCCGTGGAAGGGCGGTTCCCCCTGCCACTTTCCCCACTTCCGCAGGAGAGTGGCACACCGCCGGCCGGCTCTCTTGGGGGCTGCACAGGTGTTCCTTCAGATGTTCCCCTTAGATGTTCCTGGTGCATGTTGTCTCCTCCTTTATAGTCCTCCTCCGCCAATCCCAACTCGGCTGCCCACACGCCGAGTACGCTGCTCTCCTCCAATCAGGAGCAGGATCAGCTCCTGGAGGTCAGCACTCAAGTTGGCAAGAGGCAGCTGTGTAGAAGCTGTTTCCTCCTCTCCCAGCGCCATATTGTGGGAGAGCAGATGCATAGAATAAGTCTTAATTCCAGTAACTCAGTCCAGTCCGGGTTGCTCCCCACAGGGGAGGAGCCAGAAGTCTGTACTTGGAGAGAAATCTCCCCATCGCAGAGCACAGTGTGGATCAAGTACAACCTCATGGCCTGAGCTGACCTGCGGTGTGGCACCTGCCATTCCTGGCCACACAGCGTGTGGTCTCTCCTTGTGCTGTTGGAGACCCTGGAAGGTCCACACGGCCTTGGGCAATTATTAATTTCAGAATCCAATTCATTGAAACCCAATATGCCTACACTTGAAGGCACTCATCAAAGTTTCTGGATAAAGTCTGATAAACATGAGGATGCTTCAAAAATAGATCATGGAAAATGGAATGAAGAATTTATTTTGATTGAAAAAATTTTGAAATCTATGCAACAAGGAGGTTTTAAAAAGTGCATGACAATTTTATATCAGGAAGAAGCTGCATGGATTCCAATTTTTGTTTCACGAGAAATACACTCACCTTTCACTGCCGATTCCCTGACTTCCTGAGGTCCCCTCACGCAGTCATGTGACACAACCACAGCTGGGATGCACAGTGCAGCCAGCTCCTCTGGGCACCGGAGCTCTGGGCGTCAGCCCCGCCTCTGCTCCGGGTCATCCTCACCCGTCTTTACCCCCACGCGTTAGACTCGCCTTCCACACAATCTCATACAAGCACACATGGGGAGCACACAGCCACTGCGCCCAGCTTCTCGCACTCAGTATTTTCTCGTGACTGATCCATGTTCCTTGCACGAGTTTCCCAGGCCTTTTTTATTTCTGAATCTCGGGGCACGTAGGGTTCATCAGTCCACCTGATGGCAGACACGTGGGTTACTATGGATAAAATGGCTCTGAGTCTGCAAGTCTCACTCCATGCCAATCTCTTTACGTTCAGTCACTCCTGTGGCTGAAGCTCACTGTGGCTGAAATTCACGTTTCTTTGAAAGTGGTGGATGTGGGCATCACCTGTGCCTTTGATATGTGGTAGACGTGGCGTTGCCTCCTGTGTCTGTGATACGTAGTGGGCGTGGGCATCACCTCCTGTGTCTCTGATATGTGGTGGACGTGGCGTTGCCTCGTGTGTCTGATACGTGGTGGACGTGGCATTGCTCCTGTGTCTGATACGTGGTGGACGTGGGCATCACCTCCTGTGTCTCTGCTATGTGGTGGACGTGGGCATCACCTCCTGTGTCTCTGATACGTGGTATATGTGGGCGTTGCCTCCTGTGTCTCTGATACGTAGTGGATATGGGCGTCATCTCCTGTGTCTCTGATACATGGTGGACGTGGGCATCGCCTCTTGTCTCTGCTATGTGGTGGACGTGGGCGTCGCCTCCTGTGTCTCTGCTAGTGGTAGACGTGGGCGTCACTTTCTCTGTTCATCTCCCACCTGTGTCTCCTCTTTTGTGAACCTGCTGATCAAATAGTTGCCTGGTTTTTGCACTGGGTCATCTGTCTTCTGATCAGTCCTTTGTCAGCACTGTGGTTTAGACAGTTTTCTCCCAGTCCGGAGGCTGTTTAATACCAAAACACAGTATTCTGTGCCTTAAGTATTATTTCTGTACCAGCGCCTCATTTACACTTAGACAAACGTGCCAGACCGGTGGAAGGCACGTTCTACCCGAACTTCCAGATGAAGAAAGTAAGTCTCAGAAGAAGCTGAGCCACTTCGTGTCACGTGGTCTTGCATGACAGTTGACAATCAGCCCTGCTTACAGTTGGCAGCAGCCCAGCGTTCGTCTGCTTGCTCTCTCGTTTTTCTTGGACCTGTGAGTGTGCTTCAAGAAGTTCATGGACAAGGGGAGTTAAAAGATAAACTCGAATCCGTGCAAGTGTAACAGATATTTTCATGAATGTTCTGAAGACTTCCCACGCACGGATTTCCAAATCTTCTCCAGCAAAACCAACTCACGTTCTCACTCATTCCCCACGCTTATCGGAGACCCGGTGTCTACAGTGCTGAGGACCGCGTCTTACCACAGAGCAGCCCCTCTGATACTTGATGCAATTCCTCTCTCCTCTTTGGGGCCCTCCTCCAACTGGCAGGAAGCTGCCCGCCGCCGCCTCCTTCTGACTCTCTGTGACTGGTTCCACCCTGAGTTGTCAGCGTGTGACCGAGCCCTGGCCGCCGTCCACACCACCACACTGCCCGGTCCTGCTCAGCTCTGCCCGGCCCTGGGGAGGGGTGCCAAGGCATGGCTGCACATATCTAATCACAGCGGCCGCACTTACATGTCCACTTCAAGGTCTTGGCTTTCATGAGCTGCTAAGTCCACTACCACCACCACCTTCTCAAACTTCTTTACCACCCCCCCTTTTCCTCCGTGGGGAAACCAGCTGGGGCCGGGTTTTCTCTCGCTTTCAGTGGACAGAATCCCAACGAGGAGACCAGAACAGGACCTCTCACTCCACGCAGCAGCTTTCCCGTCGCGGCCCGGCCACCTGCACTGAGCGTGGCATCTCTGTGTCACGTGCAGAACACTGGGCTCCCGGAGACCCGGCTGTCAGGGCTCACGTCTGTCACCGTGCTTACGTCTGCAAAACGGGACGACCCCTCTGTGCCTGGCAGCTACGTGAGCATGGGGCACTGTGTCGGATTCACCGTGCAAACCCTGGCACTTAACAAGTGCCTGGCATCGCTGTGATGTGTGGCACGCACCGACCTGAGAAGGTTCTGGGGGCGGGGGGGACGCGTTTCACTGCTGCAAGTGACCATGGGGTTGCAGGGGAGGGACTGTCACCTTTACCTAACAGTGTCCTGGTGGCTAAGGAATGTCTGCAGCCGGAGCCCTTGGCAGGACAGCGGTGCTGTTCCCGTGGGAGGACGCGGTCCTGCGCTGGAAACAGGGCTGCCCACAGCGCACCTGCTCTTCCGTCGTCCCAAGAGACTCACTCACAGCCTTCTAGCGCACCTGCAGCCTTGTAGCTGCGCCCCTCCATGTCTCCGGCCAGCCCTCGCTCCACAAGGGCTGCACCCAGCACCACCTCCTCATTTCATGTCTTAATCGAGTCACCTGCCAACACCCGGGAAGAAACTCGACGTCCGTGCCCCACAGAGCTCAGCCTTCCGTGACCTTCTGAACGCATCATGAATGGACTCCCACACACACTTCCCCCACACATCAGCAAGAGTGTGAATGAACCAACGCAGGGGCTGCGAGTGTAACTGACTTTATAAAGGACAGCACTGATGACTTTCACTGAGTGTGATCTCGATGTCGCGACTCAGAATAGACACCCCCAAAGCAGGGCACCATGAGCCAAGGCGACCCCAGAACCAGGAAGGTCAGTGGGCCCCAGCCTTCCTGCTCAAGGCCTGACCCTGGAGGCGTTCGCTGATGTCCATCCCCTGAGAGCCCTGGACTCGGAGGCCAGCGTTAGCTCACACCCCCTGTCCACTCGCCATCAAACCCAAGCGCTGAAATGTACAGTTTTCCCTGGGTGTCTTCCTCATAACTTGTGAAAGCTCCCAGGCCACACAACTCTTCAGTTCTATACACTCGCTGTGCTCGCGCCCGTCCCCCTGCGTTATCGAGGTGTCAGCCGTGAATCTTGATGCCGGCAAGGAGGTCCGTCTTTCACTCCCTACGACGACACGGGGGCGAGATAAGAAGTTGCACAGTGTTTTTCATGCACTACCTTCTGCCTCCCCGTGACCACCTGATGCATGAGCCTTCACACACATTGTGCACGTGTGATAGTGACGGCACGTGCTGGCCAAGGACACACACAGCTGCAGGCGCACACGTGTGGACCCACACTGCCGTCCACTGAACCACGGGTGCTGACTCAGCCCGAGGACACTGAGGGCCCCAGGGTCCAGCAGCACTTGACGACAAATTGAAATTGTCCTCCCCATGCTTCCTTCTCACACACCCTTAACGCAGAGGCCCTGCTGTGATTCTCAGTCTCCCGACCCCGTCACAAGGTCGCTCTGAAATTACCCTGGAGACAGTTTGCCACGAGGCCGGCGCGCGTGGCTAAGGGAACAGGGAAAGTACAGCTGGATCCTTTCTGGTGATATTTAGGGCTCCAAAGGGGCCCCACTTTGAATGCCCTCTTCTCTCTCGGAACTTGTTGGTCCGCTTTACTTCTGGTGTGATTTTAATCTATCTCTAAGGATCTCCTGGCACAGTTGCGTAATGGGACGAGACGGCCATTCTGACTTGTCCTGTGCCTCACCAGCACTGCACCTGTTTCTCTGGTTCCCACCCACAGAGAACACAGCTCCGCACTCCTCAATGTCAGCCCCAAGTGTTCTGGGTGAACCACGGCCGGGTGGTCAGGACGCACGTCCTTGGCCATCTTCCTCCCAAGCAGTCCTTCACCTCCTACCTCGACAAATCCCTGTGTGCCAACCCACACCTGGGATAACTGCGTGGATCCCTCAAAGGCACATGGAAGAGCTAAGCCCACGCCCCAGTGCCTGTGCCCAGTAAACTGAGGCGCAGCCATGGCAGAAGGCTTAGCGGAAGAACGAGAGTCTACGACCCGTGGCCTGTTTTGTCAGCGTGGAGCATGAGAGGGGCCCAGCAGGTGCGAAGACAGCAAAACAGTTTTTGGGTTGAATTCAGGAGAAAACAAATATCACCCATAATCTCACCATTATTAAAACGCCGCTACACTCCACATTCAGCCTTTGGACTGTGTGCACCTGCGTGTGTGCGTGAGCTCAAAGGCTTTTTTGCTCCAATAAAACCTCATCTTTCTTTTTTTTAATTTTTTTGACAGGCAGAGTGGACAGTGAGAGAGAGAGACAGAGAGAAAGGTCTTCCTTTGCCGTTGGTTCACCCTCCAATGGCTGCCGCGGCTGGCGCACCGCGCTGATCCGATGGCAGGAGCCAGGTGCTTCTCCTGGTCTCCCATGGGGTGCAGGGCCCAAGCACCTGGGCCATCCTCCACTGCACTCCCTGGCCACAGCAGAGAGCTGGCCTGGAAGAGGGGCAACCGGGACAGAATCCAGCGCCCCGACCGGGACTAGAACCCGGTGTGCCGGCGCCGCAAGGCGGAGGATCAGCCTAGTGAGCCACGGCGCTGGCTTAAGACCTCATCTTTCAATTCCTCTTCTCCACCCTCCATCCCAAGCACCACCGAGTGTGCATCCCAGCAGCCTGCTGTCACCCACAAAGTCAGCTCGCTGCTGTGCACAGGTTGTTCCACACCCTCTCACCGCACTCGGGGACCGGGAGCATTTTCTCAAGCCGATAGATCTGTAAAGCACCACTCTGCAACTCTGAAGCTGCCCCACCCTACTTTGAACACCAAAAGATGGGTGCCGGATGGCTTCTCTGCTTAGCGGGCAGGGTTTCTAATGCATTCCGCCCCCAGCACCTGTGTGGAACCATGGTGGTTATGAGGTGTGCGGCCAGCTTTGCACACACGGTTTTCTGTAGGGAGCACACAGAATGCCGCACGGCCAGCATGAAAACATTCTGAAAGTGCCTTTCGTAATAATTATACCCCTGGTCAGACTCCTGCCACCGTGGGCGACTCCCGCGGCCGCTTTGCCTGGCCAGCACAGCGACCGGCAGTGACGGACACTGCCATCCGGTCCTGGGCCGGCCTCTGCTTCTCTTAAGGAGAGGCTGAGGCTGGTGCCCACGTCTCGGAGCCTGTTTTACCTGCTGGCCACGGCCTGCTCCCTGGGGCAGACACAGCCAGACCCCGCCTTGCCCTGCAACGCAGAGCCCCACCCTCTTCAGGGCCAGGTTTTCGCAGTGGACATCCGAACCACGTGAGGCCGGTTCCTCGGTCTGTTTTGCTTTGGGTGAGACACGCTACCTCGCACCTGTGTCCGGAAGTAGAAGCGGCCACAGGAACCATCTCATGGGTTTGCTGCAAGGACAGTGAATGACGCAATGCTGTCGGCAGGGCTTTGGGAGACCTGAGCCAACCCTGACCACTTCCATCCCACAAGACCCCTTTGCTGATGTCAGGAAGCAATGACCCCAGCTGGAACCATCTCTCACTGCTCGGTGCCACACCTACGCACCCTCCGCACACAGTCCCTCAGAAACCACACGGTTACAACATGCACCCAGCACCCACATGAAGCACTGTGCACCCCCTCCAGCAGTGGGTGACCCGAACCACGTGGAGCCAGCACCCAGGGCGTCAGGAGTCACGCGTGGCCAAGGCCACGTGGTCACGAAGCGGCAGGACGTCTCCCGACAGCGACAGTCCTGGCTCCCTTCTTCCATGTTTGAGAAGCCACCCTGATACAATGAACCCTCCTGCTGCCGAGCTGTCCACGCTGTGGCCTGGAGTGTCACGGAATCCAGACCACAGCCGGTCTCTCGGGAGGTGAGTGCGTTGTTTTAGGAAAAGTTTAAAACTTACAAGAGCAGCTCCACACGGAGAAAGGAAATCCGAGTCAGTTAGGAAGAATTAGAGCAGCCTTGTGCTGACAACTGAGTGATTCCAGCAGAGGCTGGACATCAGCCACTTAGAAGGATGCCCGGCGGCTGTGTGCAAATGGGAACATGCAACATGTCATCACACGCCTGTGGCTCCTGGGCTCAGCACAGCTCTTCATGTCACGCATGTGTGGCCCGTTCCATCTCGTGGCCGAGAAGCTGGGACATGTCACGCCTCGTTCATACACTCACCGCCGATACACGCTCTGGTTTGGGACAGTTATGGAAAAGATAAAATTTTGCAGAGAGAAAGGAGAACGTGGGGTGCCTGGAACGGGGGCAAGGGGAGGAATTCCAGGCAAATGGACACAAGAGTGCTTTTCTGGGGGACCCCGTGCTCTGAAGCTGCACCGTGACAGCGGCCCCAGGACCAGACGCATTTTGTAAACCTCCTTTCACCGCATGCCTGAAATGGGTTAGCTTCCTAGTGTGTAATTTATAATTCAAGGCCTCAGGGCCCTTGCTGCTAATCCTGCTAACTAATGTCACAATCAGTCCCCAGGCCTGGAAGACTAGGAAGTCACCGACAGACGTCTCGAGCTAATGAGCACAGCTCGGGGAAGCTGACAAGTGTCAGGAGGAGGCCGCCTTGGAAGTGAGGGGGACTCCAGCCGGGTGCACTTGTTCAACAAAGGAGGATACCAGGCTGTTTCTCAGGACGTAAGAGCCAGATGACGCAGCCCAGCTGGACTGCAAATACAGCTCCCCCGGCAGCATCTGATCATGTCCCCATGGATTCTCTTATTGTTCTGCGAGCCGCTCGGGTCTTCCCAAACAGCTCTGCACTCTGTCTGCTCCCAGATCAGACCAGCACACGCCTTTCACATCAGACTCGGCACACCAGAGACCTCCGGAGGCTTCAGACCACACGACTCCCAGGATGCCCCCTGTCCAGGCTTATCCTGGAAGCCAGGGCACAGACCCAGACTGTGGTGGCCCACACAGCTGGAGGATCAAAGGGACAGCTCTGGAGAAGAGCATCTCCTGACCTCACGAACACGCAAGGGTTAAGCTGCCACCTGCTATACTGACATCCCATATGGCGCCTGTTCCAGTCCCGGCTGCTCCACTTCCTACCCAGAAAGCAGCAGAAGACGGCCCAAGTGTTCAGCCTCTGCCACCTCCATGGGAGACCTGGATGAAGCTCCTGGCTCTTGGCCCAGCCCAGCCCTGGTTGTTGTGGCTATTTGGGGAGTGAACCGATAAATCCAATAGAGAGAACAGAGCCAATAGAGAGAGAAGGCATCTCTCTCTTTCTTTGTCTCTCCTTCTGTGTGTAACTCTTTCAAACAAATCTTAAAAAAATACACGGGGGGTGGGGGCGGCGTTGTGGCTCACTTGGTTAATCCTCCGCCTTGCAGCGCGGGCATCCCATATGGGCGCCGGGTTCTAGTCCTGGTTGCTCCTCTTCCAGTCCAGCTCTCTGCTGTGGCCCGGGAAGGCAGTGGAGGATGGCCCAAGTGCTTGGGCCCTGCACCTGCACAGGAGACCAGGAGGAAGCACCTGGCTCCTGGCTTCGGATCAGCACAGTGCGCTGGCCGCAGCAGCCATTTGGGGGGTGAACCAATGAAAGGAGGACCTTTCTCTCTGCCTCCCTCTCTCACTGTCTAACTCTATCTGTCAAATAAATAAATAAATAAATAAATTAAAAAATACACGGAAAGAAAGCTGTTTAGGAGGAAGGCGGATGCTGATGGACTTTTACAATAAACACTCAGAGCCCATATGACCACTCGTGTGCGTGACCCTTAGCAAGAATTCATGCAGCCATGGAGATGAGGGGCTTGCAAAACCTTCATGGGAAGAGGAACAAAAGGATTCGCTTACTTTGGTGCAAAGCACTGGGAACCCATGCACAGTTTTTCCACAGTGCGCATTTGCCATGACTCCTGTGTAGGGACAGCGGCTATGTGCAGGGACTTCAAGTTCCCGGACAATACGTGGGAAAACTGTGTGTGGTTTTCATTTTTTTGCACCAAAATAAACTAACATTTCAATTCTTTCTTTCCTGCACAGAAGAGGCACACACCCAAGGCCACATGAGAGCTACACGCACTCCTGGAGCCGCACGCGAGGGGAGACCAAGGGCGCGGCACGGCGTGCATCGCAGTGGACGACTCTGCCCACGGACGTCACCGCAGCTCCACAGAAGGACGCGCGCTCTCCTTCCTGGGTGCTGTCTACACACAGCACAAACCTCTGCTAGAGGGCGTCTCTGTCATCTACAACCGCAGAGCGGGAGTACGAAGCCGTCTCATGAACACAAGCAATGACTGTTGCTATTGGGAAATGATTTACCCTGCATTTGCGACTTCTAGAGTTCTAGCAAAGAAAAAAAAAAAAAAACAGTATTTTAATATTACAGCACCCCGGAGGCACCATCAGAAAGCAACGGCAGGAACCGCAAGTGCGTGTTCACTAATCTAATTCTGCATTTGCTGCTGCACTTGGGAATGGGAGAGATGAAACACTCAGTCTACAATGTAATAAAAGTAACAGAGCACGCGGCTAGGCGAAGGCAAACCACTCAGTCCCTGGTGTTTCTGCAGGAAGCGGTGGGTGTGTCAGCCAGAGGCATAATTTCACCAGCTGGCTGTAATGCTGTAAGCTTGCGCTACAGCTGCTTCGTATGTGGTCTGTGTCCCTAATGGAGGCGAGAAGACAAGCTTGTGTGTCCCAGGGCAAACTCAGCACTGTCCTGGGAGACCCTGTGTCCCCCACGATGCCCCAGCTCATCCCTGTCTGAGGTCGTTCCCACACTCGGACCTCAGAAGGGACAGCCTCGTCCTTACCCAGCTCTCTGCTGTGGCCAGGGAGTGCAGTGGAGGATGGCCCAAGTGCTTGGGCCCTGCACCCCATGGGAGACCAGGAGAAGCACCTGGCTCCTGGCTTTGGATCAGCGCGGTGCGCTGGCCACGGCAGCCATTGGAGGGAGAACCAACGGCAGAAGGAAGACCTTTCTCTCTGTCTCTCTCTCACTGTCCACTCTGCCTGTCAAAAAAAAAAAAAAAAAAAAAAAAAAAAAAAAAAAAAGAAGGGACAGCCTTGTCCTTACCCGGTCTGAACCCGCCCTACCTCGAGACCACTGTCCACACGGGGATTTCTCTGGTGTCCTTTGACACACGAGTGGTAACACGGCAGGCACATGCTGGGACTCAGCACCCCCTCCAGCACCAACACGCACACACACACGCACACAGCACACGCATACACGCACACGCACACACTCTGAGTTCAATCTAGAACCTAGTAATAAATGGGTGAGCATGTAGAGGCCACTCCTCAGACCTGCTGCGGAAAATCAGTTCATGAATTGACAATTCATGCCTGGGCGTTGAGATTGCTCCCGACTACCCACTACTTCAAAACAAGCGTGTGGGACGGCCGTTCGCTGCACTGGGGCACGTCCTCACTGGGGTGCCTGCATCCCGTGTGGAATTCCTGCTTTGAGTCCTGGGTTCTCTGCTTCTGATTTAGCTTCCTGCTAATGTGCCCGGGAGGCAGCAGGGAACGGCTGAAGTGCCGGGGCCCCTGCACCCATGTGGAAGACTAGGATGGGGTGCTGGACACTGACGGGGTGCTGGACGCCGACGGGGTGCTGGACTTCTGGCTTTAACCTGGCTGTTTCATGTATTTGCGGAGTGAACCAGCAAATGGAAGATCTCCCTATCTTTACCTCTCTGTCTCTGTCTCTCTGTCTCTGTCTCTCTCTCTGTCTCTCCACCCACCCTGTGTTGCTCTGCCTCCCGAGTAGATGAACATAAGTAAACACTTTTCAAGTGTTGCGATGAATGGCTCTGCACACGTCTCCTGCTGCCCGTGGCTAAGCTCTGATCTTCAGGCTCCCAGAGACGCCCGTGTACGTGTCACTAGCAAGACGCTGACAAGCGGCTCTCCGGATTGGATGAGCGCCCTGCAGCACCGTGCGCCTCTGCCGCCCTCAGCCTCAGCCTCGGAAGACGCCTTCCTTCATCCCGCTTTCTGCCGGCACAAGGAGGGAGTTGGGGAGATCCGGAGAGCGCACCCCGGCTCGTCCCATCTGGTGCAGAAGTTGTTGACGCAAGGATGGAACTGCTTCTAAATGTGAACACCGTGGGAAGACTCCGTTCATACATGACACGGGCTTCACACACAGCTACCGTGATCCCCCTCGGCCTTGGGGGCCTTGCGTACCCTGGAAAGGTGAGCCGGTTGCGCGGCCCCGGCAGACCCGGGTATGTCTGCTGCATGTTGTGCGTAGACATCGAAGGGTCTGAGCCAGTGGTGGCTTTGGTGCTGCTCTTGCTCCTGACAGAGCCATGCGCACAACGAACACACCTGACTGTCCCAAGTCACTGCACCCGTGTCACAGGGCACTCCCGTGGGCTGTGACACGTCGCCGTGACGAGCAGCACGCAGGGAAGGTCCTGAACCACACCTGTGCTTCTTCCCACAGACGGCAACAGCACGATGCCCGTGGCCACAGTCAACGATGAGGGCCCAGAGACGGTCGAAGACACGAAAATAATTGAAAACTCGCCCTGGCCCATCTCGGAGGCCCCGTGCTTCTGGGACGCCTGCACGCCATTTTTTGAGGTCTGGGTTTCACTCGCTTTGGTCCGTTCGGTCACGCCCAGCTTCTAGATGCTGCAAGAACTGATGTCCACGCTGACAAGTGACTTCAGGAAAGTCCTCGCTCGTCAGCTCATGAAAAGGAGAAAACCCGGATCCCTTCAGCCTCACACAGTCCAGCAGCAAAGCGGTGTAACTCGAGATGTTGCTTTTTCCAGCAAAACTGAACACTGGTAAACAAACCGGAACAGAAATTTGGCTTCTAATGTGGGCAAACAGACGCCAGACTAAGTGTCCAGACGTCAGCCAGGGTTCCAAGCCCCCTAGCTCAGTGCACTGCGGCTTTCTCGGTCACTCCCTGTATCTTCTCACAGCTCCCAGGTGACAGGGCTCCCTGCGGAATTTTCACAGTGGCAGGCGGGAGCGGGGAGGCCCCGGCCGGGAGGGGCTCAGCCACGTCCTCATGGCGCTTTACTGCCCGCTCCGCCTTTGCTTATACACAAAGCTGGGGTCGCGCTGCCGTCTCTTGTGATGTGACGACTTCTGCAACAGCTGTTACGACACAACTCACACGCCACAGAATTCACCATTGCACTGCTCAGGTCAGGGGATTCTGGTGCATTGCACACTCGCACGACCATCCCCACTCCCTAGTTTCTGAACACCTTTATGACACCCCCCCCAAAGGAAACCCCAAGTCCATCGGCAGTCCCTGTCCTGCCCATCCTGAGACCTGGGAACCCAACTACTTCCTGTCCTGCATTGCTCAGAGAATGAGTCGCACACACGCGGCACGGCCTCCGATGGTTTCCAAGTCCCCCAGGCCGCGGCTCCAGCCAGTAATTCCCTCCGTCGCACTGAGCAGCGTTGCACTGACTGGATGTGCCTGTGGTTGATCCTTCGGTGTTTTGACTTTGGGGCCCTTGCCACCTCGTGGTTATGATGACAAATGCCACTGTGCGCATCCGTGTACAGGGTCTGTAGGATCGTCTGTGTACAGGGTCTGTAGGCACATCCGTGCACTGGGTCTCTAGGATCGTCTGTGCACAGGGTCTGTAGGCACATCCGTGCACTGGGTCTGTAGGAGTCCGTGTACGGGGTCTGTAGGAGGTGCGTGTACAGGGTCTGTGGGAGTCCATGTACGGGGTCTGTAGGAGGTGCGTGTCCAGGGTCTGTGGGAGTCCGTGTCCGGGGTCTGTGGGAGTCCGTGTCTGGGGTCTGTAGGAGTCCGTGTCCGGGGTCTGTAGGCACATCCGTGCACTGGGTCTGTAGGAGTCCATGTATGGGGTCTGTAGGAGGTGCGTGTACAGGGTCTGTGGGAGTCCGTGTCCGGGGTCTGTGGGAGTCCGTGTCCGGGGTCTGTGGGAGTCCGTGTCCAGGGTCCGTGGGCGTCCGTGTCTGGGGTCTGTAGGAGTCGTGTCCGGGGTCTGTGGGAGTCGTGTCCGGGGTCCGTGGGAGTCCGTGTCCGGGGTCTGTGGGAGTCCGTGTCCGGGGTCTGTGGGAGTCCGTGTCCGGGGTCCATGGGAGTCCATGTCCAGGGTCTGTGGGAGTCGTGTCCGGGGTCTGTGGGAGTCCGTGTCCGAGGTCTGTGGGAGTCCGTGTCCGGGGTCTGTAGGAGTCCGTGTCCGGGGTCCGTGGGAGTCCGTGTCCGGGGTCTGTGGGAGTCGTGTCCGGGGTCTGTAGGATCATCCGTGTCCGGGGTCTGTGGGAGTCCATGTACGGGGTCTGTAGGAGTCGTGTCCGGGGTCTGTGGGAGTCGTGTCCGGGGTCTGTAGGATCATCCGTGTCCGGGGTCTGTGGGAGTCCGTGTCCGGGGTCTGTGGGAGTCCGTGTCCGGGGTCTGTGGGAGTCCGTGTCCAGGGTCTGTGGGAGTCCGTGTCCAGGGTCTGTGGGAGTCGTGTCCGGGGTCTGTGGGAGTCTGTGTCCGGGGTCTGTGGGAGTCCGTGTCCGGGGTCTGTGGGAGTCGTGTCCGGGGTCTGTGGGAGTCCGTGTTCGGGGTCTGTGGGAGTCGTGTCCGGGGTCTGTGGGAGTCCGTGTCCGGGGTCTGTGGGAGTCCGTGTCCAGGGTCTGTGGGAGTCCGTGTCCAGGGTCTGTGGGAGTCCGTGTCCGGGGTCTGTGGGAGTCCGTGTCCAGGGTCTGTGGGAGTCCGTGTCCGGGGTCTGTGGGAGTCCGTGTCCAGGGTCTGTGGGAGTCCGTGTCCGGGGTCTGTGGGAGTCCGTGTCCGGGGTCTGTAGGAACGCTGCTCTGCAGGTCTCCCGTGTGTGAGCCCGGAGGTGGAACTGCATGCTGCCTCTGCCTGTTCCCGCTGCCCCTCTTCTGTCTGATCTCCTCTGTTGGTTTCAGGGATTCCTCTTTCTTTCACTTTCCGGTCCCCCCTCTTAAAGTTCCTCTTTCTCTGCAAGTTCAGCCTCTCATGGCCTTGCATCTGTCAGCCGCCTAACACCTTTCCTTCCTCTGGTGGCTCCTTGCTGCTGACCTGTCGCTTACATAATGCGCATTTCACTCAATCAAGGTTATTGACCAGGCTCTCATAGCATCTCTATACCATGACGGAAACTGTCTTTTTTTAAAAAGGTATTTCCTAAAAAAAAAAAAACAAAACAAAACAAAACAAAACAAAAAAAACCTATTTCCTAAAAACATAAATTATTTCTTGCATGTGTCTGGATTTTCTCTTTACCCCAAAATGACTCCTTCATCCCAGTGACTCAGCAGTTCCTGCCTGTGACACAGCCCCCGGCTCCGACAGGTGCTTGCCCAGCTGTAACACGACCTAGTGCTAAGATCCGGGCCTCACCTGTGTCTCGCGTCCCGGATCCCCCGGAAGACGTGTGCAGAAGATCCCACTGCCCCCGGCGAACTCGCGCCCTCCCGCGCCCAGGCCTGCCTGCTCCCAAGCGAACGCTTCTCTAGGTTTCTGTCATATTCACGGTGCCTTTTCCAGCGTGGCTCCTGTGCGTTTCCATGGGAACCTGGGAGAGTGACAGAGATCATTAGCGGCTGAGCTCTTTCCTCGTCTTGTTGGAGACCCCACGGCATTGCCTGCAAATCCCGAGTTGAGGGCACCGGTGCCCAGCCCGTCAGCCTGCTCTTCTGTCCTGCGCGACTCTGAGCCTGGAACACTGCCTGCAGAAAACCGCCTTCCCCGCTCTGGTGTGTGTCTGTTTAAGTCTGGTGTGACCCGTGACCACAGCTTAATCAAACAAGAAGAGGAACTGTGACCAACAAGAGGAAGAGAGAAACGGGGTGTAGAGAGGAGCGGACCCAGCTCGGATGTCGCGACGTAGCGCTCCTGCGCGGTCTTTGGCCTGCCATGCTGATGCGATGGCTGGCGCTCTCGTAGTCACCTTAGCAGATGTGGCTGAGGCCATGCGTCAGCACAGCACCGAGGACTGGCAGGTGCCAAGACCCTCACAGCACTGAGGAGCTGCAAGATAGAAACGCATCTGTCCTGTCTCAGCACTCTTACTTGATACGGAAAATCGAGCGGATAGCCTAATGCTGAGATGTGCGGCTCGCGATGTGTTCCTCAATGCTTGTACACATAAATACTGATTACACTCACCAACGGAAGCTCGTGTTACTACTCAAAACGTGTGTCTTTGTATATAATAGTGAGCATCGCACAGGACAGACACACGCCAATCCTGAGAAAGAGGCTGGACTCCAGCTCGGTGCCCTCCCCCGTCGACCACTGACCAGCAAACCCGGAAGTTTCAAGTCTCCCAGACCCTCTAGAAATGGACTTCTCTTGACCCCGAGTCTTGGGGGAAGGAATGTGAATGCCCATCATTTAAATGTCCTCAATCAAGCTCTGGTGTAACCGTTGCCATTCTACACCCACCGTGACTGTGCAGGAGGGAACGGCGGTGGAGCCTACAGCTTCCGTTACAGATTTATCCAAGTTGTCACAGTGCTGTGCTGAGCCAGGCTCTGACAGCCCAGCTTTGACTGACAGGGCGCAATTAGCTGTTCTGAAACGTGTGCTACAGGACTCAGTCGGAACAGCGCTGGTGGCTGCGGTCACACTCAGATGTTAACATCGTTCGGAGAGTCTCAGACAGCAGGGGCGTGTCCCAGCTCGCATAGCCTTCCTGCTGAACTGATCGTGGCACAAAAGGGCCTCCGTAATCTGTAAAATCACACCTGTCACAGCGACTTGACCTCATTAACACAGCTTCCTGATCCGTGGCAAATTATCAGCAACACAGAATCCACGGCTCTCCAGCTAAGGACGGCGCCTGCCCTGCGTTCCCACTGACACGTGCGCGGAGTGGGAGGAGTTTATAGAGACCAGCTCTGAAGCTGACCACACGCTATGAAGACATCCACTCTGTAATAATCCCTCATCCTTTGGGGAAGCAAGTCTCATCCCAACCCATCCCAACCCATCCCAACCTCAAACAGCGAGCTGGGTTTTCCTTCATTTAATTCTCTAAAGACAGGATTAAAATGAAGACAATTGAAGTGAATCTGGAAGTGGAACACACTATTGAAAACACTGAATTGAACACAGCCCCTATTTCCACGTATACATTACATAGGTGATGTGCACACGCGGCGACAACCCACACAGGCCAGTGGCTCGTCTCCCCGCCAACCTCCCCTGCAGAAACTCCAGCTGCCGGGTCTCGAGTGGCGGCCCGGGGCCTACGCTCAGCTTGCACGCACAGCCCACACTCCTTACTTTCGTGGGCAGGCGTACTGGGGACCACACCAAGTTGCATTGAGACACATGTGGTATGAGGGAGGTAGCCCAATCCCAGAGCTGTGCCGGGCAGCAGGCATGGACGGCCTTGAGGACCAGACGCACCTGCAGGGGTCAGGCACTCAGCTGCACGCGAGGCCCCGAAGCCCAGACTGGAGAAGCGTCCACTCCAGAGAATCCTCGCTCAGCAAAGTTTTCTAAGATGCACGGCAAGAACCAGGCTTCAAACACTGCAGCAAAACCCCGACATGAATGCACGAGCAATCACATGTGTGCATGCATGTGTGCACACGTGTGCACACACAGCGCTGCAGCGTGTATACAGGTGCATCACTGTGTGCACACACACTTTATCCCATGCACACATGACGTGTGCACGTCTACAGCGTTTTCCCCCTCCTCTGGGCCCAGGAGGAAAGAACACACTGGCATCGGCCTCCAGCTGGGGGTGAGGCGCGCTCCCCCAGCGCCTGTGACAGCTTGATGTTCCGTCCAGGGCAGCTCTTCCGTAAGGATGGGAAGAAGGAAAACTAAATGTCAAGCGGATGCACTTGTGTGTTTGGATGCGTGCTGGAGGTGCCGGAAGCTTCTAGAAGCTCCACTGAAAGGCACCTGACATTTCAGTGAGGAGGAGCTGCCCACGCAAGGCTCTGCACTGCCCTGGCCATGCCCAGGAGGAAGTGAATTAAATCTTGAAAGAAATTCAAAAGCAAAATAAAACCGGAAGTGCTCTCCAAGGATCCAAACAAACCCCGGCGTATTCCACAGACACACAGAACCACAGTTCGTCCTCTCATTCTGTTAAAAAATAGGCCACCCCGCCATCCATCCACCCACCCTTCTGTCTGCCCATCATCCATGTATCCTAATTTCTGCTGACAACACAACATAAAATAAACCTTTTATTAGGGTGAGACCTCGTGTCCCAAATCACATCACTGGCACGGCCACGGGAACTGTGCTGTGTTGCCAGGGCACCAGGGTCACCAGAGTGAACACTGAGGGCAGGACCAGCACAAACCTCCCCCTCACCTCTTAACTGCCCCCTAGCACTTCACCAAGGAAGAGTCGACCTCCAAACACCAAGCGCCAGGAAGGGTCCGGACGGACGGGAGCATCCGGGGGAGCCCAGAAAGCCTCCTCCCACTGCTCCAAGTGCTCACCGGCGATACCTCGCTCTCCCACAGCGGCGGGATGGGCACCCGCAGAGACGCACGGCCCCTGTGCCTGCATCCTGGACAATGCACCTCTTCCCCAAAATGAAGCCAGGACATCCATGAACGTACTCCAGGAATAGCAGGTTCCCTCTGAGACTTGTCCTTACCTGACTGCTCAAATTTTCTGTACCAGGAGAGTGACACGGCTGAGACTCTAGGAGAGGGGTCTGGACGGAGCCACCGAGTTCCCAAGCCTCCCGTTGCCCGGCTCTGGTTGGGCTGCTTCTGACTGGCCAGGCACAGAGACAGACTCGGTTTCCCTTTCCTGCCCAGGGACTGCCCATCCTGGGAAATCCTGCAGCACCACGAGAGAACGCCCGCACACGGACAGTCACACACGCGGTCCTGAAATGCACACGGCCAACACGGAGGGCACCATTTGACACTTGCACAATGGGCCGTTTTATCTGGGACACCCAGACTTCGGGTTCCCTTGACGAGATGGCCACGTGGAGGAGGGGACAGCAGGGACGATTCCATCTGCACGGGGACACGGAGCCGCTGAGATCCCACAGTCTCAGGCACCAACATCCGGCCAAAGAGCACACAGGGAAACCCAAACCACATCATTCCCAAAACCATTCCCAGCGCTTCCTGGTAACCAACCAACCAACCCACCAGAAGCGCTCTAGGCAGGTCTACGGTGGAGAACGGGCGAGCGTCCCCCAAGCTCTCACACGGAGCACTAAGAACCCCAGGCACGGTGTCGGCAGCTCTCGGAGGCAGAGGCCGCGAGCCGAAGGCTGCGAGGGCCAAGTGGGACTCACCTGTCTTCCTGGCCAGCTGATTTCTTCCGACAGACGATGACAGCTGGTGCATACTTGGCAGTAGACTCGGAACTCTGCCTGACGTCCCACACGGCGGGGCTGCTGGCTCTCACCCCAATGATCCTCACCCCTTTCTTCACCTTGGCCCTGTGGGGACAGTAAGCGCAGGTCCACGTCAGCTCTAGGGACTCCCCGGGACCCTGCTGGCTCTGGGGGGGCCGGGGGACTGACTCACACACAGCCGCCTTGCAGGTGTAGGCTCACGACATAGAGGAGTCAAACCCAAATTCGCCATCCCCCTCCATCCACCTGTGCCAGGTCTCCTTTAACGAAGGAGCCACGGCAGCACACCACAGCCAGCAGTGTGAGAGCCACACAGGAGCAGAGTGTGCACATGCAGTTTACACCCATAATGTAAACGCTTTCTTTTTCTAAAGGATGTATTTACTTAATAATTTGAAAGGCAGAATTACAGAGAGAGAAAGAAATCTCCCATCTGCTGCTTCACTCGCCAAATGGCCTCAGTGACATGGCTGTGCCAGGCAGGAGCCAGGAGCTCCTTCCGGGTCTCCCACATGGGTGCAGGGTCCCAAGAACTTGGGCCATCCTCCACTGCTTTCCCAGGCCACAGCAGGGAGCTGGATTAGAAGAGGAGCAGGCAGGACTTGACACAGTGCCCGTGTGTGAGGCCAGCATGTGCCATGGCTCCTGCCATAAAAATCACCTGAATGGGGTCGGTAACAGGCACCACCGTGACCGATACTGACTGCTTGCCGTGAACCACTCATCTACATTCATCATCGTTGTCTCATTTCATTCTCCCAAGGCCCTCTGAGCTCCGCCCCATTTTAATCCCCCCGGATGGATGGACACCAGAGCAGGTGAGCCAGGACGTGGGCCAGCTCCTGGCCGCCGCACGGGTGTGACAATGCTGGGCTCCTCCTCCACCTCACCGTGAACTTTCTAGCGCCGACTCGGGGGCACGTGGTCACGTTCCCTGCCCGTCAACACTGCCCGGTCCACGCCACGTTATCTGTCCTCACTTCAACATCAGCTAAAATATTCACCACGGTAAGTGGGCTCCGTGCCCCCCAGAGCCCTTCTGTCTCGGAGGGGTGGATGGCAGTCCCCAGGGTCTGTCACCAAGAAATCAGCCCATCGGGTGCTCCGGACGCTGCGTGGGCAAGGCAGGCAGCAGCAACGCTGGCTCCCATGTGCCCTGGTGTGTCGGAGGCTGCAGCAAACCTGTACGGACAGGAACTCTGGTACGAGGGCTGCGCCGTGAGTGTGGACTGAGTCACACACTCACCTTGGAAAAACAGGCAGGGGTGAAGCCAAGGGAAGCTGGAAGCCCTCTGAGGGGGCCTGGGCAGACAGGAAGCTGGGGGAGCCCGGGGGCTACGGCCCACAGTGTGCCCGGGGGACCCTGCGCAAACCCCCGGCTCCAGCCTCGGCACATCCAGGTGATGGCATGCGAGTGAGGTCACCTGCTGCAGGGGTGAGGCGAGGGGGGGGCACTGCCCCGACACAGCTCCCTTCTCACGGAGGAGAGGCCCGCGTGGCAGGCTGCAGTGGGGACCTGGGCCTCAGTGGGCCTCCACTGACAGGAGACTCCCCCACCCCCACCCTGGGCACTCAGCCTGGCCTGTGCTGCAGGGGCGAGGCGAAGGGGGCACTGCCCCGACACAGAACACTCCCTTCTCATGGAGGAGAGGCCCGCGTGGCAGGCTGCCGTGGGGACTTGGGGCTTGGGAGGGCCCCCGCTGATGGGAGACCCCCACCCCGGGCACTTGGCTTGGCTGTGCTACAGGCCGCAGCACACACCCCTTCACAGGCCCTGTCTCGCCTCACTGCTGGTGAATGTTCTTTGTCTTTCTAAATTATTTTTAAACGTTTTATTGAAATGCAGGTTACACACCAAGAAGTGCACATAAAGGGTACAAGTGAGGTTTTGTTCCTCCGATCAAGCTTGTCACCGACACCCAACTAAGAACAAAACAGCAGTCCTTCCCCAAGACCCTCACCACCCCCCCTCCACCTGTTTTCAGTGTGAAGAACCCTCTCACGCTGGGATGACTCAGCGGGCAGTAGTGTAACTACAGACCAGAGGCCATGGCCTCCGTGCAGGTCTTGCCCTCGTCTATAAATGAATGACCACAAGGAAGAGGAAACGTGATGTCTGTCTTCTGGGTCTGGCTTATTTCACTCGGCGTAACCATCTCCAGTTTCAGCCATTTTGTTAGGAATGTCATGATTCCATTTTCTGGGCTGAATACTATTCCATCGTGAATGTGCACCACATCTTTATCCAGTCACCAGCTGATGGACATGCGGTGGGTTTCCTGTCTTAGCTGCCGTGAACTGAGCTGCTATAAACGTGGGAGTGCAGGTAGCGCTTTCAGACGCTGATTAATTCCGCTTGGGTACGTTCCCAGGAGTGGGATGTCGCTGGGCCTTGCGGCAGGTCTACTGGTACTCTTCTGAGGACCCTGACTATTCCCATACGGTTGTACCAACTTGGGTTCCCACCAGCAGTCTATAGGGTGCCTTTGTCTCCACATCCTCGCCAGCATTTGCTGTTGTTTGACATTCGGGTGAGAACTAACGAGAGTGAGACGCCCTCTCCTTGTGGTTTTTATTTGCATCTCCCTGATGGCTGGTGATCCCGAGCACTTTTTCCAAGTGTCTGCTGGCCACTTGCATCTCATCCTTTGGGAGACGCCTGTTCATGTCCTCTGCCCGCTTCTGAACTGGGCTGTTTCGTGATGGCGCCTGGACCAGGCGTCCACTGGGCCTCGCCCTGTGCTGGTGTTGGTGGAGCTTTGCGTTCCCTGACTGCGAGACCTCAGCAGTGCTTCCCACCACACGCTGCATCCCAGGAGTTGGCTTGGGGACTTGCGGAAGCCAAGGTGGTGCTGGGCCAGCGGGCACTCCCCTGCCTTGACCAGTCCACTGGGACAGGGGACCTGCTTCCTGGGCCTGCGTGTGTAGTGCATATTCTTCACAGGTAGCATCATGTACGTGCAAAGACGTTTTGTGTTTTAAATAGCGACCTTATCAGACAACCTTTCGAAGAAGCCCGTGCGTGCCCAGGCCAGGAGGCCACCTGACCGTCGGGAGACTTGGCTGAAACTCAGCAAATTAGTTCTGACTGCAGCCTGCAGAAAGCCAAATTGCATGCACAGATGAGCTGGTACAGGAAGTCCAATTCACTGCAGATAGCTCCTATTATATGAAGATGAATTCATAGGCTGTTCCAATTACTGTGCACTGGAATTTTATTGAATCAAATTTGCTCTAAATAAATAGGTCATCAGCCTGACTTTGGCAATCTTTCTATTACGCAGAAGTGTCAGTACACAGGCCTTTTGTGATGTATAATGGGCTTATGTTTTTCTTAAATTTTATTCATAAGTAGGTCATTTGGAATTCAGATGATGTTGCTACAATGAATTGTTTTCAAATTCTTGAGAAAGGACACACTGGCTAGTTTAACCCGTGAAAGACCCAGCATTTCTTGCTACACAAAACTATTTTCCAGCATCATTGCTGAGGGAAACTTCTAAGATTCAGTGCAGGACACAGGGTCTTTCCACACAGGAGGTCCTATTTCCGGGTGTGGACCACACCGTGTGGGCTCCGTGTGGGGTGTGGACAGCAGATGTGAAGATATGCAGGAAACGGGGAGGCCGCCCCTGGGAGAGGCAGCACAGTGTTCACGGAACCTGGTGTGTGTTCAGTTAGCGATTCTGAAACACTCAGCTCAGAGCTGTAGGTCGCAGGGTCAGGAACCATTAGGGGAGTTCTGAAAACGCGAGTCCATTGGCTCCACTGGGCCTGAACCAAATGCTAATTTCCCCCTTCGTGTATGACAACCCACTTCCCCACGTTCATTAACGGAATTTATAACGACTGTGGTTCAGTAAATACAGGTTACACTGACAGCCCCGTTATGTGGAGATAAACAGCGCACTTGACTTCCAAAGACGCTCGACTGTGGATTTATGCTTGAGGATGTGCCTACCGTGGTGACGGGGAGAGAAGCCATGGCCTTCCCCGGAGCACACAGCCCCGCGCACCTGCGTGAGCTCAGGGCACACTGAGTGTGCTGCACCGGCAGTGGGCGTGTACCCAATAAGGAGCTTCAGGAAGCTGGGGGTGGAATTGAAGTCGACAGTGGTGTAGACGACTTCGGAACCCGGGCAGACGTTTTCATAATATAATTTCCATTAACTTTGTCAACATGTATTTTCTACATTTTTATTTTTATTTGTATGGGAAATTCAGACAGAGAGACAGATGCAGGGAGGTGGGGGAGGGGAGAGAGAGGGAGAAAGAGGGAGAGGGAGAGAGGGAGGGAGAGGGAGAGAGGGAGAGGGAGAGAGGGAGGGAGAGGGAGAGAGGGAGGGAGAGAGGGAGGGAGAGGGAGAGAGGGAGGGAGAGAGAGGGAGGGAGGGAGGGAGAGAGGGAGGGAACTTCAGTCACTGCATCACGTCCCCAAATGCCCCACAACAGCCAGGGCTTGGTGAAGCCAAAGCCGGGAGCCTGGAACCCCACCCAAGTCTCCTGTTTGGGTAGCAAGGAACCAGGTACTCAGTCCACCATGCACTCTCAGGATGTGGAGAGAGCAGGCGAGACCCCACTAGGCACTCTAGCACAGGGTGGGACATCACACACACAGCTGCACGAGCTCTTTGAAGACCCTGATTACATATCCACATGCACATACTATGGACATAAAATATACACTAAGTATACATGTATGTTCTAGATAATATTCCTAAAACACGCATAGCATTCAATGCACTCTGCAGTACACACTGGAACAGTGGACGTGGAACTGGGAATGGGTGTGGCCTCTGGAGGGGGCATGGCCTCTGCACGGGGGCGTGGCTCCAGGAACTGGGTGGCCTCAGAATGGGTGTGGCCTCCACAAGAGGGTGTGGCACTGGGAATGGGTGGCCTCAGAAGGGGTTTGGCCTTGGGAAAGGGGCGTGGCAGTGGAATGGGTGTGGCCTCTGGAAGGTGCAGACCCACTGTGCTGCTCTCCACGGTGGACTGAACCTTCCAGTCACTGGTGATTAACACATCGAGAGCTCTGGCAGGGGTTCCTGTGCCAGTTATCAGAAAATGCAAAACTGTATGTGACATACATGAAATATGTTCCCTTTATGTAAATTCTTTAAGTAAAAAAATAAAACTTAAAAATGTTTAAAAAAGAAAATATGCGAACCACACTGGGGTTGACAATTCAAACCGGAGAGGTGTGGCTTCCCTGCAGGGTGGCTCCGCCTCCGTGCTGGCTGCCCTGCAGCCTGGGAGTCACAGCGCCCACAGATCCTGTTCTAGGCCGTCACAGGCGTTGACAGCCCGGTCCTGGCCGACATCACGGCAGCCGCACGGCAGGGACTGCCCTGAGAGTTGTTAGGTGGAGCTCGGCAAGTGGAGCCTGTTCGGAATGAATGAATGAGCTAATGAATCGATCAACACGCACATTCAACGGTCCCACGGAGGACGGAAGACCTCAGCCGAGCTCCCGCCACGGTGCGAGCTTCCTGATCCACAGCCAGACTGCAGGTTTTCGTGGATCAAACCCGCACGGCCAGTTCACCGCGCAGTCTGCACTGACCCACGCGGGCTTCCTTCCTCAGAGAACTCAGGTGGGCGTCCCACTGCTGCATCCAGGAGAGACCAGGGCTGCAAGGCCCTGGCTGCAGCTGCCGGCCTGGGGACCCTCCGAGTCTGTGGAAGCAGGGCCGAGCGTGCCCTTCCGCCTGCTCAGTGCGTCCGTGGCTGCTCTGCCGGCACCGAAGGGCACCGCCCGTCTGAAGCGGCCTCCAGCCGAACGCTCCAGCACGGGGTCTCCACCTCTCCCGGCACCTGGCCTCCCTCCTGACTCCCAGTGCAGAGGACGACGGCCGGGCATCTTCCCCACAGGCACGAGTTCTGGGGGGACTCCGGTGAGCAGAAACGCGACAGCTAGGAGCCACGCCCGCGTGGTGAGGAGGCGCCGGCTGTGCGAGTTCTGGAGGGAACCAGCCGCCCCATCACCCCAGGAGAAGCAGCCTTGGCCATGGAGCCTGGAGCGGGTGGTGAATCAGGCCAGGAGAGAACCCACGACCGTCGCTGCTTAGTCATTCACTCGCTCACTCAACACGGCCTGGTGGACAGACAGTGCAGCCAAGGGTCCGACGGTCATAGATGGACGCTCCAGGGAACAAATGGATGCACGTACAGGCACGCACACGCGCACGTGCACGCGAACATGCACACACACTCTGATCACGCCGCTACGTTCTGTGAAGGAGAACGAGGCAGGCGAGCGGAGACAGCGCCTCGTGTGGGGCAGCTTGACCTCCGTGATGCTAGTGAGCGGCAGGACGGGAGCACAGCCGTGTCTGCAGGTCTTCTCAGCCTGATGTACCCTTTGCCCAGCACGTGAGCGACGAGCCACTCTCTCCTGGCTGCCATGAAAACACCACCAGCCAAGAGCCGGGGCTGGTGGTTACGTGTGTCACGGGTAACGAGGTAACACACAACGGCTCTGTGTGCTCGGAGGGACCACCAGGACACAGACTGCATCTGTCCACGCAGCCTCCAGGAAATGGACGCCAGCTCGGAGGACAGGCGAGAGAGGGCAGCGGAAGGCGCAGGGGCTCACCACCACGTCTAGTGGCACACTCTGGACCGCCGGCAGTGCTGCACAGCTCTGTGCGGCGGTCCTGCTGCCCGTCCCCTCTGCAGGTGCCACTGAATCTCCCGTCGTGGGTCAAACAGAGCATACGGAAAAAAATCACTCTACTCACTGTTGCACGGGGTAAACTCTAAGGCAGATGGCGTGGAATCCCCAGCACGGCACCTCCCAGCAAACGGCTCTCCGCTGCTGCTACTCGTGTTTCCTGGATGGGTCCTCCCACGAGCCGCAGAGGTGCAGGTGCACGGCACTCACTCGCCAGCCTGTGCTCAGACACCAGGGACTTCCCTAAGTCTCCAGACACTGAGCCCGGCTGAGCCAGCCGGGGGCCTCACACGGAGAAGCCAGATCTGTCCTGCAATGGCCACAGCCCAGCGATGGACGGCTATAAACGGAGGTTCCGACAAGTGGTCAGTGCCATGCAGAGTCAGGGCCCCACACTTAGCTTCTGGCTCCTCCCACAGACATTTCTGCTTCTGAATCAGCGGTTCACCCTCTGTCGTCTCATTCATATGATAATCAGTAATCAAAGTGGAGTCTTCCATAAACAGATAAATAAATAAAGCAACCAGACAACACAGAATGGCTGCACTCCGAGAGGAGATGTGAGATACAGACTCGATGGCCACCTCTGCCTCACAGGTGCCACGCGTGGCCGAGTGGATGGCCCCAGGCAGACAGGAGGGCTCCGCCTCCCCAGCACCCAAGTCCACGAGGCGGGGGCACTGCAGCTCCTGGGGCTGTCAGGACTCAGAGCGAGATCTGCTCATGGCGTCCGCGCCGAGCCCCGGCACCCTCGCTCTCCCCGGCGCGAGCTGAATAGCCTTGCTCTTTGCTGCAGCCCCGCGGTTACCAGTGCTACAAGGCTCTAACCAAGGACAACGTTCCAAATAAAAACCAGGGCCGTGCCTCGCACGCTCCCATCCTGAGAGGTGTCCCTGGGAGAGGCGTTCAGGTATTTTTCAACATTTCTTCATTGGAAAAAATAATACAGAAATGCAGTCACTACCCCAGTCCTATGGTGGAGTGCAGGGAAGCACTAGCAATGCAGATCCCTGTTCCCCGACGTCTTTCCCGCTGAGAGGGAGAGCAGCACCCTTCAGTGTGCATGTTAATAAACATTGCAATGACAACACGTGGTACAGACCCCCTACTCCATACGTGTCGCACTGCACACACACACACGCTAGACGCACACATAAGAAACTCCCCTCTTTAGAGCCACACGGGTGCTGCTGTCTCTAGATCCGCTGGGTAGCAGCACAGGCAAACACTCCCTGACCCCGCGGTGGCCCCCGTCCTGGCTGCTGTCCCAGTGCCCCGGAGCCTCTCCATCTACCCCCAAACAAGCGTGACTGTGAGAGCCGGGGGAGCACCCGGAAGATCCACACGGGTTCAATTGTTCCAGAACGTGCCAAACTGCCGGCCAGAATTAAAAGTCACTTGGATGCGGGGGATCTAGAGTCTGTGCTCAGCCCCTTCACCACACACACCTTCCGTGGCCGAGCTGAGGACCCTGGCGGGCTCTGCCGTCCTCACGTCTGACAGTGACGTGGTCGCTACTGTCCTGCCTTGCCGGTCTTTGCACACCCGGTAAAAACGCTATTTCATTAGGGATGAGAGGCTTTGAGCATTTTTTCATATCATTAAATATCCTTTTTTTCATTAAACACCTGTTCACATCTTTTCTCCATTTCTCAATTGCTCTGTTATTGTTTTCATTGTTATTAGGAAATTGATTTGTAAAGAAAATAATCCCTTGATCCTTCTGGGATGCACTTCCATTTAGGAAGAGAAATGAGGATGGGCTCTCATGTCTCCCCAGGACGACTTTTATCCAGCTATTTACGAAATGACTCATCCGGTGCCTTTTGATTAAAAACGCCATCACCAACAGACGGGAATGGGCTGAGGCTTAGCTTGCGTCCCTCCACTGGCTCTCTGTCCAATCTGGCCGGCTTCCCCTGCGCCAGAACCGAATGCTGTAGGTACAACAGCTGTTGGCACAATTTCCTAGCTGGCACGGCTGTTTCCTGCCCGTGGCTTGCTATTTTTCTTAAGAACATCTCAATGTCTCCTGTTTTAACAAGAATCGTTTCTGTTAAGACAACTTCAAAGAAAGTTGTTTAAAAGAAAGAAAAAAGAAAAGAAAAAAAAAACCACAGAGGGTGCCTGGAGGCCCATGAAAAGTCCTTCACACCGGGGCTGCACCCATCGGCCACCGGGTGACAGCTCACACCACAGTTCCCCGGGAGCCACGTGGCTAACCTGCCGTCCCCGGGGCCTGGGCACCTCCCAGACAGACGCGACCCTGCGGGGTCCCCTGCAGCCCTCTGTGCAGGGACTGTGTCCTCACGCTGCGGGGGCTGCTCCGGCCACGGCTCCTGCCCTGGGCATCAGCGCTGGTCCCACTGCGGGGGCTGCTCTGGCCATGGCTCCTGCCCTGGGCATCAGTGGTGGTCCCAGTGACGCAGCAGCCCCCTCGTTCCTCCCTGTCTCTGTGCGCGAGTTCTCAGACGGACGCGGCTCAGGGATCTTGCAGGATCCACGAGAAGACCATCTTCCCCAGTGTCCTCCCCACTGGGAGGATGTGAGGCTGGAGCTACTGGCCTCAGATAAACAAAGAACCAGGCGGGCCCAGGGGTGCGGGGCAGCGTGGGCTCCTGACCACCAGGGCCCTGGGGCCTCCAGGCCTGAAGCCGTGGGACCCTTGCCTACCCCCGGCTCAGCTAAGCCTCTCCTGGGAGACTGAGGCGAGGGGTTTGGGAGACGCTTCTGCAGCTCCCCCATGGTGGGAAGAGCGCTCCTCCAATGTGAGCGGTCCTCCGAGGGTCGCGACCTGGAAGCCTGGTGCCCAGGGCCATGGTGCCCAAGGCAGGGCCCTTCCAGCGCTGATGGGGGCAGGGGCTCTGGGCTCCAGGCACAGCGGCGAGCGGCGCCAGCATCAACCCAGGCACACGTGAGGGCCCTGCATACAGGGGTCCCACCAGGCACACCCCCCCTCAGCTGACAAACAAGGAGCCCAGATTACAATGAGGTGAAATGAGGCAATCCCTGAGATCAGCCATTCCTGTGTGCCCTGGCTGTCCTCCGCAGGCCACAGAGCCCGAGAATAACTAAGGGCCCTGTTCTGTCAATCACCTGTCCATGTCCCCATCCACCACATCCATCTCCTCTCCCTGCTGTCAATCACCTGTCCATCACCTGTCACCTGTCAATCACCTGTCCCCATCTCCCCACGTCCATCACCTCTCCCTGCTGCCAGTCACCTGTCCATGTCACCTCTGGATCCTGGCTTCAGGGTCACCAGTGCCCGGATGCAACTACAGCAACGCATGCCCTGTGCTGGGGGCCCCTGGGCATGGTGAGGTGACCTCAGCACTGGATGTAATCTGACGGGTTGGAGGGCATCTAAGCAGCTGAAGGGGCCGGGTCCTTCCCTGTTCCAGTCTCTCAGGGTCCCTGGTGAGCGCCCCAGGGCTCTCAGCCCCAGCCGCGTTCCCACGACGTGTCCCTCAGCTGTCCCCTTCACCGCCGCTGTCCTCAGCGCTCAGGTCCTCGCTCTGCTGCCACACGGCCCAGCACTGGGCCACCTTGCTTCACTCCTGCATTGCTGCCAGGGCTCGGTCTCTGCTCGCGCTTCTGCACGGAGTCCCCCTGTTCCCACATGGTCACCTCTCCCCGCTCATGGGCGTCCAGGGAAGGAGCCGCCCAAGCACACGGCTCTCCTCGGGCCTCCAGGCACAGCAGCAGGGACAGCGGGCCGGCAGCAGGAGTGAGACCTGTCTCCTGCGTGACACTGGCCCGTTTCTGCGGCACTGACGCTCCCAGACATGGCAGATTATGCAGGAGGGAGAAGACGCACACACGGGGCCCTGCCCTGCACCGGTACAGTGGCACCTCCACACCCAAGTCTGAAGCAGACATAAAGCCTGTGTCTCTACTACCCTCTCCCATCTCTACTGCCTTCTCCTGTCTCTACTGCCCTCTCCCGTCTCTACTACCTTCTCCCGTCTCTACTGCCCTCTCCCGTCTCTACTGCCCTCTCCCATCTCTACTGCCCTCTCCTGTCTCTACTGCCCTCTCCCGTCTCTACTGCCCTCTCCCGTCTCTACTGCCTTCTCCCGTCTCTACTACCTTCTCCCGTCTCTACTACCTTCTCCCGTCTCTACTACCCTCTCCCGTCTCTACTACCCTCTCCCGTCTCTACTGCCCTCTCCTGTCTCTGCTACCCTCTCCCGTCTCCTGAGTGGCTGTGTGGTCACGACCACAGACTCATCTCAGTGTTTATCTGCCAGTCCTCAGATGCCCAGCAGGAATGCAGGGCACTCAGGCAGGCACGGGGAGACGGCCGCTCACCTCCGCACGCTGCGCCGTCCACAGTCAGCCGTCCCGGCAGCAGCTCCCCCGTGTCTCTCCAGGTCTCGCCACAGAACTCTCACTGCCCTTCCAGACCCGCCCCGAACGCTGATGCACCCCTTCCTTCTGCCCTAGGTGTGTTCTAGAGGCCTGCCCTTTCCTCGCCTCCCAGCGCTCAACAGTCATGCTCGCGGCTCACTCGCCGTCACACCGCCTTGCAGCCACACTGGACCAGGGTTACAGACGGGACCCACGGACCAAGGACCGGCCTTTCTGACCTGGCCGGTGGCCGGTGGCCTGTCACCGTGAGCCCACGACACTGAGTGAGAGCTGCTCTCTCCCAGTGATCTGAGCCAAAAGGCGCTTAGGGAAGGCTCGGGTTATTGGTGGGTCCACCGGGGAAACTTCATGCGGAGTTTGGCCCAGTTTGGTGACCGCCACTGAGTGAAGTTCAGAGAAAGGCCTTTGAGAGAACAGAAGCACAGAACAGACTCACTGTGGGAGAGAGAACGAGAGACTCCCCGCTCCTGAGAGCAGAGCAGCTGATGCTCACGGAATCCCATGGATTCCCTTCCAGCTCTGCGCCTGCGCTGTGATCACCCCCTTCTGCATCCTGAACTGGTGTCTCCCCCGTGCACCACCTTCTCCCCACCACCGCGCAACGCACACGGCAGAACCACGGAGCCCCTGATGAACACACTCATGGCGGAACCACGGAGCCCCTGATGAACACACACACATGGCGGAACCACGGAGCCCCTGATGAACACACACACATGGCGGAACCACGGAGCCCCTGATGAACACACACACATGGCGGAACCACGGAGCCCCTGATGAACACACACACATGGCGGAACCACGGAACTCCTGGTGAACACACACACGGCAGAACCACGGAACTCCTGATGAAAACACACGGCGGAACCACAGAACTCCTGGTGAACACACACAGGATGGAACCACGGAGCCCCTGATGAACACAGGATGGAACCACGGAACTCCTGATGAATACACACACGGCAGAACCACGGAACTCCTGGTGAACACACACATGGCAGACCCCCGGAACTCCTGATGAACACACACACAGCGGAACCACTGAACTCCTGATGAACACAGGACAGAACCACGGAACTGCTGATGAACACACACAATGGAGCCATGGAATTCCTGATTACCTCTCCTGTGCACCACCGCCACCCCTCTACCACCACACAACACACAAGATGGAACCACAGAACTCCCAATGAACACACACAAGATGGAACCACAGAACTCCCAATGAACACACACAAGATGGAACCATGGAACTCCTGATGAACACAAGACGGAACCACGGAACTGCTGATACCTCTCCTGTGCACTACTGCCTCCTCTCCACCACCGCACAACGCACACGACGGAACCACTTGTCGCTCCCCCTCTTTGCGGAGGAACGAAACAGGACCCTGCGCTGTTCTTTTGTCTGCTCGGCCCTTCCCGGGTTTGCTGCTGGTTCTTCCCGGGTTGGCTACTATCCCTTCCACCTCCGTGGAGGGGCGGTTCCCCCTGGCCACATTCCCCACTTCCGCGGGGGAGCGGCACACCGCCGGCCGGCTCTCTCGGGGGCTGCACAGGTGTTCCTTCAGATAGATGTTCCCCTTAGATGTTCCTGGTGCATGTTGTCTCTCTCCTCCTTTATAGTCCTCTTCCACCAATCCCAACTCTGCTACCCACACGCCGAGTACGCTGCTCTCCTCCAATCAGGAGCAGGATCAGCTCCTGCAGGTTACTGGTCGAAATGGAGGCAGCTGTGTAAAAGTTGTTTCCTCCTCTCCCAGCGCCATATTGTGGGAGAGCAGATGCACAGAATAAGTCTTAATTCCAGTAACTTAGTCTAGTCCGAGTTGCTCCCCATAACCACTGTTGAACCTGAGTCCCCAGCAAGCTGCTCTCCTCTACTGCAAAGAGGAACGAGGAACACAGAGACCTGCTTCCCAGGGGCGTCAAGTCGGCTCCTGGAAGGCGGGCTGCGTACCAGGTGGGCGGGGCCTGAGCCCACCCCTCAATTCTACAGTGACTGCCTGCGGGCAGCCAGACCCTCAGCCGGCATCGATGTCTCTGAGATGTGGCAGCCGGTCCCTCCAGGGCTTTCTCTGCATTCCTGGTGCAGCGCCGGTCTCTAGAGTGATTCTCTCCCCTGGCCCGCCGTGGTCTGTAAACCCAACCCTCCCGACAGCCTGCTCTGTCCAGTTATTACCCTGCAGTGCTCGGGCTGCGGGCACGCGGAGCCCCGTGAGGGCTGTTGCAGAGCAGCACACCCAGGACTGGGCCTCGTCGTCTTCGCTGCTCCGCAACAGCCCGTGACCAGCCGCACGTGCCTGCACCGAACGCAGAGCAGGCGTCGGCTGGGAGGAGAGCTGAGGACGAGGAGGTGGGCTTCAGCGTCCTCCCAGAGCAGGAGCCTGTGGGGACCTCCTGGGACCGAGCGGCCTCGCGGCGTCCCCTGGGAATCGGCCTGGTGTTAAAACAGCCAAGGAGGCCGGCGCCGCGGCTCATTAGGTTAATCCTCCGCCTTGCGGCGCCGGCACACCGGGTTCTAGTCCCAGTCGGGGCACCGGATTCTGTCCCAGTTCCTCCTATTCCAGGCCAGCTCTCTGCTGTGGCCAGGGAGTGCAGTGGAGGATGGCTCAAGTGCTTGGGCCCTGCACCCCATGGGAGACCAGAAGAAGCACCTGGCTCCTGCCTTCGGATCAGCACAGTGTGCCAGCCATGGCGGCCATTGGAGGGTGAATCAACGGCAAAAGGAAGACCTTTCTCTGTCTCTCTCTCACTACCCACTCTGCCTGTCAAAATAAATAAATAAATAAAAACCAGCCAAGGAAACGCTTCAACTTCAAAGGTTCTGGTTGATAGAAAGGCGCTTCATAGCCGCCAGAGGAAAAAGTGGTTTGGCTGAATTTTACAACTTATCCTGCAGCTCACCGGGAGCTGCCCACAGTTTAAACCAATCAGGAAAGGCGGTGTCGCGAAGGTGCCAGCGCCCGGGGCTTTTAAAGCTCTTCACGCGCCTCGGCTGATCTTCCAAACGCCCGCCCCAGGAACTGCACAGAATGGAACCAAAAGGTGAAAAGAAAGAGAAAAACCCTGTTTATGATGCACTTTTAAGTAAATGAAGTTCACGACCTTGCAGGTGACAGAGAAATGCAGACCCACGTTGGAAAGGACAGTGGCCTCCACGTGGGTCTCATCTCGGGGGAGCAGGCACAGGGCAGCGCCGTGCGTCTGGTTCCCCGCTCGGGTGGCAGCTGTGCGGGCACGCGCTGCGCTGGAAGGCAAGGTTGAGGAGAAGCCTCGTGGGGCGCCCGCCTCCGTGCCGCCCCTTGGCCTGGGGAGGAAGGCCCTCCTTCCTGGGAGGGGCTCCCTCTGCAGTGCGCCCACTGTGGGGCTTGCACCCACCCGGCACTCGCCCGGCACAGCGTCACAGGGAAAGGTGCTCTCTCTGCCCAGCCACTGCCCCTGCCAGCACCCGGGCAGCTTTGGCCCCTGGGGCTCTGCTCCCTCAGGAGGGGCTGGGCCCGAACGCAGACCCAGCCCCCACTCCAGCAAGACAGCGCCCAGGTCTCCCCCCAGCAGTGGGGCGGCTCCACCTCCCAGAGGCATTTCGGCGAGAACAGCGGCTCAAATCGCAGGCAGGAACTCGATTAGTCCTTCTTGTAGAGAACTGAAATAATCTCGCAATGTTACTTGGCCCTCGTAGCACCTACGGGCGGGTAACCGGATTTCTGTATTGCACACACCCTGGAGAAGCCCTCACCACACCGCAGGCCCTGGGCAGGTGGCTCTTCTGAGCTCCGCGTTCGTTAAACTCAAGTAGACGCAGCTGTGCCTTTCCAGAACTCGTGGCCACGCGTGCACGGGGCCACCGTCCTGGACACTGCTCCGTCACCGTGGAAAAGTCTACGGGAGCCGTGCTCTAGAACACCATGGACAAAGAGAGGCATCCCCAGGCACATACGAAGGCTGACATTTAAAATCTCTCCTCCTGGGGCATAAAGGTTGAAATATTCAGTGCATTGTAACTACTGGCATTTTCAAATTAAACCGTGATGTCCTTCTTTTAAAACTATTCACTGGAAAATAAATGCAATGATGACTTGATAACCAATGCTTACTCACTTTAAACAGTGCGCAGACAACTTCTTTCTCACGTGAAGGCAGACTCTCTTGGAGAGCTGCCTCTTCCTCCGACACGGACGTCACGACTCTGTGCAGAATTCCTTCACCTTGGGCTCTACCCTGGAGCACGCCGGGAACACGCCATGTTTACAGAATCTTTGGTATGGAACCCACCTTAAAAGACCACAATTTCCTTACACCACTTGTGACATAAAGCACAAGCACACCTTCGCTGTCGCGTGGATCTGAGTCCAGTGACACAAGCTGCTGGTGTTGCAAGGTGACACACAGGTGGAAGAGAGGTGCTGGCTTCAAAGAAAAGTGGACGGCCCAGGCGAGTGGGGTGTGCATGGACAAGGAGCAGGTGGCTGGAGAACGTGAGTGTTGAAGAAGCTGTGCTGGTTCTAATCTGCCAGCCACAGCTAACCCAAGTGTGAGTGGGCCAGCAAGTGTGCAGCCACATGGAGGCCTCCACGGACGGGCTCGGCTGTGAGCGCCGTGCAGGAGGCCCTGAAGTAATACGAGGAAGCAAAGGAGCAGCCGGTGTGCATCTGCCACAGGCCTGGAACCTGCCGATCGCTAGGGATCCAGCAGAGAACCTGGGGCCCAGCTCCCTCCGGCACGGAGCTCATCCCCAGGACAGAAGTCTGGCCGTCGGGTTAGCACGGCTTGTGCTGTGTGACAAGCATTGCCTACAAGCAGAGCACGTCTGCCCTCCAGGTGCACCCTCGGGAGGGCACAGAGGCTGTGCCACACGCAGGGTCGCTCACCAGACACCTGCCTTGGTGGAGGACGCGAGCCCCGTGCAGGTTTCTTGTGTCCATTGGGAAGTGCCATGACCCTCGCACCCTCTTCCCTGAGAGAAACACGTGAGCCTAACCTCAGGGCGTGGGGAGGCCCCGCCCCTCTCTGCCCTGTAGATGTCAGTAAACGGTAGCTGTGGGCACCTCAGGGACAGTGACAGAGACCGACAGAGGCGCAGAGAAGAGAGAAGAGAGAAGGCGGAACGCCATCAAGGCGGGGGATTCAGGATTCCGAGCAGGGGGCGCTGGGGCTGGGACACACGGGTGTGGACCGCCCCCCTCCGGCTCTGACCAGTCTCTGTCCCCCCTCCCGCAGAAAGACCGCTGGGCCACCCATCACCCAGCGTCTCAGCACCAACCACATGCACGTCACTCCCTGTGCCGTGTGCCGAGCCCTGCGTTCTAAACTCTTCCTGGCCGAGCTGCTTTCTGTCGGCAACAGAGCGTGAAGCTGCCCCCCCAGACTGCTCCTGTTCATGGAACAGTAAGCGTGGTCAGCGCCATCTTCAACCACAGGGCTCGGAGCCCTCCCCACCCCCCCACTGCCAGCTTCCCTGACTGAAATCCCACAGCAGACAAGGACTGGGAGGCCTGGGGACGCTGCTGCACGTGGAGAATTTAGGGAGAGCCGTCAGGCCCGGCGTAAGCTGTTTAAGGCCGCATAATAAACCCACAAACTCTTATTAAGGGCTGCGGGTTTCAATCCTAGGAGACAGAAACCAGCCATCATTATGCATCACCATGAAAGCAGATTAAAATTAAATCAATTTGTTTATCTCTGGGTTCACTGACCAATTAACATTTCAGAAAGACAAGCGCCCTGTCCAGACAACGCCGACTCTCATTCAAATAGAGATATTAACCACATAAATTTCAGCAGGTCTGCAGGACCAGTTTAATTACCCACAGGGCAGCCGGGCAGCGGGGACTCCCCGGGCTCCGTCCGTGCCGCGTGTGGGGCCGGACTTCGCACCTTCTCCTCTTGACCTGGGAGCAGACGGAAGTCCCCACGTAAATTAATGCAGGGCCAAAGTGGATTTCTCTCCAGATATAGAAACGCCGCATCATCTTCACAGCTTTTGTATTAAAAAAATCCTCCTGGGAAAATGTTTTACAGTAAAACTCTGAGGGCATGTAGTTCCTGTAGGGCTTAGGCTCCAACTAACCAAGACTTTTCCAAACCCCGGGTGTCTGGGCCCAGAGGTGCCTCCGAGGGGGGGTGACCGCTTTCCCATCAGCCACCAGGACGGTGCAGTCCCAGGGCTACGTGGGTTCCCCGTCATGCACTTGCAAAGCTGTCGAATGTTCTGCAGAAGCGTGGAGGGGACCAGAGCATGCCCCGCCCTGCGTGAGGGGAGAGCGACCGGGCCAGCTGGCTGGGCTGCAAGGCCGCGTCCCAGCAGTGAACAAATCATCTATGGGGGAGGGGACGCAGCCACAGGGAAGAGATTAGCACGGGGAGGCTCTGTACGAGCTGCGGATCCTGGTGAAGATTCTGGAACCCACGGACGAGCAGACATGCCTGCGACCAGAGTCCAGACCAAGATCTGCATCTCCTGGGCTCTCACCTTCGGACGCCAGCAACTCTGAACCTACATTTCCGACACGAGCACAGAGAGACCGTGATCACCCACCCGGCCGGGTCACCACGCCGACCAACCACCGCGCTCCTTCCCCTCCCCCCACCACGCCCCAACACGCTGATCAAGGCCGCCTTGCTCACGCCATCTCCTGGTCTAAGACGTCCACCGAACGCCGGTCCCGCTGGGTAAACCCCACGCTTCCTGAGACTCGGCTCACAGGAAGTCCTCTTGGGCAGACACACATGCAAATGAGATGCACATGCAAATGAGACACACATGCCCCCACCTTGCACTCAGCAGGCTGCACACCGCTGCTGGGCCCTGGCCACTGTGCCCCACAACGGGTGAGAAAGCCGCGGGCCGCTTGTCACGCCACAGCCCTCTTGCATTTCATCAACGTGGCTCTGGCCTTACAGCTGTGTGCGCAGCAGGTGCTCGACACATCCGTTGCCTTTGCATTAAGTCCTTGGGCAGGGCCTCTTTGCCGTTCCAGACCCAGATCTGCGTTGCTACAAGTAGGGGAAGGGAAGAAGCTGCAAGATGGAACTCCCCAGAACAACATTTAGACATGAAATACCGCGCTGTCCCCCCGTCCACTTCCATAAAAGCTTTCAGAGCTGCTCGAGGGCCACCTGGGTGCATCGCGACTTCTGCAGGATGCGTGCGGGCGCTGTTTGCGAGCCTGAGTCTTCCCGTTCTTCTTCCATCCTCCCCCAACCCCTCTGTGGGGAACGTGGGACAGACACCGCAGGACGCGGGGCTGAGCAGCCCTACGGGCGCCACGCGCACCTGCACGGAAGGCTGCAGGGAGACCCCTTGTCCTGGGGATGCTTCGTTCTGAAGAAGCGGGGGGCCTAAGGCCCCTCCTGCCCGAGCACCGAGGACCAGGCCTCTTCAGTGGGATTCAGAACCCTGGGGCAAGGATGGTGAGGAGGCAGGAGGGTCAACCAGGAGACCCCAAGCCCTGAGGTCAGGGAGGCCGGCCCACGGGCTGCACACGGCCCGCCGATCACAGGGCCTGGCCCTGCCAAGGCAAGCGCAGGCGAGACTCGAAGTTCAATGCGTCCGCAGCAGGCTGCTTTTCTAAGCTGATATGTTTATGGCCCACAAATGAAGCCATCAATGTCCAAACGGCACTCGGAGGAAAAAGGTTCCCCAACCCCCTTAGGCGAACCCAAGATGGGCTCTCACAGGCAGCGGTAACCTTCCCACGTAGGCCACAGGAACCTGCCGAGATGGCCGTGAGCACGAACCTGGGCCAGCGACAGGCAAAGCAAAGGACCCCAAAGCAGCAGGGAGCCCTGGCGGGGAGGGCGGGCGGCCCCGCTCACACCGCGGCCCTACTGCAGGGGCAGCGCGGGCCCGTCCCAGGGCCGCCCTCGTTTCTCTCTGCTCCGGTGATTACCCAATCAGCCGTCTCACGTCCCAGAGGTCTCGGTGACACCTAAAGCCGAGCACTAAAGAGCGGCAGCTCTGGCCGTGGAAACTCAGTCTCCTTGAATTTATCAAAATTAACGCAGGCATCGTTCTGGCGCGTCACGGGGCCGTGTCACGGCGCGGCCCTCGGATCTGATGGACGTAGCAGGCTACAGGGCACAGCACGTGACAACCCAGGGCCTCCTGGCCAGGCCGCACGGCAGTGCCTGGGACTGCGCACGGAGCAGCCCGCGGCCCCGGCACAGCTCTCACGAGCTCCGCGATGCCTGTCACTGGGCTTTCGTTTTCCCTTCTGTCAGGGCTGTTCACGCACGTTTCTCCAGAGAGCATTTCGCCTCGTCCTCCCCAAGCCCCGTGGGCTGGGCGGCGATGACCCAGCGACTCACGGGAGGGGCCTCGATGGCCCGAGTCAGGAGGAACCACCCGCAGGAATCCTCACGACGCTGTCGGGGTTCCTGGAAAATCACCCCCAAGACACCGCTCACCCTGCCCCGACTTTGCATTAAGGGTGCGGAAGCAATGCCGGGTCAAAGTGTGGACCCCTCGGCGCCAGTCAAGGTGGGGAGACCAGACGGTGGCAGCACGCGCCCAGCCGGGTCACCCCAGGCCCTCGACAAAGCTCTGTGACACACCTGTCCTTGAACACGCGCCGCCGTGTAAAGTACATGCCTGCCGTGTGTCTGTGCCGCGAGCCCAGCCGGCTGCTCCCCGCCGGGACCGCCATCTTCACGTCAGAGAACCACTCACAGGCTGTGGCTGTTCCAGCCAGCGGTCAACACACACATCCTCAAAATTCAACAACTGCACCAACAACTCCAGGAAAACAACCGGCGTGCTTGTTACCAACCACCAAATCGCAGGCTGCAAGCGAGAGCTGGGATTTTGGGGGCCGGTGCTGTGGTGCAGCGGGTTAATACCCTGGCATGAAGCGCCGGCATCCCATACTGGTGCCGGTTCTAGTCCCGGCTGCTTCTCTTCCGATACAGCTCTCTGCTCTGGCCTGGGAAAGCAGTAGAAGATGGCCCAAGTGCTTGGGTCCCTGCACCCACCTGGGAGACCTGGAAGAAGCGCCTGGCTTCGGATTGGCAAAGCTCCAGCTGTTGTGGCCAACTGGGTAGTGAACCAGCGGATGGAAGACCTCTCTCTCTTTCTCCCTCTCTCTCTCTGCCTCTCCTCTCTCTCTATGTAACTCTTTCAGATAAATAAATCTTAAAAAAAAAAAAGAGCTGGGACTTTGAGCACCTGGTCTCTGGCAGCAGTGTCGTGCAAAGCTCCTGATACACACTCACTTTTGGGATCTCAGTGCTGATATTTAAAGAAAATGGGAATGTTTGGCATCTCACCATAACACGGTCAACACTCGGAAGCTGGACATAACCAGTGATCCACGCGCTGGTCGGTATCATCACGCTGGGGGCGGGAACCACCCAAAATGCAGGGGGGACCCACGGCTCAGCGGCGAGAACTCAGAGCCGCGGGGCGGCAAGTGCCGCTGTCGCGTTAGCATGAATTCGCACCATGACCTGAAAAGCTGCTCCGTGTCCCCTTTCCCAAACACACATACACACACATGTACGCATGCACAGGCACACGCGTGTTATCTGTGAAGCCAGGCAGTCTCCATGTATGTCGACAGGGACAAGGTCAGCACCACACACGGTGCACAATGCACATGGATGAGCTCGGCAGGGTCTGCCCGCCACACGCGGGAGCAATTTACAGGCGAGGCGCAGTGCTGTCTTTACCACCAGTTCTCTGTGGCAAACAGAGCTGGTTTGCTCAAAATCAGATCACTTATGTTAACACGCATTGGTCATAGCGTTTTTTATTTATTTTTTTTTATTTATTTTTTGACAGGCAGAGTGGACAGTGAGAGAGAGAGACAGAGAGAAAGGTCTTCCTTTTCCGTTGGTTCACCCTCCAATGGCCACCGTGGCTGGCGCACCGCGCTGATCCAATAGCAGGAGTCAGGTGCTTCTCCTGGTCTCCCATAGGGTGCAGGGCCCAAGCACTTGGGCCATCCTCCATTGCACTCCCTGGCCACAGCAGAGAGCTGGCCTGGAAGAGGAGCGACCGGGACAGAATCCAACACCCCGACCGGGACTAGAACCCAGTGTGCCGGCGCCGCAAGGCGGAGGATTAGCCTAGTGAGCCGCGGCACCAGCCTACAGCGTTTTTTAATACTACACTCGTAAGTATGAATTTACAGCTTTCTGTTTCCAGCAGGGTTAATGTCAACAGTGGAATCACCTAAACGAGCTGTGTTTTGTTTCTGAATCCTGATTTTCTAAGACAGGAGGAGGAGTCGGGGAACAGGAAGTCTGAGAACCACTGGTTTAAAACGACCAGCCCATGCACGAGTGGCCACGGGACGGGGTTGGGGCGAGCCTGCAGCCAGGACAGACCAGCAGCCAGGAAGCCTGTCCCAGAAGGCTTCCCAGAAAAGCAGTTTCTCCCCTCTCCTCCTAGGGCCTCGATGGCGATGTGACGTGGGAACTCCGAGGGAGAGGCCACGCCGGGGAGAGGCGGAGCGGCCGCCCACAGGCCGGGTTCCAGGGCCAGGGTCTGAGATGCAGACTTGATGCCACCCAGCACGCCGACACTCACTGCACAAGGAGCACGGTCCCTTGGTGGCTGAGGCAGCTGGAGACCGTTCTGTCGTTTGCCACAAACGGCCCAGACAGCGTCACTGCACAGACACACCACAGTCTCTCCCGGGAGGACCTGCACCACCCACGGCCCAGACAGCGTCACTGCACAGACACACCACACTCTCTCCCGGGAGTACCTGCATCACCCACGGCCCAGACAGCGTCACTGCACGGACACACCACACTCTCTCCCAGGAGGACCTGCACCACCCACGGCCCAGACAGCGTCACTGCACGGACACACCACACTCTCTCCCGGGAGGACCTGCACCACCCACGGCCCAGACAGCGTCACTGCACGGACACACCACACTCTCCCGGGAGGACCTGCACCACCCACGGCCCAGACAGCGTCACTGCACGGACACACCACACTCTCCTGGAAGGACCTGCACAGGCGCTAGTTCCTTGGAGGTCTGAAACCCACTGGGGACACAGTTTTCCGTGTGATTGCTTGTAAGGAATGAGCCTTCCTTACACTGACAGCATTATATGTGAGTTCATCGTGTCTGTCCTGCAATATCAAATCATCACATAGAAAACTCTATCTGTCCTTTAAAACAAAAAACCAAAGCCTTGTTTCCTAAGTGCCTCTTACAAATCAGTGGGATGATGGATCATTGACACGCTTGCTTCAAACAGGAAGCTCTTGACACACATTAAGCCATAGAAACTCCTGACGTTTGGTGCGTTACTTTATCTTACGTTATCTTACTGGAATCTCCAGTCATCATAGAATGTTTGAGAATCTGAAACTTTCTAGTTTTATTGTTTGCTTGGTTCAACGGAAATGAAAACCCCAGCGTGTGCATTTCACCCAGCTTTCACGGTCCCCGGTTCCACAGGGCAGGGAGCCAGGACGCTGGAGTAGCGGGAACACGGCGCCCGCCCCAGTACTCAGAACAGACGCCGCAGAACCGAGCCCTGACCCCATGGGTTGGGAGGTCAGGAAGGGGTTGGAGGACTTGTGCAGTCTTGGAGTCCATACCATGAGGGCTCCAGGACTGGATGACACCGTGGGCTGTTAGAGACCAGAGCTTGTGCGAGTTCCGTTTGCAAAGGCTGCAGAGGTTGGAAGATGCGGGGGCGGGTGCGGACGATGGGCATCCTGACAATGACCCAAGCCGCACGACCCCTTCTGCTTGCAGACTACAAGTGCTCGTTGTGCAACCAGATCTGCTCAGCGGCCAGGCCGCGGCCTCACAGCACAAACACGGCCAGTGAAAGCGGGTGCTGGCATCCAGCAGGAGGTGCCCTTGGATGGGGGTTCATTTCCTCAGCACGAGGAACAGACACAGATCTCTGGACTGGCACAACGGCACCGCCACCAGCACCGCCAGGCTTAGCAACAATGCAAAGCCACATATTTTGTATTTGAATCTGTGGTGTCTCTTAAAAGATGTATTTACCTGACAGGTATAGTTACATGGAGAGGGAGAGACAGAGAGAGGGAGGGAGAGTAGGAGGGAGACAGAGAGAGAGAGAGAGGGAGGGAGGGAGAGGGAAGGAAAGACGGGGGAGAGGGAGAAGGAGGGGAGAGAAAGAGGGAGGGAGAAAGAGAGAGGGAGGGGGGAGAGGGAAGGAAAGACAGGGGAGAGGGAGAAGGAGGGGAGAGAAAGAGGGAGGGAGAAAGAGAAAGAGAGGGAGGGAGAGGGAAGGAAAGATGGGGAGAGGGAGAAGGAGGGGAGGGAGGGAGAAAGAAAGAAAGAGAGTAAGAGAAAGAGAGAGAGAGGTCTTCCATCTGCTGGTTTACCCCCTAAATGGCCACAGCTGTCAGGACTAGGCCAAGCTGAACTCAGGAGCCTGGAACTCCATCTAGATCTCCCATGGGCAACAGGGGCCCAAGCACTTGGGCCATCTTCCACCAGGCACATCAGCAGGGAGCTGCATCAGGAGAGGAGCAGCTGGGACTAGAATTGGGGCTCATATGGGCTGCCCGGTGTAGCACGTGACGGCTTAACCCAGTGGTCACAACAGCGGCCCCTTGACCTGTGACACTCACCGAGATCCTATGGCTTGGCGGACACTGCACAGAGGAGGGGCTGGCTCCGCGGCGTCACGCCGGGGGCAGGGACTGCAGGGTTCAGCGGTGAACACTGGCTTACCTGAGCTTGTGCAGGGTTTGCACAGAGCTGCTCAAGGATCTGCAGCACGCCAGTCCCGCTAACACCCAGCAAAGCTGGAGCCAGGGCCACCACCCAGGGCCCGAGAAGCAGCCGCCTCACCGTACCACACTCTGCTGAGACCTGGAATCAAAAGGCAAAGTCAAAGACCACCGGGCTGCTGCTGTGGGAGGAGGGGCTTTGATTTTCAGACGCGCTTGGTGCACAGAAAGCCATTCTGCGTGTTTTTAATGAAAGTGGACAAGTCCCAGCCCCTGTGAAGCAGTCGTGAGAGGTCACTGGAGGACAAACTCTCCAACGGAAGGGAAGGGGGGGTGATGGGCGACCCTGGTATTTCACCCCCGGCTGAGCTGCCACCCCATGTCCAACGGCAGGATCCCGAAGAACAAAGAACACGTCACACGCAGGAGGATGGCCTTGGCCTGACGCAGCAGCAGACCACGGGTTACCTAAGTAGATGAAGGATGTGTCGTCCCCCTGACCTCCTGGTCCGGAGGAACCTGCTCCACCCCATGAGCTCCCTCTCTCCTCCTGGCACAGACCCGCGGTGGCTTCCAGTGCCTTACGGAGACGAGACGCACAGGCGTCTGCCCTGTCCCAGGTTCTGTCTGAAGCACACCCTGAGACAAGGACCCAATGCACATGGTTCTCTCAAGAGGCAAATCCAAGAGCCACCATGAAGACGAGAGGAGCCGTCCTGGGGAGGCAGTCGGGTAACGGGCGAGTCCAGCACCCAGGAAGCAGCCTCCATGGGTGGCTGGAGATTCATCCCACTGGGGGACCTTGGCGGCAAGTGTGGGACACACACCACGAAGCCCCACAGCCGAGGGCTGTAGGAACCAGGGTCTACTGAATCGCCTCTGGTACCAGTGAGGGCTGCTTCCGGGGCCGCGACTCCACCGCAGTCTGTCCACCAGGGTGGGGGCCAAAGGAGGCACCAAGGCCAAGGTCAGCCCCCAGGGCAGCCCGCGTGGCGGTGTCGCTCCCCGTGGTCGTGTTGGTGGCGGTGGTGTTCATGTTCCCGGGAATCCGCAGGTCACCTGCTCACAACCAAACCCCACGTGCGCACGGACAACCAGACCCCTGAGACTGGCTCCTTCACAAACCATGACTCACCGTCTGGGGCTAGAAGCCGCCTGTCCCCGCCCACGGCAGCACCGACAGTAACCAAAAAAACCATGCACTCAGCTGTTGCAGATAAGAGCGGCAGCGCTGGCGGAGAAGCGCAGGGGTGTGTGCAGACACGGTGCTGGCGGCGGTTTCTCTCCACCGGAAGGCAGCCAAGAGGCCACCCCATATTGTGGACAGGAGTCCTCCCCCAGGGGGACCACATGGTCCCCACCAGCGCTGGAAGGTCTGCCAGTGGTTCTGCATTACTGGAGTGACTGTTTCAAACCGGAAACGAGCTCGGAGAGTGGAGGGGTGGGGTTGGGTAAGAGAGCAGCTGTCCTGTGCATTTGTGGACCTCTTGCGAGACGGGCACCGTCAGAGCCAGGGAGTGGCCGTCCAGTGAGTCAGCGCCATCCCCGTGGAGTGTGCCTGCGCGTGCTGGTGTCACCTCTGCTCACAGGAGTGGCGCATCCCACTTCCATCAGGGATTTAGGGACAAAATACCTCAGCAGCCCTGAAGTGGCTTCCCTTCAAATCCCCTGCAAGGCCCCGAGGAGCGAGTAGACGCAGCCCGAGTTTTCACAGGTGTAGCATCTGTGGATGCAGCCAGCCACAGGCGGGAGAAATTCGAGAAAACAAACGCACCTGCCTGAACCACACAGACTTATTTCCTCTCCCTAAACGACACAGCGTGCCTACTGTCTACCTGGCGTCATGGAGCAACCCCACGCGTGGCATCCATGGAGGGTCCAAGACCCAGTCCTCTACGGATGGCCGGGGGGGATGACTGCGTGGCACGTGGGAGTCCTGCGTTTGGTACCCCTCCCCTTTAGGAACAGACCCCCGCGAGGGTGCCTCTGTGGGCCGCAGGGGCTTGCAGAGACGGGGCCATGCGGCTGGCTCTCCAGGGGCCAGCATCCCCGCCCATCCCCATCACACCTGCTAAGGGGCCCTGCTGCCGCCTCAGATGCACCTCCAGTTCAGGTCACTGCGGGGCAGGGTGGGGCGGGGTAGGGTGGGGGTCTTCGGTCCCCCAGGCCAAGTCGCAGCAGGTCCTCTCGGCACGGTGAGGGGCTCAGGCATTAATGCCCCCCACCTGCTGTCAGCTGACATAGCCGAGTGACACTTGTGTGCAGCTGTTACAAATCTCTCCCTTCCCAGCCGGCACTGCGGCTCACTAGGCTAATCCTCCGCCTGCGGCACTGGCACCCCGGGTTCTAGTCCCGGTCAGTGTGCCAGATTCTGTCCTGGTTGCTCCTCTTCCAGGCCAGCTCTCTGCCATGGCACAGGAAGGCAGTGGAGGATGGCCCAAGTGCTTGGGCCCTGCACCCGCATGGGAGACCCGGAGAAGCACCTGGCTCCTGGCTTCAGATCAGCATGGTGCACCGGCTGCAGCAGCCATTGGGGGGTGAACCAATGGAATAGGAAGACCTTTCTCTCTGTCTGTCTCTCTCTCTCACTAACTCTGCCTGTCAAAAAAGAAAAAAAGAAAGAAATCCCTTCCTTCCCGGTAGGCAGACGCCCCCTCATAGCAGAGGTCAAGACTGAACGGATTCAGGGCTGCCTGGTAAAGACGGCAAAATGTGACAAACTGAAAGTAAGGCGAGGTGGGCACGTGTTGCAATCTGTGCGTGCTAGAGCTGCAGGCACCGTGCTAAGCGGCCGTGTAGACGGACTGTGGCCGCGTCTCCCGAGGCCGGCGTGCTGGGGTTCCTTCCACTCCACACACCGTTTGAAATGCGTTTCAGGCCACCCCTCACATTCATGAGCCACCTACAGCCCAGGGGTCTCCAGGGCAACCTGGGCTCTTTCCTCCAGGGAGACGGGCCAGCTCTACCCATGGCAACCCTGTGCACAGAACGAGTGCCAACAGATGGCCAAGGGGGCAGGCTTCTCCAGAGAGGCAGACCGAGCCGGAGACCGCCGTGCACTGTTACACGTCTACGTGACTGGGCTAGGGGAGGCCCACGTCTGACGTCTGAGATCCTGGAGTGCCGAGGGCAGCAGGTCCACGCCCCGGCTCCCAGGCAGGCAGGGCTGATTCCACCCTCTCCACCCGTCTGTTCACACCAGCCCCACTGCCTGGGGGACGTGCAGCTGGCTGGCGGAGGGAGGGCCACCCCTGCGGCGCGGTAGCTCAGCTCAAACACTGATGCCTTCTGGGGACGTTCAAGTCACTTCTCAGCTGCGCGGCCCCCTGCGGCCCCGTGACATCAGCTCAGAGGGCCAACCCGCACTGGCCAGGGCCTCGTGTCCAGGCCGGGCCTTAGGGAGAGCCGAGGGCTGGTGAAGGAGCAGACGGATGGGTGCCCTGCTAATAATACCGATAATTTCCTAAGAGACGATCGATTTTTCACTGCAAATGCTGATCCCATCAATTATTTGACCCTTTTAATGAGAGAAACATTAAATTCTTGACGATATTAGCACCAGAGCAGATTGGAACGATTTTAATTAAATTTACCTTCTCGGGCTCTAAAAATTTATAGAGAAAAATTTTTTCCAGTGAGAAGCATCCGAGTCTTGATTTCTCCGGGGGGGGTGGGGGGGTGGGACCGACACAGCGTGGGGGGTGAGCGGCTCCTCTCGCGTGTGATCTCCTGGCGCAGGGACAAGGCCACCGGAGCAGGGACAAGGCCGCCGGAGCAGGGCGCAGACAGAAGGCGCGGCGGCCGCCTGGCCCCAGAGATTTCTGGGAGGGAGACTGGTGAGGGGCCTCGCGGGCAGGAGCCACCGCACAGGAAGGACACGACTCCCCGGGCCTCCCCCAGCAGGCCACGGGGGAAGGCTATGGGTTTGTGTTTGGAGTCTCCCCCCATTGATTATTGGTTTTTCAGGTATTCTCATCCATGGTGTATTTTTTTTTTTTTGACAGGCAGAATGGACAGTGAGAGAGAGAGACAGAGAGAAAGGTCTTCCTTTTGCCGTTGGTTCACCCTCCAATGGCCACCGTGACCGGTGTGCTGTGGCTGGCGCACCGCACTGAATGATGGCAGGAGCCAGGTGCTTCTCCTGGTCTCACATGGGGTGCAGGGCCCAAGCACTTGGGCCATCCTCCACTGCACTCCCGGGCCACAGCAGAGAGCTGGCCTGGAAGAGGGGCAACCGGGACAGAATCCGGTGCCCCGACCGAGACTAGAACCCGGTGTGCCGGCGCCGCAAGGTGGAGGATTAGCCTATTGAGCCACGGCGCCGGCCATCCATGGTGTCTTACAAATAAGTGTTTCCCTTCCAGAGGCTGGCTAGCCTGCTGTTCAACGTGGGGCACTGCCTTCCCTTATTATTCTTTCGGTTAAACATGGTTCAAAGCTTAGAAACCCCGAGACGCACTGCGCTGGGCTGAACGATGAGCTGGGCAATTCATCCTGACTTGGAATCTGTTACAGTTCATGTTTGGTTGGCACGTAATACTTTCTCCCATTTCTGGGGTGTGACGTGATGTTTCAGTACAGCTGCGCATTGTGTAACGAACAAATCGGGGTAATTAGTGTATCCGTCACCTCCGACCTTTGCCCCTTCTCGTGGTGAGAGCGCTCACAGGCCTCTCCTCCGACTACCTGGAAATGCTCCACACACTTGTTCACTACAGGCGCCCCCGGGCACCAGGCACCAGAACCTGTCCCCCCCCCCCCCCCCCCCCGTCTCCCAAGACACCGCACCGGCTGAAAACTCTGATTGCTACAGCTTTTAACAAAGGATCCCGAGGCAAAAAACCTAAGTTGCCAAGAAGTTTCAAAGAAGAAAGAGGAATCTCTCTCCCTTCCCTGATACCCAGCCCTCGTCTCCAGGGATGGCGCCTGCTTCCCAATTCCGACTAACAGACGTGGTGACTTGTTCTGCTCTCTCCAGTTTTCTCAGTCACTCGACGAGGCTCAGGGTCGACAGCGCAGCCTCCCTGCCAAGCCCCCCCAGAAGCACGCGCTCCACGCCGGTGATCTCCGCGTGCGGCTCCGTGACTTCCGGAAGCCTCGTGATGGGCGGAAGTCACTCAGCCCCCGATTGGAACTGAGCCACGTGACCTGCCGTGGCCCCTGGGACGGGAGCAGGTGTGGCCAAGCCAGCTAAAGCAGAGTGGACAGTGAGAGAGAGAGACAGAGAGAAAGTCTTCCTTTGCCGTTGGTTCACCCTCCAATGGCCACCGCGGCCAGCGCGCTGCGGCCGGCGCACCACGCTGATCCGATGGCAGGAGCCAGGTACTTATCCTGGTCTCCCATGGGGTGCAGGGCCCAAGCACTTGGGCCATCCTCCACTGCACTCCCTGGCCACAGCAGAGAGCTGGCCTGGAAGAGGGGCAACCGGGACAGAATCCGGCGCCCCGACCGGGACTAGAACCCAGTGTGCCAGCGCCGCAAGGTGGAGGATTAGCCCAGTGAGCCGCGGCGCCGGCCATGTTTCTTCATTTTAAACACAGGGACACAGTGGAAAGGCTGAATAATACACAAGTTTTGTTTACCCAAAATCAAAGTACAAATATAATGCATTTACAATGGAAACACCAGAGGGGCATTCTTTGTGTTTGAAAGGGTATAGTTTAATCATTAAAAGCAAATAAATGTATTTACATGAGAAAAGTCTAGAACATCTGGGGGCAATGACATAATAGAGAAAGATCTGTCCTACTGCATGTCAGAGTGTGCTGCAGCCTCATAATGATGGTAATTACACGGAACCGTGTTGCAGCAGGAACGGACAGGCTTCGGCATCAAACGGCGGATTCAGGGCAGGGCCACACGCAGCGTGTCTCTGCAGGCGGCAGCCAGACTTCCCAGCAGCCCTTGCAGCTGGGTGGTCCAGCTGTCTGCTGGACCTCATGCAAGACCTCTCACGTCTTAGCCTTTGAAATCCTGTCTTCTGTCCAGCAGCCGTCGCTGGACACGGGGGCGCCCCGAAGGCCACCTGCTCCAGGCACAATGACGTCGGGACGCAGACGGACTCCGAGACCCAATGCACCCCACTGTCTCCGGTTTCCCCTGAGGCTCCAGTGAACAGCCCCTTTCCATCTGCCTGCTGCAGCCCTGCCACGCATGTTCTGTTCTCTTCCCCTTTAGTGACCACTTTGCCAAGGACCCACGTCCACTTCCACAGATCAATCCCTTCAATACCTTGCTTAAGGCGTCGCTCTGGTTTCTACATGTTTTTCTTCCTCTCCAAACACACGCCGATTTGTCTGTGTCCCTGGGTAATGAGGTGTCTGGGGCCCATCTCAGGTGCGAGGTCGGATGAGCCGGCCGCGGCTCCCGAGGCGCAGAGCAGGCCCCGTCAGGAGGGCAGCGCGCTGACACGGTGCTGGAGGCAGATCTGCCCAGCACGCTGGCCACCGCTGTGTCGCTTTCAATGCAATCACCAGGCCAGGCGAGGGCCCTCTTCCGGCCAATTATCCATTCGTCCCGTCCCTGCTTCCACGGGCGTGCGTTCAGTCCCCGGCTCTTGCAAACGCTGTTGCGGCTTCTGCCCTGCCTCCTCCTTGACCACAAGTCCAAGGCCAGGAGCTTGCTCCTCGGCCCCTCTCCGGCTGTGTCAACGACGAGTGACACTGGGCTCTCGGGATAACGGTCCAGCCGCTACAGCAGGTACCAAGAACAGGACTGGCTTCTGGCAGAGTAGTTCCTTCATCCCAAGGCTGCTGGAGAACTTGCGGCCCGGAGCTCGCCGGGTGGCTGTACGGTGCTGGAATCCGGCTTCTGGTCCTTGGCCTCCTGACCCTCGGTGACCTGCGCTCGCATCCACCCAGCCTGGAGGAGGAGCACGTCCAGTGACTCTGTGGGCTTTTCATGGCGCGACTTGAAGCTGCACACATCCTGTCCACCCAAATGCCCACTGACACCTCTCCGCCACTCGGCATCACCCGGGTGCGGGAAGGAAGTGAAACACTCAAGCTGCCCGTCACAGCAGTCAGAGGACCGGAGGCGCTGTGTGTGCGCCACGGTGAGGGAGAGGGGAAGGGTGGTAAAGGACACTTGGCTGTCTCGAGGCCCCGCCTCCATGGGCTGAGGGCAGGAAGCTCGCAGGCCGGAGGGCAGGGGGCAGAGGTCAAGTCCAGTGAAGGCTGAGGACAGAGGGGCCTGGCTCAGGTCCTGGCTAACGCAATGAAGTTGCCAGCTCAGCTCCACGTGAGCACTGGGAGATGGGGGTGGTGGTGGAGGAAGCCCCGAGGGCCGCATCAGCCCCAGCGTCAGGCAGCGGCACGGGGCAGGTGCGTGGCCCAGAGGGCAGAGCGCTCAGCGCTAGGCTGGGTTCCCCGTTCCCACCCTGCCCAGCCCCCATCACTGTGGGCATTTAGGGGACGAGCCAGCAGACGGAGAGCTCTCTGCCCAGCTGTATTTTTCTGCCTCTCAAATAAATGTTTCAAAAAACCGGAAATCACTTAATAAAAATTTAAAAAATCAACGTGAGACGGCGCCAGCAAATCCAGAGAGAAGAGAGGGGTGCAGGCTGCCACGCGTGCAGGGGCTCCTTCCACCGTCTGCAGGACCACGTCCACTCTGCCCTCGGCCAGCACTGCCGTGAGGTCGGCTTCTGCCTTCCGCGTTTTAGGGACCACAGGAGCAGGGCTGCCTCCGTATCCTGCGAGCGATGTCCCTGAGCACAGATTTGCCGGGGGGTTGTTAGCAGCTGGGTGCTGAAGGCGCAGTGTCGGCTGACAAGGAACCCTTGACCGCGTGAAGCCTTGGAAGGAGCTCACGACTCGGGCTTGCCAAGTTAACTACTTAGCACTCATTGGACGAGCACTGCGCGAACCCAGAACGCGGAAGACCTGAGCGCGGGCGCGCAGCATCGAAGGCGCATGTGCACGGAGAACGCGGCCGGGGATGAGAACCGTGAGAGGTGCAGGAGGGGCCCCGCCGCGCTGAGAACCGGCGCCGGCAGCCACACCCGAGCAGTCGCTCAACCGCACGCTTGCATGGGCCGGGCTGAAATCCACCTGACAGACGGATGTGCACACAGACTGACAGGCTAGTGGTTTCCTTGCATCCAGGAAGCGCCACCGACTTCCAGGCAGCGCTGACTACAAGACGTGGCGTAGATCGTGCGGCACCAAGAAGGCAGAGGCGCTGGCAAGCAGAGTGTGAGCCAGGTGCGAGGGAGCCGCGCCAGACTGCAGGGAGGGGAGGGACACGCCCTGGCGGGAGGGACAGGCCCTCCTCCCCCAGGTTCTGGCAGCCAGCTTTCTCCTAAACACATTTCGGACAGACAGAGCCCCCGCCATGGGGTGCTCCCCAGAGGTCCTCACAGCTGGCTCAGAGCTGGGAGCCACCCACTCAATTCAGGTCTCGGGGAGGGGGCAGGGAACCAGCTGCTTGAGCCTCCTCCTGCTGCCTCCAAGGGTCTGCAGTGGCGTCAGACACAGGCCCTGTGCTGTGGGATGATGGCGTCTACACTGGCACAGACACAGGCCCTGTGCTGTGGGTATGGGTCTACACTGGCAGAGACACAGGCCCTGTGCTGTGGGTGTGGGTCTGCACTGGCACAGACACAGGCCCTGTGCTGTGGGATGATGATGGCGTCTACACTGGCACAGACACAGGCCCTGTGCTGTGGGATGTGGGTGTCTACACTGGCACAGACACAGGTCCTGTGCTGAGGGTGTGGGTCTACACTGGCACAGACACAGGTCCTGTGCTGAGGGTGTGGGTCTACACTGGCACAGACACAGGCCCTGTGCTGAGGGTGTGGGTCTACACTGGCACAGACACAGGTCCTGTGCTGTGGGATGTGATGTCTACACTGGCACAGACACAGGCCCTGTGCTTTGGGATGATGGAGTCTACACTGGCACAGACACAGGCCCTGTGCTGTGGGATGTGATGTCTACACTGGCACAGACACAGGCCCTGTGCTGTGGGATGATGATGGCGTCTACACTGGCACAGACACAGGCCCTGTGCTGTGGGATGTGATGTCTACACTGGCACAGACACAGGCCCTGTTTTGTGGGTGTGGGTGTCTACACTGGCACAGACACAGGACCTGTGCTGTGGGTGTGGGTGTCTACACTGGCACAGACACAGGCCCTGTGCTGTGGGATGAGGGTGTCTACACTGGCAGAGACACAGGCCCTGTGCTGTGGGATGAGGGTGTCTACACTGGCACAGACACAGGTCCTGTGTTGTGGGTGTGGGTCTACACTGGCACAGACACAGGTCCTGTGCTGAGGGTGTGGGTCTACACTGGCACAGACAGAGGTCCTGTGCTGTGGGTCTGGGTGTCTACACTGGCACAGAAACAGGCCCTGTGCTGTGGGATGTGATGTCTACACTGGCACAGAAACAGGCCCTGTGCTGTGGGATGTGATGTCTACACTGGCACAGGCACAGGCCCTGTGCTGTGGGATGAGGGAGTCTACACTGGCACAGACACAGGCCCTGTGCTGTGGGATGATGATGGCGTCTACACTGGCACAGACACAGGCTCTGTGCTGTGGGATGAGGGAGTCTACACTGGCACAGACACAGGTCCTGTGCTGAGGGTGTGGGTCTACACTGGCACAGACACAGGCCCTGTGCTGTGGGATGTGATGTCTACACTGGCATCAGACAAAGGCCCTGTGCTGTGGGATGTGATGTCTACACTGGCACAGACACAGGCTCTGTGCTGTGGGATGATGATGGCGTCTACACTGGCACAGACACAGGCCCTGTGCTGTGGGATGTTATGTCTACACTGGCACAGACACAGGCCATGTGCTGTGGGATGAGGGTGTCTACACTGGCACAGACACAGGCCCTGTGTTGTGGGTGTGGGTGTCACACTGGCACAGACACAGGCCCTGTGCTGTGGGATGAGGGTGTCTACACTGGCAGAGACACAGGCCCTGTGCTGTGGGATGTGGGTGTCTACACTGGCACAGACACAGGTCCTGTGCTGAGGGTGTGGGTCTACACTGGCACAGACACAGGTCCTGTGCTGAGGGTGTGGGTCTACACTGGCACAGACACAGGCCCTGTGCTGAGGGTGTGGGTCTACACTGGCACAGACACAGGCCCTGTGCTGTGGGATGATGGCGTCTACACTGGCACAGACACAGGCCCTGTGCTGTGGGATGTGGGTGTCTACACTGGCACAGACACAGGTCCTGTGCTGAGGGTGTGGGTCTACACTGGCACAGACACAGGTCCTGTGCTGAGGGTGTGGGTCTACACTGGCATCAGACACAGGCCCTGTGCTGTGGGATGATGGCGTCTACACTGGCACAGACACAGGCTCTGTGCTGTATGATGAGGGAGTCTACACTGGCACAGACACAGGACCTGTGCTGTGGGTATGGGTCTACACTGGCACAGACACAGGCCCTGTGCTGTGGGATGTGATGTCTACACTGGCACAGACACAGGCCCTGTGCTGTGGGATGAGGGAGTCTACACTGGCACAGACACAGGCCCTGTGCTGTGGGATGATGATGTCTACACTGGCACAGACACAGGCCCTGTGCTGTGGGATGATGATGGCGTCTACACTGGCACAGACAGAGGTCCTGTGCTGTGGGTCTGGGTGTCTACACTGGCACAGACACAGGCCCTGTGCTGTAGGTATGGGTCTACACTGGCAGAGACACAGGCCCTGTACTGTGGGATGTGATGTCTACACTGGCACAGACACAGGCCCTGTGCTGTGGGATGATGATGGCGTCTACACTGGCACAGACACAGGCCCTGTGCTGTGGGATGATGATGGCGTCTACACTGGCACAGACACAGGCCCTGTGCTGTGGGATGATGATGGCGTCTACACTGGCACAGACACAGGCTCTGTGCTGTGGGATGAGGGAGTCTACACTGGCACAGACACAGGTCCTGTGCTGAGGGTGTGGGTCTACACTGGCACAGACACAGGCCCTGTGCTGTGGGATGTGATGTCTACACTGGCACAGACACAGGCCCTGTGCTGTGGGATGATGGAGTCTACACTGGTACAGACACAGGCCCTGTGCTGTGGGATGTGATGTCTACACTGGCACAGACACAGGCCCTGTGCTGTGGGATGCTGATGGCGTCTACACTGGCACAGACACAGGCCCTGTGCTGTGGGATGTGATGTCTACACTGGCACAGACACAGGCCCTGTGCTGTGGGATGTGGTGTCTACACTGGCACAGACACAGGCCCTGTGCTGTGGGATGAGGGAGTCTACACTGGCACAGACACAGGCCCTGTGCTGTGGGATGATGATGGCGTCTACACTGGCACAGACACAGGCCCTGTGCTGTGGGATGATGATGGCGTCTACACTGGCACAGACAGAGGTCCTGTGCTGTGGGTCTGGGTGTCTACACTGGCACAGACACAGGCCCTGTGCTGTGGGTATGGGTCTACACTGGCAGAGACACAGTCCCTGTGCTGTGGGATGTGATGTCTACACTGGCACAGACACAGGCCCTGTGCTGTGGGATGAGGGAGTCTACACTGGCACAGACACAGGCCCTGTGCTGTGGGATGATGATGGCGTTTACACTGGCACAGACACAGGCCCTGTGCTGTGGGATGATGATGGCGTCTACACTGGCACAGACACAGGCTCTGTGCTGTGGGATGAGGGAGTCTACACTGGCACAGACACAGGTCCTGTGCTGAGTGTGTGGGTCTACACTGGCATAGACACAGGCCCTGTGCTGTGGGATGTGATGTCTACACTGGCACAGACACAGGCCCTGTGCTGTGGGATGATGGAGTCTACACTGGTACAGACACAGGCCCTGTGCTGTGGGATGTGATGTCTACACTGGCACAGACACAGGCCCTGTGCTGTGGGATGATGATGGCGTCTACACTGGCACAGACACAGGCCCTGTGCTGTGGGATGTGATGTCTACACTGGCACAGACACAGGCCCTGTGCTGTGGGATGTGGTGTCTACAGGGGCACAGACACAGGCCCTGTTTTGTGGGTGTGGGTGTCTACACTGGCACAGACACAGGCCCTGTGCTGTGGGTGTGGGTGTCTACACTGGCACAGACACAGGCCCTGTGCTGTGGGATGAGGGTGTCTACACTGGCAGAGACACAGGCCCTGTGCTGTGGGATGAGGGTGTCTACACTGGCACAGACACAGGTCCTGTGCTGTGGGTGTGGGTCTACACTGGCACAGACACAGGCCCTGTGCTGTGGGTATGGGTCTACACTGGCACAAACACAGGCACTGTGCTGTGGGATGTGATGTCTACACTGGCACAGACACAGGCCCTGTGCTGTGGGATGATGATGGCGTCTACACTGGCACAGACACAGGCCCTGTGCTGTGGGATGATGATGGCGTCTACACTGGCACAGACACAGGCCCTATGCTGTGGGATGATGATGGCATCTACACTGGCACAGACACAGGCTCTGTGCTGTGGGATGAGGGAGTCTACACTGGCACAGACACAGGCCCTGTGCTGTGGGTATGGGTCTACACTGGCACAGACACAGGCCCTGTGCTGTGGGATGTGATGTCTACACTGGCACAGACACAGGCCCTGTGCTGTGGGATGAGGGAGTCTACACTGGCACAGACACAGGCCCTGTGCTGTGGGATGATGATGGCGTCTACACTGGCACAGACACAGGCCCTGTGCTGTGGGATGTGGGTGTCTACACTGGCACAGACACAGGTCCTGTGCTGAGGGTGTGGGTCTACACTGGCACAGACACAAGTCCTGTGCTGAGGGTGTGGGTCTACACTGGCATCAGACACAGGCCCTGTGCTGTGGGATGATGGCGTCTACACTGGCACAGACACAGGCTCTGTGCTGTATGATGAGGGAGTCTACACTGGCACAGACACAGGACCTGTGCTGTGGGTATGGGTCTACACTGGCACAGACACAGGCCCTGTGCTGTGGGATGTGATGTCTACACTGGCACAGACACAGGCCCTGTGCTGTGGGATGAGGGAGTCTACACTGGCACAGACACAGGCCCTGTGCTGTGGGATGATGATGGCGTCTACACTGGCACAGACACAGGCCCTGTGCTGTGGGATGATGATGGCGTCTACACTGGCACAGACAGAGGTCCTGTTTTGTGGGTGTGGGTGTCTACACTGGCACAGACACAGGCTCTGTGCTGTGGGATGAGGGAGTCTACACTGGCAGAGACACAGGCCCTGTGCTGTGGGATGTGATGTCTACACTGGCACAGACACAGGCCCTGTGCTGTGGGATGAGGGAGTCTACACTGGCACAGACACAGGCCCTGTGCTGTGGGATGATGATGGCGTCTACACTGGCACAGACACAGGCCCTGTGCTGTGGGATGATGATGGCGTCTACACTGGCACAGACACAGGCTCTGTGCTGTGGGATGAGGGAGTCTACACTGGCACAGACACAGGTCCTGTGCTGAGGGTGTGGGTCTACATTGGCACAGACACAGGCCCTGTGCTGTGGGATGTGATGTCTACACTGGCACAGACACAGGCCCTGTGCTGTGGGATGATGGAGTCTACACTGGTACAGACACAGGCCCTGTGCTGTGGGTGTGGGTGTCTACACTGGCACAGACACAGGCCCTGTGCTGTGGGATGATGATGGCGTCTACACTGGCACAGACACAGGCCCTGTGCTGTGGGATGTGATGTCTACACTGGCACAGACACAGGCCCTGTGCTGTGGGATGTGGTGTCTACACTGGCACAGACACAGGCCCTGTTTTGTGGGTGTGGGTGTCTACACTGGCACAGACACAGGCTCTGTGCTGTGGGTGTGGGAGTCTACACTGGCACAGACACAGGCCCTGTGCTGTGGGATGAGGGTGTCTACACTGGCAGAGACACAGGCCCTGTGCTGTGGGATGATGGCGTCTACACTGGCACAGACACAGGCTCTGTGCTGTATGATGAGGGAGTCTACACTGGCACAGACACAGGACCTGTGCTGTGGGTATGGGTCTACACTGGCACAGACACAGGCCCTGTGCTGTGGGATGTGATGTCTACACTGGCACAGACACAGGCCCTGTGCTGTGGGATGAGGGAGTCTACACTGGCACAGACACAGGCCCTGTGCTGTGGGATGATGATGTCTACACTGGCACAGACACAGGCCCTGTGCTGTGGGATGATGATGGCGTCTACACTGGCACAGACAGAGGTCCTGTGCTGTGGGTCTGGGTGTCTACACTGGCACAGACACAGGCCCTGTGCTGTGGGTATGGGTCTACACTGGCAGAGACACAGGCCCTGTACTGTGGGATGTGATGTCTACACTGGCACAGACACAGGCCCTGTGCTGTGGGATGAGGGAGTCTACACTGGCACAGACACAGGCCCTGTGCTGTGGGATGATGATGGCGTCTACACTGGCACAGACACAGGCCCTGTGCTGTGGGATGATGATGGCGTCTACACTGGCACAGACACAGGCTCTGTGCTGTGGGATGAGGGAGTCTACACTGGCACAGACACAGGTCCTGTGCTGAGGGTGTGGGTCTACACTGGCATAGACACAGGCCCTGTGCTGTGGGATGTGATGTCTACACTGGCACAGACACAGGCCCTGTGCTGTGGGATGATGGAGTCTACACTGGTACAGACACAGGCCCTGTGCTGTGGGATGTTATGTCTACACTGGCACAGACACAGGCCCTGTGCTGTGGGATGATGATGGCGTCTACACTGGCACAGACACAGGCCCTGTGCTGTGGGATGTGATGTCTACACTGGCACAGACACAGTCCCTGTGCTGTGGGATGTGGTGTCTACACTGGCACAGACACAGGCCCTGTTTTGTGGGTGTGGGTGTCTACACTGGCACAGACACAGGCCCTGTGCTGTGGGTGTGGGTGTTTACACTGGCACAGACACAGGCCCTGTGCTGTGGGATGAGGGTGTCTACACTGGCAGAGACACAGGCCCTGTGCTGTGGGATGAGGGTGTCTACACTGGCACAGACAGAGGTCCTGTGCTGTGGGTGTGGGTCTACACTGGCACAGACACAGGCCCTGTGCCGTGGGTTTGGGTCTACACTGGCACAGACACAGGCCCTGTGCTGTGGGATGTGATGTCTACACTGGCACAGACACAGGCCCTGTGCTGTGGGATGATGATGGCGTCTACACTGGCTCAGACACAGGCCCTGTGCTGTGGGATGATGATGGCGTCTACACTGGCACAGACACAGGCCCTGTGCTGTGGGATGATGATGGCGTCTACACTGGCACAGACACAGGCCCTGTGCTGTGGGATGTGGGTGTCTACACTGGCACAGACACAGGTCCTGTGCTGAGGGTGTGGGTCTACACTGGCACAGACACAGGTCCTGTGCTGAGGGTGTGGGTCTACACTGGTATCAGACACATGCCCTGTGCTGTGGGATGATGGCGTCTACACTGGCACAGACACAGGCTCTGTGCTGTAGGATGAGGGAGTCTACACTGGCACAGACACAGGACCTGTGCTGTGGGTATGGGTCTACACTGGCACAGACACAGGCCCTGTGCTGTGGGATGTGATGTCTACACTGGCACAGACACAGGCCCTGTGCTGTGGGATGATGGAGTCTACACTGGCACAGACACAGGCCCTGTGCTGTGGGATGTGATGTCTACACTGGCACAGACACAGGCCCTGTGCTGTGGGATGATGATGGCGTCTACACTGGCACAGACACAGGCCCTGTGCTGTGGGATGTGATGTCTACACTGGCACAGACACAGGCCCTGTGCTGTGGGATGAGGGTGTCTACACTGGCACAGACAAAGGCCCTGTGTTGTGTGTGTGGGTGTCTACACTGGCACAGACACAGGCCCTGTGCTGTGGGATGAGGGTGTCTACACTGGCAGAGACACAGGCCCTGTGCTGTGGGATGAGGGTGTCTACACTGGCACAGACACAGGTCCTGTGCTGTGGGTGTGGGTCTACACTGGCAGAGACACAGGCCCTGTGCTGTGGGATGTGGGTGTCTACACTGGCACAGACAGAGGTCCTGTGCTGTGGGTCTGGGTGTCTACACTGGCACAGAAACAGGCCCTGTGCTGTGGGATGTGATGTCTACACTGGCACAGAAACAGGCCCTGCGCTGTGGGATGCGATGTCTACACTGGCACAGGCACAGGCCCTGTGCTGTGGGATGAGGGAGTCTACACTGGCACAGACACAGGCCCTGTGCTGTGGGATGATGATGGCGTCTACACTGGCACAGACACAGGCTCTGTGCTGTGGGATGAGGGAGTCTACACTGGCACAGACACAGGCCCTGTGCTGTGGGTGTGGGTCTACACTGGCACAGACACAGGCCCTGTGCTGTGGGATGTGATGTCTACACTGGCACAGCACAGGCCCTGTGCTGTGGGATGATGGAGTCTACACTGGCATCAGACACAGGCCCTGTGCTGTGGGATGTGGGTGTCTACACTGGCACAGACACAGGCTCTGTGCTGTGGGATGATGATGGCGTCTACACTGGCACAGATACAGGCCCTGTGCTGTGGGATGTGATGTCTACACTGGCACAGACACAGGCCCTGTGCTGTGGGATGATGATGGCGTCTACACTGGCACAGACACAGGCCCTGTGCTGTGGGTGTGGGTGTCTACACTGGCACAGACACAGGCCCTGTGCTGTGGGATGAGGGTGTCTACACTGGCAGAGACACAGGCCCTGTGCTGTGGGATGAGGGTGTCTACACTGGCATAGACACAGGCCCTGTGCTGTGGGATGTGGGTGTCTACACTTGCACAGACACAGGTCCTGTGCTGTGGGTGTGGGTCTACACTGGCACAGACACAGGTCCTGTGCTGAGTGTGTGGGTCTACACTGGCACAGACACAGGTCCTGTGCTGAGGGTGTGGGTCTACACTGGCACAGACACAGGTCCTGTGCTGAGGGTGTGGGTCTACACTGGCACAGACACAGGCCTTGTGCTGTGGGATGAGGGTGTCTACATTGGCACAGACACAGGCCCTGTGCTGTGGGTGTGGGTCTACACTGGTGTCAGACACAGGCCCTGTGCTGTGGGATGATGATGGCGTCTACACTGGCACAGACACAGGCCCTGTGCTGTGGGATGATGATGGCGTCTACACTGGCACAGACACAGGCCCTGTGCTGTGGGATGATGATGGCGTCTACACTGGCACAGACACAGGCCCTGTGCTGTGGGATGAGGGTGTCTACACTGGCACAGACACAGGCCCTGTGCTGTGGGATGATGATGTCTACACTGGCAGAGACACAGGCCCTGTGCTGTGGGTGTCTACACTGGCACAGACACAGGTCCTGTGCTGAGGGTGTGGGTCTACACTGGCACAGACACAGGTTCTGTGCCAAGGGTGTGGGTCTACACTGGCACAGACACAGGCCCTGTGCTGTGGGATGATGATGATGGCGTCTACACTGGCACAGACACAGGACCTGTGCTGTGGGATGTGGTGTCTACACTGGCACAGACACAGGCCCTGTGCTGAGGGTGTGGGTCTACACTGGCACAGACACAGGCCCTGTGCTGTGGGTGTGGGTCTACACTGGCACAGACACAGGCCCTGTGCTGTGGGATGTGGTGTCTACACTGGCACAGACACAGGCCCTGTTTTGTGGGTTGGGTGTCTACACTGGCAGAGACACAGGCCCTGTGCTGAGGGTGTGGGTGTCTACACTGGCACAGACACAGGCCCTGTGCTGTGGGATGAGGGTGTCTACACTGGTACAGACACAGGCCCTGTTCTGTGGGTGTGGGTCTACACTGGCACAGACACAGGCCCTGTGCTGAGGGTGTGGGTCTACACTGGCACAGACACAGGCCCTGTGCTGTGGGATAAGGGTTTCTACACTGGCACAGCACAGGCCCTGTGCTGTGGGATGATGGAGTCTACACTGGCATCAGACACAGGCCCTGTGCTGTGGGATGTGGGTGTCTACACTGGCACAGACACAGGCTCTGTGCTGTGGGATGATGATGGCGTCTACACTGGCACAGATACAGGCCCTGTGCTGTGGGATGTGATGTCTACACTGGCACAGACACAGGCCCTGTGCTGTGGGATGATGATGGCGTCTACACTGGCACAGACACAGGCCCTGTGCTGTGGGTGTGGGTGTCTACACTGGCACAGACACAGGCCCTGTGCTGTGGGATGAGGGTGTCTACACTGGCAGAGACACAGGCCCTGTGCTGTGGGATGAGGG